>NC_064645.1:291584804-292222811 GCF_023864345.2 Schistocerca serialis cubense
CGTTGCCTGCTGCGAAGAATGCAGGGAGGGTTCCGCAGTTGAGAAGTTGTCAGAAGCTGATGCTGGGTTATTATCACCGTTCTCGACGAGAAGTTGAGCCTCTAAGTCCTCTATGCGAAATAACGAGGCTGAATGGAGCATTGCCCATTGAAATAACTCATGCTTAACTTCTCATGCAAGATGATACTCCATTGCTCCATGAATGCAAGCATCATCCAACATGTCGGTCACACAAAGGTATTTGTTTTGAATGGCCACTAAGAGTGATTCCGGTGCTGTATCTCCTTCTCCCTGTGCTGAAATACTCATTTGTTTTCTCCATGCCACTGCACGTCGCCATGCTCTAGCTCTCGTGGACGGTGACCTATATCTCCGCTGAGTATGCTGAATGTTAGTGTAGTTCGTAAACACTTGAGAGTTAGGCTTCGTTAACATTACTCAAATCGTAGTCTGTAAGTTGGATCTGCCTTTCGTAAAGTTGTCTGAAGGTTGGACAGTCTGGACCCCCAGCTTTTTTACATACCCTCTTCCTGTGATGGAATGGAATGCACCCAACTACCGTCTGCTCTTTACATTCTGACCTATTATGGCCTGTCTTCCCACATTTTGCACATGCTTGTTATCTGTCACAGTGCCTGGTGGAATGTCCCAGACCCCAACACCTAAAACACTTCTGGACAGCAACAAATTCTCTAACTCTTAGGGCTTCAAATTGGATGTTAACTCTATCCTTTTGCAGCAGAAGACAACGAATTCTCGGCGTGACTTCAATAATGTTGCTACATGTACGTTTACCTTTTGGTCCCGTCTAAAACTTCACAGCTACCTTAGCATGAAACTCCTCAGGGGAAACATGCTCGCTGAGGTTTATTTCATAAAGTTCGTCAAGAAATTCCTCGTCTGTCAGTGTCGTTCGAACCTGGTAAACTGCTAAGAGAGATCGCAGCTTCCTTGGCTCTTCACATTTGATATTCTGCAGTGCAGCTGTCTTTTCAATAACCTTGCGCTCGTCTTCCGCCGTCTCAGTTTCCATGATGACAGTATTTGCCGTCGATCTGATAGCTCTTATTTTGACTTTGTCTAGTTTCGGATTTATGGTCTTCATTATTGTCTCTCTGACAGTCTTAGAATCCTGATTGGCTGTGCCTTTGAAGAAGAGAACACTTGTCTGTTTGGCTCTGACTTGTTCAATCTTCATTTCAGTTGTGTTTAACTTTTTTGGTACAGCTGCAAATGACAATGTGGCTGGCTTACTCTCTCTCAATCGTGTATTCTCCTCCTTAAGACTTTTCAGTTCCGTCTCCAGGCGTTGTATTCTCTCCTGTGCATCAGGGGCATTGGCAGTGGCAAGCTCATTGCTCAGCTAGGTTACATTAAATCCGTCTTGATTGCAAAGTTTTTTTTATTATTCATATGACCGGTTTTGGTTCATTCAGAACCATCTTCAGATCTGTAAAAATAATTATACTAATTTACTATTTCACGAAAGCAAATCTTTTTCATCCTATCTTATCAACATCAAATGTACCAGAACGTACCTGATATTTAAGTTACAGGAGTAACCCGTCCAATTCAGCAACTTTCACATGCTACGTCACATAAAATTGGTTGGCAGAGTGCACGTCATTTATATTAATTATGACACTATTACCGACAGGTGGCGTCTGGTACATTTGTTACATTCCATTTGCACATACTGTATTCAGTAGATCTTTTTTATATTAAGAATATTTAATTAAAATATGTAGATGTCAAAGCTAAAATCTGTACTTGTCAGGATTAAAAAAACAGCAAAAATTATCATTTTTTTATACGATCTGACAGGCATAGGGCGATTTATATATCTATGGTGCTGGTGTGAACTTGTTTTCTTCTACGGTCTGCTTCCGTGGTTCCCGCCACTTTGGTGTTGTGCCGCGGCCGCTCAGTCGTCTGCTGTCCATCGCCGCGGGCAAGAGGGCCGCACAGGAGGGCCCCGTCAACGACGCCAGGCGTTGCACGCGTCTTCCGGCTTCTCCACCGCGCACCATCTCTCATCCCTCGGCCTGGATCTCCATACGCAACAGTTGTCATCTTAGCAGGTCGTCATAAATGCTAAAATAGGCGTTATGATTGAATTCGCTTTGTTCGTTGAGGATTAACTCCGGATCTTTACTTTTATGGGTGTATATTTCGATCTCTTCTAAAATGTTAAGGAACCGTCCCTTGTGAGCTCTATGCAGGATGTCCAAGTTGTTTTCAATATTCGTGACTGAGTGCTTTGTCGCAGCCATATGCGCCCCAAAAGCTGTTTTGTTTTGAGAGTAGGTGTGCTCCCTGAATCTGGTTTCAAAGTTCCTACCAGTCTGCCCTATATATTGTTTACAGCAGTCATTACATTTGATTTTATATACACCTGAATCCTGAAATTTATTCCTACTATTACATATTCTATGCCGGAGCTTCAATTTTAACGTGTTATTTGTTCGGAACCCTATTTTAACGTCGGATTTACGAAAGCATCTTTCAATTTTGTCTGCAATTCTTCCATTGTAAGTGAGAGCTACATATTTTTTCTTGTTGTTCCTCTTAACTGCTACTTGCCTTCCTTCTGTTTGTTCCATTTGCCTCTTCTTTATCTTCCTATAAATATTCATCACCTGCTTACACGTATATCCGTTCGCTACGGCCACTTGTTTTAAAATACTTAACTCCTTTTCTACTTCGTGTTGGCTTAGTGGCAATCTTAGTAGCCTGTATACCATCGAAGTAAAATATGCCCATTTGTATCGCGGTGGGTGACAAGAGCGCTCGTTGATAACTAGATCTGTACACGTAGGTTTTCTGAATATGCTAAATTCATGCTTCCCATTTTTCTTTATTAGTGTTAAATCTAAGTAATCTATACGGTTGTTTTCTTCAAATTCCATGGTGAATCTAATTTTCGGGTGTTGAGAGCTCATTTTTTGTGCTAAGTTTTCGATATCATTTTTATCTCCTTTGTATAATAAAATGGAGTCGTCCACATATCTCCTGTAATATACAATTTTCTCAGCGATATTTGGATTTTCATCAAAGAATTTGTTTTCTAAGTGATTTACAAAAATGTCAGCCAGCGTCCCAGCTAAACTGTTCCCCATTGCCAGCCCGTCTTTCTGTTGATAAATTTTACCATTGAAAGTAAAGTAATTGAACGACAAGACATGTTCCAACATTTCCACTAGTTCAATCACTTCCCCCAGTGCCAATTTACCATGAGTGAGGAGATTGTTCTTAATGATCTCAATCGTTTCTTTTACAGGAATGTTTGTGTACAGATTGGTGATATCCAATGAAGCTAGTGACGCATTCTGAGGTATAAGTACGTCTTTAATTTGCTCGGCAAATTCGTAGCTGTTGCTAATTTTGAAAGTCCGACGATATGTATATGCCGCCCTCAATCTGTTATTTAGCTCTTTATTTAATTTATAACTTGGGCTGCTGGTGTTATTAACGATTGGGCGAATCGATTTTTCAACTTTATGGAGCTTTATTTGTGATCGTAATTCGGGGATTCGCGGATTCATTACTTTCAGTTTAAACTTTTCCTCCTCTGTGAATAGAAACACACTGTTATCTATTTGTTTCCTTATTTCTGTTTGAAATTTCTTGGTTGGATCTTTCTTGACTTCTACTATCCGTTTTCCATAAAGAACTTTTCAGTTTTCTCTATATAGTCTGTATCGTGTATTAAAACCATAGTGCCGCCCTTATCTGCCTTTGTGACGATAGCCTTACGTGATTCTAACTTCTTATTCAAGCCCTTAAGAGTTAGTAGTTCGTTTCTGTTCTTGTGAGCAGAGTGCATTTCATCTATAATCGACTTCTTTACTTTAATTGCCGTGTTTGTCTGTTCGTATCTATTCATATTTGCGATATCACATGCAATTTTCACTTCTGCGACAGTCTTTTTTATTGTATTTGAGTTAATTGCGGGATTTAGGTTATATTGCAGGCCTTTATTTAAAAGATTCTGCTCATCTTTTGTTAATTCTATCTCAGTTAAGTTCACGACCCTCTCACAAAAAGTATGCAACTTTTTATACGCCGTTTCGTTATCAGTATTAAAATCTACACCTAGGTTGAAAAGCTTCTTCTGATGTCTGTTTAGAGTTAATTCTCGCTCCCTGCCAATTCTATTTTCAATCTCTCTGCTTACGTATGTGAACTGTAATGGAGATAAAATGTCACCTAAAATCAAGTGAAGATTAAAAGCTTCTCTATTTAACTTGTCTTTCATTTTATATGCATCTCGAATTTGAGTTTTAATCCATAATACTTCACTTTTACTTTTTACTATTTGTGCTATGTTTGACATATTCCTGATTTTTACTTTTGCGTAGTTAGGAGTAATCCCTGCGTCTAGGCATGTTTTGTTAAATTTTATTTTCACGTTTTCTTTCATTATCTTTGTCCTAATACGTAAGAACTTCGTAATGTATCCCGAAGCCTGACGTGGCACAAACTTTGCAAAAACAGACATAATGTCTTATGGGATAACAGCAATCAATGATTTTATGTTACATTAAATCCGTCTTGATTGCAAATTTTTTTTTATTATTCATATGACCGGTTTCGGTTCATTCAGAACCATCTTCAGATCTGTAAAAATAATTATACTAATTTACTATTTCACGAAAGCAAATCTTTTTCATTTCATCATTCGAGAAGCATATAAAATGAAAGACAAGTTAAATAGAGAAGCTTTTAATCTTCACTTGATTTTAGGTGACATTTTATCTCCATTACAGTTCACATACGTAAGCAGAGAGATTAAAAATAGAATTGGCAGGGAGCGAGAATTAACTCTAAACAGACATCAGAAGAAGCTTTTCAACCTAGGTGTAGATTTTAATACTGATAACGAAACGGCGTATAAAAAGTTGCATACTTTTTGTGAGAGGGTCGTGAACTTAACTGAGATAGAATTAACAAAAGATGAGCAGAATCTTTTAAATAAAGGCCTGCAATATAACCTAAATCCCGCAATTAACTCAAATACAATAAAAAAGACTGTCGCAGAAGTGAAAATTGCATGTGATATCGCAAATATGAATAGATACGAACAGACAAACACGGCAATTAAAGTAAAGAAGTCGATTATAGATGAAATGCACTCTGCTCACAAGAACAGAAACGAACTACTAACTCTTAAGGGCTTGAATAAGAAGTTAGAATCACGTAAGGCTATCGTCACAAAGGCAGATAAGGGCGGCACTATGGTTTTAATACACGATACAGACTATATAGAGAAAACTGAAAAGTTCTTTATGGAAAACGGAATAGTAGAAGTCAAGAAAGATCCAACCAAGAAATTTCAAACAGAAATAAGGAAACAAATAGATAACAGTGTGTTTCAATTCACAGAGGAGGAAAAGTTTAAACTGAAAGTAATGAATCCGCGAATCCCCGAATTACGATCACAAATAAAGCTCCATAAAGTTGAAAAATCGATTCGCCCAATCGTTAATAACACCAGCAGCCCAAGTTATAAATTAAATAAAGAGCTAAATAACAGATTAAGGGCGGCATATACATATCGTCGGACTTTCAACATTAGCAACAGCTACGAATTTGCCGAGCAAATTAAAGACGTACTTATACCTCAGAATGCGTCACTAGCTTCATTGGATATCACCAATCTGTACACAAACATTCCCGTAAAAGAAACGATTGAGATCATTAAGAACAATCTCCTCACTCATGGTAAATTGGCACTGGGGGAAGTGATTGAACTAGTGGAAATGTTGGAACATGTCTTGTCGTTCAATTACTTTACTTTCAATGGTAAAATTTATCAACAGAAAGACGGGCTGGCAATGGGGAACAGTTTAGCTGGGACGCTGGCTGACATTTTTGTAAATCACTTAGAAAACAAATTCTTTGATGAAAATCCAAATATCGCTGAGAAAATTGTATATTACAGGAGATATGTGGACGACTCCATTTTATTATACAAAGGAGATAAAAATGATATCGAAAACTTAGCACAAAAAATGAGCTCTCAACACCCGAAAATTAGATTCACCATGGAATTTGAAGAAAACAACCGTATAGATTACTTAGATTTAACACTAATAAAGAAAAATGGGAAGCATGAATTTAGCATATTCAGAAAACCTACGTGTACAGATCTAGTTATCAACGAGCGCTCTTGTCACCCACCGCGATACAAATGGGCATATTTTACTTCGATGGTATACAGGCTACTAAGATTGCCACTAAGCCAACACGAAGTAGAAAAGGAGTTAAGTATTTTAAAACAAGTGGCCGTAGCGAACGGATATACGTGTAAGCAGGTGATGAATATTTATAGGAAGATAAAGAAGAGGCAAATGGAACAAACAGAAGGAAGGCAAGTAGCAGTTAAGAGGAACAACAAGAAAAAATATGTAGCTCTCACTTACAATGGAAGAATTGCAGACAAAATTGAAAGATGCTTTCGTAAATCCGACGTTAAAATAGGGTTCCGAACAAATAACACGTTAAAATTGAAGCTCCGGCATAGAATATGTAATAGTAGGAATAATTTCAGGATTCAGGTGTATATAAAATCAAATGTAATGACTGCTGTAAACAATATATAGGGCAGACTGGTAGGAACTTTGAAACCAGATTCAGGGAGCACACCTACTCTCAAAACAAAACAGCTTTTGGGGCGCATATGGCTGCGACAAAAGCACTCAGTCACGAATATTGAAAACAACTTGGACATCCTGCATAGAGCTCACAAGGGACGGTTCCTTAACATTTTAGAAGAGATCGAAATATACACCCATAAAAGTAAAGATCCGGAGTTAATCCTCAACGAACAAAGCGAATTCAACATAACGCCTATTTTAGCATTATGACGACCTGCTAAGATGACAACTGTTGCGTATGGAGATCCAGGCCGAGGGATGAGAGATTGGTGCGCGGTGGAGAAGCCGGAAGACGCGTGCAACGCCTGGCGTCGTTGACGGGGCCCTCCTGTGCGGCCCTCTTGCCCGCGGCGATGGACAGCAGACGACTGAGCGGCCGCGGCACAACACCAAAGTGGCGGGAACCACGGAAGCAGACCGTAGAAGAAAACAAGTTCACACCAGCACCATAGATATATAAATCGCCCTATGCCTGTCAGATCGTATAAAAAAATGATAATTTTTGCTGTTTTTTTAATCCTGACAAGTATAGATTTTAGCTTTGACATCTACATATTTTAATTAAATATTCTTAATTATAAAAAAGATCTACTGAAAATCAGTATGTGCAAATGGAATGTAACAAATGTACCAGACGCCACCTGTCGGTAATAGTGTCATAATTAATATAAATGACGTGCACTCTGCCAACCAATTTTATGTGACGTAGCATGTGAAAGTTGCTGAATTGGACGGGTTACTCCTGTAACTTAAATAAGGTACGTTCTGGTACATTTGATGTTGATAAGATAGGATGAAAAAGATTTGCTTTCGTGAAATAGTAAATTAGTATAATTATTTTTACAGATCTGAAGATGGTTCTGAATGAACCGAAACCGGTCATATGAATAATAAAAAAATTTGCAATCAAGACGGATTTAATGTAACATAAAATCATTGATTGCTGTTATCCCATAAGACATTATGTCTGTTTTTGCAAAATCATTGCTCAGCCTTTGGTTTTCTAACCTGGGCTCCTCGATTTGGCCTTCTAACCTGGACTGAGTCAAGACAAAGGTCCAAATCTTATTTTTAATTTTTTCTGATATCGCTGTCGACGTTTTCTTCTGCCGTAGTTCACTTGTCAATTCTCCCATGAAGTCTTCAACCACAGCAATTTTTTCCTGAGTCACGTCCATGGTTCTAGTTGCTTCCGACATATCTACAGAAATGCGACGCCTAGATACAGAGCTCTTTCCCTCGGAAACAGTCATCATTTTAAGCTTAGGTGTAGCACTTCCCACAATCGGGCTGGCCACAACCGCCGCTAATTCAGACCAAGTTGTCTTCTCCAGCGTCTACGCTATCTACGTAGATGCTAGGAAGTTACAAGGAAAGTGTACCGGAATTGACATTACACAAGTTTTTGTCCAATAATCAGTTACACCTAACCACCCAACTACAATTAGTTCGATCTGCACACCACAACAATAGTTCGATCTATGTACCACGGTTCCACGCCGAAAGTTCGATCTACGTACCACGCCGAAAGTTCGATCTACGTACCACACATAACCTAAAAACTTCCATCCAAGCAAGCACAGTTTTAGAGAGCAAAACGAAACACTGTGGAGTATAACTATTTTGTCCAGATAGTCTGAAATATGAAGTTAGAGAAAATACTTGCAGTATTAATTAACTTGCACTCTAGGTACAATGCACTGAGATATCATGCATGATGTGACTTTGCAGCTAACTCTGGACAGTAAATTGTAAGTTTTCGGTCTGAGTACAGTACCTCTAGTTGAAGATCACTTTCACACAGCACACTCGCGAAATAACTTCAGAGTTATAAAAAAAAAATCAAATTAACACAGAGCACTTCAACAAGAATACTAACATAGCAGCCATCTTGCCAAAGATCCGGTCGGAAAGGCGGCGGGCGGCCGGGCGGGCGGCCGAACGGGCAGGCGGGCAGGTGGCAGGCAGGCGGTGTTCGGCCGGGCGGGCGGGCAGGCGGCCGAGCGGTGGTGCAGGCAGCAGGAGGGCGGCGGGCGGGCGGCCAGGCGGCCGGGCAGGCGGCTGGCGGGCAGGCGGAGGGCGGGCGGGCGAGCGGGCAGGTGGCGGGCGGGCGAGCGGGCAAGTGGCGGGCGGGCGAGCGGGCAGGCGGTTATAGGGCGGGAGGGCGGGCGTGCGGGCGGGCGGCCTGGCAGGGGGGCGGGCGGCCGGGCGGCCAGGCGGCGGTCAGGCGGCCGGAAGGGCAGGCAGGCACACATCGGGCGGGCGGGCGAGCGGGTGGGTGGGCGAGCAGGCGGCCTGGCTCGCCGGCGGACGGGCGGGCGGCCGGCCGGGCGGGTGAGCGGGCGGCCGGGCGGGCAGGCGGCCGGGCGGGCAAGCAGGCAGGCGTGCGAATAGGCGAGTGGGCGGGCGGGCGAGCGGGCGGGCGGGCGGCGGGCGGACAGGCGGCGGGCGGTCGGGCATTGGGCAGGTGGGCACGCATCGGGCGGGCGGGCGATTGGGTGGGCGGGCGGGCGATTGGGTGGGCGGGCGGGCGGGCGGTCAGGCGGCGGACGGGCGGGCACTCGGGTGGGTCGGCGGAAGGCGCGAGGCGGGCGGGCAGTCGGCTTGCTTCCGGGCGGGCGGCCAAGCGCTTGGGCAGGCGGGGGGGGGGGCCGCGCGAGCGGGCGGCTGGGCGCGCGGGCGGCCGGGCTGGCGGGCGGCCGGGCGTGCGGGCGGGAGGGGGCGAGCGGCGGGGTGGGCGGATGGGCGGGCGAATGGGCGGGCGTCCGGGCGGGCAGGCGGCCAGGCGGGCGGGCAAACGGTCGGGCGGGCGAACGGGCGAATGGGCGGGCGGGCGGCGGGCGGTCAGGCGGCGGTCAGGCGGCCGGAAGGGCAGGCGGGCACGCATCGGGCGGGCGGGCGGGCGGGCGCGCGGGCGGACGGCCGGGTGGCCTGGCTCGGCCGGGCGGGCAGGCGGCTGGGCGGGCAAGCAGGCAGGCGGGCGAATGGGCGACTCGGCGGGTGGGCGACCGGGCGGGCAGGCGGCGGGTGGACAGGCGACGGGCGTTCGGGCATTGGGCGGGTGGGCACGCATCGGGCGGGCTGATGAGTGGTTGGGCGGCGGGCGGGCGGGCAGTTGGGTGGGACGGCGGAAGGCGCGAGGCGGGCGGGCAGTCGGTTTGCTTCCGGGCGGGCGGCCGTGCGCTTGGGCAGGCGGTGGGGGGCCGGACGAGCGGGCGGCCGGGCGGGCGGGCGGGAGGGGTCGGGCGGCCGGGTTGGCGGACGGGCGGCCGGGCCAACGGGCGGGCTGTCAGGCAGCAGGGCGGGCGGACAGGCTGCCAGGCGGCAGGGCGTGCAGCCTGGCGGGCAGGCGGCCGGGCGGGCATACGGGCGGGCAGCTGGGCGGGCATGCGGGCGGGCGGGCGGGCGGCCAGGCTGGCGGGCGGCCGGGCGGGCGGGCGGGCGGCCCGGCGGCCTGGAGGTTAGGCATTGGGCTGGCGGTCAGGAGACGCGCGGGTGGGCGGTCAGGAACTGGGTCGGCGAGCGGGCGAGCATGTGGGCGGGCGGTCAGGCGGCGGGTGGGCGGTCTGGCGGCCGGGTGGCTGAGCGGGTGGCCAGGCGGCGGGCAGGCGGACAGGCGGCCGGTCGCGTGGGCAGGCGATGTGCGACCGGGCGGGCAGGCGGCTGGCAGGCAGCTGACAGCCGAGCGAGCGGGCAGCTGGGCGGACGGATGAGGGGTCGAGCATGCGGCGAATAGGCAGGCCAGGCGGGCGCTCGGGTGGGCGACAGTGCGGGCGAGCTGGCGAGCGGTCATGGGGCGGCTGCACGGCAGGCGGGCTGCGTGCGGGCGGCCGGTTGGGAGGGCAGGCAGGCTGGTGGGCGGGCGTTCGGAAGGGCGGGCGGCCAGGCTGGTGGGCAGCAGGGTGGCGGGCGGGCCGGCGTGCGGCCAGGTGGCAGGGCGGCCGGAATGCCTGACAGCTGGGCGGGCGGAAGAGCAATCGGGCTTGCGGTGGGCGGGCGGGCAGGCGGTGGGCGGCGTGCTGGCGTGCAGCCAGGCAACCGGGCGGCTGGGCGGGCGGACGGCAGGCGGCCGGGCGTCCGAGTGGTGGGCGGGTGGGCTGGCCGACGGGCGGTAAGGTATCAGGCGGGCAGGCGGTCAGGCGACGGGTGGGCAGGCGGGCGACCGAGCGGCAGCTGGGCAGGCGGCCGGGTAAATGGGCAGATGGCGATGGGGCGGGCAGGTGGCGGGCGGCGGGCTGGAGGGCGGCTGGCAACCGGGCGGCCAGGCGGGCGGGCGGCCGGGTGGCGGGCAGGTGGGCGGTCAGGCGGCAGGCGGGAGGGTCGATGGCAGGCGGCGGGCAGGCGGGTCGATGGCGGGCAGCGGGCTGGCAGGCGGGCGGACGGGCGGCCGGGCTGTCGGCCAGGCGGCCATCCGGGCGGGCGGGCGGCCAGGCGGCCGGGCGGTAGGACGGCCGGGCGGTCGAGCGGGCGAGCAGGTAGCGGGCGGTCGGGTGGGCGGGCGGCCTGGGGGGCGGGCTGCGGCCGGGCGGGCTGGCGGCCACGTGGGGGCGGGGCAGCCCGGCAAAAGGGCTGGCGGGCGGGTGGGCGGGCGCCCGGGCGGCCGGGTGGGCGGGCGTGCGGCCGGGCGGGGGGGCCGCCGGCTGGGCGGTCGGGCGGGCGGCCGGGTGGGTGGTCGGGCGGGCTGCCGGGCAGCCGGGCAGCTGGGCGGGAGGGTGAGCGGGCCGACGGGAAGGCGCGTGGGCGGCGGCCGGGCGGGCGGGCGGCCCGGCGGACATCGGGCTGGCGGTCACGAAACGGGCGGTCGAGCGGTCGAGCTGGCGGGCGGGCGGTCAGGCGGCGGGTGGGCGGTCAGGCGACGGGCGGGCGGTTAGAAGGCGGGCGGGCGCACGGCCGGACGGGCGGGCGGGCGGATGAGCGAGTGGCGATGCGGCGGCGGGTGGGCGGGCAGGCGGCAGGCGGGCGGCGGGTAGGCATTGGGCGGGCGGTCAGGCGGAGGGCGGTTGTGCGGGTGGCCGGGCGGGTGGGCAAGGCGGCGGGCGGGTGGCCGAGCGGCCGGGTGGCCGGGCGGTAGAGTGGGCAGGCGGACAGCGGGCGGGCGGTAGGGTTGGCGGGTGGGCGGACGACCAGAGGGCGGGCGGACGGTGGGAGAGCTGGCGGGCGGTTGGGCGGGCGGTTGGGCGGGCGGCGGGCGGCGGGCGGCGGGCGGCGGGCGGCCGGTGGGGCGGGGGGCGCGCGGCTGGTTAGGCGGGCGGCCGTCGGGCAGTTGGACGGCTGGGCGGCAGGGCGGGCGGGCGAGCAGGCGGCCGGTCGGGTGGCGGCGGTTGGGCGGGCGGCGGCTGGGCGGCGGGAAGGCGGACTGCCGGCCGGGCGGGTGGCTGGCCAGGCGGGCGGCCGCATGTGCGTCGGCGGACGGGCCGCCGTGCGGCCAGGCGGGCGGGCAGACGGGCAAACGGGCCGGTGGCCGGTGGTCGTTCAAGCAGCGGGTGGGCGGGCGGGTAGTCATAGGGCTGGCGGCAGGAGACGGGCGGGCGGGCGGTGAGGAAACGGACGGGCGAGCGGGCGGGCGGGCGGGCGGGCGGGCGGGCGAGCGGGCGGTCGGGTGGGCGGCCGGGCAGCCGGGTGGCAGGGCGGCGGGCGGGCGGGCGGCCGGCCGGGCGGCAGGGCGGTGGGCGGGTGGGCGGCCGGAAAGTCGGGCGGCTGGGCTGCCGGGAGACCAAACAAGCTGGCGGCAGGCGGGCGGGCGGGCAGGCGGCGGGCGGCGGGCTGGCGTGCGGCCAGACAACCGGGTGGCTGGGCGGACGTGCTGGTGGCGGCCGGAATGGCAGTCGGCTGGTCGGGCGGGAGTGCAAACGGGCTGGCGGCGGGCTGGCGGGCAGACGGCGGGCGGCGGGCTGCCATGCGGCCATGAAACCGGGCGGGCGAGCGGCCGGGCCAGCGAGCGGTCTGGTGGTGGGCGGGTGGGCGGTCGGGCGGCGGGCGAGCGGGTCGGTGGCGGGCGCAATGCGGGCTGACGGGCGTTCAGGCGGCGGGCGGGCGGTCAGGAGGCAGGCGGCCAGGCAGGTGGGCGAGCGGGCGGGCGGGTGGCCGACCTGGCGGCCGGCCGGCGGTCAGGCATTCAGGCAGCGGCCGGACGGGCGGGCAGGCTGCGTGCAAGCGGCCGGTCGGGAGGCGGTGCCGGCAGGCGGGCGGGCGCTCGGGAGGGCGCGCGGCCAGCTGGCCGGGTGGAAGGACGGGTGGGCGGGCGGCAGTTGGGCGGGCAGTCGGGCGGCGGGTGGGCAGGCGGCGGGCGAGCGGGTGGGTAGCTATCGGGCTGACGGCTGGGCGGCCGGGAGGCTCGGCGGGCGGGCGGGTTGCCATCGGGCGGACGGCTGGGCTGCCGGGTGAGCGGGCGGCCGGGCGGACGGGCGGGTGGCCGGGTTGGTGGCCGGGCGGCGGGCGGGCGAGCGGGCAGGCGGCGGGCGGGCGGGCAGGAGGCAGACAAGCGGGCGGGCAGGCGGCGGGTTGGCGGGCGGAAGGACTGGCAGCCGGGCGGGTGGCGGGTAGGCTGGCGGTTGGGCGGCGGGCGGGCAGGTAGCCATCGTGATGACGGCCGGGCAGCCGGGCGGTTGGGTGACGGGGTGGTCGGGCAGCCGTGCGGCCAGGAGTGCGGGCGGCCGTGCGGCCGGGCGGGCGGGCAGCCGGGCGGCTGGGCTTGTGGGCGGCTGGGCGGCTGGGCGGGCGGGCGGGCGGGCGGGCGACCGGGCGGTCGGGCGGGCGGGCGGTCGGGCGGGCAGGCAGCGGGCTTTCGAGCGGGCGGGTAGGCAGTGGGCAGGCGGCATGTGGCTGGTAGGTCGGGCGGGCGGGCGGGCGGGCAGGCGGCGGGCGGCTAGGTGGGGGCCCCTAATTGTCTTAGAATGTCACAAGAACTGTTGACGTTTCTTCTAAATAGAGTTAGTTGCACGATAAGGAATAAAGATAATGTAAAGCATGAAGCACTGGTGCCAGAACTGAAATTTCATGTCACATTGCATGCATATCAAAGGAGAACACTTGGCATGCTATAAGGTACGGTTTTAGTCGGCGATGACGCTTTTCCTTTTTCCCCTCTCTCTTCTTAGCGATCACAGGCCTTGTAGACCACGTGCTGAATCCATTCTGGCCACATGTCCAGCCCACTGCAGTCTCTTATATTTTGATTTCTGGATGATAGTGGGTGACGTCATAAACTGATAAATTTCATTGTTCTTTCGAATTATCCATATGCCATTCTCCAACACAGGTCCCCAGATTTTTCTGATTCCTTTTCTTTCAAAAACATTCAGTTTTCCTTTTTCATTCTTTGTAAGCGTCCAGCTTTCTGAACTGTACTGTACTATGGGGCAGATAATTGTGTTGTATATCTTCATCTTTGTGGTGATTGAGAAAGCTCCATTTTTGAGTGGGCTGATTAGTGAGTACAGAAATTTTGACCCTGAGGCTATTCTTTCATTTATATCCATTGTTATGACATTTTTACTGTGGAAACGTGATCCAAGGTATTTAAACTGGAGAAATTTTCTGAATTAAGATTGTTGGTCTTCTTCAAAGTAAGGATTTGGGTTTATGACTCGACCTATTTCCATATATTCGGTTTTCTCTTCGTTAATCAAAAGCCCGATTTTACTGGCACTCTGCATGAGAGATATGTACAAGTCTTTCAGTTCTTCTTCGGTTTCACTCAGCAACACTATATCATCCGCATAAGCCACGAGTTTTACCTCACTGTGTTCGAATTGGAGACCATTGTATAGAAGTAAATTTTCTCTCCCGAACCAGTTTCTCTAATGCAAGGTTGAAGAGGACACATGAAAGAGTGTCTCCCTGTCGTAAGCCTGTTTTAATTGGAAAGATGGAGGATATGCTGACGCACAATATTTTTAGCGCAACGCAATCTGACTTTCAATAATCCCTACAAAAGAATGGCCCTGACTAACATTAACCTATATCTTTCACAAATCACTTACCTCACCAAAATCTTCGTTACTCGAACTACTGCAATACAGTGAGCGCCACTACTGCCAGCTAAATAAAAGATTCAAACTACGGAAGGCACTAACTACTGATAGGCATAGTTAGCAAATGAAAGATTTTAATAGAGAACAAACAATGTATTTACCTTAATAGGCATCAAAATTCATAATATATATAGCAGTTCATGACATCCCGTCTTACAAATTTCAAAACTCCGCCATTTCTCTCATCCACCACTGCTGGCAGCTCACCTCCAACTGCGCAACGCTACGCGCTGTTAACATCCAGCTGCCCAACACTACAATGGCAGACAACAATGCAAACTAGCCACAGACTGCACACACCACAGCCAGTGATTTTTCATACAGAGCGCCACGTGGCGTTACCAATAAGAAAATCTAAACAGCCTACTTACATAGCCCCCATGCTCCCCACAAAAAATTTTACAAATTGTTTTGGGCACTGGCCAATACAGATTTGAAAAAATTTTTCATAATTACAGTAAGAAAGATATCAAATGCACACACTTATTAATATAATGTTGGTCAAAAGCTAAAATTTTCTCACCGTCCATAAAGACAATCCTGATCATTCATCACAGTAAAATTGCAGTGTTTTTTTTCTCAAAGTCTGAGCAGTAAAAGAAAATGCACATGGAAGTAGTGGATTTCCATGCAGTCTTGAAGAAGTAGTGTTGTCCTTCCAACGTAAAGACAGTGCTGACTCTCGACATGCAGACAGGTAATGGGCCACAACAGAGCAAACCAACAGCAGAGTCTTTCGACGTTTTGAAGAATATTGGTAGGTAGGTCATCACACAGTAGACCCACTGTAGTCCTGGTAGAGATTACGGTATTGGTGGGCCACCAGATGTGTGACCCCCTGTAGTCCTTGTAGAGATGGCCAGCAGCCATCTGTTGTGACTATGCAGGTGCACAATCACCATTGAAGAGTCTTGCGGATAATATAGCAAGTCCATAACCACCACTTGTGCACTCACAAAGTTTTTGGAATTGTCCTTAGAACCAGCAACGCTGTTATCCAGTCCCTTGCTGAATTATTCACACACGTGCAAACACTAACAGTCCCTACTTCTCACATATTGTCCATATACCATGACCAACAGAAACGTGTGCAGTGAAATGGAACTTACAAGTTAATAATATGATGAACTGGTGTCAATTTCAATTTTATAACATAAGAATACAATTACAAAGGTACAAAACAATACAGATAACATTTGTAGTACAGGCTTTACAAAAGAGTCGAAATAACTTATACATCAGTGTTACTTGAATTATGACATAAGTAAATATATAAAATAATGAGAATAGTTTTCGAAACATTAATTTCACACTTGAGCATTGATACAGAACAGAATTAATAATGTCTAAACATCTTTAGGAAGAAAATAACATAGTATTTGAAAAATTCAACAACATAAATCTTATTAGCTAAACACATAAAGACAGGAAAAACACAAATATACAAGAGTACACAAACACATAGCAGATAACACAGGGGGAAAGGACAGGGTTTGTTTTCTGTATAGCATTTGGTACTGCAGTATTTTGCAAAAAAAAAACTTTCTTTTCTTGGAGATCTCCCTTCGTTCATTATTATTCCCAAAAAGTCCTATCTATACCTGCTTTCTGTATTTTTTTCGTATAACTTCTCAATGCATTTCTTCCAATTCATCGCAACTCATTCTCTGATATAGTCTACCCCCTCTTAAGCTAACTTAAATCTACTGAGCTCAGATGCTAAACTAAGGGACGAGGCAGTGCAGCAGCATAAATCAATTAATACAAACAGCAATGAAAAAAAATGGAAATTGTCAAAGCAAGCTACAGTAAATCTATATTACCAACCAATGCAACATTGAAAGGTCTCTGTTGGATTCCTTTCATGTTTAATTTCTTAAATCTGTTGTCATTTATGGAGTAAATTCCTCTCCTAAATTTACTGTGGCGTTTCTGACTATCTGGGAGGAGACTGAGTAGTGGAACGTGTTACTTTTACACATAAACAAGAACGATCTGTCAAACTACTACACTTTAAAACACAGTTTATATGTAATTCATGTCACACAGTCTCATACGGAACCTACATCCGCTTTCTTTTATATACTGTATATGATAAGATACTGTCATCCCTCTTCCCTTCTGTGTGAGAGGATGAATGATCAAATGTGTTTGTAGTTGCATGCTTGAGGGTAGCAGACAAGGCTGTCTGCTAGAGAACAGTAGGACCAACGTCGGAACAGGTAGCTACGCTTTCTTAAAGCAGAGAGGTTTCTATCCTTAGTATGGTTCTGTCCATCCGTTGTCATGTTGGTATAGGAAGCTGCCCCTCTGGCCCCTTCCGTTTGTCTTTGTGAGCCACCCTCAGGAAGCACGCTCGGTATAGTCTGTCGGTAAACTGAAGAGCGAGCGAGCGAGTCCCCACTCTGCCTACCTTGCTACGTCACAGGGCGCTTCTACAGGCTGTTTCACAACATTGTACCGGCCCTGCCACGGCGCCCGCTTTAAATCTGTGGCGACGCCGTTTACAGATACGTCCCGGCTGCGTTTATTTTTAGACAAATGCGTTAAGAGTATAAGGAAAACAAAAGACGATAGCTTCTTCGAAACAAAACACTATACAGTAAATAATATTAACATATAATAATATTAACGGAAGTCAGGATTCTACTACAAACATACATTCACATGAATAGGCATTCGGTTCTATGTTCCTCTGTTCATAAGACGAACCAGATATAGTGCAATCAATCTGTAGAATTTAAGGCTTGTTCTTACTTTGTGTTTTTACTAAAAGGTAAACGTTTTCTTTGAAGGGCTGCATTGAAACCTAACAATTCTTGCAACACGAAGAGTGTTTAAAAAGTAACCAGAAATTTATAATTTCGTCTGTTGTATTAGTTCGATTCGCACTGCTTTTTTTGTCACTGTCTTCGTAAACATGTCTGAAAAGTATTTGCATCCATTTCACACATTGTCTTGTGTAAAACATCTTTCTTTGAAGGAAAATGTATTTTTTGTTTCACGGCAGTAAGTAATTTCCGTAACGTGGGTACTATTTTTTGGTTTATGTAAAAGTCCTCCATCGTTTGTCGAATGACTGATATTGTGAAACTGGGCTATAACGATGGGCTCCCACCCTAAATTATTAGTTTTCCTTCGCGGCGATTCCAATAAACCATGCGCCTTGTTTTCGCGTTCCTTCCCTATGTGTCCTATTGGGGGAGGCTGACGTTTGCATGAACTGCAGCCTTTGATTGGGACTGGTAATATTAGCCAACAGTTCTTTTTGTGTTGCCTCCTTAACACACGCTGTAATAACGTTAGAGACGATCTAACGCTCGTTACTTCGCAAATACTTCCTCTTCTTCGTATTCTGCACATTTTTTGCAATGCAGGAATATTATCCATCACTTCCGGATACTGAAGTATATCAGTGAGTACACAAAGTCAACTGACTGACACTGGCAACTAAGATCCCACGAACAGAAACGACATATATCACTGCACGCCGAGCTACACCGCTAGACAGGTAACAGGCAACTGATTTTGGGTGGCCCTGTAGGCCAGTGGCAGGGTTCTTCCGGGAAAGGCCACTCCCCCCACCAAAAGCGCTGCTCGCTCTTGAGTTTACAGACAGACTATAGTGGGCAGTTGCTGTGGGACCGTGGCGAGCGTCTGAAGTGGTAAGATCTCCGGCTAAGCGCGTGTCTGCTAAGTCCGTAGGACAATGGATTTCTTAAGTTCAGCCTAACTGAAAACTTAATACCTTGATTTCAGATTTAGCTCTAAAATATCTAATGCTATCTTAAATTGCAGCGGAGTGTAATTCTCGTGTGAAGTTCAGATTATTTTGCGGTAATTGCTTTGTCATTACTTTGTGAGTAAAGTGGAACCACGTGTTGATCAGTAACTCTAACTAAGTTCATCAATCTTAAATGTGAATGCTTGTGTGATTATAACGTCTCGTCTTGACAATATTTTACAATATAGCAACTTTTCTTTATGCTTTTCTTTATGTTCAACCCACGTGGAGTGTACTTTGTGAGACCAGTACCACGTGCTTATATAACTGTTTGACCCATCAGGTTAATAGTAAGACGTTAGTAACCAGTTCAAGGTTTTTCTTTTGTCAATTGCTTTTCGATCGAATTTATTTTAATTATCAAAATTACTGTGGAGTTATACGCTTTCTGTAAACCGAGTTGACCACGTGGAGCATGTGGTGTAATCATCAAAGTAGCCTTCAGCTATTCTTTTTGGGAAGATTTCAGAAAGAGTTAATATGAATTTAGTATACCAATGTGTGGTAATTACATGACGGACAGGATTGTGTTACGAACGTAATTTCTTTGGGTGAAAACTGAATCTGTTGGTTGTGGTTAATTTCTTCTTGCTTATGTTTCAACGTTCTTTGGGTGTTGTTTTGTGAATGCAGTGTTGTAGGCAGTCTCCCAATCTTGGCTCCATATTTGATGTGTTCCATAAGATTAAAATCTCACATTTTTACAATCCTTAAACAAGGCACCAGCTCAGTTATAACTCACGTATAATATGCTGAAATTTCAATGAACAATCTTAAAATAAATTTCCAAATATAAACTGATTTCTTTCTTTTTATTTAAATTCTCCTTTTTATATATAGATATATTACCGGTTGTTGTATGACTGTAAAAGATTATAATCAATGTTAGTCTGATTGGTAATGTGGTAAACCTAGACTAGTTACCTGGTGAAACAGTTGCTCTGTAATGCAAGGTTAACTTCCCCAGACAGCTCACAGCTTTTAACCCGCTTTTATTCTACTATTAGCACCCGATTTCAGCATAGCAAATTCATGTAGCAGTATTACAACATTACAACTAATATGAGCCAATGTGCAGCAACAAGAAAAATAAATCAGTAGTAAAACTAGCTTAACAGAGTAATACAAAGTGAAATGTAGTAGCACTATGCCTGGCAAACAGCAGCAGCAAATGTACTAACTTATATCTAAACATGACAAAGCTCAAGCAGAAAAAATAGTACACTAAAGACAATAATGCAGATAAGGGAAATGTCTATTCACATCTTAATATCTATGTCATTAAAGTGGTGCACCACAAAACTTATTCTATGAAATAAATTACCAAATACTTGAAAAGAAAATTATGTATGCAGTTCCTGGGAAGGGAAATGTCTTTTAGTGCTCCCTCATTTTTTTTCGGAAGTATCACAAAATTATTATTTACTGGATCTGTAGACAGAAAATATCTATATTAGTACATCTATTAAATTATATTTTAACCAATGCTGCAGTGCAGCTAGAAACCAGATATTAAACAAAATGAGCAAATATGTACAAAGGAAGGCATGAAACATCATTCATTAGCCATATGGCATTTCATAAGGTAGTAAAAAAATCTCTCAACTAGAAAGGCAGTAGTCATAATCAGGTGTATAGACATAAAATATTTCTCGTCATTTCATTAGGCATTTCAGTAAATATCATAAATTAAGAGCTCCACAGTGTAATAAAATGTTTTCAAGTTTGGGTGTGTCGTATTTGCGATGCTTTCTACAAAGAAATGTCAATAGTGAGGATAATGGCCTCCTTTTTTCTCCACCTGTGCCTCTGAAAGGCACACACTAATAGCTTTTTTCCAGGCGACTGTTGCGCAGCTGGGTGCCCACGACGCATTACGTGAAGTTGGTCACTTAACTTCTTACCGAAATATTTACGACACCAGTTTGCACTACAGTGACAGTCTCATATAAAATTTTCACAGTTTGAGAATTTGCATTGCAAATCTGTAGAAACAAAATCCTATAAATATAACAGTGTCCAAAAAATTTTCGCCGGCATTGTGATACAATCACGCATTTACACACATTTCATAACTCTTAAAGTACGATTCTTGGTTTCCAACATCCTTTTCATAAATCAGAGTCCCTAACCACTACTCCTTATTCCTTACCTTATTACACATGTACATATTCGTCGACACGTCAATCTTGCAGCGACACTTCAATACTTCATCATAATAAATACGTAGCGTAATCAAATTCCTCATATAGCATCAGCTTATTGATCATAAACATACCGCAACAGCGTAATACACTTCGTCATCATAACATCATAAATCTCAAAATCATCGTAGCTTCCTCCAATAATTTCAAAACCTAAAAAAAATCTCTGCCACTTCAATAGTATCATCTACCTATACCGCACTTTAAAACTCATGATCCCATACCAAATACATCTTTCAAAGCTCTCATAGCATCACAATGGTTCAGAAAAAGTATGACCAGTTCACAAAGTACAGACAAAATACAATTTCATAAGTGTGAAGTCACCCAACTGTGTAATTGCGGAAACATGTGTCACTGATGTAGAAAAAAAAATGTTTATCTCTCAGTTAAATGATCAGATAGCTGTGTAATTTGTGTGTTAGAGAAATATGGTACCGATGTGTAAAGTCGTATAAGCAAATACAATATTAGCTAGGGCTCCTTGTGCTTGCCAAACACATGGTACACAAAGTAAGCGTGTACCCCCCTGAGGATTAATGATTAATACCCTCAGGTGTTACAGATTACAGCAATGGAATGAAATGTATCACGGAAAACCTTTGTATCATTGTACTTCAAATATCTTTAAAAATAAATGTTTTAAGTACAAATTTAATCACTCAAATACGTGTACTGTAGCGCTAAACTGTGTGTCTTGTTGTAAGATAATCTCTGTGGAAGTGTCGTAGTTATCGTCCTCCGAAAGCTAAGTTCCGCAAAAGTCAATGTCCTTACCTCATGATAAACAAAAGTGAAATGCTTTGCGTATAGATATCTTAGTTATTACGCATATTGCTGTGATGAAGAAAGTACTGTTCTGTAACGTATTGTTGTGCTAGGGAAAAGGCTGTCTCATTGTAGCTATACCACAAAAGTTACTACTAAAACATGTTTTACTTTCCAGAATAATTCAGAAAAACTGTGCGGATATAAAACAGAAACACTGCAAAAGCAATAATATAAATTGTGTCACTCATTAGTAGCGTCGTGATATACTCGTGTAGCTGTCAAAGAAACCAAATACTAAGTCATCTTTAATCTCACAGAAAGTACTTCAAATAACGAATGTCTTTTCAGGTAAACCAAGATGTTGCATTAAAATCTCATTAGCAGTATATGTTCTAAGTATGTAAGCCTTATAGTCGTTATGTAATCGTGCAACTAACAAGCAATAATGTACAAATAACAGCACTGTGTCGTCTGTTCACTATAACAATGCATTCGTAATTTCTGTTTAAAAATGTTCCCTAGGTTCTAGACTGGATAGTTAACTTCAAAACATTGTTGCATGTTAACAGTTTCTCAGTGTGACAAATTGTACTAGGAGCGTGAAGTGAAAAGTTTTATGGCAAAGATTAAGTTAAAAAACAGATCATCTCTCAAGAAACGGTTTTACATGTGAAATGTGGTGCAATCATTTACCCTTTCTAGTGCGCAGAGTTTCAACTTCCAAGTAATTATCATGTTGTATACATCATTGCGGAATGCTAAACTTTTTCTCAAGGTTAGCGTCTATGTTATTTTTCGCTGAGCCAGCCAGCGCACGTGGCTGCCTGCGGTGCGAGTCATTGTCTGTCTCTTTGTTGGCGTGCGTCGTTATTGGGATTAGGAGACCGAACTTCTACAAATTCACCTTGTCGAGAGTGCCCTGCTCTATTTGAATTTCGCGAGTTCTCATGGAATTCAGGTCTGTCGTTTTGTCGGTAGTTTACATAGTTTCTTGTTTGTCGGTCATGTGGTGGAAAATATCTCCCGGAATCGTAACTGTGCGCTGAACTGTTGCGTCTGAAGTTATTCTGTCTCCCTTGATAATAATTGTTTTTGTTCCCATATTGTCTGTTTCTATGGTAATCTCTGTCATATCCATTACTATGGAAATGCGATCTTTCTCTGTAACTATTATTACTCTGCCAGTGGTTGTCATATGGGTGGTGTCTGTTTTGGTCACGATTTGCGTTGTAAGGATAGACTTGTCGTGTCCAGTTATTGTTTCTGTCGTCGCGGAATTGTGACGGATGTGACCTGTAGTGATTGTTTTCCCGTCTTCGCATCCCGCGAGTGTCTGTGTCAATTTCTAATTCTTGTAAGAGTCCCTGAAAAGCTTCAATGTCGTCTTTGCAACGTCCTGCCAAAATAATATTTCTTAAATGTTCAGGCAATTTCATTAAGCAAATGCGGATGAGTTCTGAGGGGCTGTATGGGTTTGAAAGATATTGATTCTTATGCAACATGTCTTCAAAATATTGGACAACACTGGAAAATTCAGATTGTTCAGAGTGTTTCATCATCATGATGCTATGTTTTACTCAGTCTTGTGTAGCTTGAGACCAATATGCTGAGAGGAAGGCATGAAAAAATTCTCCTTCACTGAGACAATCGTGCATGACCGATCGCATTCTTACAGCTGGTTCAATCTCTAAATAGCCACACATAAATTGTAATCTGTGCTCTAATGACCAGTTGGAAGGAAAACAATGAGAGAATTGATGGAGCCATGCATGTGGATGAATGTCGTTGCCAGAATTCTTAAATGTTTTAAATTTACGTGTAGTAATGAACAGCTTAAAGTCAAAATGATCATTGTCGGCGAGTCGCATATCGGGCATTGTTACGTCGTTTCGGCGGTTCCATTTCAAAATACGGTGCACCTTGCCAATATCTTTCATAATTTCCGAAGTGTCCTGTGTTATTATTTTATGGCTGTTCCGTATTTCTATGTCCCTCTTCCCGTGTTGGAGCGCGAGTGTCCTCTGAAATATGTAATTCTTGTATTACTTGTGCCAACTGATCTTGTACTTCTCGGATTTCTCTTTTGTACTGTGTATTGATTTGATTTTGATTTTGTTTGAATTTTCTAATTTGTTCATACTCTTCAGTGTCCGTGAAGGCTACAGGTCTTGTGTCATTCAGATCATCATCTACCTTTGTAGATAAGTTAGTGAACTGATCTGAATGTTCGGCTACCTTGTCCGATATTGAAATTATTTCCTCTGTGTGTTTTTCTGAACAAAGTTTCAGAGTGTCCATTTGTGTTGAAATCGTATCTACTGTGTCCTTGAAGTTTTCCTGAGTTTTTGCGAGTTGCGTAACCGAATCGGTAGATGCAACTGAGTCAACTTTAGCTTGCAAGGTGTCGTAATTTTCATGAACAATAGTTTGCAGTTCTTTTATGGCTGCTTCGTGATTCTGTAATGCATTTTCATGACGCGAAAAAATAGGTTGGAAATGCTCACAAACTTGTTTTTTTACGTCATTACAGACTTTTTGACATTTCGATTCAATGTTATGTAACTCAGTAGTTAAATCTTCACGTGTTTGTTCAAGTGTGGTGTCTAACTTTCGAAGATTTTCTTCCATTGTGTCTAACTGTTGCTGTGTTTGTCTCTGGTGTTGTTCCACTGTGCCTAACTTTTGAAGATTTTATTCCATTGTGTCTAACTTTTGTAGCTTTTGCTGTGTTTGTCTCTGATTTTGTTCCACTGTGTCTAACTTTTGACGATTTTGTCCCATTTGTTTCTGATTTTGTTCAAGTGTTGTGTCTAACTTTTGTAGCCTTTGTCCCATTTGTTGCATTAACTGTAATAACAGTGCACTGGTGTCTGAAACATGTTTCTCAGTGCTATTCGGCAGTGCATTTGAACCGGCAATATTCGCATTTTGAAAAGCAGAAAATGTGTCTTGATTTATTTGAGAAAACGGTGAGGACGCGAAACCTGAATCTACAGTATTTGCAAGATTGTGTCCTGTCATTTCTGAATCCTGAGGCGAGCTGTTGCCGACCGATCGATCGATAATGCTTCCCTGTTCACTAATTGTTTCACTGCCTACACCATTATTTGCAGCCCGCTCCATTTCCCTATGCACAATTACCAAATTACTACTTTGAACATTAGTTAATTCATTACATGGTGGCGCTAACACACTGCTTTTGTCTTTACTGTCATTTCTCGGTTTACTTTGGAGCCTAGTATTACGTTTTTCACACGCCATTATTGTCACAAGATTTCACACGACAACACAGAAAAACACAATTTGAAGAGAAAAAATAAGAGAACACATTAACATAGCACTGAAAATAATATCTAGTTAATTGCAAGTGCAGCTGCGAAATACTTGGTGCAAATCTACATGCATGCCACAACAACAATGAAAGACTGCAACTACAAAGGAGATTCGCTCTACAATTATGTGCTAGCAATAAACAATAGCTACACTAATTACACAAACTACAAGAAAAAAATCAGAAGATTCCAGTGAGGTATCCTGACAGGGTCGCCATATGAAACGTCACATTTGAACAGTTATACATGATTGTGCTTAAACTGACACACAATATTTTTATTGCAATGCAATCTGACTTTTAAAAATCCCTACAAAAGAATGGCCCTGACTAACATTAACCTATACCTTTCACAAATCACTTACCTCACCAAAATCTTCGTTACTCGAACTACTGCAATACAGTGAGCGCCACTACTGCCAGCTAAATAAAAGATTCGAACTACGGAAGGCACTAACTACTGATAGGCACAGTTAGCAAATGAAAGATTTTAATAGAGAACAAACAATGTATTTACCTTAATAGTCATCAAAAGTCATAATATATATAGCAGTTCATGACATCCAGTATTACAAATTTCAAAACTCCGCCGTTTCTCTCCCCACATCCACCACTGCTGGTGGCTCACCTCCAACTGCGCAACACTATGCGCTGTTAACATCCAGCTGGCCAACACTACAATGGCAGACAACAATGCAAACTAGCCACAGACTGCACACAGCACATCCAGTGATTTTTCATACAGAGCGCTACGTTGCGTTACCAATAAGAAAACCTAAACAGCCTACTTACATGCGTTGTAGAGGCTACTTCTGTGGATGCTGTCGTAGGCTCGCTGGAAGTCAATGAAGAGACAGTGGATGTTTTTCTTAAATTCCCAGTATTTCTCAAAAATATGTCGTATAGTAAACAAATTATCAGTTTTGGAGCGGTTTGTTCGAAATCCAGCCTGGTAATCTTGAATAATGTTTTCTACGAAAGATTTAACTTTTTCCAGAATGGTCGATGACAGGATTTTGTATGTTATGTTCAGATAACTGATTCCTCTGTAATTTCCACTTTCCATTCTGTTTCCTTTCTTGTGTATGGGATAAATTATTGCAGTTTTCCAATCTTCAGGCAGTGTTTCAGTTTTCAAGATCATTGTGATAAGGTTATACATTTCTTTGTGTAGTTTGCTTCCGCCCTCTTTTAACATCTCTGATGATATCTGGTTCTCACCTGCTGCTTTTCCATTAACACCAATAATCATTAACGTTTGTAAGTAGGCTGTTTAGGTTTTTATGTTGGTAACGCCACGTAGGGCTCTATATGAGAATCACTGACTGTGCTGTGTGAAGGCTGTGGTTGGTTTGTATTGTTGGAGGCGAGCCGCCAGCAGTGGTGGGTGTGGGGAGTGAGAGGGCAGAGTTCTGAGAGCAGATGATCTGGACGTGTGTCCATCAGAGAGAGTAAATTTTTAAGTCATATATATATATATATATATATATATATATATATATATATATATATAATAAGTGTTGATCAGAATAGGTAGTCGGCCAATGCGAACGGTGGGATTTTAGTCTTGTAGACAAGAGCATTTCTATAGCTAGAATTACATTTGCTTGTGTTTTTCTTAATTCAGTTTTATATGTTCTCCTGATTCAATAAATTTTGCCCTGCAGCTCAGATATTGTCAAACTATGTTCTGATCGCACTTGAAGGTCTCAGGAGCAGCAATATGTTGCTTATTTTTGTAATCAGCATCACTGAAATCCAACAAACACCTATGCAAAGCATAGATATCCAAAAAGTGAACATTATTCTCCGCTCCCCACTTCATATTTCAGTTTGTCTACACTCTAAGAACACACATAACCTCAAAACTCATGCAACTAGTGTCGCCAAAGTTGGAACACGGCGAAAGTGTTTAGTTTCACCAACGAGTTGCGCAAACGCGCGGCGCCCATGCTCAGTATCAGGTAGCGCAGTTGACTGCAACCTAGTTTCGTCGTGCAAACTGCGCCTAATTCCAAAACTGTATCACAGTTATGCAGCAAGCAAAGGTACACAACAGTGCACAACAGATAGCTTGAGAGGCCGCCACCACACAGGTACAACCACTTACCTGGCATCTTTCAGTTCCACGCAGCAGCCTCCAGGTGACGCTCACAAATCTGGACCTCTTCCTGCCTCTGTGCTACGTCCCACAGCCCATCATACTCACCTGCCAATAGCGTGGATAACCATCAGAGTGCTGTCAACCGCGGATTACATTGATTATGCCTTATACTGATGGACATGGAAGTTCTTCTGTCGACAGGCACAAAAAACAGCTAGCTACGGACACTCTGGCAGTTTAGAACCTGCAGTCAGATAGTACAGTTCAGTGTCCACAGCCAGCTAATATAGTTCTGCAAGAATACCTCCAGACTAAACAGTCGCAATTTACAGAGAATTAGCACAAGCATGGTGTGTCTGGGTTGACATAAAAGTTTTCTGGGTTTGGTACCGCGTCATAATGTAAAAACTACTGCTGGGTCTTACTATCAGTTGTAGTGGGTATATCATGGAATGCCAACCAAGAGACAGCAAAGTTACTTAAATATCATTATCTTAGGTATAGGACATAATGTGCCACACAATATACTGTACTAAAGTTAAGCACTATCTTATAACAGACTTTTAATAAAGGTTATTGATTATTTTATATTGTGCTGGCACATTTCTGTTCCAGTCCTGCCCTGGCAAGTAAGTGCTTAATTAGAAAATTTGCAATCCACCACCTTTAAAGAACTGTAGCAGTAAAACACTTTTATGCTACTGTGGATGGTTGGAATGAGTTAATAGTAGAATTCAGTTACAACATTCCCAAAAGCACATATGAACGAAGGGGCTGTTGTGTAACAATCACATTCAATTAAATGACTGTTTTGAAAAATAACATTTATTCAGATGATGTTCAGGGATAAAAGGTGACAAATTACACATAAAACAGTAATCCAAACCCATCACCTTGACTAGTATTACTAAAATGAAAATCAAAATATTAAAACATCTGTAACTTTGTAAATATTAAATAAATACAAAATCTATTAGCAGTTTAGGATTCAGCACAAAAATTTCTTTAAAGTGTAACATTATATACATAAATTTTCAGTCCTTATAAAATTCATAAAAAATCTCTTATATTGATAAGATGACAGGTTTGAGGGTAATTACACGATTCCATTATAATCGCTAACACATTAATACACAAACAAATATAACATGTGACAGAAAACAATTTTAACTCAATACTAGCCTTCAGTCAGCATATCTGTATTATTAAATTTTGATCTACAGCTACATTTTTGTACCTTGTTTGTTAGATCACATCTCTTAAACTAGTGGAGGAGCGATATGTCTTTAACACATTTTGGGTAGACGCCAAGCATCGCCTGAGAGTGATCTGGTGTCGTGGTAGGCCAAGTAGACCAGCAATACTTACAATTTTTTAAACAAATATAGGTCGACAACTGTGATTAAAAAAGTCCGATATCACTTATGATGACAACTATCAGTTGTTCGCAAAATAAATGCTAATCTACGAAGATATGCTTTGATTTACCAATATTTACGTTGTAGATAGTTACAAAACCTGACAGCTCGAGTTAACCTTGCGGAAAGGGAACTAGAGTGACTAAAGTCATCAAATCCATCCCATTACACTGATGAAATCCTCAAGTTGGATTTGTGAAGCACTAATGTACATCGAATGGAGTCTCAGACTTTTGTAATTTGTCCCCAGCGTACTTAATTTCACAATGCGCAAGCAACAAAATTAATTGAGAATATCATTGGACCATTTTTTCTTCAGGTTTGTTTCTCTGCATCTGTATAACAAATTGCAAAACGGTCACTTGGTCTCCGATCTCAGTCCAGCTTGCCTATTTGATGGCTTCAAGGGACAGCAAAAATTTGATTTTCAGTATTTTATACAATTACTCGGTGAATTTTAAAAATTAAAATGCTACTATAATTTACTTATTAAGAGTTTACATCAAATATTTAACATAATAATTATTGCTAAAATTAAGAACTGTGTATATGCCCGCCGTGAGTTATGCTGTCTCACGATAAATTATCCAGATCATATTCAGGAGTAGGTTTAACGATAAATAAGAAAAGAGGAATGGGGGTAAGCAACTACTAACATGATAATGAACACATTATCGTAGCCAAGATAGACATGAAGCCAACACCCACTACAGTAGCACAAGTTTATATGCCAGCTAGATCCACAGTTGACGGAGATATTGAAATAACGTATGATGAGGTAAAAGAAGTTATTCGAATAGCTCAGGGATAGGAAAATTCAATTGTGATGGTGGACTGGAATTCAGTAATAGAAAGGGAAGGAAAATAGTGAATACAGACTAGCGGAGAGGAATGGAAGAGGAAGCCACCTGGTAGAATTTTCCACTGAGCATGATTTAATTATCTCTAACACTTGGTTTAAGAGCCATGAAAGGAGTTTGTTATGAGGAAGAGACTGGAGGTACCAGAAGCAATCAGCCTCATTGTATGATGTTAAGAGATTTCGAAACCAGATTTTAAACTGTACATTTTCAGGTGCACATGTGGACTCTGACCACAGTTTATTGGTTAAGAATTCTAGATTAAAACTGAAGCAATGGCAAAAAGGCAAGAAATGAAGGAGATGGGACCTGGATAAAGAGGAGAAAACAGAGGTTGTTGAGAGTTACAGAGAATTAGGCAAACAGGGAAGAGGAATAGATACATTCAAAGACGAATGGGTAGCTTTGAGAGATGAAATAGTGAAGGCAGAAGAGGATCAAATAGGTGCAAAGAGAAGACCTAACAGAAATTCTTGGATATCATGTGAAACACTGAACTTAAATGATGAAAGGGGAAAATATAAAAATGCAGCAAATGAAGCAGGCGAAATGGAATATAAACGTCTGAAAATGAGATTCACAGAAAGTGCAAAATATCTAAGCCGGAATGGCTAGATAACGAATGTAAGGATATAGAAGCATATTTAACTAAGGGAAAGATAGATACTGCCTATATGGAAATTAAAAAGATAATTGGAGGAAAGAGAATGAGCTGTATGAATATCAAGTAATCATATGGAAAACCTGTTCTGAGTAAGAAAGAGATAGCTGAAAGATGGAAGAAATATTTAGAGGGGCTATACAAGGGAAACGACCTTAAAAGTAAGGAACAGGACGTAGATGAAAGCGAGATGAGAGAAGATACTAAGAGAAGAATTTGACGGAAGTCCTGGGAGTAGAAAACATTTCATTGGAACACCTGGTGTGCCAGATGTATAAGACAGGAGAAATAACCTCAGACTTCAAGAAGTATGAGATAATTTCAATTTAAAAGAAAGCAGGTGCTGACATGTGTGAATACCACCGACTATCAGTTTAGTAAGTCATGGCTACAAGATACTAAAACGAATTATTAACAGAAGAAGGGAAAAACTATTAGAAGCCGACCTCGGGGAAAATCAGTTAGGATTCCGGAGAAAAATAGGAACACAGTAGGCAGTACCGGCCTCATGACTTATCTTAGAAGATAATTTAAAGAAAGACAAACCTACGTTTGTATCTTTTGTATATTTGGAGGAAGCTTTTGGCAATGTCGACTGGAATACGCTCTTTGAAATTATAAAGATAGCATGGGTAAAATGCAGATAGCACAAGCTTATGTACAAGTTGCACAGAAACCAGACTGCAGTTATAAGAGTGCAGGGGCATGAAAGGGAAGCAGTGGTTGAAAGGGGAACGAGACAGAATTGTAGCCTAACCTCGATGTTATTCAATTCGTACAATGAGCAAGCAATAAAGGAAATCAAAGAAAAGTTTAGAGAAGAAATTAAAATTCACAGAGAAGAAATTAAAACTTTGAGGTTTACTGATGACATTGTAATTCTGTCAGAGACCAGGAGATGAACACAGTACAAAGGAGAGAGTAGCATGGAGAGTTGCCTCAAACAAAACTTAGGATTAAGACCAAAATAGCAATAAGAACATTTTGACCCACGTTATATTTACCCAGTATTTAAGGAGAATGAGAGCACTCAGCAACTAGCAACAAACTTTACACATAATTTCATACCTTTTAGAAACTTTTTCACGGTGAGACACCCCACCCACCACACCCATGCAGAACAATGAAAGGAAAAAAGTTTATTGCTTACTACATTTTCCCTGTTGATGCAGTAAAACTTCATCATCGGGCACGGCGTTTTATTTTATTACTTCTTTAATACTAACTCAATTCGCAACACAATCTGCAGACAGTATCCAAATATACCACTGAATGTCTCTGTAAAATTGTACGATTTTACGAATCACAGATCAGGTGATATTACGTTATATATACTGAGACGCATGAAAAGCTAGCTTTTCTTAAAACGGACCGCAAATTACATAATCTATATGTATCCAGTGTTTGATAATGGAAACACTTATCGACCGCCAACAAGGTTTAAACATCTTTTTAAACTTTTTCTAAATTTGTTGTCGCTTACAGATACACAAAATAATGACAGGAAAACTGTTTATCGCTTACAAATTTTCCTTGTATGTACAGCATGAGTCACGTAAGACTTCTTTTATTTCGTGAACCGTTCCACATATCGAAACGAGGTTTTCGGCATACGACAGTGTGTTAAGAGGCATCTACTTTGGCAACTGATAAAAGAGTCTTAGCTCTTGTATCGAACGAGATATTGAAGCAAGAATGATTTATCTAAATAGAATGTTATACTTTTTTTAACGGCATCTGAAAGCGCTTGGAAAGAAGAGTATAGTGATGTAACACCTGTGAATGTCTCTGTTGAAACTCTTCGCAAAAGAGTCTGAGAAATGTCCTAAAATTGGAAAGCAATGCCGCCAGGGTCAGCTATGGTCAAGCAGAGCTCTCACGCCAGCCTCCTTCTTTATATGCAGTAACACAGGCCTTAGCTCCTAAAATAAAAACCTCATTTCCTATTCGATATAGATACAGGATCAGCTACGGCATATACCAGCTTCTGCCGCGTCCGATGGATTTCAGGAAACCTATTTCAAATGTGTGTACTTTCCAGGTTTTTCTGGAAACAACTGCAGTTGCGTCAGGCAGTTTTCCAATTAGCCTTTCCGTTGCTGTTTACTTGTCAAAGCTGAAACAGAAACGTCAGTCATTCATGCTACATGATGATAAACAGCTCTATTCAACGGAAAAAGGAAACTACTGTATTAACTTTCGTAGAATTGAAAGCGATGTACAGTACATCAAAGAAATTCTATATACTCTCGAAATCATGCCGACCGAGTACCTGATTTAATGACAGATGACAAGGTTGGAATTTATGTTGATGCAAGACGCGAACAACACTCCTCTGGCTGATCCCATATTCTTTAGCTATATGTCTCATGCGACGATTCACGTGTAAGAGTAGCTTGTCTGACTTCTCCTCATTAGTGTACATGTCTGCACGCAATTAATGTTGAAGCAGGAAAGACCTGTTCCTGCAGCGCACACAAGTAAACAGTCGAAGTGCTCAATAAAAGGACATAGCCCTACATGAGCGTGTTTACAACGCCACAGCCAATTCCAGCCGACTTCCCTTTCATTTTTCGTATATTTTTCTGATTCTTTCGCAAAGAGTTTCAACCCCGACATTAACAAGCATTCTATCACTGTACTTGTTTTTTCAAACGATTTCGGATGCCAATAAAAATGTATATCATTCTGTTTAAAAAAATTACACTTGATTCAATATCTCGATAATACAAGAGAAAAGACTATTATCAGTTACCAAAGTAGATATGCCCTAGCCTATAATCATTTGCCGGAAACCTTCCCGTTCACGAAACCGTTCACGAAATAAAATGGGTGTTAAGCCTTACTCACCCAGTATAGTGAAACTAGAGCATCAAACATTACATTTTAGTTTATTACTTCTTTACTACTAACTCTTTTCGCTACTCATTTTGCGGACAATATACGCACATATCATTGAAGATAGTTACGAGATTATATCACTGTACGACACATAAATCAGGAGAAAAAAAAACAAGCTTTCCACAAAAATGTGGCGACCGTGGTGGCCAAGCGGTTCTAGGCGCTACAGTCTGGAACCGCGCGACCGCTATGGCCGCAGGTTCGAATCCTGCTTCGTACATGGATGTGTGTGATGTCCTTAGGTTAGTTAGGTTTAAGTAGTTCTAAGTTCTAGAGGACTGATGACCTCAGATTTTAAGTCCCGTAGCGCTCAGAGCCATTTGAACCAGAAAAATGTAAATAGTTCTCAGTATCGGTTGCATAGCTGTTCATAGAATTTAAAGAAAAACTATGTTGGAAGGCCGTTCTCGTGTGACTCGATCTTATATTGTCAACCATCACGGGTTCTCCATTTGCTTGGTTTATCAATTTTGGTTCTGACTTTTTCATTAGTGATTAATTTCTCGCTCGTTCAATGCTGCTACGTAGATACAGCGAAAAGGCTCAATTCTGTCAGTGACATGTACAGGATGTAAGTGATGGGTCATTTTTGCCTTTCTTGGAGTATACTACAATGCATGTGCGTGCAATTCTGTTTATACACTCTGTGTTCATATTTTTTTTTGTACTTCTTAGAGTTTGCAGTACCACTTGATAACGACCTTTAGGCTGAAATTTTACTTGTGGAGTAATGTCAACTGCGAATATGACGTCCTTTAAAAAATTTTACATTAGGCTAAGGGTGAATAATACAAAACTAATAAAACCAACATAATTAGGGTTTTTCAGGTTCATCCATAAAGGTTTTACATGATTAACGTCAAATATTTAACATGTTAACTCATCTGTAAGTTAATCTGACGTCTGAAGCTTGTTTGTACATGGGAGTCGATTCTTTAAATCCTCGGGGGTCGGGGTTAGTGAACCCTATAAAACGTGAAGGCGGACAAGGCACTTTGTTCAGTTCGCACAGCCATACATCGCAGCAACATTCGCGTAATTCCACAACGCGAGTGCAGCGCGCTCTGGTGCCATAATTTGCAATCAGCAGCGGCGGTTTGTGCGGACGTGTTTCCGCGCTGTCCCCGCTGCCAGATCCACTCGGTGCTGCCGTGACACGAGAGATTAAGCACCGCCGCTGTTGGCGAGATAGCCCGGCGACACGCTGTCGACAGTTTTGCGCGCTAACTGGGATGCACAGCGGGACGGAAAATTGCCGGCGCGGAACGCGCCGGAGTCCAGCCGAAGCCGCAACGCGTGATTCATGTGTGGGGGCGGAGGAAGGGGTTATCCGCCGCGAGGGCAAAGCTCAGCCCGTTGGAACGCAATATTCCCTGAGGTACAGTACCCGTACAGTACCCGAAAGGCCGCAGATACGCAAATATATATATTACAGGAGGGTGGTCCATTGATAGTGACCAGGCCAAATATCTCACGAAATAAGCATCAGACGAAAAAACTACAAAGAACGAAACTTGTCTAGCTTGAAAGGGCAAACCAGATGGCGCTATGGTTGGTCCGCTAGTTGGCGCTGCCATAGGTCAAACGGATATCAACTGCGTTTTTTTTAAAATAGGAACCCCCATTTTTTATTACATATTCGTATAGTACGTAAAGAAATATGAGTGTTTTAGTTGGACCACTTTTTTCGTTTTGTGATAGATGGCGCTGTAATAGTCACAAACGTATAAGTACGTGGTATCAAGTAACATTCCGCCAGTGCGGACGGTATTTGCTTCGTGATACATTACCCGTGTTAGAATGGACCGTTTACCAATTGCGGAAAAGGTCGATATCATGTTGATGTATGGCTATTGTGATCAAAATACCCAACGGGCGTGTGCTATGTATACTGCTCGGTATCCTTGACGACATCATCCAACTGTCCGGACCGTTCGCCGTTATTTAAGGAAAGAGGAAGTGTTCAGCCACATGTTAAACGTCAACCACGACCCCCAACAAATGATGATGCCCAAGTAGGTGTTTTAGCTGCTGTCGCTGCTAATCCGCACATTAGTAGCAGACAAATTGCGTGAGAATCGGGAATCTCAAAAACGTCGGTGGCGAGAACGCGACGTCAACATAGATTGCACCAGTACCATATTTCTATGCACCAGGAATTGCATGGCGACGACTTTGAACATCATGATCAGTAATCCCTGTCTCAACACTGACACCGTCGATGAGGTCTGGTCTGTTCGTGGCTACCAGATCTAAAACATTTCCATTACGCGTTGTCTGTCCATTTAGCTGATCAAGACAGTTTCCGGATAATGTGTTCAAAAGTAATTCACACGACGGTTTGTCTGTAACACCTGTAATGAATTCATAGACATCCCAGTCTGTACTAGGTGGGTTGAAGTCGCCTCCGACTAATATAGCACGTTCCGGGTACTTCTGCGATACAGAATGCAGACTCCCTTTGAATGATTCCAGAACTGTCACGGTGGAACCTGGAGGCCGGTAATAAGACCCCACAATTAACTTTATTTCCCCCAGCCCTGTTAAACGTGTCCAGATAACTTTACAAAAAATGGCTCTGAGCACTATGGGACTTAACATCTATGGTCATCAGTCCCCTAGAACTTAGAACTACTTAAACGTAACTAACCTAAGGACATGACACACATCCATGCCCGAGGCAGGATTCGAACCTGCGACCGTAGCGATCACGCGGTTCCAGACTGAAGCGCCTAGAACCGCGCGGCCACACCGGTCGGCGATAAATTTACAATCACACTTTACTTCGACCTCAGTAGACACAATATTTTTGTCAACTGCAATGAAGACACCACCTCCTAAGGTGTCTAATCTGTCTTTCCGATACACGTTCCAACCCTCACTAAATATTTCAGAACTTCCTATCTAAGGGTTCAGCCAGGTCTCAGTCCCGTGAATAATTTGCGCGCCAGACGCTTCCTGGAGGGCAGTAAATTCAGGCACTTTATTCCGAACACTCTGAAAATTTACTGCTAATATCTTGGTAGCTGAAGTGTTTTTACACTGAGCGCGTCCTGATTTCCCTGCCTGCACGCCGACTGGTGAGTGTTCATCAGGACACCTCGCACTACTGCCTAGCCTAAAAAAAACACCATGTGCACGCCACAAGTACTCTGCTATCCGAGTAGCCGCTTCCTTTGTGTAGTGCACCCCTGACCTATCTAGGGGCGTCCTACAATTCCCCACTCAATAGCGCAAGTCTAGAAATCTGCAGCCAAGACCGTCACAGAGTCGACGAAGCCTCTGGTTGAGACCCTCCATTCGGCTCCAAACCAAAGGACCCCGATGCACTCTGGGAACGATGCTGCAAATAGAGAGCTCTGCTTGCACCCCAGTCCATACACAGAAGGAACTGCTACAGTATAGCATAGAAGCTAGCTGAAAGAAGTACCCAGTTAGGTCAACAGACACTGGTATTCAGAGGCAACTACAATTGAAGTCACAGCGATTCATTATGGTCCCATAGGCACTACGAAGCTTTGCAACGCATTCCGATGCTGGTCACAAGTATGGTAATGTTGTCTTCTGGTAGTGCGTTCCTTTTTCCCACCAGAGCGGTTGACAACTGCTGCTTGATCTTTGGTGCACGTTGTAAGGTGTCAGGCCAATCCAACACGTTCCATGAAAACCCTGACATGATAAGCAAATCCAGTAGTGTGTCACATAGCTCCGAATAAATCGTGACATTAAATTAACCAAAGTAATACGCGTAACGAGTGAGCAAATGGAATACCACAAACTAACACAAGAATGCGTAAATGCACGTCATACCTTCCCACCGTGAGACAGACGCAGTTCCGAGGCGAGAAGCGAGAACAGAAGGCGAGAGCAGAACCGTGTTAAGCTGGAAGGCCCTACGATAAGGGACGGACGGACACCCACGTCGCCAGCTAACCGCTAGGACCACCCCCAGCCCATGTTAAAAGATAGAGCCCTCCAGAAGAACAGTATAGATCTTACGATAACACTAAAAGGACCACACCAGCTGCAAGTTTTAGCGTGAGACTTTTTCGCGTCTCTGTTACGTTGCAAATTTTAAAAACATTGCCCCACCACGGAAAGTATAACGTTTCTCATTGGATAGACAGAATTTTTGTAGGCGGAGCTTAAGGTTGAGACCCTGATTGGTCAGATGAAAACACAGCCAGATAGTTTTTTTAAAACCAACTTCGGTAAATTGTAGTAAGGAGAAGTTAGGAAAGAGTTGCTTCCGAGACGGCGAGGTGAGCAGAGCTGTGCTGCCTGCCGCCCCCTGACGAACACCGACAAGGTAATGAACGCACGCGATGCCGCATAACAGCGCATAAAGCTTCACTCAGAACTGCAGAAGTCTCATCTGTTACACCCCCGTTTTGCGTAATACTAGTGTCGATCGTCAATTAAAGCTCATGGCGTTCATATTTGCCGCTTGAAGTAAAAATCTGAAACGCGATGATTTTTCTGTTACATAGTTATTGAGAAGCCACATCAGCCACTGTAATTTACGACAAGTTAGATAAGTAATTAAAGATAATTGAGGGTCACTGTAGACCATTTTGATAGTTTTCTCTCTTGTGAAACTTAATTTAAACCTAGATTATAGATGTGATATGGCATAGGCCATCCTTCGAGCCATTGTAGAACTTGGAAACCCACTCAGGGAATAATCGTTCACATTTTTGTTGAACGCAGTTGGTTTTTATCATCCTGTATTAAAACATTTCCTTTTATAAATAGTGCAATTTATAAACAATGTTTTGTGAGTAGAATAAAATTTCCAATGGTAAACTTAACTGCTTTTTCGACGTTATTTTACCAGCTAACTAAAAATAGGAAAGCCTTGAACCCCTTCCACTAAATTTAGTTAGTATTAAGATTCTTTTACAGGGAGTGCAGTGGGGCTGACGCTGAAATCATTAAGTATTTGGTTATATCATCGCTAGTCTCACTGAACTCTTCTGAACTCTACATGTCATGTGTGGTCTGGCGTCGCCTTACCAGCAACAGGTCTCAGGTTCAAACTAGTCAATTCCCTAAAAAACACGCTCAGAGCGTCGTTGCGCGAAAGTGGTAGGGAGACACGATATAGAACAAACAGACACCACGCAGAATGTTAGAACGTGGATGTCTGCAATACGTCTCCCCAACGTGCTCGATGGGATTTAATTGGGAGAACGGGCAAGTCAGTCCATTCGCCGAATACCCATTTGTTCCAAGAGCCGCTTCACATGCATACTTTGATTCGATCGCCCATTGATATCTATAAAAATGAAGTCATTGCCGAATGCACCCCATAAAAAACGCAAATAAGGAAATATTACAAACTGCCAGGTGAGTGTACCATGTTTAAAGAACTATAGGTCAGTACGCCTATGCAATATACACTGATGAACCAAAACGTTGTGACCACCTGCCTAATAGTTTGTTTGTCCGTGTTTGGAACGAAATACATCACTGATTCTGCATATCAGTGATCCAACAGTTTGTTGGTAGGTTTGCGGAGATGCACAGGTCATGTAATTCGCATAAATTACGGGTTGTGTACGCGGTGATGGCACCCTATAGTGACACAAATGAGTTGCATAAGATTTACATCAGTTAAATTTGGTCGGTGAGACATCAACGTGAGTTCACTATAATGTTCCTCAAACCACTGTAGGATGGTTCTGGCTCCGAGACACGGACAATTATACTGCTGAAAGATGATGTCGCCGTCGGGGACGACATCAAGCGAGAAGCGATGCAGGTGGTTCGCAGCTGTCAGCGTGTCTTCGATTGTTACAACAGGCCCCGCTGGACAATGTCTCCCATAGCACAACACTGCTCCCACCGGCCTGCTTCCGTGGCTCGCTGCACGTTTGGAGCCTCTGTTCACCTCGACGACGGCGTTTGTGGTGACGACCATCGATCTAGTGTAGCAAAAATGTGATTCGCCCGAAGAGACGAGATGTTTCCATGGATTGACGGTCGAATTCCGATGTTCCGTGCCCACTGCAATCGTAATTGATGGTGTCGTTGGATCAACATTCGAACACGTAGGGTTGGTCTGCTGTGGAACTCCATGTTCAACAATTTACGATGAACGGTGTGCTCCGAAACACTTACGCGTGCACTGGCATTGTGCTCTTTCGGCAGAGGTACGACAGGTCACCATCTCTCTACTTTACAGGGCAGACAAGCCTCCAAACCCCATGTTCTGTGGAGAGTCGTGGGCGTCCAGCCATTTGGCGCCTACTGGTAATTTGATTGTCCTATCTTGTAACTGAGCACATTTGTACTGTGCATGCAGTACACGTGAGGTGCCTAGTTGTTTCCACTGCCCTGTGTGGAATACGTAAGTTCTTGTACACTTCACTAACCTGCTGTCTTCATGATGATGATGTCCCCAGCGCAGAAAACTGCACGCAGGTCGTGGATTCCTTTTATTGAGGCTGAAATTAACTTCGCAAGGAACTGCTGCTACGAATAAACTATAACTCATTTGGGATGCCACTCGCGTTTTTATTGATATAGACACGAGAAACTGTTCTTGATCACAAAGTATTGAACATATCTTTCCACAGTCATTATATCTGGCTAAAATAACATGAAATACATCCTGACACGGGCAACATGTCCGTCTACTGGAACCGTCAGAACTGGAAAATAAAATTACATGAATCAAATACTACTATTACAGACAACATGTCTGTACCTAGCGACGGTCGGAACTGTAGTAAATAAAATTGCATGAAACAAATACTGCTATAACCGACAACATGTCTGTCTACTGGAACGGTCAGAACTGGAGAGCCGGACTGCCCGAGACGCTTCGCGCGCCAAGCCAGCAAGGCGTGACCCGAACGCCACCGAAGTGCATCGGCAGTAATATCGTCAGTCTTTTGTTTTAGTAATACTTTGATTTTAATAATTTTGAAACGACTGATTGATAGCTGGCTGTTGAGAGATATTTATTTAAAAAAAAAGGAAGTAATTTGGATGAGAGGTTTAATTAATAATAGCAACTAAAGTTTAACGTTTTGGCGCCCTACCGCCGAACACAGCAGCCAATCACAGAGCAGCAGCACCATGCAGGCGGTCTTTCTCACGGGAATGGTACCGAATCTAACATCTGTCACCGGTACCTCATCCCACATTGCGTCATCTCTGTGCTTCTTGCATCTCCACTGCCCTGGGAATAGCCTCCTGGAACCTAATATGATGGCTGAATAAGCCAGAAATATTACAACCTCTTCCCGTAGATGCTCACAACAGTAGCACGCGAACATTCGACCAGCTTCGCCGTTTCAACTTACTCGTTCATAGACTCTGGGTAATAATGATCATTCTTTGTCAAAGCCGCATATCTCAATGGATTACCCCATTTGCAGCCCATATCGTCGCTAGGGTGATTCCCCATCTGTGTATGCTCCACTTACTTGTTTTTGTTACCGTGTCACGTGACCGCAACGCCATCAGGTGGCATCCAACATCGCGGTGGGCAGTGGTCATAGTGGTTTGGCTTGTCAGTGTAATGCGTCCCCTGCCTGGACCACCAAAACGGTCATACCGACACTGCTGGAAGTAACATCATATCTGGAGAGTTGGGCATATGTCACACAAATGTACAAGAAAGAAAATGGAAGTAATCCGCTAATTATATAGCGTCTTGTAGCATGTGCGACAGGAGTTGGAGGAGCGCATCTACATCCAGGAATACTGAACATGATCGTTGTAGTGGTCCAAGTGAAACCGTGTGGGGAGGCATAATGTTGTAAGGGCGTACTGACCGCAAAATATTAACAATTAATGAAAACCACCTCGGTTGTATTATTACAGATTCTTTCTGTTACGACCGATTTCTTTCTTTTTTTTCAATATTTTCAGGTACAAAGTAACGAAACCGCTCTTACACAATAAATGTGTAAAAATACAGCTGGGCTGGTTGACAGTAATCATTACCATTAGCGTCAGTTGTATTCTTAATATGATCAACGTTATGACCTTCAAATATGTGAGCACTGTGCACTCGCTGCACAGGATATATTCATGCCAGTGATGGTTACACACCCTATGATGAACCGACTTTTGTAACGTCCACGGGACCATCATGAATCGCGTTGAGTCTGGTGTAATTATTATCTTTGGATAAAAGTGTCATTTTTGTTCGTCTCTTGGCGTACTTCTTTCAGTTAACTTCTGTACTATTTTTACCAGTTATTTCTATGTACGGTTCAAGTTTCATCGGGCTTATCAGTGACTCGTCATGAGAAAGTTGCTTAAGACATTAAATTTTGCACATCAATGTAGATACCGTCGGTGCAGTGAAGGAAGTCTTCCTGACCAGATCGTATAGCACTCAGATTCCTTTCCATTTTTTAGAAACCATACGAAATCGTTCGTTTGACGAAAAATCCGTACCTAAAGACTAAATAGTTGCACATGAAGCAAATATACAAGAAAGAAAATAAAGGCAATCCGCTAATTATGCATCTCTCTTGTAGCAAGTGCCACAGGAGTTGCACGAGTATATCTGACTCTTGAGCACGTACTTAACAAAACCGGGACGGAACGTACTGTTCATCTTTTTATTTTCTCTGTTTCTTCTAAAAATTTTGTTATGGGTCCCCGAATGAGTAGGTATACGGAAGTCCAAGTCGAACAAGATATTCGTAAGCTACTCCTTTCGTTGGTAAAATAAACTTCCAGAGGCTTCTTCCATGTTCATATCTTCCTTTCCTACGTAGATTTCTGTAGTAGTTCTACTTTACTTCGTTCAATTTACAGATATATAATGGATGTATCTACTCGAAGTAACTGACTTTCTCATCCATTGAGAAGCTGCATCGCGTAGTGGGTTCAGCCTGTGAATGACACGCACGCAACCCACATAGACGACGCGCTTGGCGGGTAACATACCCCGCAGGATGCAGACGACATGCAGTCACTACTGCAAAAGACGTGAGAAGAATTCTACAGAGCCAACCTAAGGGTACAGCTACTCACAATTCGAGGTCAGTCTTAACGTTAACTGCAGTTCTTCCACCACCACTAGTGAGACAGAATAAATGTAGAAATTCTTTAAATACGTTCAAAAAGACCGTGCACTTAAGCAGTCGACACATTCAAGAAAATGCAAATAATAAGAACTTAGCTGAACAGATATGAGGGTTGGACCAGAAATTAAGTACAGTACGGAGTTAAAATTAACAATGTCGATGTCGTATCAGTATAGTTGAATGATATATCCTGAAATATGTGACGAGGTGAATAAAAATTGGCCTTAAGGTTTTTGTAATAGCAATTGTCTTTCTTGAGAATAAATTTTCATTGTGTCTAAAGCAGAAAGTCTACTCTGTTCGAGCTGTTCTTACCTGAGTGTTGGCGACAGGCCTCTGCGAAACATTTCAGTGTGAATTTCAGGGCAATCGTATAGGTATAGATATCAATGTAAATGTAGACGTGGAAAGGAGATAACTGTCGAAAATTTGGTAGTTCCCCGTCAATAAACCAAAAGGAGCATCTTAAAAACGAGGAAAATGGGTAAAAAGTAACGAAAACTTATGAGACGAAAGACAAATAAATCGGAAAGAGAGATGATGTTAGTCGAGGGAAACATGGTCGACTTTTAGGGACTTTAAAAGTACTACTTTGATTTATCTTTAACCGAGATTCTGCTACAAATAGTCTATTCAATCACAGCTTATTTAAGTCGAACCTATTTTCGGCCAAGGCTTTATGTATGACGAAGGGTTTTATGTGTAACGCTTGTCATTAATACCACCAACATCATCTTGCGGACACAACTGAATTTCATGTATTGCCTTGAAAATGCCTCCTCCTTTCCTCAGACTCATATAATCGCAGCTAGGTCACAGTCATCGCAGGACCATTATTGGTCTGCAAATCGGCCAAGTTTTTTGTGGTTTTCTTTTCGTCACTGTCATGAGCCTTTTGTGATACTCTTGCCACATAACGAGTCGCCTGGAGGCGATTACCTCTTGCGATACCCATCACCCTTTACACCAACCACCTTCTCCGTCGTCTCCTCTCTCTTATACTACTTACAAGTCTATGTTCATCACATTTCTTTCGAAAATTTGAAGTTTTTTGTCACTACCTGCCCTCATTTCGGATTCATAAAGTACAAATGGTCGAATAATAGCGTTGCAGGCTTTTGTTTGATCTGCAGTGCCTTTGGACCTCATAACGGGAGGCTTCGAATCCCTGTAAAATTGTAGGCATTTTCCATCAGCAGTTTGTTAACAAAGGCGTTTCACTGTTTGAATCTAAAAGTGATTCGTAGCGTTGCTTGTGTTTGTTTCCATATAGGTTTCATCTACACGAACAAGTATATACAGTAACATTTTATTATTGGGCAGACAATTTTTTAATTTATTAAAAACATAAATTACGTGTTTCGCCAAAGCGCCAAAGTGTACATCTTTGTAATGAATAAAAAACACCTCCTGGATCAATATTTCGTTAATTAGTGATTACCGGTCTCGGTCTGCCCAACAGATTATCTTAAGTTTTATGTCACTCTTACCACTGATGACAAACTGCACTAAGAGACACCGCATCTGAAGATGATCTCTGGGCAGGTCGACTCCGGTAATCATTAATAAAAGAAATAGTGATCTATGCGATGTTTGTTCATTCATTATAACTGAGTTTACGGTTCCTAAAATATGACGTCAGTTCAAGTACGCCTTTGTGCCAACCGTTGAAGCGATTCTTTGGTTTAGTAACAAGAATATGGAGTCTTCTTACCGCAAAACATTACTGTTTCGGAAGTTGTCAACTATGTGAAGATACATAAGCAGCGCTGTGTTCGGTAAACATGGATACAGAATCCTAATAGTTTGCTCAATGAGGTTCGCTGATTGTTTGAGGAGAGGCCTATTTCTCTCATGTTTTCTAACCATGTCTCGTTGTTTTGCTGGAATGCTTCTCCGCAGGTGGCGATTTTGTAACATAATTGTTTTCAACTGTGAAAGTAAGTTCGATCACAGGGATCGATACTATTGGTAATACAAAAATGTTTACAGTTTTTAATTTCAGAAAATGGATGCTTCCTTTCAGATTTTTCGAATTTTGTTAATTGAGTGTAACACATCTTTCGACAAGATAAAATGAATGCTCCTTGAGAGCCAGTAAAAATCCCTGTGTTAATGTTACGATTACGGTTTTCAACCATGATATCGATCATAGTAAATATTATACTTAATATCGCTGTTTTTTCTCGTGTCATTTAGTATTGCGCCAGACGTGGTCCTATGCCCTCTAAACAACAAAACTATAGCTTTGTTGTTCGACAGCTAGTAACATGTTCACATCAAATGGTTAAAATGGCTTTGAGCACTATGGGACTTAACTGCTGAGGTCATCAGTCCCGTAGAACTTAGAACTACTTAAACCTAACTAACCTAAGGACATCACACACATCCATGCCCGAGGCAGGATTCGAACCTGCGACCGTAGCGGTCGCGCAGTTCCAGACTGTAGCGCCGAGAGCCGCTCGGCCACTCTGGCCGGCTGTTCACATCACCAAACATCGAGCTAGGCTAATTGGTGACCACTCCTAGCCGTTTCTCGCTTGCCGGACACGGCGCATTTTCGTCAGAGATCGGCAATCTCCGCAGATATTTGTCACGCTAATTTCATTCATTTGTTTATTTTCAGAAGTTTCTTTTTAGTAAATAACACTGTAAATATGAAACGTCAGTGTGAATGAGGGTTCCAGTATGATCAGTTTGTTTCCTAATACGTTGCCTGTTAGTTATTGTCACTTGAAGTTATGCATACTGCCGCCAGTTTTATATGGGAGTTTCTACGGCCCGCCGTAGCTCAGGGACAATATGAAGATGGTATCTGTTCTTTCGGTCATGTAGGTGACCTTGCAGCTCTCTTAGAATGAAATGATAATTAAATCAAGACTCTAAGCTGTCGACAGGCTTTGATACACATCAACGGGGACAGCTGAAAATGTGTGCCCCAACCGGGACTCGACCCCGGGATCTTCCGCTTACATGGCAGACGCTATATCCATCTGAGCCACCGAGGGCACAGAGGATAGTACGACTGCAGGGATTTATCCCTTGCACGCTCCCCGTGAGATCCACATTCCCAACTAAATGTCCACACACTACATTCGCAGTACCCCTGCCCATTACACTCATTACTCGCGGCAGACAATCTTACCGAGTCCCGTAAGAGTTCGGGCAATGCCTGTGTATCCAGCACAGAAGAAGAAGGTCAATGCCCGGTTAGCCTTAACTGTGTGAAGATGGTATCTGTTCCTTCGGACATGTTCGAAAGAACAGATACCATCGGTGACCATACAGCTTTCTTAGAATAAAATCATAATTAAATCAAGCTGGATATACGCGCATTGCCCGAACTCTTACGGGACTCGGTAAGATTGCGTGCCACGAGTAATGAGTGTAATGGGCAGGGGGGCTACGAACGTAGTGTGTGGACAATAAGTTGGGAATGTGCGTGTCACGGGGAGCGTGAAAGGGATAAATCCCTGCAGTCCTACTATCCTCTGTGCCCTCGGTGACTCAGATGGATGTAGCGTCTGCCATGTAAGCGGAAGATCCCGGGTTCGAGTCCCGGTTGGGGAACACATTTTCAACTGTCCCTGTTGATGTACATCAACGCCTGTCGACAGCTTTGAGTCTAGATTTAATTATCATTTCATTCAAGGACAATATCTCACCAATTTCTCACATTTGGGTCCAGATGTTTTGACCTGTGCTGGTGGCGTCCGTGGATTACTTATCTCTTCGGATACGCCCAGCTGTACAGTGAATGTAATTCGGTATTGAAATAAAGTCATGTCGTGCAACGCGACATAAGCGCCACACCATGCAACGTACGTTTCTTCCGGTAAATGAGCAATTTACTGACGCGATTACAAAATGCAATCAAGTTAATTGCGCAAATAAGGGAGTAACGAACCAAAAGATCTTTTTAAAAGTACGCTCATTAATTCATTATCAACTGTTAGCGCCTGTATTCAGGGCGATGACGAAAAATATACCTGGATCGAATTTTAACTCAAACGAGAGGGTGCGAAAATAACTCTTACGCAAAGTTAATCACGTCTGTTTCTCTGTCAAACTGACTGTACAAAAATGTAAATGGTCAAAACACCCTTTCGCACGATGTACAGTACGTAGAAAACCACACTGATTTGCCCGGTTTTATAACGCGTCTCATGGCATTACCTATAACACGCTATCTAATGGATCCAGGAGGACCCGACAAAATCAGATTATCATGATGTGTCATGCTTTTACATTAAACAATTTCATAATGAGCCGTACTGTGTACGTGTAAAATATTTTCCTCATTTTGTAATGTATACTACGAATGGTACTGCAACTTTTCAACTTAGTTTGGCTTAATTATTGTAACTGATTATGTGAACATAATAGATCGACAAGGCATCAATTCCGCAGTAACCCAAGGAAAACGATGTGGGAACGCTTTCAATTACTCATCAGTATAGCAATTTATTACACTCTCTTAACAAAGACTTTCTTAAAAGAATCGTAAGAATAATTCAGTTTAGACTATTTATCCGAAAATATAGTTACTTAATATTCGTATTTCAGTGAAATACTGATTAGATTGTAGAATAATACGGTCGCCCGTCCTACTGCGGTAATCTTGCTTTCCCAGTCACTTACGATTACAAGTGAATTCACGTAATCTGATCACGTAATCTTATTTGCGTGTGAGATGGGGGTGGGGAGGGATGGAGCGGCAGGGAGGGTAGGAGGGGTTCGCAGCGCGGCGTATGAAGGACCGTGAGCCGGTACGCTGGCCTGTGACAGTACGGTTTTCAGGCGGTTTCCCACGCCCCTTTGAGCAAATGTTTGGTTGGTCTCCAACTTCCGCCTCGCTGAATACGAGGGCTACTTATTTTCCAGTACCTAACCAGTTTGGCTTAATTATTGTAACTGATTATGTGAACATAATAGATCGACAAGGCATCAATTCCGCAGTAACCCAAGGAAAACGATGTGGGAACGCTTTCAATTACTCATCAGTATAGCAATTTATTACACTCTCTTAACAAAGACTTTCTTAAAAGAATCGTAAGAATAATTCAGTTTAGACTATTTATCCGAAAATATAGTTACTTAATATTCGTATTTCAGTGAAATACTGATTAGATTGTAGAATAATACGGTCGCCCGTCCTACTGCGGTAATCTTGCTTTCCCAGTCGCTTACGATTACAAGTGAATTCACGTAATCTGATCACGTAATCTTATTTGCGTGTGAGATGGGGGTGGGGAGGGATGGAGCGGCAGGGAGGGTAGGAGGGGTTCGCAGCGCGGCGTATGAAGGACCGTGAGCCGGTACGCTGGCCTGTGACAGTACGGTTTTCAGGCGGTTTCCCACGCCCCTTTGAGCAAATGTTTGGTTGGTCTCCAACTTCCGCCTCGCTGAATACGAGGGCTACTTATTTTCCAGTACCTAATTGGTTATGAAATAAAAACAAAAGTGAAAATCCGTTGAACTTCTGTCCGAACCATACGCGACTGGAACAGGAAATGGAGGTAATGACAGTGGCACATAAGGTGCCCTCCGCCACACACCATTGGGTGGCTTGAGGAGTATAAATGTAGATGTATATGTGTCGCTCACGTAACCTCGCACTTTTCAGTTCAGAGCGCACACTGAGCACGTAATGATCGCAAAGATGCTTAAACACTAAGTGTCAAGTGCCTGCTAATGGGTTCCGCCTGAGTTCACGCAGCCGACGTAACGTAACTGTCAAGCGTTTCCTCCTTCATGTCAACGCTGGGTCACGCACTGCAGGTGCATCGAAGACGCTCCTGCAGTGTTCTCGACGGGAAGTGTTTGATCACCCAGCATACAGTCCGAAATTGACTACGTCTGGTTTTCAACTCGACGCTCACAAGAACAGGACAGCAAGTTGTCACAGACAGTGAACTGCGGACCAGCGTAGGGAATTGGCGGAATCCACTGACGTAAAAAATTAGAAGAATCAAAAAGTAATCACTGTAGACTAATGAAATTTCGGAAATACATTTGTTTAGATAACATATTTAAGAGACAAGCATTGCAAAATTGCTAGTACATTTACAATCGGCGGAACCGCCAGTATGTTGAATGCAAGCATGCAAACGTGCGTGAAATAAAACCGTACTGGCAGATTAAAACTGTGTGCAGGACCGAGACTCGAACTCGGGACCTTTGCCTTTCGCGAGCAAGTGCTCTACCAACTGAGCTACCCAAGCGCGACTCACGAACCGTCCTCACAGCTTTAATTCCGCCAGTACCTCGTCTCCTACCTTCCAAACTTCACAGAAGTTCTCCTGGTTAGTCTGGCGTGAGGTCAGTCGCTTGACGGCGCGTTTCGGCGCGGGCCCGCCCGTTGTCGGCGCGCCGTAAGGCACGGAAGCTCGCACTGGGGCGTATCGCTTTCCAGTCGGGTGTTCGGCGGCAGTCCTCACAGGGGAAGTGATGCGTCTCTCATAGCCTCTCCTTCCCAAGTGGCTCTTTCCGCCTTCCCGTGGCGCCAGACGTTAAGCTCGGCATTCTGCCTTGCGACAAAAGGGAGAGCTGCGACCCAACCCGATGCGAAAGCGAAGGGTGCGTGGCACAGGGGGAGCTGTGTCGAGGGACCGAACACCAGTCCCTTTCTGTTCGCAGGGCACAGTCCAGCAGGTGCTCTGCATGCCGGCGATCTCGTTTGTCGGCGTGGGATCGCGGCGCGAGTCGGCAAGGGTGCTTCGCCGCGCCCCTGGGTAACCGGGGCGTGTTCTGCCAAACCCAGGAGATGGTGACATCGCCTGGGTCAGGTTAGATGGGTCCAGACCGCCGAACGTCTGGGCGACCGGCCCGCCACCTGAGTAGGAGTGGGTCCTTGGCCGAGAGGTGGAAACTTGGGCAAGTAGGCGGCGAAGGGCGAGAGGTGCATCCGCCTCTCCGGAGTGCGGGGTGCAGTTGCCGAGGAGCGTCGCGTGAAATCGTCGATGACGGAGTCACTGAGGGTGACCAGTGCACTGGTGACGGTGCGCTGAACCCAGCAGCTCTGAAGTGCCCTTGACCTAGGGGCGAGGTCGGTGGGCGAGCTGCAGGAGTCCCCAGTCCCCCCTCCCCCCCCCCCCCCCCCCCCCATGCCAGAGGAGCCTGTCCGGGGCAAGAGACGGGCTCCCACTTCTTCTCATCACTCGTACATCATGGCGACATCAGAGACGAGTGATATTAGTGCGCCTTCGAGAGCTTCTGTTGCGCCTGATCCCTCTCCACAGGACGTGGTGGGACAGGCTGAGGAGGATTACACAGTAATGAGGATACACTCAAAAATTACGTTCCTCCTGGAGCAAAGTATTAAAAACGGAAAAATAAGCCAGGCAGCAATATTGCAGATAAAGAATGAATTGGCTGCATGGGCAATTGCTCATGCTAAATTGGAAGGAAGAGTAGAAGAGCTGGAGAAAGAAAACACCCGGATAAGACAACAGCAACAACAACCAAGCAAGACCTGGGCGGCGGTGGCTGCACAAGCCCCCACCAGACAAAATAATACAAAAGAAGCAATTGACAGGGTAACAAAGAAACAGGAGACGGCGGTCTTTCTTAGGACCTTGCCTGGAAAAGACACGAGTGTCAAAAGGATTCAGGAACTCCTGACTACCACAATTGACCCTGTCAAAGACAAAATTAAGATAAAACGTGTCAAACCAAGCCGCAACTCGGTGATAGTAGAAGTTGCGTCTGAAGAAGACAAAACCAAATTGCTTGAAAATCCCAAACCAAATGCAGTTGTTAAATGTGAACCCCCAAAGAAAAGGAACCCATTGGTCATATTGTATGATGTTCCTACAATAATGACAAACGAGGAACTGTGTGAAGCAATAAGAAAACAAAATTTTGAGGATATAAATGAAAACGAATTCCAAAGCAGTTTTAAACTAAGATTTAAAACGGGTCTTCGGGACCGGGATGTCGTACATCACGTTGCCGAGGTCTCCGCAACAATGTGGAGAAAAATAACAGTACTGGGCAGACTATACGTGGGATTCCACGCTATTAATACTAAAGACTACATTGTGGTACCTCGTTGCCATAATTGCGGCGACTTGGACCACATCCTGAGGCACTGCACCAGGGGGTCGGCCTGCTCCAGATGCGGTGATAATGGACACACCTGGAAAGACTGTAAGGCCATAGGTGTCTGCATCCCTTGTAAGAGTCGTGGCAAGAAGTGTTGTGGAGCCACAGGACGAAACTGCCCTACCTACAGGATGCTCGAACAAAGATTGATTTCACGTATCGACTATGGCTGAAAACGGCATACCATGCAGGATGCCAAAGGATAAATCCCCGAGCAAAAGGAGGAGGGATGCAATGAGAGCAAGTAGGTTCAGGAACTTCCTGAAGTCGCTCATCAGCGCAGACGTTCAAACAGCTGACAAATCCATACAGACAGAGTCCCCTTCCAGGGACATTGGCATTCAAACTGAGCTCCCCTCAGAGGTTAGAGCACCCTCCTCCCAATGCCGGGACACGCTGCCGATTAAAAATCCACAACGGCAAGAGCATCCTGTGGTAGTGACAGATAAAATTGCAAAACCCATCCAAGAAAGCATAATAACAAGCTCCACCGCCAACTCCGACACCAAAGACAGCCCGGTGGTCAGGTTGCCTCCCGTGGACCCGGTGAGGGTGTACCCAAATCTTGAGTACACCATGCAACTAGCTAGGCTGGAGCAGCCGACTACCCCGACCACTGCCTTACGTCATGTGGTCCGGGTTGGACATGAGTACGGACGAAGGGTAACCTTCTTGGTGATGGAGGCTGTGGACAGGATACAATTAAAGTCGGTGAACCTCCCCACTGACTTCGGAGCACTGCGGGACCTACTCAAAAAAGTCTTTGAAAGACGAGGAGAGAAATTCGACCTGGATGACATTTACCATCAATCAGTGATAGCAAACGGCCGACTGGCTTATGACTGGAACAAAACCTGGCCGCATGACCATATACATACTTACTTTCCATGACGACCAGAATAAAAATCGGACAACTCAACACTCATAACAGTCGACTAGTAATGCAGGAGCTCCGAAAGGAAGTGGTGAAAAAGAGACTGGACGTACTCTGTTTACAGGAGCCGTACTCTCTGGCTGGAAAAGTTGCGTTCACTGCCGCAACATGGCAAACTGTTAGCAGTGGGGACATCCCCAGAGCGGCTATTCTAATAACAAACACGGCACTGCGTGCAACACCCTTGTCACAGTTCTCCAATAGTCACTGCAACGTCGTGGAGATACAATTTCCGGCTGGGACTGTTATCATTATCAACATGTACTTCCAGTACGGAGAGAGAATCGAACAACACATAGACCATCTAATGAGTGTGGCCACGGCGTTGCGGGGACGCAAAATCATTATAACTGCCGACATAAACGCCAAATCCCCCCTATGGTACAGTGGCGCAAGGGATGAAAATGGAGCCAAAGCTGAAGAAATGATAATGGCTCTCCAACTAGTGGTGGCAAACAGACCAGGTAATCCCCCCACCTATGTGGCTGGAGGAGGACAGGGTACCAACATTGACGTGACGTTGGTCACGCCAAACAGTGAATATACTCCAATAGTGGAAAGTGGAAGACAATGCCACCACTAGCGATCATAATCTAATCACCTTCATTGTTGGAGATAGAGAGTGCCGCTGGGCCATGGGGTGGGAGGTGCAAAGGAACTTCAGGAAAACAGATTGGGAACGCCTAGCCAGAGAGTGCGATATCCCTCCATTACCAGAAGGAGACGAAGGACAGGACTTCAACGTGGACGACGGAGCCGAAGGGCTGGTACATGCAATTACAAGGCGATTAAGGCGGCCGTACCAACTAGGAGGAGAGCCGTGGCGGCCACACCGGCACCATGGTCAGCCGAACTGCAAGAACTACGTCAGTCAGTCAGGAGACTGAGGAAGCACTACCAGCGCAGTGTCGTCTGGTGGGAAAAGCAAAGATGGCTGCAGTTATACCGGGAGGCAAAAGACAACTTCCAAAAAGAGCTACAGAAGACCAGAATAAATAGTTGGGAAAATTTTGTAACCAATCAGCTGGCCCTTGATCCTTGGGGCGTCTCATATAGATTGGTAAGGGAGAAGATCCGCTCCCCAACAATGATATCATTGCTCAGGCGCGGGGACGGGATGACGGAATCCTGGCAGGAAACTGCTGAGGTCCTCCTCCGGTCACTGTTGCCTGACGATGACAGAATGACGACACCCAAGAGCAGCGCCAACTACGAGATGAAGACCTTCATAGGTATGCAAATGACGTGGCGGTCCTCCCTTTCTCTGAGGAGGAAGTTGCTGCTCATATCAAGACTTTAAAGAAAGGAAAAGCCCCCGGGCCAGACGGCATTGTGGCGGAGGTAGTGCAGTTCTTAGCCCCACAACTAGTTGCACCACTTACACATATTTTCAACGCATACCTCAGGCAAGGCAAGTTTCCAAAAATATGGAAAGCTGCAAACGTGGTGATTATCAAGAAAGGCCCCGAGAAGGACCCTGCAGAGGCCAAATCCTGCAGGCCCATCTGCCTGCTGGACGGCTTTGGCAAAATTCTGGAAAAGTTATTAGCGGACAGACTGACTGCTCACCGCATGCTGCGCGGGATGAGCGATAGGCAATTCGGTTTTCGGTCGGGGCGATCGGCATCTGATGCAATCGCCCTGGCGGCCGAGGTCTGTGGCTCAGCCCCGTGTAAGTATGTTGTTGGCGTCATGGTGGATATCAGTGGCGCCTTCGACAACCTGTGATGCCCTTCACTCTTCTCCTGCCTTCGGGAGAAGGAGTGCCCAGGGCTGCTATATGGGTGTTTGAGGAGCTATTGTGAAGATCGGGAGGTACAGCTATCATCCCCTAGCGGATATGTCCGGAAAACTATCACCAAGGGTTGCCCCCAGGGCTCTCTGTTGGGTCCCCTATTTTGGGACATCCACATGGAGCCTCTTCTGGATAGCCTGCAACAGAGCGAAGATGTGCTAGAGGTGATAACCTACGCTGACGACCTCCTCCTGCTGGTCGGCGGCCGAAGTCGCGAGGACATAGAACCGAAAATAGAGGGAGCAATAAACAAATTACAACTATGGTGCCGAAAGACCAAAATGACTATCTCACCATCCAAGTCGACCTACCTACTACTTAAAGGACAGTTAATAAGAAACCCGACTGTGAGAATTGACGGTACGCCCGTTCTTCGGAGACGAGAAACACGCTACTTGGGAATCATCATCGATGAAAGGTGGAATTTTGCAAAGCACATAGAAACCGTAACCCAGAAAGCACTACAATTACTAAACAATCTAATTTCCATAGGACACAAGAGATTCCACCTCCCGCCTCAATTAATTAAACTCTACCACAACAGTATACTGACATCAATAGTGGGTTACGGTTCGGGAGTCTGGGCTCACAGGCTCACGAGGGTGGTGCCTGCTGTGACGGTGAGAAGAGTACAAAGGAACATGATATTAAGGTCCGTGGGAGCATACAGAACATCTCCAGGGGGAGCCCTGTTAATCATAATGGGGCTGTCCCCTAGATATAAAGATCAGGGAACAGGCTGCGTGGTACTGGGCCAAAAAGGGTGTTATCACCAAGGTAGAGGAAATTATGGGGGCACCAGTCAGGGAAAAAGGGGAGATTAGGGAAAGAGGGGTAGATCTGTGGCAGGAAATTTGGGAGTCGGATGAAACTGGTAGAAGAACCTTTCAGTTCCTACCAGTTGTAAAGGACAGACTGAAAATGAAGTACTTCTAGCCAACTCGGGGATTGTTCCATTTTCTCACCGATCATGGCCCCTATCCGACTTATCTTTGTCGGTTTGGGAAAAGGGCGACGCCTGCGTGCGACTGTGGCGCACCGGAGGGTACTCCCGACCATGTGGTTTACGAGTGCCCCCTTTTCGATGATGTAGCCGGGACATTGAGACGACAACTACCAAGCACAAACACCTATGACCTTTTAAGACGGGAAGAGATATTTCAGACACTGAACAAGCTAGCAAACGAGGTATCACGAAAAGTATGGACAACATTTCTGAGAGACCTTCAAGCTTAAATAAGTAGACAACACCGAACGCGACCACTGCCCCAATCCCGTACCGCCCGTTCGTGGATAGGTCGACTTTACAGTTGGAATCCGCCACGACCGGGACCAGGGGGACTGGGGCGATCCCGAATAAAGAAAACGCACCGATTATGACATAGAATAAGAATTAGATTTAGTTAATTATAATAGGTTAGTAAGTTAGGAACCTGCAGCGGTAAATTAACCCTTGCCTGCCCTGTGCCAGGGGCTTGCTCATAGGGATTAGCTCTATGAGCAAGGCATCTAAGTAGGTTTATATTATCAAAACTGGCACACTTGTAACGCTGCAGGCAGTTAGTGTTAACCAATCGTAGTAACTAGAAATTATGTTAGCCAGTAAACTAGAAGTAGTCTGCCTAGTAGAAATCATAGAACTGTCCGTAGTTAAGAAAAAATTAAAGCTGCTATTGTAAATTTAGGAATATAGGACCCACTAATCACTAAGGTGGTGGGTCATTATTGTATAATTATTATGATATGAAATAAAGAATTTAAAAAAAAATAAAAAAAAGTTCTCCCTCTGCCAACTGCAATTGGGCGCAACCTTCAGGCGGCTTTTTGCTATTATCTCATGGCTGGTTCAATGTTTAAAGTCCGTTATGAGACACTTACTCTGCCCTCACGTATGGTGGCGTCGGGCACGTCAATGTCCGTATGCGACCTGCGGCCTTGTACATGAGTACCATGAGAAAGCAGTGGATGGGCCAGGGTACATCTCTAACACGCAGCTTGCTTGACGTCCTCCTACCTGCTTCCATCTCACCACCGTTGTCTGTCGGCTATATCGTGCCTCATTTGTCCCATATTTCGACCTTTTTCGTCGACTACAGTTACATACATACCAGTCTCCCAGATACACGCCCACCCAGGACTAATGATTTTTACAGCCTGTTGCTGCGCTGTGTTCCCCGGAATGTGATGGAGACCAAACATCCCTCCATCCAGTGGCCCATAGTGTAGACTACCGCCCACCAGCCCTTCCTCCCTACGAACGTCCGGGTACTGTGGTATCACATAGTCAACAGGAAATTTGCCACGAAGCAGCGCCAGCACAACATTGGCTTGTCAGAATCCCCTCTTTGTCTCCTTTGCCAGCAACTGGACACTGATGAACACCGTCTGACATGCGCCTCATCGCAAGATGTATAGCGCTTCGTGCAGCAAATCATTGCCTGCTATCTCCGGGTGCCACCAGACACAATCGAACCTCGAATGTTTCTATACCCGGAGGACAAACATTTTCCCGCCGCCAAATGTCATGCTATTACGTGGGTCAAAGGTGGGCGGTCGCTTGTCTCTTTCATGAGGGACTTAAATCCCGCCTCGACTTCTGGACCTATTTACGAACAGCCCATGCAGCTCTCGAAAACACGCCACGTTACCGAACATTATTTGCTAACTATCTTCGAGCGGTCTTTGTTAGACCTCCACTGAGTTGCGGGTGCCTGGCTCAGAGGGCACCCACCCCTCCTCCCCCGGTCGTGTCTGAGTTTAAGCCGCCTACGATCGATTCTACTTCTGACCTCCGCGGATGGGAGGGCGCGTCGCAGATTACGCGGATTTTATTTCTTTTTGCTTTTCCCTTTTCCTTTCTTTTTCTTTAACCAGAATTTATATTTCTTTTCTCTTTCGCCGATGTGTTCACATAATTTCATGATATTAGTGAATATTACAAAAACACATGCAAATAAATAAATGACAACGCCTTCCACTACTGTTGATTCCCGTGTCTCCCATTTCCCTAAGCACCACAGGCTCGGTGGTGGTGAGGAGGACACTGTGGCCAGGCCTCGGATTTCGACCCCTGCCCACTTTGCCGCCCGAGCCCCCACCGGCCCACTTAATAAAAAAAAAAAATTCATTTCATTCGTGCGTGAAATATGTTGTACAGGTGCGAGACGTCAGTTTGTGGGATGGAGTTCCTTGCCTGTTACACTTGGTCGCTCAATCCAGGGACTGTTAATGCTGGTTGTGGATGACACTGGTCTTATCCTCCAATAATGTCCCATATGTACTCGATTGGAGACAGATCTGGTGATCGAGCAGCAGGTCAAGGCAACATTTCGACACTCTGTAGAACACGTTCGGTTACTACAGCGGTATTTGGGCGAACGTTATCCAGTTGGAAAACCACAAAAAACAACTCCTGGAATGCTGCTTATGAATAACAGCACAACAGATCGAATCAGCGGATTTGCGTGAGATGGCCACAGGTGTGCTCCCGTTGTTATACGAAATAGCACCCCAGACCAATCAGTTCCAATGTATCTAGCAAACAGACAGGTTGGTTGCAGGTCCCTAGTAGCGAGTTTCTAATCAAAACACGGCCATCACTGGTACCAAGGGAGAACCACCTTTCATCAGAAAACACAACAGACCTCCACCCTGCCTTTCAGTTATCTTCTGCTTGACACCTCTGAAGTGACAAGTGGCGGTGGTTTGGGGTAAATGGAATGCAAACTATAGGGCTGCTGGTTCAGAGCTGTCCTTGAAGTAACCGATTTTTAACAGTTCGTTGTGTCATGGTGGTGCCAACTGATGCTCAGATTGTAGCTCAAGATGCAGTACGATGCGCCAGATCCATACGCCGTACAAGATGGTCTTTCCCTCTCGGCAGTGGCACGTGGCCGTGCAGAGTCCGGTCTTCTCGCAACCATACACTCTCGTGGCTACGGCTGCCAGCAATCCTATACAGTGGATACTGTCCTGCCAAATCTTAAAGGAATATCGCAAAGGGAACATCTAGTTTCTCGTAGCCACGTTACACGACCTCGTTCAAACTCAGTGACGTGTTGATAATGCCGTCTTTGTCGCCTTAAAGGCTTTCTTGACTAATATCAATTCGCCACGTCCAGACTCAAAGGCAACCAATGCTTACGACCGTTACAGCGTCTATTTAAAGCAAACCTGGTATGCATATTCATAATGGTGCTGTTAGCATCACTTAATGCGACTGGCGTGAAATCTTTCCGATGTAGAAACTCGCCCACTAACTTTCGTTTATATGGTATGGCTCCTTCTTGGTGTTGCAATTTTTTCGGTCAGTGTATAACGAGGATACTAAAATGTGGGTACCTCGCTTTGACAGTGACTGCGTAGAGAAATAGTTGAAGGTGTAGACAAACGTTGCAAATAAAACATTTTCGATTTTCACTGTGGTTTTCCTTTCGCGACCGATCGGAGGTCGAAAAAAAAAATTCCTGTCTCGATACACAAAGAGCTGAAATAGAATGACACAGAACAAAGTTTACACGATTCACATGCAGATGGCGCACATTACTTCCCTCCTTTGTGTTACCTTGGGGACTGCGACGTCAAAAAGGATGTCCAGCCACGGAGTTCAAACATAAATTTGGCAAGATCCCGAAAATAGCGGATGCCGCTCTAGACAGGGCAAACACAAGGCAAAAGAAACAACTAATATGTATATGAATATCGGTGACCATGCGGCTCTCTTAGAATGAAATGATAATTAAATCTAGGCCCTTAGCTGTCGACAGGCGTTGATATACATCAACAGGGACAGCCTGAAAATGTGTGACCGGGACTCGAACGCGGGATCTCCTGCTTACATGGCAGACGCTCTACCCATCTGAGCCATTCTTTTTATTAATCTCATTTTGTTCGTTTTTGTTCGTTGTATCTGCTCGGGGCGGACGTCGCAAGACACCCGTTTCAGTTCGTCGTTGATCCATTAACTCAGTTTTTTTATATATATTACACGCTGATTTACCGTGCCGGCATCAATTCAGGGCACAGAGGATAGTGCGACTGCAGGGATTTATTCCTTGCGCGCTCCCCGTGAGACCCACATTCCCAACTTAATGTACACACTCCACATTCGTAGTGCCCTGCCCATTACACTCATTACCCGCGGCAGACAATCTTACCAAGTTCCGTAAGAGTTCGGGGAATGCGTGTGCATCCGCACAGAAGAAGACCAATGGCCGGTTAGCCTTAACTATATGAAGATGGTATCTGTTCTTTCGGACATATGAGTCCTGCAAAGAACTTGTGGCATCATACTATTTGCCTTGCCAGCATACATCGCGAACGCTCGGCTCGTCCAAAGCCAGGCGGGAAGTCAGTATGTGAATGAAACGGTACCTGGTAAAGTCCTTAACTCCATGTGTTACTGCGAGCTCGAATGTCTTTAAACGCGCAGATACGCAGTATTAAACCGGTGTGACATAATAATTCGCTCCCCACCGAAAACGGTCGATGTAACTCGTAGGACCTGTAGTGTCGTGTGCTCTGACGCACGCCACATGTCCCGTATACCTAGTTGGCCTCGTACCCGCTATGATGATGTCGGTCACTAATGGCACGGCGTGAAATTTTGCATTTAGGAGGTCGTGAAATTTAGTTACAGTTCAGATTCTTAAAATTTAAAATTACTTAATATGGTGATTTATTTAATAATAATTAGATGAATAGCTGATATTTCTGTTAATAAGAACGCACTGTTTTTAAGCGTCATCTCGCTCAAGAAAAAAGGAGATTAATGTAAGCACCTAGATACACTTGAAGATGGGTCCGCAGGGTCTGAAATACATAGTGTAGTACCGCATAATAAGACACAAATATTACTGACTGAAGGCGTTGTTTAAAAAACATTCAGCTTATTCAGTATAGTCACTACCACAAATACACAACGTGGATAAAATTAAATTTTTGTAGTTGTGGTCTTCAGTCCAGGGACTGGTTTGATGCAGCTCTCCATGCTCTATCCTGTGCAAGCTTCATCATCTCCCAGTACCTACTGCAACCTACATCCTTCTGAATCTGTCTAGTGTATTCATCTCTTGGTCTCCCTCTACGATTTTTACCCTCCACGTTTCCATCCAACACTAAACTGGTGATCCCTTGATGCTTCAGAACATGTCCTACCAACCGATCCCTTCTTCTAGTCAAGTTATGCCACAAATTTCTCTTCTCCCCAGTTCTGTTCAATACCTCCTCATTAGTTTTGTGATCTACCCATCTAATCTTCAGCAGTCTTCTGTAACACCACAATTCGTAAGCTTCTCATCTCTTCTTGTCCAAAATATTTATCGCCCATGTTTCACTTTCATACATGACCACACTCCATACAAATACTTTCAATAACGACTTCCTGTCACTTAAATCTATACTCCACGTTAACAAATTTCTCTTCCTCAGAAACACTTTCCTTACCATTGCCAGTCTACATTTTATATCCTTTCTCCTTCGACTATTATCAGTTATTTTGCTCCCCAAATAGGAAAACTGAGCTACTACTTTAAGAGTCTCATTTCCTAATCTAATTCCCTCAGCATCACCTGAGTTCATTCGATTGCATTCCATTATTCTCGTTTTGCTTTTGTTGATGTTCATCTTATATACTCCTTTCAAGACATGGTCCATTCCGTTCAGCTGCTCTTCCAGGTCCTTTGCTGTCTCTGACAGAATTACAGTGTCATCGGCGAACCTCAAAGTTTTTATTTCTTGTCCATGGACTTTAATTCCAACTCCGAATTTTTCTTTTGTTTCCTTTACTGCTTACTCAATATACACATTGAATAACATCGGGGAGAGGCTACAACCCTGTCTCACTCCCTTCCCAACAACTGCTTCCCTTTCGTGCCCCTCGACTCTTATAACTGCCACCTGGTTTCTGTACAAATTGTAAATAGCCTTTCGTCCCTGTATTTTACCCCTGTCACCTTCAGAATTTGAAAGAGAGTATTCCAGTCAACATTGTCAAAAGCTTTCTCTAAGTCTACAAATGCTAGAAACGTAGTTTTGCCTTTCCTTCAACTATTTTCTAAGAAAAGCCGTAGGGTCTGTATTGCGTCACGTGTTCCAACATTTCTACGGAATCCTAACTGATCTTCCCCAAGGTCGGCTTCTACCAGTTTTTCCATTCATCTGTAAAGAATTCGTGTTATTATTTTGCAGCCATGGCTTATTGAACTGATAGTTTGGTAATTTTCACATCTGTCAGCACTTGCTTTCTTTGGGATTGGAATTATTATATTCTTCTTGAAGTCTGAGGGTATTTCACCTGTCTCATACATCTTGCTCACTAGATGGTAGAGTTTCGTTAGGCCTGGCTCTCCCAAGGCTGTCAGTAGTTCTGTTGGAATGTTGTGTACTCCTGGGGCCTTATTTCGACTTAGGTCTTTCAGTGCGCTGTCAAATGCTTTAGGCAGTATCATATATCCTATTTCATCTTCATCTACATTCTCTTCCATTTCTATAATAATTTCCTCAAGAACATCGCCCTTGTTTGTTTCCATCTGAGCTCCTGATATTCATACAAGTGGATCTCTTTTCTCCAAAAGTCTCCTTAATTTTCCTGTAGGCAGTATCTATCTTACCCCTAGTGATATGTGCCTGTACATCCTTACATTTGTCCTCTAGCCATCCCTGCTTAGCCATTTTGCATTTCCTGTCGATCTCATTTTTAAGACGTTTGTATTCCTTTTTGCCTGCTTCATTTACTGCATTTTTATATTTTCTCCTTTCTTCAATTAAATTCCATATCTCTTCTGTTACCCAAGGATTTCTATTAGCCTCCGTCTTTTCACCTACTTGATCCTCTGCTAACTTCACTATTTCGTCTCTCAGAGCTATCCATTCTTCTTCTACTGTATTTCTTTCCCCCATTGTTGTCAATCGTTCCCTAATGCTCTCCCTGAAGCTCAATGTATTTCTATACCTCTTTGTGTCAAAAGGGCCAGGTCGGGGACAAATATGGATTAGAGGAACCAGTAAAAGATTACCTAATACAACTAAAATTATACGATGGCAAAATTGCCTCGAAGGATACAAAGCAATATTGGAGAGGGAAGCTAGTGGATACTTATAACATCGAACAAAAACAGTCTACTAATGAAACATGTAAACAACCTCATTTGCGACGCCAATTCATCATTACAGGCAAAGGGTGCAATCCTACAAGTATCGCGAAGAAGATTCTTTCCCTATTGATGCAGTACAACTGCATTCCGCTGGAAAATATAACTAACGCTTTTCCAATAATACATGGCTATTTTTTAAATTTAATTGATCCTAAATTTAAAAGTTTTTTGAGATTAGTTTAGAATTGTACAAAAAGACAGTAAATGATTTGGATTTGAAAGGTATTGAAAATTTACTATGTTCCTCGTCAGAAACAAATGTGTTTTATGCAACTTGTAGCACTGTGTGGGATTATTATTATACTGTTGGTGATTCTATTTCATGGCTCAATAGATTACTTCTTTTTCAATGTGAAAATGACAGTGACAAAGCAACAAAATTATTGACAAATCTTGTTTCATTGTTTAATAACGAAGTGCTACACTGTAGAAATGGTGACATATTTTGTAAAAGTAAAAAACTCAATACTTTATGTGTAATTGGACCTCCAAATAGTGGAAAGATCTGGTTTTTCGATTGTTTAATAAGTTTGGCATTAAATGTAGGTCACAAAGGCCGTTGTAATAACAAGACAAATCAGTTCGCGTTACAAGATGCTGTAAATAGGAGAATTATAGTCGGGAATGAGATATCAATTGAAGACAGTGCATTAGAAGATGTTAAAAAAATATGTGAGGGTATAGCTTGTAATATTCGTGTGAAATATAAAGGGGACACAATTTTGAGAAGAACACCTGTATTATTGGTTTCTAACAATCTACCTATTGTTTGTTCTCATCCTGATTTTAACGATATACGTGTAAAAACAATCAGGTGGAAAAAATTTGATGAATTGAAGGATGCATCAAAAAAACCTTATCCATTGGCATTTTTTAATTTACTTCAGATGTATGGTGTGGAATATTAATACACAAAATGGAGGATAATATTCATATACACAATGTACAGTAAAATGTTTATTTCCATTTATGTAGAAATAAAAAAACTGTACAAAATATATATACAATGTTTTTATTAACAAAATAAAAATTGTACAAATAATTACAATGGTTTACATTAAATAACACAGAGTATTAAATCTGCTTCATTTCATATTGACCTTTATAAATTCATGATTCCTCATTCCTTTTTAAATTTGACATATATACCATGTCAGATACATGAACATTTGGTACAGTTGCTCTAGGATAATGAGTTTCTAAACCATCTGAATACACAGAACATTCAGCAATAACTTCAAACAACATTTGAGTATCTGTATATTTTGTAACATTACTGTTTAAGCTACTGGTACTTAAAGCATATGTAGGATTTATGCCTACATGAAGACTTGGCTGAACGTTTGTATCATGAAGTATAATATTGTACCTGGCAGAAGCAATATCAGCTTTTTCTATCAAACTGTTATATCCAGATGCATCTTTGTTAGTTACTGGACTAATAGCTGCAACTAATTGTTCCTCAATTCGTGCTGGTTCAAACAGTGTTTTTGAAAAGTTATCACATGAGAAAAAGGGATTACAGTGTTTATCCCCATTGATGTTGTACCGTTGTGGCACACCTTGAGCAGTAGATGTAACAGGAAAAATATCAACATTAGCCACTTTTGGTATTTTGAGGAAACCTAAAGTAGGTTTATATTCGTAATTAACAATAACACTTCCAGTATGAGCATCTGCGTCTACTTCAGAAATACGTGATTGAACACATTTCCATCCCCAATTATGCAGACCAGGTTCTTTTGTACTTGAGACACATGCATAGTGGTATTTCAAATTGACAGGTTGTCCAAATTGATGAGCAGGGACTACAGTTAGAAAATCGGCTTCATCATTTTTATATCCGTACCAAGATTTCCAAATTGATGATAGATCACGTTAATGATCTATACTGGTTGTTTCCATAGGAGCAGAATTGGCAAATCCAGTAGGTTTTACATTAATTCCCGGTATTTTCAAATTAATACCTATACTAGTAATCATATTCTTATTTTGGTTTAATGTTGCAAGATCTGTTTCACTTGAATTAGTTGGGAATGCAATTCTAGGATTTCTAGCCATTACTTTTGCAGAACAATGCACTATTCTACTACCATCTGGTAACAAATCACATTCAGATGGTGTCATATACAAAAATGGCCTATCCACAGGAATGTCAGCCAAAGGAGTAATCATACAAACAGCCTTGTCATGCGTCATGCTTGTCGAGATAGTGTCTGAAAGACAACTGTCTTGCAGTGACAGCCATGGCCGCCACGGCGACCTTGGGACCCAGTGACCCAGCGGCCTCATGAAACATGAAACATGGCACTTACGTGCTGTTTCGTTTCGAGGCCGCCGGGTCACTGGGTCCCAAGGTCGCCGTGGCGGCCATGGCTATCACTGCAAGATAGTTGTCTTTCAGACACTATCTCGGCAAGCACCCACGCCAGCCAAAAGTTGACGTGAGGAAAAGCTTTCATCTTTGCAGCCATTTGCGCTTTTTTTAATACGTATATAAAGACAGTGTGAAGTAAAGGTTATTTAGTCAGCAATATATCGTGGGTAAATCAGTATTTAAGCACGGGACAACATGGTTCAATACAGTACGAAGGAGGAACTTTATATCCAGGACCAGTGGAGGATATTGAAATGGCGGAGAGGGGAAATACATTTAATGTGAATAGAAGCAATAGTATAAGGACGATAGGTAGAGAAGATGCTGCAAACGAAATTAGATATGGTAACAATGCGACATATAATGATTTAGATGAACAAGAAGTTGTCGAATTTGAATTAGAGCCAATGCCAACAGAAGAGTTTAATATTGGTGTACGGCGGCCACATGAAACATGGCACTTACGCGCCGTTGCTTTTCGAGGCCGCCGGGTCACTGGGTCCCAGGGTCGCCATGGCGGCCATGGCTGTCACTGCAAGATAGTTGTCTTTCAGACACTATCTCGGCAAGCACCCACGCCAGCCAAAAGTTGACGTCAGGAAAAGCTTTTATCTTTGCAACCATTAGTGCCGCGACTCGTATATAAGGGACACGCAATTGGTGTACTGCACAATGTCTTCGACTGATATACAACCAGTTGCTACTACTTCAAGGGATTGTACATTGGAAGAATTGTTGCATATGGCGCAAAGAAATTAATTGATAGAGTAAATAACAAAGGTTTAACATTACCAGGTAGTGATTACGTAGGGCCTGGAAACCCTATAAATATAGACGCTCCTCGAAGTGGAGCAGATGCCATTGCTAAAGAGCACGATGTAGGATATGATAGTCTTTTGAAAGAAGCTAGAGAACGTCCATTTACAGAAGAAGAATTTAAGCAGATAGTTCATGAATTAGACGCAAAAGCAATAATAGATTTTGCATTAGTTTGGAAGGAAACAGGAAATTGGCATTCATTTGTTGGGAAGTACGGATTAAATATTAAAAAAGCTGTGGAACGTACGTTAGAACAAGTGTTATATCCAGGGAACCTCTGGTTCTTTCAGTTTATCCAGGTCCCATCTCCTCATATTCCCACCTTTTTGCAGTTTCTTGAGTTTTAATCTACAGTTCATAACCTATAGATTGTGGTCAGAGTCCAATTCTGCCCCTGGAAATGTCTAACAATTTAAAACCTGGTTGCTGAGTCTCTGTCTTACCATTATATAATTTATCTGACACCTTCTAGTATCTCCAGGCTTCTTCCATATATACAACCTTCTTTCATGATTCTTGAACCAAGTGTTAGCTATGATTATACATGGGAGTTCTATTTTCTAAAAAAATGAGGATTTGTGGTTATCATTGATTTAAATGTCAGGCTACTTTTCCTAAATGTTATTCAAAATATTACGATTACTGAAAAGCATGTCATAATATTTTAAATACATTGGATTTACCATATTTTACGGATTGTAAGACGCACTTTTTGCTTCGAAAAATTATCTCCAAAACTCAGGTAAGCACCACGCACTCCGACACCGCATAGAGGCCGCCAGCGGGCCCAGCTAAATCACGCGCCGCGGAGATTTCCTGAGATTGCCTCGCTGCTCCACGTCAACCGACCAACTGCCCACACGCAGCCCAGCCGGAAACTATAAGCGCCAGGCCAAAGATAGTCCAAGGTGCAAATATCGATGCACACCGCTGCTGCCACCCACAGAAAGAGAGGATAACAGCATAATCGCGATAACCGCAGGAGATTAAACACAGAATAGCAACCAAGGTTTAATCCAATGTATATATATATATATATATTGTAAGTAGGCTGTTATTGTAATTATGAAAACTTTTTTCAAATCTGTATTGGCCACTGCCCAAAACAACTTGTAAAATTATTTGTAGGGAGCATGGGGCCTACGTAAGTAGGCTGTTTAGGTTTTCTTATTGGTAACGCCGTGTAGCGCTCTGTATGAAAATCACTGGCTGTGCTGTGTGCAGTCTGTGGCTAGTTTGCATTGTTGTCTGCCATTGTAGTGTTGGGCAGCTGGATGTTAACAGCGCATAGCGTTGCACAGTTGGAGGTGAGCCGCCAGCAGTGGTGGATGTGGGGGAGTGAGATGGCGGATTTTTGAGAGCGGATGATCTGGACAGAGACAGTAAATTTGTAAGACTGGATATCATGAACGGCTATATATATTATGATCTTTGAACACTATTAAGGTAAATACATTGTTTGTTCTCTATCAAAATCTTTCATTTGCTAACTATGCCTATCAGTAGTTAGTGCCTTCAGTAGTTTGAATATTTTATTTAGCTTGCAGTAGTGGCGCTCGCTGTATTGCAGTAGATCCTCAGGGGGGTACACGCTTACTTTGTGTACCATGTGTTTGGCAAGCACAAGGAGCCCTAGCTAATATGGTATTTGCTTATACAACTTTACACATCGGTACCATATTTCTCTAACACATAAATTACACAGCTATCTGAGCATTTAACTGAGAGAGACAAACATTTATTTTACTACATCAGTGACAGATGTTTACGTAATTACACAGTTGGATAACTTCACACTTACGAAATTGTATTCTGTCTGTACTTTGTGAACTGTTCATATTTTTTCTGAACCATTGTGATGCTATGCGAGCTTTGAATGATGTATTCGGTATGGGATCATGATTTTTAAAGTACGTTTGAGGTAGATGACACTACTGAAATGAGCAGAGAATTTTTTTTAGGTTTTGAAATTATTGCAGAAAGCTACAACGTTTTTGAGATTTTACTGAGATGTTATGATGTTATTATTACGATGATGATGTGTATTATGCTGTTGAGGAATGTTTATTATGATATGTAATTATTATGTTGAAATACTGAAGAAGTGTCGACGAATATGTACATGTGTAATAAGGTAAGGAGTAATGAGTAGTGGTTAGGGACTCTGGTTTGTGAAAAAGGATGTTGGAAACCAAGAATCGTACTTTAAGAGTTATGAAATGTTTCTAAAAGCGTAAATGTATCACAATGCCGACGAATATTTTTTGGACACTGTTATATTTATAGGATTTTGTTTCTACACATTTGTAATGCAAATTCTCAACCTGTGAAATTTTTTTATATGAGACTGCCACTGTAGTGGAAACTGCTGTCGTAAATATTTCGGTAAGAAAGGTAAGTGACCTTGACGTAATGCGTTTTGGTCGCCTAGTTGAGAGATAGTCGTCTGACAAAAGAAAGTCATTAGGTAGAGAAAAAAAGAGGCCATCATCCTTGCTATTGACATTCCTTTGTAGAAAGCATTGCAAATACGACACGCTCATTACTTGGAAATATACTTATATCTGCACAGCAGATTATGACAAGCGTCTTTCTACGAGAGTTGAGAGAATTCCTAGTAAGTTATGAAATGTCACGTGACTATTGAATGATATTTTTATGCTTCACTTTAGATAGTTGCTTATTTCATTTGATATCTGGTTTCCAGCTGTGTTACAGCATTTGTTTTATAAAATAAAATTAAATGCATTTGCTAATGTGAAAACTTTCTGTCAACAGATCAATTAAATAATAATTTTATGATCCACGTTCTTTGAAAAAGGAGCACTTGGAAAGGAAAGAACAATAAGAAGGGATTAATAACAGTTACTGCATACATAATTTTCTTTTCAACTACTTGGTAATTTTTTTGGTAGAATAACTTCTTGTGGTGCACCACTTTAATGACATAGATATTAAGTTGTGAATAGACATTTCCCTTTTCTGCATTGTTGTCTTTAGTGTAATATTTTTTCTGCTTGAGCTATGTCATGTTTAGATATAAGTTATTACATTTACTGCTGCTTGCTTTGCCAATTTACATTTTTTTGTCATTGCTGTTTGTGTTAATTGTTTTGTGCTCCTGCATTGCCTCATCCCTTAGTTTAGCATCTGAGCTCTGTGGATTTAAGTTACCTTAAGATGGGGTAGGCTATATAAGAGAACGAGTTGTGATGAATTGGAAGAAATGCATTGAGAAGTTTTACTAAAAAAGTACAGAAAGCAGGTACAGATAGCACTTTTTGAAATAATGAAGAATGAAGGGAGATCTCAAAGAAGTAAAGAAAGTTTTGTTTGCAAGATACTGCAGTAAAACAAACCCTGTCCTTTCCTTTTCTGTTATTCCGCTATGTGTTTGTGTACTCTTGTATATTTGTGTTTTTCCTGTTTTTATGTGTTTAGCTGATATGAATTATGTTGTGGAATTTTTCTAATAATACGTTATTTTCTTTGTAAAGATGTTTAGACATTATTTATTCTGTTCTGTTTTAATGCTCATGTGTGAAGTTGATGTTTCAAAAGTTATTCTGATCTTTTATGTATTTACTTATGTCATAATTCCTGTAACACTGATATATATATTTATTTCTATTCTTTTGTAAAGCTCCTATTACTATTAATGTTATCTCTATTGTTGTGTTCTTTAATGATGTATTTTGTACCTTTGTTATTGTATTCTTATGTTATAAAACTGTAATTGACACCAGTTCATCAAATTAAGTAAATTGTAAGTTACATTACACTGCACACGTTTCTGGTGGTCATAGTATGTGGACAATATGTGAGAAGTAGGGACTGATAGTGTTTTCACATGTGTTAATAATTCAACAAGGGACTGGATAACAGCACTGCTGGTTCTAAGGACATTTTAAAAAAATTTTTTGTGAGTGCACAAGTGGTGGTTCATGGACTTGCTATATTGTCCACAAGACTCTTCTATGGTGATTGTGCACCTGCACAGTCGCAACGGATGGCTGCTAGCCATCTCTACAAGGACTACAGTGGGTCTACACCTTTGATGACTCACCAATACCATTATTTCTACAAGGACTGCAGTGGGTCTGCACCTCTGGTGGCCCACCAATACCGTAATCTCTACCAGGACTACAGTGGGTCTACTCTGTGATGACCTACCTACCAATATTCTTCAAAACTTCGACTGACTCTGCGGTGGGTTGGCTCTGTTGTAGCCCATTACCTGTCTGCATGTCAAGAGTCAGCACTGTCTTTCTGTTGGAAGGACAACACTACTTCTTCAAGACTGCATGGAAATCCACTACTTCCGTATGCATTTTCTTTTATTGCTCAGACTTTGAGAAAAACACTGCTATTTTACTGTGATGAACGAACAGGACTGTCTTTATGGACTGTGAGAAAATTTTTCTTTTGACAAACATTGTATCAATAAGTGTGTTCAATCTATTTCTTTGTTATTGTAATTATGAAATTTTTTTTCAAATCTGTATTGGCCACTGCCCAAAACAACTTGTAAAATTATTTGTAGGGAGCATGGGGCCTACGTAAGTAGGCTGTTTAGGTTTTCTTATTGGTAACGCCGTGTAGCGCTCTGTATGAAAATCACTGGCTGTGCTGTGTGCAGTCTGTGGCTAGTTTGCATTGTTGTCTGCCATTGTAGTGTTGGGCAGCTGGATGTTAACAGCACGTAGCGTTGAGCAATTGGAGGTGAGCCGTCAGCAGTGGTGGATGTGGGGAAGTGAGATGGCGGATTTTTGAGAGCGGATGATCTGGACAGAAACAGTAAATTTTTAAGACTGGATGTCATGAACTGCTATATATATTATGATCTTTGAACACTATTAAGGTAAATACATTGTTTGTTCTCTATCAAAATCTTTCATTTGCTAACTATGCCTATCAGTAGTTAGTGCCTTCAGTAGTTTGAATATTTTATTTAGCTGGCAGTAGTGGCGCCCGCTGTATTGCAGTAGTTCGAGTAACGAAGATTGTCGTGAGGTAAGTGATTTGTGAAAGGTATAGGTTAGTGTTAGTCAGGGGCATTCTTTTGTAGCGATTATTAAAATTCAGACTGCGTTGCGCTAAAAATATTGTGTGTCAGTTTAGTGTTGATCAAAATAGGTAAAGACCGAAATGTCTGAGTACATTCAGTTTTGCTCAGCTGTTTGAAAATCAAATAATGTAAGACGTTTATCAACACAGTAATTCATTAATTTTTCTAAGGGGTCGTTTCAATACTACTGGCCATTAAAATTGCTACACCACGAAAATGACGTGCTACCGACGCGAAATTTAACCGACAGGAAGAAGATGCTGTGATATGCAAATTATTAGTTTCTAAGAGCGTTCACACAAGGTTGGCGCCGGTGGCGACACCTGCAACGTGCTGACATGAGGAAAGTTTCCAACCGATTTTTCATACACAAACAGCAGTTGACCGGCGTTGCCTGGAGAACCGTTGTTGTGATGCCTCGTGTAAGGAGGATAAATGCGTACCATCACGTTTCCGACTTTGATGAAGGTCGGATTGTGGCCTATCGCGATTGCGGTTTATCGTATCGCGACATTGCTGCTCGCGTTGGTCGAGATCGAATGACTGTTAGCAGAATATGGAATCTGTGGATTCAGGAGGGTAATATGGAACGCCGTGCTGGATCCCAACGGCCTCGTACCACTAGCAGTCGAGATGACAGGCATCTTATCTGCATGGCTGTAACGGATCGTGCAGCCACATCTAGATCCCTCAGTCAACAGATGGGGACGGTTGCAAGACAACAACCATCTGCACGAATAGTTCGACGACGTTTGCAGCACCATGGACTATCAGCTCGGAGACCATGGCTGCGGTTAGCCTTGACGCTGCATCACAGACAGGAGCGGTTGCGATGGTGTACTCAACGACGAACCTGGGTGCACGAATGGCAAAACGTCATTTTTTTCTGATGAATCCAGGTTCTGTTTACAGCATCATAATGGTCGCATCCGTGATTGGCGACATCGCAGTGAACGCACATTGGAAGCACGTATTCGTCATCGCCATACTGGCGTATCACCCGGCGTCTCGGTCACCTCTCGTTCGCATTGATGGCACTTCGGACAGTGGACGTTACATTTCAGATGTGTTACGACCCGTGGCTCTACCCTTCATTCGATCCCTGCGAAACCCTACATTTCGACACTGGACTCACATTCGGGAGGTCGCCGGTTCAATCCCGCGTCCTTTCATCCTGATTTAGGTTTTCCGTGATTTCCCTAAATCACTCCAGGCAAATGCCGAGATGGTTCCTCTGAAAGGGCACGGCCGACATCCTTCCCTAATCCGATGAGACCGATGACCACGCTGTCTGGTCTCCTTCCCCAAACAACCAACCAACCATGCCTACATTTCAGCAGGATAATGCACAACCGCATGTTGCAGGTCCTGTACGGGCCTTTCTGGATACAGAAAATGTTCAACTGCTGCCCTGGCCAACACATTCTCCAGGTCTCTCACCAACTGAAAACGTCTGGTCAGTGGTGGCCGAGCAACTGGCTTGTCACAATACGCCAGTCACTATTCCTGATGAACTGTGGTATCGTGTTGAAGCTTCATGGGCAGCTGTACCTATACACGCCATCCAAGCTCTGTTTGAATCAAAGCCCAGGCGTATCAAGGCCGTTATTACGGCCAGAGGTGGTTGTTCTGGGTACTGATTTCTCAGGATCTATGCACCCAAATTGCGTGGAAATGTAATCACATGTCAGTTCTCGTGTAATATATTTGTCTAATGAATACCCGTTTATCATCTGCATTTCTTCTTGGTGTAGTAATTTAAATGGCCAACAATAACCCATTTTTCGGGTTAAATAGAGCCGAACAAAAGGACAGGGTTAAGCGAGCTATTGAGTTACTGTAGTGAACTTTAGCTTCAACTATAATGTAGTCTCAACACAGGAGCAAAGACAAAGGAAACAGTTGAGGTGAAAGGGCTGCCGTTAGGCGAATACGTTTCGGCGCCGCGCGCTGCTCCTTTTGGACGGCTCCGCCTGCCTTCAGCGCCGCCTGCCCCATTTGCCTGACCTCGGGCACCGCATCGCGCCGCAGGCTGCGCCTTACGCCCTCATTAGCGACGATTGTTTGGCCAACGCTAATTGGCCCGCTGCTTTCAACCCCTCCCCACTTCCCCGCCACTCCATTCCTCCGGCGGATGGCAGCAGTAATGCGCCTCCTCTTCACCGTTTTCAGCATCAGCTACTGTCGTACCACAAGGCAGTACCTTCCTATCTTGTACAGCAGTCGCCCACTGACCTCTCTGGTCGAACAAAACTCACAATACCCTCTTATGTAAATTATAATACGAGGGGGGGGTGAAATATAAACGGGATTTTTGTTTCTGAACATGAGCAGTTGGTAGAACTGGCCCCGCGTTTCTGCTATGCTACTATTAGAAGTGAGGAGAGCTTGCTGTTAGATATTTCCCGCCGTTTAGTCAGTAACGCTCACGATGTCTAAGCAACAGGTGCACCCCTCCATTGCGCAGTGCATAATTATCAATGAACCGTGAATTTACTTTCAAAACCTTTCGTTTAAGAATTTACTTTATTTACTAGCGATTCATCACAAACATTCACAAATTTAATCACACTATGTGAGCGTGGAAGTAGTTGCCAATTGGTAACTGATGAAAACAAATTAATTTTTTTTCGATAAATGCAAAGCCCCTTTTTTTTAAACAGATTTAAAGTTATAATCAGAAAGCACCCTGTAAATATCAAGTTACAATTTATTCAGAGGCAGAAATAACTTTTTTTTTTTTTAATATGAGCTTTTTGGCTGAGAATCTTGCCGCTGCATTTTAACACGGCCGCAGTCACGACCGCTCACAACAACCTCTGAAAGACTACACTGGTGCAAATTTGCAACTCACCAGATTAATTTAAACTAAAATTTTTAACAACTCACACAAAGACATAAGCTATGCACCCCGTAGGAGGGGTGGAGATGGTACAAAACACTCACATTAAAAATTATTTGCCACCGAAAGTGCAACTTGTCTTAAAAGAACTCTTACGGTGGAAGGGTGGCAACGTTCTATACTAAAATGACCATTTAAATAAAAACCCATGAACTGCAGTCTTACATAAAATGTACAAACATGCTCTACATTACCACCTCTCAAGATGATAGGCAAGATAAAAACATTTCAGGAATTCGGCCTTTACACCTTAGGCAATAAATTCGTTAACACCGAATCCGACAAACACGACAGAGGCAGCTATTGTATGGCAGATTGACAGAGGGATTACTGAACAACCCGAACCGGAGATTCCTCTAAACCGCACCAATTCCACAAGGGAAAAACGGACCACCCAATTCATAAATAACCACCTTGCCGCGGGTGGGCAAACGGAGAAGAATGGTGGGACGACCCCAAAACAAAGCGGCTGGTGACCTCACCAGAAAAACAAGTAGAATTTAACAAGTAAATGAAACAACATATCTCCAATCAGTTAACTTCTAATGAACTGCGATTTCTGGCGAAGACCTGGCGCAGCACCCCCAACGCTCTCCCAAACCGTCCGCTGCGTCAACGGACGCAGGAAGGAGCGCCGATCTCCCGTCTCCCAGGGTCGCAGCTCGCCCCGTCCAGCCCGATGTCGTGGTTTGACTCCTGTTGCTCTCGTGTAGACCGCGAAGCCACTACCCCTTTCTATATGGCGCGGCCCACTGGACTCACGTGGCGACCTCACATGCGCCGACGCTCAAGACGGACAAGTCATCTCGAGTCTCAATTCGCGACCGATCAACCGACGATCCAACCGCCAATGACCGTTGCCCGAGCAACTCGAGCAAACTGGCGGCCTAACGCGCAGACTCAGATGCAGGAACTCAGCCCCGACCGGGCGACCACTAGCTCAGTTCTGTTACTGGCGGAGTGGCAAGACTCTTATTTTCTGGCTTTAAAGTTTGATTCAAACGACAGACATACTAGCACCCCGACGACAGACAGACACTAACTGCCGCACAAATGCGAACGAGAGACTGACCCAGTCTCACTCCGACTGACCAACTGCCACTCGCGAGTTTTTTTTCCTTTATTGATTTTCAGTTCCCCCCGAAGGGAGTGGGCTGGCAGCAGCTTAGTACGCTGCTCTACAGCCTACAGACTATTTTAAAAACGGAAGAGGAAAAGAAACAAGAAAAACAGGCGATGAAACGGTGACTTAAAGTGTAAAATGGCGGGAAAATGCGGAAAGTTAAAACAGAAAGCGAAGGGGTTGGCAATGCGAATAAAATACACAGGAATCAGACAAGCAACAGAGTAGACACACAATTAAAAAAACATGGCGACAGTCTGGTTTCTGTTCGCAAGAGATAAAGAATCACACACAGCGACAGTATGATGGCCGTTCACAACACTTCCCCAAAGACACACAACACGGAACACTCACTGTAAAATACTGCACGAAAATGGCGGCACAAAGATGACACTCCCGAGCCAAGGGCAGATGGGGGGGGGGGGGGGACCTGGAGGAGGGGGAAAAGCAAGGAGGGAGGAGAGGAAAAAACGAAAAGGGGGGGGGAACCAAGGAGGGAGAAGACTCATAAGGGGGGAGAGGGGCAGGGCAGATGCAAGAGGGAATGAGAAAAGGCAGAGGAGGGAAATGCAAAAGGACTTGGGGGAGGGAAGGGGGCAGAGAGAGGGGAGGTGGGGAAAAAAGAGGATGGAAGGGGGGAGAGGGAGCCCAGGAAAAGGACAGAGGAAAGGAGGGGAAGTGAGGATAAATGGAGGGAGAGAGGGCATCATCCGGGAGGGGGAGTTGATGGAAGCCACCATGGGAAAGGAGATGAAGGGTGTAGAGATGGAAGGAAGGGGGGACACAACAGTGAAGATGTGGCAGGGGGCGGGGATGGGAGAGGAGAGGAGCAACCAGGGGGTGAGGGGGATCAAGGCGGCGGGAGGTGTAAGGGATGCGGATATGTTCAAGGAATAGGAGCAGATGGGGGAAAGGAATGAGGTCATAGAGGATCCACGCGGGGTACGGGAGGCGTATACGGAAGGCAAGGCGGAGTGCATGACGCTCAAGGATCTGGAGGGACTTATAGAATTTGGGGGGAGGCAGATACCCAGGTGGGACTGGCATAACAGAGGATGGGACGGATTAAGGATTTGTAGGTGTGGAGGATGGTAGAGGGGTGCCACCCCCATGTCCGGCCAGAGAGGAGTTTGAGGAGTCGGAGGCGGTTGTGGGCTTTGGATTAAATGGAGCAGAGACGAGGGATCCAGGTGAGGTGACCACTCGCGAGCTTACAGCGCTGCTTAAATGCACATGAACAGGCAACCTTTCCCGTTTTCCACCAGAGGGAGACACCAAAGCTGCGATTGCCACAGCGGCGCCACTGCCAGAAACGGTGGGCGACTTCTTCCCACTACGCGCTGTGGCGCGCTCTTCAAAACAGCAAATTTTGCCACGGCTCAATCAAATTTCTTGCTCGTGAAGATTTTCCAAAGATTGACTGCACAGTTCGGTGATAAGACATTATCAAGGACGCCTGTGTTTGTCTTGCATAAAATGTTCAAGGAAGGACAAGAACGTGTGGAAAATCAGCAACACGATCGCCGTCCTCGGACCAGCATTACAGACAAAAACATGAGGGCGATTACAGACATTATTGAGGACGATCGACTGGCGAAAGTATCAGAAATCGCACAAAATGTCGTAATCAGTTATGGGAGGTGTCAAGCAATGATCACAAACGACCTACAGGTCCGTAAAGTGTGTTCCAGATGGGTCCCTGAACTCTTGACCCAAAATCTGAAGTTAAATAATTGTCATGTGACTAAGGCCTCCCGTCGGGTAGACCGTTCGCCGGGTGCAAGTCTTTCGATTTGACGCCATTTCGGTGACTTGCGAGTCGATGGGGATGAAATGATGATGATTAGGAAAACACAACACCTAGTCCCTGAGCGGAGAAAATTTCCGACCGAGCCAGGAATCGAACCCGGGCCATTAGGATTGACATTCTGGCGCGCTAAACACTCAGCAGCAGCGGCCGGACAATCTGAAGTTGAAATGTCTGGAGGTCTGTCAGAGGCTTACAGCAAGGTTTGCGGAAGAAGGTGATGCATTTTTAGTCGGATCGTCACCTACGACGTAACATGGGTTCACCACTACATCCTGAATCCGAACAAGCCAGTAAGGAGTGACGGAGGAAAGGACAGGCAGCACCAGGGAAAGTCAAGACTCGACTGTCAGCAGGCAAGGTTCTTTCAAACGTTTTTTTAGTTTAGCGAGGCATTTTGTTAATTGATTTTTTGCATGAGCGACGCTCAATCAATACTACTTACTACTGCGAACTGTTGAACAAGGCGAGAGTTGCGTATCACCGCAAAAGACGAGACCAATCGATTCGACAGGTCATCCTCCTCCACGAAAATTCGCGATCCCTTACTTAAGCTCTAACTGTCTCCAAGCTACAGGAAATGCCCTGATCATCCTCCTTACAGCCCGGACTTCTCGCCCTGCGATATTCATTTATTCGGACTGCTTAGAGATGCTCTAGGAGGGCGACGACTTGAAGATGACGAAAGTGTGGAAGAGTTTGTACGCAACTGGCTGGTGACACGGCCCAGTTCTTTTCATGACAAGGGCATCAAAATTCTGCCCATACACTGGGACAAATGCATTTCCAAAACAGGATATTATGTGGAAAAATAAATTTTAATTGCCTTGAGTTTTTCAGCAAATGGATTTAAATAAAAAATAAAATCCCGTTTATATTTAATCCTCCCTCATATTACGGCATAACAAAATGTCGCATAGTGATTCGGGTCGTACCTCTCTGACCGGAAACAAAGATTGTCAACATTGAAGAGTCGCGTATTAAGTTTTGTTATGGACAGTCGACGCTTAACTCCTACCATGATATGTCTATTTTTATTGTAAAAGTAATCCACAGATAACTACTACTGCAAATTAAAACAAAATGAACATAGTGAAGTGAAAGAAAACTGGTGGTAGAAGTATTACTACAGTATTCTTTCACTTCGCTGTCATTCCTTCTTTAAAATTTGCGCTCTTAGAGCTATCAGACTAGACTATCCTGGTATACGTTAACGGTGTATACCATCTTCAAAGAAAAGACAAAAGAAACCCCATAAAGGACTTATCCGAATGAGACGAAATTCGGTAGATGCGATATACATGAAGAGACAAACAAATGATTATAATTTCGGAAAAACTGGATGATTTATTCAAGAGAAAAATCTTCACTAATTGAGCAAATAAATAATGTGTTGGTTCACCTCTGGCCCCTGTGCGAGTAGCTATTCGGGTTGGTATTTATTGACAGAGTTGTTGCATGTCCTCCTGATGGACATCGGGCCAAATTCTTTCCAATTGGAGCGTTGGATCGTCAAAATCCCGAGATGGTAGCGGGGCTCCGCCCATAGTACTCCAAACGTTCTATATTGGGGAGAGATCTGACGACCTTGCCGGCTAAAGAACGGTCCGGCAAACGCGTACAGACTCTCGCCGTGTGCGGGCGGGCATTATTTTAATGAAATGTAAACCGAAGATGGTTTGCCACTAAGGGCACAAAACGGGCCATAGAATATCATCGACGTACAGCTGTGCTGTAAGGGTGCCGCGGATGACAACCAAAGGGGTCCTGCTGTGAAAAGACGTGACACCCCAGACCATCACTGATGGTTGTCGGGCTCCATAGCTGACGACTGCCTGGCTGGTATTCCACCGCTCCGGGGACGGGGGGGGGGGGGGGGGCGGGGGGGGGGCGGGGGGGGGGGTCTGCAGACACGTCTTTGCTGGACATCGGGGTTCAATTTGGCTTTAGCCGCATTTATTAATTTTTTCGGGTTCACGGCAGTTATGACGGAAACAGTCATTTAACAGGCCATAAATGCACAGCACTTGGTGCTCTGCACAACTCTGGCGGTAACAAACCCTCCACCATTCCTCGTCACTTGCTGTGGGCTGCTGCATTTTTCTGGACATTGGAAACAGACACTGCCACTCTTCAGGTAGACGATGTTCGCGTCCAGTTTAGCCAAGCCCCGCATTGACCGTTGCAGGACTGATCACTGACGACAGTTCTACTCCGGTCAATGAGATTCCAGGCCGTGACGTGTCTGGAGATGCCCCGGCAGAGGCAGAATATGAATCTGAGTGTCGCCCGCCATGCTGCCCAACTACCACGAGTGATAGTAGGAGGTGCCATTTCATTTGATAGCAGGATACAATTTGTTTGTCATCAGCGGCACCTATACAGCATAAAGCTTCGTCAATGATATATATTCCCCCTTTTGTTGTCCTTGATGTCAAGTCATACTGTGCTTACATTTCAGCAAGATAACGCTCGCCCGCGCACGGCAAGAGTTCTACTGCTTCTCTTCGTGCTTGCTAAACCCTACCTTGGCCACGAAGGCCACCGGAGATTTACGGGCAGGACCCTGCAACCAAATCGGGACCCTGACAATCTAACGCGCCACCTGGATAGACTTTGGCACTCCTCAGGAGGACATCCAAGAACTCTATCAATTAATACCATGTCGATTAAGTCCTTCCATAAGGCTAGAGGCGATCCAATACACTACCAGATTGCTCAGTTTGTGAAGCTCTTTTCTTGAATTAAACATCTTTAATTTTTTCTGAAATCGTAATCATTTTTTTGTCTGTACCTGTGAACCACATCTTCTGATTTCCGTCCCATTCGGTAATTCCTTCGCTGAGCGTCCTTTGTTTTCTTGGACTGTACATGCTCTGGTATATAATACTGAACCCAGTGCTAAAGTGGTCAAAAATGAGACAATAAATGAAACTAACAGCATTATGAGAGTAGCATTCATACTTCATAACAAAATATTTCATATCCGATATCCGCAGTGTCCGGCATTGTGGAGGCAGCGAACATCCTGTCTTAAGCTCAGTCTTCATCCAACTGGGCACTAATTAAATGTGGTGTCTCTCAAAGTTCCATCTTAGATCGTTTATTTTCTTCTTGTTTATATTAATGGACATACTTCTGCAACGTTACCAGACGATGCATTTGTTTCGTTTGCAGATGATACAGAAATTACAATGAGCCAATGAGAAGCTGCACATTCCCTCCACCAGTGCCAAGACGGCTGATAGTTTGTGGTCGCACTTTCTGTGAGACGCCATTTGGTATGCATGGGCATCGATTCTAGAGCTCCTCGGGCTGGCTTCAATCGGTGTGGTGGAGCGAGCTAGTCGCTTAATGGCCAGGAAGCGAGGGAGAGAGAGAGAGAAACTGGAACGTTGTGCGCCATGGAGCTGAGCATGGTGTTTGCAGCATCGCAAAGGTCACTGCGGGGCATGGCTAAATTGTACGCGAACATCATGTACCTGAAGACTGACAGGGTCTGTTTCCTGTATCCACAAGAATACGGTGCCCTACAGCCAGAGACGAGGAATCGTGAGCCGGCCGGTGAGGCCGTGCGGTTCTAGGCGCTTCAGTCTGGAACGGCGTGACCGCTACGGTCGCAGGTTCGAATCTTACCTCGGGCATGGATGTGGGTGATGTCCTTAGGTTAGTTAGGTTTAAGTAGTTCTAAGTTCTAGGGGACTGATGACCACAGATGTTAAGTCCCATAGTGCTCAGGGCCATTTGAACCATTTTTTTGAGGAATCGTGGACAGTTTGTTACTGCAGAATTGTGCAGAGCACCAAGTGCTAGGCTTTCATGAAACTGCCACGGACCATACTCAGACCCCAATAAATTAATAAATGCTGCTAATCTTAATTACTCCAAAGCTAGAAATGAGAGTACAACATGTTAAAAGTTAGCACTGTGATTGCCATATCTAATTATTATACACTGAGGAGTCAAAGAAACTGGTGAACTTGCCTAATATCGTATAGGGCCAACGCGGGCACGCAGAAGTAGCCACAACACGAAGTGGCATGGACTCAACTAATGTCTGAAGTAGTGCTGGAGGTAACTGACACCATGAATCCTGCAGCGCTGTCCATAAACCCGTAAGAGTACGAGGGGGGGGGGGGGGGAGATCTCTGCTGAACAGCACGTTGCAAGGCATCCCAGATATCTGTATGCTCGATAATGTTCATTTCTGGGGAGTTTGGTGCCCAGCGGAAGTGTTTAAACTCAGAAGAGTGTTCCTGGAGCCACTCTGTAGCTATTCTAGACGTGCGGGGTGTCGCGTTGTCCTGCTGGAATTGTCCAAGTCCGTCGGAATGCATAATGGACATGAATGGATGCAGGTGATCAGACGGGATGGTTACGTACGTGTCACCTGTCAGAGCCGTATCTAGACGTATTACGGATCCCGTATCACTCCAATTGCGCACGCCCCTCACCATTACAGAGCCTCCATCAGCTAGAACAGTAACCTGCTGACATGCAGGTCCATGGATTCATGAGGTTCTCTCCATACCCGTACACGTCCATCCTCTCGATACAATTTGAGACGAGACTCGTCCGATCAGGCAACATGCTTCCAGTCATCTACAGTCCAGTGTCAGTGCTGATGGGCCCAGGCGAGGCGTAAAGCTTCGTGTCGTGCAGTCATCAAGCTTACACGAGTGCTCCTTTGACTCCGAAAGCCCATATCGATTATGTTTCGTCGAATGGTACGCATGCAGACACTTGTTGATGGCCCAGCATTGAAATCTGCAGAAATTTGCGGAAGGGTTGCAGCTCTGTCACGTTTAACGGTTCCCGTAAGTCGTCGTTGGTCCCGTTTGTGCAGAATCTCTCTCCGACCGCAACGGTGTCGGATATTTGATACTTTACCTCATTCCTGATATTCGCGGTACACTCCTGAAATGGTCTTACGGGAGATGCTGTATGTCACCGCTCGTGCGCCGTCTATAACACGTCCAAACTCACTTAAATCTCGATAACCTGCTATTGTAGCAACAGTAACCGATCTAACAACTGCACCAGACACTTGTCTTATATAGGCACTGCCGACCGCAGCGCCGTATTCTCCCTCTTTACATATCTCTGCACGCCTATACCAGTTTCTTTGGCACTTCAGTCTATTTCCATATTAAATTCTTCTCCCGGACATCTGTCTAAATGCAGTTGGAAATCTTAGTGCAAGTTGAGCTGAGGCCAGCTCAGCAGGAGAGGAAGGCTACAGGCCTTTTCAAAGGACAAACCCCACACCATGTCAAGAGGATGAGAGAGCAGTTAGAAAGTTGATAGCGGTATATGGTGCGCAGGCTAAACTGCACCAAAGAGATAGCGACTGCTTTGTGTCCTACACGATGACAAGCCATTGCATCTCGCTTTTAACGTGAGCGGTCAGCTGTCGCGAAGATGATGCACTGCGAGCATACAAGGGAGGGCAGTACCTCATTGTCCTGCTCTCTGCAGAAAACCAGTATTCTGGGAAGTAGAATATTAGCAATCTCGAACTCAACATGTGTGCAATGAAGATAGTGGGTGCATGCATGATTCATTCTGTAGTTCTTTCTTTTCTCTGTGATTTATTTTCGGGAATCATTGTGTGACTTTCGTGAACTTAAATGTTCTCCCTAAACGTTAGGTTGACTTTAAAGTATTCATAACAACCCCATTACTCGACTTTTGCCAGTGTGGTTATTTTTATTTAACTGTAAGTTGTATTAATATTTAATGAACTTAACGATTTTATGTCCTTATGCACATGTGTTGAGCTTGACGTCCATTGCAAATTGTAATAAACAGAGTTTCATAGCGACCATTGTTCCATTAAGTAGTTTGATGAAACTTCCTATTTCATTATCTTGTGCGTTGCAGCACCCGTGTTTGGAAATGTTACGGCCACCCCTGTTTAACAAATTAAACCCACTAATGAGCCCTGCTGGCTCGCCTCGATTCCTCTATCGACATTCTGGCGCGACATTTCGCGCTTGCGCTCCGCGAAGTGGCTTGCTGGCTCTTGGCGAACAGCCGTAACGCCAGGGAGAAGAATGAGCTGCAGCTGGGCTGCATTCCGGGACGGAAGCGCGACGTGTTGGAGCTTTCTGTGTCTTGGCCAGTTTGCTGTTTTCTGTTTGGGGACAGTTGGTGGGTTAATCGGCTGTGTGTCTTTCGAGGGCTATTGGCGCATTGCATGGTGACCTTTTCTTGGTGGCCGGCCGAGATGGCTAAGCGGTTCTAGGCGCTACGGTCTGGAACCGCGCGACCGCTACGGTCGCAGATTCGAATCCTGCCTCGGGCATGGATGTCTGTGATGTCCTTAGGTTAGTTAGGTTTAAGTAGTTCTAAGTTCTAGGGGACTGATGACCTCATAAGTTAAGTCCCACAGTGCTCAGAGCCATTTCAACCATTTTTGTTCTTGCTGGCTCGCTTGTATCGCCGATGCAAGACTTTGGTGGGTAGACCTTGTGGCTGTTGGTTCTGTGGAGCTGCCTGCCGCTACATAATAGAGTGTTACTGCGGCCTCCACTGCTATGAGTTGGCTTACTGCCTTGTTAGCGGCTTATGGCGTAATTTTTCTGGTGTCAATTGACGTGTACTTAATATTTGTAAAGGGCTTTTGAGGGCAGCGTGGCTTTCAGGGTGTGTTGTGGAAGGGCTTGCTCATTTTATAGATTGGTTTAAATACACTACTCATCATCATCATCATTTAAGACTGATTATGCCTTTCAGCGTTCAGTCTGGAGCATAGTCCCCCTTATAAAATTCCTCCATGATCCCCTATTCAGTGCTAACATTGGTGCCTCTTCTGATGTTAAGCCTATTACTTCAAAATCATTCTTAACCGAATCCAGGTACCTTCTCCTTGGTCTGCCCCGACTCCTCCTACCCTCTACTTCTGAACCATGAGTCTCTTGGGTAACCTTGCTTCTCCCATGCGTGTAACATGACCCCACCATCTAAGCCTGCTCGCCCTGTCTGCTACATCTATAGAGTTCATTCCCAGTTTTTCTTTGATTTTCTCATTGTGGACACCCTCCTGTCATTGTTCCCATCTACTAGTATCTGCAATCATCCTAGCTACTTTCATGTCCGTAACCTCAACCTTATTGATAAGGTAACCTGAATCCACACAGCTTTCGCTCCCATACAACAAAGTTGGTCGAAAGACTGAACCGTGCACAGATAACTTAGTCTTGGTACTGACTTCCTTCTTGCAGAAGAGAGTAGATCGTAGCTTAGCGCTCACTGCATTAGCTTTGCTACACCTTGCTTCCACTTCTTTCACTATGATGCCATCCTGTGAGAATATGAATCCTAAGTATTTGAAACTGTCCACTTGTTCTAACTTTGTTCTTCCTACTTGACACTCAATCCGTTTGTATCTCTTTCCCACTGACATTACTTTTGTTTTGGGCATGCTAATCTTCATACTATAGTCCTTACATTTCTGATCTAGCTCTGAAATATTACTTTGCAAACTTTCAATCTAATCTGCCATCACAACTAAGTCATCCGCATATGCGAGACTGCTTACTTTGTGTTCACCTATCTTAATCTCACCCAGCCAGTCTATTGTTTTCAACATATGGTCCATAAATAATATGAACAACAGTGGAGACAGGTTGCAGCCTTGTCTTACCCCTGAAACTACTCTGAACCATGGACTCAATTTACCGTCAACTCTAACTGCTGCCTGACTATCTATGTAAAGACCTTTAATTGCTTGCAAAAGTTTGCCTCCTTTTCCATAATCACATAGAACAGACAATAACTTGCTCCTAGGAACCCGGTCATATGCCATTTCTAGATCTATAAAACATAGATACAATTGCCTGTTCCACTCGTAACACTTCTCCATTATTTGCCGTAAGCTAAAGATCTGGTCCTGACAACCTCTAAGAGGCCTAAACCCACACTGATTTTCATCCAATTTGTCCTCAACTAATACTCGCACTTTCCTTTCAACAATACCTGAGAAGATTTCACCCACAGCGCTGATCAAAGAGATACCTCTGTAGTTGTTACAATCTTTTCTGTTTCCATGTTTAAAGATTGGTGTGATTACTGCTTTTGTCCAGTCTGATGGAACTTGTCCCGACTCCCACGCCATTTCAGTTATCCTGTGTAGCCATTTAAGACCTGACATTCCACTGTATTTGATGAGTTCCGACTTAATTTCATCCACCACAGCCGCTTTATTGCACTGCAATCTATTGACCATTTTCTCCACTTCCTCAAATGTGATCCTATTTCCATCATCATTCCTGTCCCATTGTACATCGAAATCTGAAACATTACTGATCGTATTTTCACCTACATGGAGCAACTCTTCAAAATATTCCCTCCATCTGCCCAAAGCATCAACAGGATTCACCAGCAGTTTTCCTGACCTGTCCAAAATACTTGTCATTTCCTTCTTACCTCCCTTTCGAAGACTGCTAATTACACTCCAGAATGTTTTTCCAGCAGCTTGACACAAGGTCTCCAACCTGTTTCCAAAGTCTTCCCAAGATTTCTTCTTGGATGCTGTAATTATCTGTTTGGCTTTGTTTCTTTCTTCAACATAACTTTCTCTGTCTACCTGAGTTCTAGTATGTAGCCATTTTTCATATGCCTTCTTTTTCCTTTTACAGGCTGCCTTGACTGTCTCATTCCACCAAGCTGTTTGCTTCATCCTACCTTTACACACTACTCTTCCAAGACATCCTTTGGCTACTTCTAGTACCGTGTCCCTGTACCTTGTCCATTCCTTTTCCAGTGACTGCAGTTGACTACATTCAACTAACTGGTACGTTTCTGAGATCACTGTTATATACTTGTGTCTGATTTCCTTATCCTAAAGTTTCTCCACTCTTATCCTCCTACACATGGACCTGACCTCCTGCACTTTCGGCCTCACAATACCAATTTCACTGCAGATTAAATAATGATCAGTGTCATCAAAGAATCCCCTGAATACACGTGTGTCCTTCACAGCCTTCCTGAATTCCTGATCTGTTATTATATAGTCAGTGACAGATCTGGTTCCCCTGCCTTCCCAAGTATACCGGTGAATGTTCTTATGTTTAAAAAAGGAGTTTGTGATTACTAAGCCCATACTGGCACAGAAATCCAAGAGTTGTTTCCCGTTCCTGTTGGCCTCCATATCCTCTCCAAATTTACCCATAACCTTTTCATACCCTTCTGTTTGATTTCCAATCCTGGCATTAAAATCACCCATGAGCAGAACACTGTCCTTGTCCTTTGACAACTACATCACTGAGTGCGTCATAAAAACTATCCATCTTATCTTGGTCTGTCCCTTCACAATGCGAATATACTGACACAATCCTAATTTTCTTGCTAGATACTGTCAAATCTATCCACATCAGTCGTTCGTTTACATACCTTATTGCAAATACGCTGGGTTCTATTTCTTTCCTGATGAAAAGCCCTACACCCCATTGTGCTATTCCTGCTTTGACTCCTGACAGGTAGACCTTGTATTCTCCCACTTCCTCTTCTCTCTCACCCCTTACCTGAATGTCACTAACAGCTAAAACGTCCAACCCCATCTTACTTGCAGCCTCTGCCAGCTCTACCTTCTTACCAGAGTAGCCCCCATTGATATTAATAGCTCTCCATCTCGTTACCATTCGTTTGCCGAGTCGTATCTTAGGAGTCCCTGGTTTGTCAATTAGAGGTGGGACTCCGTCACCTCCAAAGGTCCGAGGAATTTTGCTCTGATTGTTGCCAGCATCATATTTATAGTACCAGGGAAGCAGGTTGCTAGCCTTACTTGCCCCGGGTCCCATTGAGTTTTATCCCTAACGGTTGAGGGACTAACCGGTGGATTTGGTAGTCTTTGCCGTCTGAGCACAAAGGTGGCCACGGCTCGGAATATGTCCGAGATGCCCAGCCTTATTCCAAAGTAACTGGTATCCCGACTGTCAGGACCACTTGGCCACTCATAAGTTGCCCATGGTTCATAAACTAGGACATGATACCAGGAACCCACACCATGAACCACAAAATACACTACTGGCCATTAAAATTGCTACACCAAGAAGAAATGCAGATGATAAACGGGTATTCATTGGACAAATATATTATACTAGAACTGACATGTGATTACATTTTCACGCGATTTGGGTGCTTAGATACTGAGAAGTTAGTACCCAGAACGACCACCTCTGGCCGTAATAACGGCCTTGATACGCGTGGGCATTGAGTCAAACAGAGCTTGGATGGCGTGTATAGGTACATCTGTCCATGAAGCTTCAACACGATACCACAGTTCATCCAGAGTAGTGACTGGCGTATTGTGATGAGCCAGTTGCTCGGCCACCATTGACCAGACGTTTTCAATTGGTGAGAGATCTGGAGAATGTGCTGGCCGGGGCACCAGTCGAATATTTTCTGTATCCAGAAAGGCCCGCACAGGACCTGCAACACGCGGTCGTGCATTATCCTGCTGAAGTGTAGGGTTTCGTAGGTATCCAATGAAGGGTAGAGTCACGGGTCGTAACACATCTGAACTATAATGTCCACTGTTCAAAGTGCCGTCAATGCGAACAAGAGGTGACCGAGACGTGTAACCAATGGCACCCCACACTATCACGCCGGATGATACGCCAGTATGGCGATGACGAATACACACTTCCAATGTGCGTTCACCGCGATGTCGTCAAACACGGATGCGACCATCATGATGCTGTGAACAGAACTTGGATCATCCGAAAAAATGACGTTTTGCCATTCGTGCACCCAGGTTCGTCGTTGAGTACACCATCGCAGGCGCTCCTGTCTGTGATGCAGCGTCAAGGGTAACCGCAGCCATGGTCTCCGAGCTGATAGTCCATGCTTCTGCAAACTTCGTGCAACTGTTCGTGCAGATGGTTGTTGTCTTGCAAACGTCCCCATCTGTTGACTCAGGGATCGAGACGTGGCTGCACGATCCGTTACAGCCATGTGGATAAGATGCCTGTCATCCCGACTGCTAGCGATACGAGGCCGTCGGGATCCAGCACGGCGTTCGCTGTTACCTTCCTGAACCCACCGATTCCATATTCTGCTAACAGCCATTGGATCTGGACCAACACGAGCGGCAATGTCGTGATACGATAAACCGAAATCGCGATAGGCTACAATCCGAACTTTATCATGTTCGGAAACGAGATGGTACGCATTTCTCCTCCTTACACGAGGCGTCACAACAACGTTTCAGCAGGCAACGCCGGTCAACTGCTGTTTGTGTATGAGAAATCTGTTGGAAACTTTCCTCATGTCAGCACGTTGTAGGTGTCGCCACCGGCGCCAACCTTGTGTGAATGCTCTGAAAAGCTAATCATTTGCATTTCACAGCATCTTCTTCCTGTCGGTTAAACTTCGCGTCGGTAGCACGTCACCTTCGTGGTGTAGCAATTTTAATGGCCAGTAGTATATCTTATTAGTTTAAACTATTCCTACAGATACGTTTAAAAGGTTAGCTCTTTTAAACTCTGTATTTATTATAGTCATTGCCTGTTTTTAATTGTGTTATGAACTATGTTTTAGATGTTCTGGTGCACATCAGCTAAGCACATTTTTTCAGGTATCAAGAAGGTTTCTGTTCTTTTATTATTTAAGGTACATTCGACGGTGTGGATTTTCTGCCGACGCCGCTGGCCTTCCAGTTTTCCGTTTAATATTCTTATTCGAGTTCAGTACTTTCAGGCGCATCTTTACGTAAGTTTAATAAGGTCATTTTGGCTGTTTATAGTATGAGTTGTTATTTCCGTACAAAAGCTCTTGTAATTTGACGCTGCTAGGCACTGGAGAGAAATAATCAGGGACCTTTCATTAGGCTGTTTGGGTCGCACCCTTCTGTTATTGAATGTCGATGATTTTTTGTGGGTCAAGTAATTTCACTGTCGTACCTTTGACATTTATATTTACTCTTCTAGCCGGCCGCGGTGACCGTGCGGTTCTAGGCGCTGCAGTCCGGAACCGCGAGACTGCTACGGTCGCAGGTTCGAATCCTGCCTCGGGCATGGATGTGTGTGATGTCCTTAGGTTAGTTAGGTTTAAGTAGTTCTAAGTTCTAGGGGACTGATGACCTCAGATGTTAAGTCCCATAGTGCTCAGAGCCATTTACTCTTCTGGCGGAATTCATTGTGATTTCCTGTCTCTTATAGCGGAGCTGGCCGTGTTTACTTGTGCGAGGTGGGCGCCGGGAGCGAGCGATGGTGAAGTGCAGCTTGTGTCGACTCGCTGCGCTATAGCTCCGGCGGGTGTTGTAGTCACCGGTATGTCGTTTTGATTCTAGCCTCCCTTCCTGTGTCTTGCTCAGATATCTAAGTTGATGTCTTGCCTTATTCCAGCCTAAACTGGTGATCGTTAAATTATTTTGAGGTGCGGTCCTTATTTCAGTCAATTCGGGGGTGGGGAGTGCCCGTTCCTTTCTGAGCAATTCTGCAATTGCCCATCAGAGATCGGTTGGGTTTTAAGGAAGAAAGTTTGATGCTTACGTTGATAAAAGGTTCATATTTTACCTACATTGTAATTGTTTTTCTATTGTTACTCGGGTGAACTGGGTAACTTCTTGTAATTGATTGTGCTTCCTTGTCAATTATTCCATTGCCAGGATAAACTGAATTATTGATTCGAGTTCTTGCTATTGTCAGTAACTGCTCTAATGACCTTAAACAATTGTGTTTGAATAATTATTTTATCTATTCGGGGGACTTATCCATTATTTTTTAAAGGCGTTTTACTCGCCGCTTAGTAAAACCATTGAGCACTTTAACTAGTGTTAAACTAGAATTTTTCTTAAATCTATTTGCTAGCCGTATCTTCATGTTGTCTGAAAGTTTTATATGTGTAACTACATTGCCTTGCACCGAGATTTATTCATTGTGTTTACTGATTGTGTAAGTAGGCTGTTTAGGTTTTTATATTGGCAACGTTACGTAGCGCTCTGTATGAAAATCACTGGCTGTGCTGTGTGCAGTCTGTGGCTAGTTTGCATTGTTGTCTGCCATTGTAATGTTGGGCAGCTGGATGTTAACAGCGCGTAGCGTTGAGCAGTTGGAGGTGAGCCGCCAGCAGTGGTGGATGTGGGGAGAGAAATGGCGGAATTTTGAAATTTGTAAGACTGGATGTCATGAACTGCTATGTATATTATGATTTTTCAACACTATTAAGATCCAGTCAATAAGAAATTTATGATCTACTTCCAAGAAAACGAGGGCACATAAATAGACATTTCCCTTCTCAGGAATTGCATAAATAATTTTTTTACGATTTAGTGACTTATGTGCTAGTGTAAGTTCTCGTGATGCATCACTCTAGTGTTAAGATGTGACATAGGTGTTAGACATGGTCATTTTTAGTGTAATATTTTTTCTGCTTGAGCTTTGTCATAGTGTTACTGAATTTGACTTTGTATTACTCTGTTAAGCCTGTTTTACTACTGATTTATTTTTATTGTTTGCTGCACATTGCCTTATATTAGTTGTAATATTGCAGTTGCTCTGCTAATTTATTTTAGTGCTGCTTGCTTTGCCAATTGGAATTTTTTTGTCATTGCTGTTTGTGTTAATTTGTTATGTGCTGCTGCATTGCCTCATCCCTTGCTATATATATATATATCTGAGCTAAGTAGATTTAAGTTAGCTTAAGAGGGAGTAGACTATATAAGAAACTAACTATAATGAATTAGAAGAAATGCATTGAGAAGCTATAAGAAAATGGTTTGGCAAAAAAAAGTACTGTTCAGTGGAGAAAAACTATTTTTGAAAGAGGATGTGAACAAAATACAGAAAACATGTTTGGATAGGTCTTTTTGGAAATAATGAAGAACGAAGGGAGATCTCCAAGAAGTAAAGAAAGTTTTGTCTGCAAAATACTGCAGTAAAACAAACCCTGTCCTTTCCTTGTGTAAACCCACTATGTGTTTGTGTACTCTTGTGTATTTGTCTTTTTCCTGTCTTTATGTGTTTAGCTAATAAGATTTATGTTGTAGAATTTTTCTGATAATATGTTATTTTCTTTGTAAAGATGTTTAGACATTATTTATTCTGCTCTGTTTTAATGCTCATGTGTGAAGTTGATGTTTCGAAAGTTATTCTGATCTTTTATGTATGTACTCATGTCATAATTCCTGTAACACTGATGTATGTGTTTATTTCTATTCTTTTCTAAAGCCTGTATTACTACAAATGTTATCTGTATTGTTATGTTCTTTAATGATGTATTTTGTACCTTTGTAATTGTATTCTTATGTTATAAAATTGTAATTGACACCAGTTCATCATATTATTAACTTGTCAGTTCCATTTCACTGCACACATTTCTGTTGGTCATAGTATATGGACAATATGTGAGAAGTGGGGACTGTTAGTGTTTGCACGTGTGTTAATAATTCAGCAAGGGACTGGATAACAGCATTGCTGGTTCTAAGGACAATTCCAAAAACTTCGTGAGTGCACAAGTGGTGTCCAAAAGACTCTTCTATGGTGATTGTGCACCTGCACAGTCGCAACGGATGGCTGCTAGACATCTCTACAACGACTACAGTGGGTCTACACCTTTGATGACTCACCAACACCATTATTTCTACAAGGACTGCAGTGGGTCTGCACCTCTGGTGGCCCACCAATACCGTAATCTCTACCAGGACTACAGTGGGTCTACTCTGTAATGACCTACCTACCAATATTCTTCAAAACTTCGACTGACTCTGCGGTGGGTTGGCTCTGTTGTGGCCCATTACCTGTTTGCATGTCAAGAGTCAGCACTGTCTTTCTGTTGGAAGGACAACACTACCTCTTCAAGACTGCATGGAAATCCACTACTTCTGTGTGCATTTTCTTTTACTGTTCAGACTTTGAGAAAAACACTGCTATTTTACTGTAATGAACGATCAGGACTGTATTTATGGAATGTGAGAAAATTTTATCTTTTGACCAACATCGTATCAATAAGTGTGTGCATTTGATATCTTTGTTATTGTATTTATGAAAAATTTTAACAAATCATTATTGGCCACTGCCCAAAACAATTTGTAAATTTTTTTGTGGGAAGCATGGGGGCTATGTAAGTAGGCTGTTTAGGTTTTTATATTGGCAACGTTACGTAGCGCTCTGTATGAAAATCACTGGCTGTGCTGTGTGCAGTCTGTGGCTAGTTTGCATTGTTGTCAGCCATTGTAGCGTTGAGCAGTTGGCTGTTAACACCGCCAGCAGTGGTGGATGTGGGGAGAGAGATGGCGGAGTTTTGAAATTTGTAACACTGGATGTCATGAACTGCTATATGTATTATGACTATTAAGGTCAATACATTGTTTGTTCTCTATTAAAATCTTTCATTTGCTAACTATGCCCATCAGTAGTTAGTGCCTTCCGTAGTTTGAATCTTTTATTTAGCTGGCAGTAATGGCGCTCGCTGTATTGCAGTAGTTCGAGTAACGAAGATTTTTGTGAGGTAAGTGATTTGTGAAAGGTATAGGTTAATGTTAGTCAGGGCCATTCTTTTGTAGGGTTTATTGAAAGTCAGATTGCGTTGCGCTAAAAAATATTGTGTGTCAGTTTAAGCACAGTCTTGTATAATTTTTCTAAGGGGACTTTTCAATTGTTCAAATACTGCTACTTTACCTTGAAGCAAGCTTGCAGATATGTGTGAATAAGTTGTCCTGTCAGATTGTTAACATTCTAGTAATTGATAATAAATGCAGTTATCGTTGTTGGAGGAATGGATGATATGTAATTGGGGCCCAGCCCTTTCACCCTTACCCAGTTTCCTTCTGGTTCTGTATCCTAGGGCAGTCCAAGTAAGTTGTATATTGATGGCATATGTAATCAGATTCATGTGCCTCTATGGGTAGCAAGTTTATAATCCAATACAATTCTTTCTAACATTCAGAGGGATATTTCGAGTCGGCTGGAGTGGCCGAGCGGTTCTAGGCGCTACAGTCTGGAACCGCGCGACCGCTACGGTCTCAGGTTCGAATCCTGCCTCGGGCGTGCATGTGTGTGATGTCCTTAGATTAGTTAGGTTTAAGTAGTTCTAAGACTAGGGGACTGATGACCTCAGATGTTAAGTCCGTTAGCGCTCAGAGCCATTTGGATATTTCGATGGTTCAGCAGAAGCCTTACATGCAACCGTCTGTTAATGGGCAGCTGATAGGTCTTGTCAGAATATATTACTGTACTGCAGGTGCCAAGTGCGGTGAAACCTACTGGTGCCTGGTGTGAAGTTTTCCAACACAGCAAAGCCGTTATAAATCGTGTGGAGTGCAAGTCCGTACTGCACAATGGGACTGTGATGCATAAGAGAGTGACATTTTATCGTGTTTAATTATGGTATTCATTCATGGAGTGTGATTCAGTCATTGTATACAATCATATGTTTTTTCTGTGTGTGATGTTTTCCTCTGTGTGTATAATAGGTACCTCTGTGTAGCTGTGTTGTCTGTTAGTATTGGTTGCGTATTCGGTGGAGGCTGATTCTGGAAGAGTGTATTTTTAATTATACAGTGTGATTCTGAGCTCACACTTGTGAAGTAATATTTGTCTCTCAATTGGTGCCCACTTTTAATGTCACCTCAACCGAGTAAAATTATACACTACCGTTTGTGGAAATTGCAACACCAAGAAGGAAACGCATGAATTCAATTTATTTGGTACCAGAGGTTAGGTACATGAGAAGTAACAAATGATTACCATTCCAAATCTGTACATGTCCTTTGAGCCCTACTATTCAGTATGTGGTGTGGCCACCGCGCGCTGCAATTAGAGCTGCTATACGCCGTTGCATTGAATCAATAAGGTTGTGAATACGTTCCTGAGGGATTTCCCTTCACTCAGTTTGTATCCGAGCCCACAAATCCGTGACACCAGCTACTGGCGAACCGTGGCGCACCAGGTGCCGACCAACCACATCCCAGACATGTTCGATGGGCGACATGTCTGGCGAATGTGCAGGCCAGGGAAGCAATCGTACCCGTCGCTCTTCGAAGAAGTTCCTCGCAATATGTAGCCGGGCATTGTCCTGTTGAAATGTGGCCTGTGGACATGGCTGAAGCAGGGGAGTACCTCAGGCTCCACAATCTCCGTCAGTTGCTGTTCAAAGTGCCCGCAATACGCTCCAGGCGGGATCGGTTGTTATAACCAATGGCGCCTCAAACCATCTCATCTGGTGTTTGTCCGCTAAGCCGCTCCACAATGCAGCCCTACAGGTTGCGATCACCACGGTACTGCCGGACACGTATGTGACCATCATTGTAGGACACGTTGAAGCGGGACTCATCCGAAAATATTACATGTTGCCACTCAGCACCCCAGTGACGGTGTTCACATGTCGATTGCAGTAGGAGGAGCTTGTGGTTTCTGGACAATGAAAGCCGACGTAATGGCATGCGTGCAACCAGTCCAACCTGTAGCAGACGGCGACGGACCGTCGATGCAGACAAGCTCACACCTGTTGCAGTACTCTAGCAACGAACCAACACTGGATGACGTTGTACGGTCCGTAAGAGCCACGCGGGCAAGATGACGGTTATCCCGTGCTGTGGTCATGTTGGGTGGTCCAGTTCGCGTTCGTCGCTGCGTACAACCCTTCCTCTATCCACTGCTTCCACACACGCTTCACTGTCGTAGCAGTATGCCCTGTGCGAGTCGAAATGTCACGGTATGACAATCCCGTTTCCCGGATACCGATCATTCTGTCCCGTTCGAATTTGCTCACACGCCGATATGGCTGCCTTTGACGTCGAGGAGGCATACTGGCACTCACTGTATTGTTTCCACCTTGTGTGACAGCTCTGCACCGACTACACTAGGCGCAACACCGACCCTGTCGGACCGACACGAGAGGGCTCTGCTCGGCCTACGTGTACCCCATCTCGCTGCAAAAAGTATCACGTATTGCCCGCACACCTGTCGCCACTTCCATCAGGTGTGGAGCTATTCGGGTAATTCCTTCTCGGTGTTGCACTTTTCACAAACGGCAGTTAATTTTAGGAATATTTGGATCTGTTTAGAAATATTTATTATTATTATTATTATTTTGCTGCCTACTTTATGTAAGAAGTACTCCTGGGCAGGATACTGTTTATTCACATTTTCGCTGTAGAAGAGATTCCCGTTGGCTACATGTTCCCGTGTTATAATACACTACTGGCCATTAAAATTGCTACACCAAGAAGAAATGCAGATATGAACGGGTATTCATTGGACAAATATATTATACTAGAACTGACATGTGATTACATTTTCACGCGATTTGGGTGCATAGATCCTGAGAAATCAGTACCCAGAACACCACCTCTGGCCGTAATAACGGCCTTGTTACGCCTGGGCATTGAGTCAAACAAAACTTGGATGGCATCTCCAGGTACAGCTTCCCATACAGCTTCAACATGATACCACAGTTCATCAACAGTAGTGACTGCCGTATTGTGATGAGCCACTTGCTCGGCCACCATTGACCAGACGTTTTCAGTTGGTGAGAGATCTGGAGAATGTGCTGGCCAGGGCAGCAGTCAAACATTTTCTGTATCCAGAAAGGCCCGTACAGGACCTGCAACATGCGGTCGTGCATTATCCTGCTGAAATGTAGGGTTTCGCAGGGATCAAATGAAGGGTAGAGCCACGGGTCGTAATACATCTGAAATGTAACGTCCACTGTCCAAATTGCCGTCAATGCGAACAAGAGATGACCGAGACGTGTAACCAATGGCACCCCATACCATCACGCCGGGTGACACGCCCGTATGGCGAAGACGAATACACGCTTCCAATGTGCGTTCACCGCGATGTCGCAAAACACGGATGTGACCATCATGATGATTCATCTGAAAAAACGACGTTTTGCCATTCGTGCACCCAGGTTCGTGGTTGAGTACACCATCTTAGGCGCTCCTGTCTGTGATGCAGCGTCAAGGGTAACCGCAGCCATGGTCTCCGAGCTGATAGTCCATGCTGCTGCAAACGTCGTCGAACCGTTCGTGCAGATGGTTGTTGTCTTTCAAACGTCCCCATCTGTTGAGTCAGGGATCGAGACATGGCTGCACGATCCGTTACAGCCATGCGGATAAGATGCCTGTCATCTCGACTGCTAGTGATCCGAGGCCGTTGGGATGCAGCACGGGGCTCCGTATTACCCACCTGAACCGACCGATTCCATATTCTGCTAACAGACACTGGATCTCGTCCAACGCGAGCAACAATATCGCGATACGATAAACCGAAAGCGCGATAGGCTACAATCTGACCTTGATCAAAGTGGGAAACGTGATGGTGCGCATTTCTCCTCCTTACACGAGGCATCACAACAACGTTTCACCAGGCAACGCCGGTAAACTGCTGTTTGTGTATGAGAAATCGGTTGGAAACTTTCCTCATGTCAGCACGTTGTAGGTGTCGCCACCAGCGCCAACCTTGTGTGAATGCTCTGAAAAGCTAATCATTTGCATATCACAGCATCTTCTTCCTGTCGGTTAAATTTCGCGTCTGTAGCAAGTCATCTTCGTATTGTAGCAATTTTAGTGGCCAGTAGTGTATATGGTGATACTTGTACAACCCCCACACCAAGTTACACTCCACTCAGTTCCTGCACTGCGACTGGCACCAGAGAGTGTCTGTACTTTGAGCTGCCATTGTGCCCGTAGCCTAACTAGTAGCTCGGTTCAAAATTATGTTTGCTTTCCTTTGTCATGGTGCAGTTATGGCCGCTAGGGACATGACAGGCACTGCGTGTTTAGACAAGAAATAATTGGCCTATGAGATGTCCATTCGAGGATGGACCCCTACAAGTACGGTGACCGAGGTTTCCAAAAGCTTTGAAAGGTGATAAGGAAGCTGTTTGCAGTTCATACGTTGGATGTGTATATGTGTAAGTAAGTACACTGAAAATATCTAGTGGGCTCTCATGGATGTCAGACTTAACTGCTACTTAAATTTGGTCGTAGAAGAGTTATTCGTTGTGACTTTCACATACAAGGTGCGACAATTAAGTAATGAGACTGATGTGAAAATAATGTTGCTTACCGTTTTAGTAGAGTATAATGTTGTTCCTCCAAAGTAGTTCCCTTCTGATTGCACACACATTTTCCAGCTCTTCTGCTATTGATGATAACATTTCTGGAACTCATTTTCTGTAATATCCTCCAAGAACCTCGTCACAGCTTTTTGGACATCTTGTGTTGTTTGACTCTTGGAAATAGAAAAAAAGTCGCACGGAGCGATATCTGGTGAAAAAGAGGGATGTGGTAGTACTGAAATTTGTTTGAGGTTAAAAATTGCTGTACTGACAGAGCAGTATGGGATGGCGCATTATCGTGATGCAGAATCCAATTATCAGCAATGTTGGCACGGACAAAAAGCACTCTTTTACAAAGTCTTTTTAAAATTTCTTTGTCGTAATATTGGTTAACTGTTTGTGCAGGAGGCATCAATTCTTTATGAACAATTCCCTTGGAATCAAGGAAGCACACAAGCATGCATTTCACTTTTGACTTTGACATGGGAGCTTTTTTGGTCTGGGTGATCCCTTTGAGCACCTTTGCGAACTTTGGCGTTTTGTTTCTCGATCACCAGTGATAACACAGCTCAACAATTTTGGACTGGTTTCCTTTTACTCTAACAGATCGGCTGCTACACTTTTTCATGTTTCTCGCTGTTGTTGTATGAGATTTTTGGGGACCATTTTTGCACAAATCTTTCTCATACCAAGATTTTAAGTTACTATTAGACGAACCGTTTGTCGATTGATGTTCAGTTCTTCTGCAATCATTTTCACGGATAATCTTCGATCAGATCGTACGAGTTCACACACCCTGGCCAAGTTGACATCCGTCCGTGAGGTTGTTGGACGTTCACTGCGGTCTTCATCTTCAACATTCGTTCTGCCTTCACTAAACATTTTATGCCAATGAAAAACTTGAGCTCTTGACATAACCTACTCTCCAAAAACCTTCTGAAGCTTACCGTAAGTTGTCGTTGCGTTTTCGCCCAATGTAACGCAAAAATAAATGGCATACCGTTGCGCAGTATTATGTGGTTCCATTTCCGTGTCGAGAGACACAAACATGTGTTATCTTATAACAGCACAACTCACGACTGAGCAGTTGCATCGATGTGCCGCTTGGACTAGAAGCAGCTTATAGACCAAGGTCAAAGATATTGTTCCTATGCAAGCCTGCAGGGTTGCCACATCTTACAAAGAAAATCAATCTCATTATTTTATTGTCGCCCCTCATATGCCTTGTGTCGTAAAGCATTAGAGTGTGGGGCGGACCCAAAACGAATCCATGCAACAAGTTAATGACCATTCATCTGGAAGAATTTGTATGTAATCCGGGGTTTTGGTGGGAAGCCTTATGATTAGAAATATTTAACGTTCTCATATCGCCAACTAACGTCGATGAAAAGTTTATCAGTGAAGCAGATTCGACGCAAATACCTATGTGTTGAGTACCTTAACGACTTCGGCTTCAGAGACCTCTGTCTATAGTTCTGCAACACTTCGCGTGTGTGTACGTGGGCGCGCTCGCGTGTGTGTGTGTGTGTTTTAAGAACGGGCATCCAACAGTACAACAAATCCCTGTGGAAATATTTCCCATTTAGAACAACTCGATGGGGCTTTTGTTACTAACAGAAAATATTAGCTAGAACACCTCTATTTGGCTATTATTACTGAAAGAGTCAGAGACAGAAGCAAAACTTCGACAAGGTTTGGTCGTATTTTGTTCTAAGAATTGGTTACCACGAGCGCTCGGTCAGAAAATTTTAATTCCTTTTCTCTTGCGATCAGCATGTGCGGTACCATTCCATTCGCTGTTAATTATGGAGCGAGGTGGGGAGGTAAGCTTTGGTTCTTCATCGGCACTCTCAAAATAGCCCTCAAAGCGTAAATATCGCATCTAATGGGATTAGGAATCGATGTGGTATGCTTAAGCGGCCATACGTGATCATTTTTATCCAACATCTAAGACTGCCGTGTCAACCGAACTTCTTCACCTGTCTTGTGAAATTTGCAGATTGTAACAGGGTATCCATATCTGAGCTGAGGGCAACTCATTAGTCATCGTAGGGGAAGAGACGAAAGACACAAAGCTCGATCTCTTACAAATACTTTGAAGACTTTGTACCAAGTGTAACAAAATTTCTAAAAGAAGGTTTACCTCTGAATGCCATACTATCAATTGACAAAGTTGCAGCTGGCCGCGGTGGCCGAGAGGCTCTAGGCGCTTCAGTTCGGAACCTCACTGCTGCTACGGTCGCAGGTTCGAATCTTGCCTCGGGCATTGATGTGTGTGGTGTCCTTAGGTTAGTTAGTTTAGAGTAGTTGTAAGTCTAGGGGACAGATGACCTCAGATGTTAAGTCCCATATTGCTTAAAGCCATCTGAACCATTTTTTGACAATGTTCCGTATAGAAGACCTGGTCACTGGCATCAGCAGTGTGAAACTTCTATCTCCCGTCGCAATACCACTGCTGCAGCAAATGAACCAATTCTAGAAAATATTAACTGCGTGTATAAGGAACAGCTACTGAATAAGGGTACTTAATAAGAGAGGGAAAATCATATGACGATATTTCTGAAATTTATATATTTTAAAGACGTCATTTATATGATTGCGTCTACGTAGGATCATGATGCGGAATCAACAATCGAAGTCCTGGAGAAGTCTGTGGCGAGCTGTTTGCGAACAAACAGATGCACATTGAATAAAGAAACTGGTGACAATGACGACACTTTGGAGTTCGTTGAAGCATTTGCAAACATTCCAGGATGTTCAGAAATCGGTGTTAATGAAATAAATCACTGGCTGTGAAACGTCAAGGACGCTGACAGAGGATGAAAATATCATCGTTTGATCGTCTTCAGAGAATGATGATAGTGATGATGAATTAGCTGATGAAGATAGAGCTCAATCTGAAGACATTATTACATATATATGGGCAGCAACCCAGTTGGGCAAATCAGTGGCTAACTTGGAACGCCAAGAGAAAAGATTTAGGGCGAAATAACACTGGTAAAACGCCTGCGTGATAGTGCTGCACATAAACGACATACGAATCTCCCTAAAAAACTGAAAACAAAAATAAACTCATTGATTATTTCATTGTATAAAACTCACTCTTTTTTCAGTAATGTTCATAATTTGTGTGAAAAATAACATAGTCTTTATGTATTTACGTGAGAATAAATATAACGTGTATGTTTATGGCATTTAAACAGTGTCATTCTAATTTTCTTTTTCTGATTTTCCGAATTTTCCAGGTGATCAACAGTTCCACGTGGTCCAGATAATCGAGATTTCGCTGTAATCTGAAAGATGGTGAGTATCTGGACCACTGGTTACCTTACTCTTCCCACTTCGTGAAAGGAAGAGAGAGCATTCTGGTCACTTTGTCAGTTTCAGCGTATGGATGCCTCCAGAATATAGGGGGCTCTTTCTTCAATTTTGTAGCGGAGAAACGTATTATTCCTTCCCATTTGAATATTATAGTTATTATCTTCAGTTCGAATACTGACTCGATATATCTCTCCACGCTGGTCTATCCTGTGCAAATCTCTTCATCTTTCAGTAGCTTCTGCAAACTACATCCATTTGAACGTCCTTCGACTGAAGGAAATAGTATCGAGGTAGCTGACAGATATATGCTACATAAATTAATAAGAGGCGATTCCCCCTGCTACACAAAACAGAGCAAAACGCTGTTGCAGAAGCAACGAAAAAAGCACGCCACATTTAAAAGAATACAAAATCCCTCAGATCGGCAAAGTATTACAGAAGCTCGAAATTTAGCGCAAACTTCAGTGCGAGATGCTTTTAATAGTTTCCATAACGAAACTCTGTCTCGAAATCTGGAAGACAACCCAAAGAGATTCTAACCAGTGGCGAGACGCAGTCAATAACTTCACTGCGCGGTAACAATGGTGATGTCACCGATGTCAGTGCCACCGTAGAAGGCGAAGTAAATCTCCCAGAATTCGAATCTAACCAAATGTGAACATGAGTAACTTAGAAGTAGATACCCTCGGTCTAGCGAAGCAGCTTAAATCACCTAAGAAAGGCACGGTGTCGGGTCTATATTGTGCACAGTCAGGTTCCTTTCAGAGTATGCTGATACAATAGCCACATTCTTAGCAATCACATACAATCGCTCGCTCTTCGAAAGATTCGTACCCAAAGACTGGAAAGTTGCACAGTTCACACCAATATCCAAGAAAAGAAATAGGAGTAAGTCGCTGAATTACGGACCCATATCACTAACGTCGATTTACAGTAGAATTTTGGAACACGTACTTCGTTGGAACATTATGAATTTCCTCGAAGAAAATGATTTATTGACAAATAGCCAGATGGATTTACAAAATGTCGTGCTTGTGAAACACAACTAGCCCTTTATTCTCACGAGGTAGTAAGTGGTATCGACAGGGGATGTCAAATTAGTTCCATATTTTTAGGAAGCTTCTTTTAATCAAATTGCATGTCTGTGGAGTATCGTCTCCAGTTGTGCGACTGGATTCGTGATTTCCCGTAGGAAAGGGCACATTTCGTAGTAACTGACTGAAAGCCATCGAGTAAAACAGAAGTAAAATCTTCCTCAAGGAAGTGTTACAGGCTATCTGCTGTCCCTGATTACATAAACGACAAAGGAGGCAATCTGAGTACCCCACTATCGCAGTCCACTTCACCCCTCCGCCGTCCCACACCGTACCACTCTTTCAGGGTTATTGTGCGGTTCGGCCCCGGTGCGTCAGACCGCTCGGCTAACCGGGCGAGCAAGACTGCGATTTGATGCCAGAACACTTTGTAAGTGCAAGAGCTCTACTAAAGAGACTGCTTACATCACGGCTGCCCACTCTCTTCTGGAATACTGCTGTGCTGTGTGGGATCCGCATCAGATGGGACTGACGGTAGTCGAAAAAGTTCAGGGAAGGACAACTCGTTTTGTATTTTCACAAAACAGGTGAAATACTACGACGGACATGATACTTGAATTGGGGTAGCAATCATTAAAACGAAGGCAGTACGATATTCTCATGACATTTCAATCACCAACTTTCTCCTCCGATTGCGAAAATATTCTGTTGGCGCTCACCTATATACAGAGACATGATCATCACAATAAAATAAGAGAAATCAGGGCTCGCACAGAAAGATTTAAGTGCTCGTTTCTCCCGCGCGACGTTCGAGAGCGGAACGGTAGAGCAATAGCTTGAAGGTGGTTCGATTAACCTTCTGCCAGGCATTCAATTGTGAAAAGCAGAGTAATCATGTCGATGTAGATGGTATTCATTCCTAGATCTCCCTCTACAAATTTTACCCACCACTCTTCCCTCCACTTCAAACTGACTACTCCTTGTTGTATTATCAACCAATCTCTTCATTAGTCTAAGTTGTACAATGTTTTTTTCCCACTTCCATTCAGTATCACCTCATCAGTTATTCCATCTACTCATCTAACCATCAGCATTTTTCTGTAGCATCACATTATAACGTTTCTGTTCTCTTCTCGTCGGAATTGCCTACCGACAACGTTTCACTTTCGTAGGTTTCACTCCGGATACACACCTTCGTAAATGATATACAGTTACATTAGCTGTTAACAAATACCTCTTTTTCACAAATGCTTTTCTTGTTACAGCCAGTCTATATCATCTCTATTTCGGCTATCATCAGTTATTTTGCTGCCCAGACAGAAAAATTAATCTACTAATGTTAATGTCTCATTTCTTAATCTAATTCCATCAGCATCACTTTTTCTTAATTAGGCTACATTTCCATTACGCATGTTTTACTTTTGTAGTGTTCATCTTACATCCTCTTTTTCAATACACTTTCCATTCCGTTCAACTGCGCTTCCAAGGCCTTTGCTGTCCTTTGTAAACCGCAATTTTTTATTTCTTCTTCCTGAAGTTTATTTCGCTTACTAAATTTCTCCTCGGTTCCCTTCACTGATTACTCAGGTCGCAGACTGCATAACATCGGGTAGGCTACAACCTTGTATGGTTTCTGTAAAAGCTACATAAAACATTTTGTTCCGTATATTTTATCACTGCTGCCTTGAAGATTTCAAAGAGTGTATTCCAGTCAACATTTTCAAAAGATTTCTCTAAATTTTCAAAAGCTATTAATGGACGTTTGTCTTTCTTTAACATATGTTCTTAGACAAGTCGTAGGATCAGTACCGCATCATATGTTCTTACTTTGCTGCAGAACACGAACTGATCCTCCCTGAGGTCGATTTCTATCAGTTTTTCCATTACTCTGTAAATAATGTGTATCTTTGATTTGATGGAATTACATTTTCCTGGAGACGTTTGAGTCTCAGCTTTATGTTCGATAAGGATAAAAGCTGAAGTAATGATTAAAATTTGTCTGGGACTTGAACCCAGGTCTCTTCCTTACGAGGAAGATGTGCTAAGCACTACGCCACTGTGGCATTGTGACTGAGACCCCTGCACGGACTACCCTGGTCAAAAGACCTCCCTAGCACAAACCTCAGTTGATGCCTTCAGCTCATTTTCCCATTTCAAGGATGGGAAAACGGGGTGAGGGCGTGAAGTGAAGATTGTGTCATGGAGAGCATTGGAGTAGGGTCTGTGCAGAAGTGTATGGCACAACGCCACAAGCAAGAGACGCAGGTTCAAGACCCCGCCGTGACTCAAATTTTTACTCTTTACTTCTGGTTCTATCCTTAATTCGTATCAGTATTTTGCATCCATCATTTGTGAAATCTATATTTCAATAATATTCACATCAGTCAGCACCTGATTTCTTTGGAACTGAAATTATTCAATTCTTGAAATAAGAGGACGTCTGAATTCGCATAACGTAACAAATAATTTGTGGTAACTGCTTGTTGTTGGCAACATTACTTCCATTAGGAATGCGGCTGTAACTGTAACCGTACGGCGCGAGCGCCGCATTAGCTGGCCCTGTTGTATTAAGCAGAGGTGACCCGCATACAGGCGGCCGCTGGATCCCATTAGCAGGCCGGTAATGGGCAATACACAGCTGATGCATGGCGCCTGATAATTAACGCGCGGCTGGCTCTGGACCACGCAAGTGTTCCGCAACCACACTAGCGCAACACTGCCACTCACTGGGAGATTTGTTTTATTTCTTATCGTCTTTCACCATCTGAGACGTTTGCACGCACTGATAGGAGTTCAGACCAGTTTCCCCTCATTTCATCTCGCATATGTCTACATTGTGTTGTTATTGGTACAAATGAAACGGGAGACTATAGGACAATGAAACAAACAAATAATCCTAAGTCCCCGATACGACGTACGAGGAGCGTTCAGTAACGAATGCTACACATTTTTCTCGCAGTGAGTTTCGGTTGGTTAAATGTGAAATTTGTTGTGGGACCTCGTGAAATATTCCTGATTCAGCCCCTATAGTTTCACGAAGTAGATTCTGTAGGAATCAACATGGATTCCGGAAACAGCGATCGTGTGAGACCCAACTCGCTTTATTTGTTCATGAGACCCAGAAATTATTAGATACAGGCTCCCAGGTAGAAGTCATTTTCCTTGACTTCCGGAAGGCGTTCGATACAGTTCCGCAGTGTCGCCTGATAAACAAAGTAAGAGCCTACGGAAAATCAGACCAGCTGTGCGGCTGGATTGAAGAGTTTTTAGCAAACAGAACACAGCATGTTGTTCTCAATGGAGAGACGTCTACAGACGTTAAAGTAACCTCTGGCGTGCCACAGAGGAGTGTTATGGGACCATTGCTTTCCACAATATATATAAATGACCAAGTGGATATTGTCGGAAGTTCCATGCGGCTTTTCGCGGATGATGCTGTAGTATACAGAGAAATTGCAGCATTAGAAAATTGCAGCGTAATGCAGGAAGCTCTGCAGCGGATAGGCACTTGGTGCAGGGAGTGGCAACTGACCCTTAACATAGACAAATGTAATGTATTGCGAATACATAAAAAGAAGGATCCTTTATTGTATGATTATATGATAGCGGAACAAACACTGGTAGCAGTTACTTCTGTAAAATAAAATATAGAACGATTTGAAGTAGAATGACCATATAAAATTAATTGTTGGTAAGGCGGGTACCAGGTTGAGATTCATTGGGAGAGTCCTTAGAAACTGTAGTCCATCAACAAAGGAGGTGGCTTACAAAACACTCGTTCGACCTATTCTTGAGTATTGCTCATCAGTGTGGGATCCGTACCAGGTCGGGTTGACAGAGGAGATAGAGAAGATCCAAAGAAGAGCGGCGCGTTTCGTCACAGGGTTATTTGGTAAACGTGATAGCGTTACGGAGATGTTTACCAAACTCAAGTGGCAGACTCTGCAAGAGAGGCGCTCTGCATCGCGGTGTAGTTTGCTGTCCAGGTTTCGAGAGGGTGCGTTTCTGGATGAGGTATCGAATATATTGCTTCCCCCTACTTATACCTCCCGAGGAGATCACGAATGTAAAATAAGAGAGATTCGAGGCTTTCCGGCAGTCGTTCTTCCCGCGAACCATACGCGACTGGAACAGAAAAGGGAGGTAATGACAGTGGCACGTAAAGTGCCCTCCGCCACACACCTTTGGGAGGCTTGCGGGGTATAAATGTAGATGTAGATGAAGTTCTGAATGCCGACGGCGCTATACGTTACTTTCAAAACGGCGTCTGTAACGGAGGTACGTTCCAAGCAGAAAGCTGTCATTGAGTTTCTTTTGGCGGAAAACCAGAGCACGGCAGATATTTATAAGCTCTCGCACAATGTCTACGGAGACCTGGAAGACAACAAAAGCACGGTGAATCGTTGAGCGAAGCGTCAGTCATCATCGTCGCAAGGTCGCAAACATCTCTCCGATCTCCCGCGCGCTGGTTGGCGCCACAAAGCTGTGACTCTTGCAGTGTTGGACTGTGCGGACAGTTGCATTCGAAGTGATCAACGGATCACAACCAGACACCTCGCTGCTCAACTGGACATCTCCTTTGGTAGAGTGGACACACTCGACTACCAGTTCGGATGATCAAAGTTGTGTAACCGCTGAATTCCGCCGCCAAACAGAAGACCATAATGAGTAAAGAAGGACCATATGTTACGAGGCAGATCGTCACATTTTTTTGTCGGACGTCGTCACAGGCGATGAAACATGGGTTCAATGTCATTGGACTGTTTCTCCTCAACCATCCTCCAGCCCGGATCTCGCTCCTTCACACAACCATCTGTTTGGCCCAATGAATGATACCCTCCACTGGATGCAGCACATGGATGATGGGGAGGTCATTGATGCAGCAAGACGTTGGCTCCGACGTCGAACAGTAGAGTGGTACCACGCTGACATACAGGCCCTCCAAGTAAGGTGAACAGAGACTATATTAAATAATAGGATTTTATGCCAAAAGAGTGGGGGAATAATTTGGTGTATTGAAATACTAAATAAAAACAACCTGCTTTCAGAGAACAAATGTACCGCATTACTTCTTGAACCCTCTCGTATTACGACTCAGTACATGAACACCTTATAACAGTCACCGAGGTTCCAAACTGCAAACGTACACTTCAGGACAAAGACATTACGACAAGTGTTCCACATGATAACTGTTCATGTGAAAGCAAGCTTCATTTCATCTCCTCATCGATGCACATACAGGTATGAAAATCACAGTTGCACTCCACAGTGCGTTCCCCGAGTTCACCAACACTGTCAACAGGACTGAAATACACTGAAAGACGTGCACTTCACTCACCATTCAGTGCTCCTATTTCATATTTCTAATCCCAGCATTCTGGTATTCGGTAATATAATAATTCAGGCCCTGTTAATAATTTCTATGGGTTGCCTAATTTATTTGACGATGTTTACAGTTTGCCTAGCACTGATCTGTGAGAGGAGCTTGGCACTAGGAATTTTCTTTATTTATGCGCGAAGGCAGCAGTCTTCCTAGCAGTCATAATGGCTTCCCGTTTCCCATCCTTTTTCCGATCGCCAGGGTAGCACGTGGTGTCGTTTGAACGTTCAGTAGAGGCCAAAGTTTCTCCTGTTCTCAGTTCCCCAACTTGCCTTACCAACATTGTAACTGCTATTTCTGATCGATTTTAACGTCGCGAGGTCGCCCCCTGTGAGATTCCGGCCCTCTGGCCAATTCAGGTGCTCGCCCGTTTTTCGCGGGTAGGCGCCAACTGCCCTCCGCGGGTGGATATGGACAAAGGGGCAGTAAGGCAGTTCTAGTGTGACCGTGCCAGAGACTGGACATGCTGCTTCCAGAAGATGAAGTTCCAGTAAGCATGAGCGCCGACGTGCACTGTAGCTTCACGCCTTGCGGCCCAGAGGGAACCTCATAGGTCATTGTACTGATGTGCGTCTCTTAAATTACGGTTTACGCAATTTTTCCGGGTTATAAGACAGTAGGTTTTCCTTGTACAGTTGGGCATAATGTGCGCGTGGTGTTGGTTAGTCACAGTAGTTCGCAGTTCGGCACTAAAGTGTATACTTCCATGCTCACTTTTCCGCTTCGTCTGGCAGTAGCTCTTTCAGTTCTCCCGTGCAAAATTTGACTCAGAATTTAGGTCTTCCTAGCTTGGAAACTTGTGCCCTTTGTCGTACGCCACGTGGTGAGCGTCTGGCGCCCTTTCATGTTTCGTTAACGTAGTCGGACCGCGAGCCAAAGTTATCTAGTACCGCCTGTATGAATAGTTTCGCGTCTTGCTGCTTTTATTCCAATAGTACAGGAGGCTTCCTAGTGATTCACCCTCGGTAGCATCTTTCTTAGTCTTTGGTTGATTCATGGTGGTTGTCGTTGCACGCCTGAAACCACTTCCTTTAGTAAATTGAACTCCATTTGATAATACGGCGATCGTTCCTAAAATTCCTTTTCTCCTGCTATCGTAGCTTATTATGAACGTACGTTGGGGCAGGCTGCTAAACTCAGTTCTTTCTTCCCCCATCCCCATTTGATTGTATGATTGTTCAATATTCAACTGTTAAATAAATGAGTCCTTTAATCTTTACATTCTCCCTTTCATTACGTAAAATCACCTCTAGTGTCAGAGCAGAAAAATGCGGAATTATATCGGTTACTATAAGGTCGTGCAGGTCTCACGTCTTTAATGATAGGATAAAGATTCAATATCGCGCTCCTGGCACGATCATTGCACGCGTGGTACCGATAACAGTAATAATAATTTTCAGTTATCCCCCATTGATAAAGTGGGAAGTGTTCACGGCTCAGTGTGAGTACGTGAGCACTAAATCAACTTGATGTGGTGGAAGTAATGGTCTCTGTTTTTCCTTGCTGGCTTAGAAAAAATATCAAAATTACAGCCACTACAGCAAGGGACAGTAACCTGTAAAATGAAAACGAGTCACCGCTTTTAACACCCTAGCTTATAATAACCCTCAGTAAAAAAAATCTAAAGGGTTCAAGTCGGGGGACCTGTGAAGCCATGGTATTGGCGAGCGACGACCCATACACGTGTCAAAGATTGGTGTTACGTATTCCCAAAAAGCCACATGAAATTGTTTAGGTGCACCATCATACATGAGCCACGTACTCATCTTTCACAATAAGGAAATCATTCAAATATTATTGCGTACGCTTCCGCGACCAGAATCAGTTGACGTAAAAGTTTTCTAAATATCAAACCGCGGCGTAACGTAGAAAACTCCAATTGACAAACCAACGCTTCGGCCAAGGTTACAGCGGCCTTCTTCTGGGTCTACTGATATACTTTATCTGTGCGGAGTCTTTTGTCATTAAGGCTCACTGAGCATGACACTATGTCACAGTTTTAAAACATCGTTATTATGATTGGTCTCTTGAGGTGGAAGGAGCGAAAGGAGTAAATCGGAAGCGTACTCACACGGACTGGTATTAGCACGCCCCCTCCCCGCCCCCCCCCCCCCCCCCCTCCCACCAGCGCAGAAGAACTTTAGCCGTTCTTGGCTATCCGTGCGCAGCGCCTACGCGATGCTCGAAATATGAGTACAGTATTCGTCGTCAATGTCTTCAACTATAAATCAATCCAAACAGCAATGGCAACAAAGAAAAGAGATAGGCAAGAAATCGACAAACTGCAGCCAGCAACGCGCTTATCCCTTTGTGATTTTGTCACTAATCTAATTGGTAAAACCTCCACAGGGTTCGTGTCCAGGCTGTCTACTACAGCAGCCGCAAGATCCGTGGCGTTCTAGGTTCCACGAAAGACTAGACAGACGCTTCAGACACTGTAGTTGTATAGAAGGTGGAATGTCAGTGTGGAGAAGCATACATCGGGGTGACCGGCAGGCTGATAGCAAGGCGCTTACGAGAACATGAGCTACACATTCGTCTGGGGCAGCACAGCAGCTCTGCATTGGTCGAACGCTGGCAAGGCTGCAGCAAGGAAATCAGATTTAACGAAACCCGCGCACTGACCAAGCAGGCTGAGGTCATCAGTCCCCTAGAACTTAGAACTCCTTAAACCTAACTAACCTAAGGACATCACACATATCCATGCCCGATGCAGGATTCGAATCTGCGACCGTAGCGGTCGCGCGGTACCAGACTGTAGCGCCTAGAACCCCTCGGCCGGCTGTTCGCCACTGTTCGCCAACAGATCAGCTAAAATATCAATTGTACATATTCATTCTCCATGCGACAGATATCATCTTTCGTGTTCTAAAAGCAGTTAAGTCCAACAACCACATGCGCTCCGTGCCTCTATTTTTTTCCATATATTCTTCAGGTCGGAAGAACACATGGCAATATTTTTTTATGTGTGAATTCCTAGGTGACGAAACTGCTTAGGTCATCGGTCCCTAGACTTGCACACTACTTAAACTAACTTATGCTATGTACAACACACACAAACACACCCATGCTCGAGGGAGGATTCGAATCTCCGGGGGGAGGGGCCGCGCAGTCCGTGACACTGTATGCAGTGCATATCTGTTGCCAAAAAATAGTCCAGGCTGGTTCTTGAAACCTACAGTTACGTTTTCGTGAAAGTCCTGAATCATTGGTAAATAGAAATATACATACTCAGTGACTCTTACCATATCTGCAGCTGGCCATTTGATTTGCATCGTCACGGAGGCGGCATGCAACAAACGTCACACTGGAATGAAATGTATTATATCTCTCAAGGAATGCGGCAAGGATGTCATTTATCGCCCACACTATTTAATATACACACTGGTTTGCAAAACTTAAAAACGAAACTACATTCTGCATGATGTATCACAGCCAGGTAACATAGCTCGATGGAATATGGACCGCACGTAGAAAGAACAGTTACAATATAGTACAAAAATAACTGAAAGAAATGCGGAATGAGACGAACAGAAATGACACTTTTATTAAAAGGCAATAATTGCACTGAACTCACCGCGATTCATTAGGAAAGGTGGGACATGATTGTTAATAGGGCATGTGATCACCAAAGACGACAATGCGTGCTCTGCAGTGTGATCCCGTCGTGGCCACAAAGTTGGTACGGAGTTATAGTGGTAGTTCAATCTATTCCTCCTGCAGTGCTGTTGATAACTGCCGATTCGCCGTAGGTGAATGAGGACGTACTACAATACGTCCCCCAGAACATCCCACAAGTGCTTGATGCGATATAAGTCCCACTAACAGCCATAAAAACAAAGTCAGAGCCGAATGCACCCCTGAAAAGGTGCGCATAGGAATGAACACAGTGTCACAATCACTTTGACCGGTGAATGTACCGTGCTCAAAGACTTGGAGGTCGTATGCCCATGTAACACTATGCCTCTCTCCACCATTTCACCTGGAGCATGCATTCCCTTTTACTGCTCCTTGTCACATTACTGTACGCTAAACACTGTCGAACATGATTGTTTCGGTGGTCCAGGTGTTATGGGGTAGAGAGGCACTACCGTCCTCTTGACTATGGGACTAAAACACTACTACAGGGAGGACATACCCACTTGCATGATGTGTTCGCATATGTACGTTCAGTTATTAGAACCTCCACTCTCAAATATCTTTCATGTCCGTCAAGTGGGTGTAGCTCCCTTGAAACGTATTGCCGGCCATACGTCCACATAACCGTTTTTGCTCGTTATCCTCTCTGGGATCGTTTCTTGCGGCCTGTTCCCATTTAGCAAAGTCACCCTATATACCTGGATGCTTCGCAACAATTTTATGGTTTATAGAGTAGGCTACGTGCTGCACTGGAACCTTTTCCTCGCCTTCCTGCACCATTCGCAAAAGGTGTACAGGAAAAGCAAGTCGATACTCCTGTGTATACTTCGTCTTTTCCTTCCTCTTACACTCATGTTACACGAGGTCGGTTTTCCAAACCTCGAGCTGTTATTCCTTCGTTGGTATGCATCTTGCTCGACCAGATTCTCCACTTCCTTCAGTCAGCTGTCAATCAATTACTGATTGTAAAGCTTTCTCTTCACGACAGTGTCATCTGCTCCAAGTACGACAGGGCCGTGCCATTTCAGTCTGGATTATGTAATCGTATTCGCAATTTGTGCTCTTTTCAAACAACAACTTATACGATTATATTCATTCAGGTCTTATTATTACACTGACTGCACATTGCCATCGTAACATGCGCATCTCTGCTGATTGCAGTTTCAGTTCATGATTGTTTTTCGCAGCACCTTCCTGACTGCCACAGACCATTGTTAGTCTAATATTTGTTTCGTACACTTATGGCTTTAGTTTTTCTGTAACGTAAGATTCCACTAAACGTGCGCCAATTTTTTCCAAGGTGTTACCCAACGTGCAGCATCTACTACTAGAGCTCAAACATCTGGCATTACTGCTCTAGGTATCTGAATTGTCCACCTTTAGTAATTTGGTTCCTTCGAGCGAGGTACTGTCACTGAGAAAGCTGCGTCTAGCGGCGTCAAAGTGGCACAGCAACAGTTTTATTTTTGTAATATGCATGCCTCTCGAAGAATGCTTCGAAAGTGGCACAAAAAGTTTTACAGATTCTTCAAAAAGTTTGTTTAAAAAAATAAGAAACGCTTTTCGTCCACTCGACGAGTAATAAGACGCCAGCTTGGCGGCGCAGGGCGCTCTCCGTAGCGGTGGCGGCTGGTCGGGGGTGGAGATGGCGACGTCAGCATGGAGCTGATGTCCCAACTACAGTTCTGGGCGGACTGAACTGCCGCTCGATTTTTTTTTTTCTTTATTGTATTTCGATTTCCCCGCCCCCAGAGGGGGGGGGGGGCGGACTGGTAGCAGCGTAATACACCGCTCTGCAGCCCAGAGACAAAGTTAAAAAACATAATGAGGAAATAAAACAATAAAAAGATGTGATAAAACGGTGGCTGTTTAAAACTGGTACATGGCGAAAAAGTTGCGAACATAAAAAACAAAGAGGTCAGATATGCTGATTAAAATATTTATGAAATATACAGGCACAATTAAAAAGCACGGCAACAGTCCGGTTTCTGTTGGCAACACTTTAAAACGGGGATGCACAGCACTGAACAATCACGGAAAACACTGCACCAGTATGAAGCCATATGGTTATGAGGGAGGGGGGAGGACTCAGATGAGGGCGGGAAGAGGGGGAGCCGATGGAGGGAGAGGGCACAGAAAAAGGGGGGAGTGGAGCCGAGAAAGTGAAACGTCCCCTTATGAAAAATTATACAAGACTGTGCTTAAACTGACACACAATATTTTTAGCGCAACGCAATCTGCCTTTCAATAATCCCTACAAAAGAATGGCCCTGACTAACATTAACCTATACCTTTCACAAATCACTTACCTCACAAAAATCTTCGTTACTCAAGCTACAGCAATACAGCGAGCGCCACTACTGCCAGCTAAATAAAAGATTCAAACTACCGAAGGCACTAACTACTGATATGCATAGTTAGCAAATGAAAGATTTTGATGCAGAACAAACAATATATTCACCTTACTAGTCTTCAAAAGTCATAATATATATAGCAGTTCATGACAACCAGTCTTACAAATTTCAAAACTCCGCCATCTCTCTCCCCACATCCACCACTGCTGGCGGCTCACCAACTGCTCAACGCTACGCGCTGTTAACATCCAGCTGCCCAACACTACAATGGCAGACAACAATGCAAACTGGCCATAGACTGCACACAGCACATCCAGTGATTTTCATACAGAGCGCTACGTAACGTTGCCAATAAGAAAACATAAACAGCCTACTTACATAGCCCCCATGCTCCCCACAGAAAATTTTACAAATTGTTTTGGGCAGTGGACAATACAGATTTGAAAAATTTTTTCATAATTACAGTAAGAAAGATATCAAATGCACACACTTATTAATACAATGTTGGTCAAAAGCTAAAATTTTCTCACAGTCCATAAAGACAGTCCTGATCGTTCACCACGGTAAAATTGCAGTGTTTTTCTCAAAGTCTGAGCAGTAAAAGAAAATGCACACGGAAGTAGTGGATTTCCATGCAGTCTTGAAGAAGTAGTGTTGTCCTTCCAACGGAAAAACAGTGCTGACTCTTGACATGCAGACAGGTAATGGGCCACAACAGAGCAAACAAACCGCAGAGTCAGTCGATGATTTGAAGAATATTGGTAGGTAGGTCATCACAGAGCAGACCCACTGTAGTCCTGGTAGAGATTACTGTATTGGTGGGCCACCAGAGGTGCAGACCCACTGCAGTCCTTGTAGAAATAATAGTATTGGTGGGTCATGAAAGGTGCAGACCCACTGCAGTCCTTGTAGAGACGGCCAGCAGCCATCTGTTGTGACTGTGCAGGTGCACAATCACCATTGAAGAGTCTTGCGGACAATATAGCAAGTCCATAACCACCACTTGTGCACTCACAAAGTTTTTGGAATTGTCCTTAGAACCAGCAATGCTGTTATCCAGTCCCTTGCTGCATTATTAACACACGTGCAAACACTAACAGTCCCTACTTCTGACATATTGTCCATATACTATGACCAACAGAAACGTGTGCAGTGAAATGGAACTTAAAAGTTAATAATATGATGAACTGGTGTCAGTTACAATTTTATAACATAAGAATACAATTACAAAGGTACAAAATACATCATTAAAGAACATAACAATACAGATAACTCTGTAGTAGTACACGCTTTACAAAAGAATAGAAATAAACAGATACATCAGCGTTACAGGAATTATGACATAAGTACATACATAAAGATCAGAATAACTTTCGAAACATCAACTTCACACATGAGCATTAAAACAGAACAGAATTAAGTGTCTAAACATCTTTACAAAGTAAATAACATATTATTAATGCAAATTATATTTGAGGATAACAGTATTCCTCATCATAGTTCATGTAGCTGAGTATTAGAAAAATTCTACAACATAAGTCTCATCAGATAAACATATAAAGACAGGAAGAACATAAATACACAAGGGTACACAAACACATAGTGGGATAACACAAAAGGAAAGGGCAGGGTTTGTTTTCAGTGTAATATTTGGTACTGCAGTCCAACCTAAAACTTCATTCCATAGATCTTTCGTCTTATTTCAACATTTGTTTCCACCAAAAAAATCCTATCCAAGCATGCTTTCTGTATTTATATGTTCACATATTTCTTACCTCATTATTTATTTTCCATTATCTTACCTCATCATTTATTTCCAAGAAAATCCTACGTAAACCTGTTGTCCCTAAACCCTACTTTTTTGCTCATATCCTCTTTCAAAATACTTTTTTGGCCAAACCATTTTCTTATAGCTTCTCAATGCATTTCTTCCAATTCATCACAACTCGTTCTCTTATATGGCCTACCCCATCTTAAGCTAACTTAAATCTACTGAGCTCAGATGCTAAACTAAGGGACGAGGCAATGTACCAGCACAAAACAGTTAACACAAATAGCAATGACAAAAAAATGCAGAGTGCAAAGCAAGCAGCAGTAAATCTAAATTAACAGATAAAATGCAAAATTACAACTAATATGAGCCAATGTGCAGCAACAAGAAAAATAAATCAGTAGTAAAACTGGCTTAACAGAGTTATGTAAAGTGAAATTTAGTAGCAATATGCCTGGCAAACAGCAGCAGCAAATGCAATAACTTATATCTAAACATGACATAGCTCAAGCAAAAAAATATTACACTAAAGACAACAATGCAGATAAGGGAAATGTCTATTCACATATTAATGTCTATGTAAGTAAAGTGGTGCACCACAAGAAGTTATTCTACCAAAAAAATTACCAAGTAGTCGAAAAGAAAATTCCGTATGCAATTCCTGTGACGGGAAATGTCTTTTTATGCTCCTTAGTTTTTTTTAATAGATCATAAAATTATTTACTGGATCTATAGGCATAAAATATCTATATTAGTACATCTATAAAATTTTATTTTAACCAATGCTGCAGTGCAGCTAGGAACTAGATATTAAACAAAATAGGCAAAGCAAGGTGTGAAACGTCATTCACTAGCCATATGGCATTTCATAATGCAGTAAACAATCTTTCAACTAGTAATACAATAGACACAAAATGTTTCTCATCATTTCATTTCAGTAAATATCATAAATTAAGAACTCTACAGTCTAATAATGTTTTCAAGTTTGAGGGTGTCGTATTTACGATGCTTTCTACAAAGGAATGTCAATAGCGAGGATAATGGCCTCTTTTTTTTTCACCTGTGCCTCTGACTTTTTTTCCAGGCGTCTGTCACACAGCTGGGTGCCCACGACGCATTACGTGAAGGTGGTCACTTAATTTTCTTACCGAAATATTTACAACAGCAGTTTCCGCTACAGTGACAGTCTCATATAAAAATATTTCACAGGTCAAGAATTTGCATTACAAATCTGCAGAAACAAAATCCTATTGATATAACAGTGTCTAAAAAATTTTCGGCGGCATTGTAATACATTCATCATTTACATACATTTCATGACTCTTAAAGTACGATTCTTGGTTTCCAACATCCTTTTTCACAAGTCAGAGTCCCTAACCACTACTCATTATTCCTTACCTTATTACACATATACATATTAGTCGACATTTCTTCAATATTTCATCATAATAAATTCCTCATATAGAATCAGCTTATTGATCATAAACATACCTCAGCAGCATAATACACATCGTCATCGTAATAATAACATCATAACACCTCAGTCAAATATCAAAAACGTTGTAGCTTTCTGCAATAATTTTAAAACCTACAAAAAATTCTCTGCTCATTTCAATAGTGTCATCTACCTCAAACGTACTTTAAAATCATGCTCCCTTACCAAATACATCATTCAAAGCTCTCATAGTATCACAATGATTCCGAAAAAATATGAACAGTTCACAAAGTACAGACAAAATACAATTTCATAACTGTGAAGTTACCCAACTGTGTAATTGTGTAAACATGTGTCACTGATGTAGTAAAAAAATGTTTGTTTCTCGGTTAAATAATCAGGTAGCTGTGTAATTCTGTGTTGGAGCAATATGGTACCGATGTGTAAAGTTGCATAAGCAAATACCATATTAGCTAGGGCGCCTTGTGCTTGCCAAACACATGATACACAAAGTAAGCGTGTACCCCCCTGAGGATTAATGTAATTATACCCTCAGGTGTTACAGATTACAGCAATGGAATGAAATGTATCACGGAAAACTTTCTTTGTAATTCAAAAATCTTTAAAAATAAATGTTTTAAGTATAAAATTAATCACTCAAATACGTGTCCTGTAGCGCTAAATGTGCGTCTTGCTGTAAGATAATTCTGTGGAACTGTCGTAGTTATCGTCCTCTGTAAGCAAAGTTCTGCTGAAGTCAATGTACTTACCTCATCATAAACGAAAGTGAAATGCTTTGCGTATAGATATCGTAGTTATTACGTAACTTACCGTGATCAAGAAAGTACTATAATGTAACGTATTGTTGTGCTACGAAAAAGGCTGTCTCATCGTAGCTATACCACAAAAGTTACTACGAAAACATGTTTTACTTTCCAGAATAATTCAGAAAAACTGTGCAGATATAAAACAGATACACCGCAAAAGTAACATTGTAAATTGTCACTCATTAGTAGCGTCGTGATAAAACCGTGTAGTTGTCACATAAACTAACCACTGTGTCGTCTAGTATCTCACAGAAAGTACTTTAAATCCAGAATGTATTTTCAAGTAAACCAAAATGTTGCATTAAAATCTCATTAGCAGTATATGTTCTAAGTATGTAAGCCTTATAGTCGTTACGTAATCGTGCAACTAACAAGCAAGAATGTACACACACAATAACACTGTGTCGTCTGTTCATAATAACAATGCATTCATAATTTCTGTTTAAATAAGTTCTCTTGATTCTTGACTGGATATTTAACTTCAAACATTGTTGCATGTTAACAGATTCTAAGTCTGACAAAGCATACTAGTAATGTAAAATAAAAAGTTATATGGCAAAGACAAAGTTAAAAAGCAGATTATCTCTCAATAAATGGTTTTACATGTGAAATGTGGTGTAAACCTTTACTCTTCCTAGTACGCAGAGTTTTAGCTTCAACGGAATCCTCGTTTGGTATACGTCGGTAAAGAATACTGGAATTTTTCTCGAGGTTAGCGTGTATGTTATTTTTCTCTGAGCCAGCCGGCGCACGTGGCTGCCTGCGGTGTGAGTCATTGCCTGCTATCTCTTTGTTGGCGTGCGTCGTTATAGGGATTAGGAGACATAACTTCTACAAATTCACCTTGCCCAGAGGGCCCAGCCCTGTTTAAATCCCGCCAGTTCTGATGAAATTCAGGTCTGTCGTTATGATTATACCGTCTGTCGTCATGTCGGTAGTTCCTGTAGTTTCTTTCTTGTCAGTTAAGTGGTGAAGAATTTCTCCCTGAATTATCACTGCACGGTGGACCGTTGCGTCTGAAGTTATTCTGTCTCCCATGATAATAATTGTTCTGGTTGCCATATTGTCTGTTTCTGTGATTGTCTCTGTCATATTCATTACCACGGAAATGCGATCTTTCTCTGTAACTATTATTCTGCCAACGGTTGTCGTACGGGTGGTGTCTGTTTTGGTCACAATTTACGCTGTAAGAATAGCCTTGTCGTGTATTATTTCTGTCATCGCGGAATTGTGACAGATGTGACCTGTAATTGTTGTGCTCCTGTTTTCGCGTTCCGTGATTGTCAGTGTCAATTTCCAGTTCTTGTAACAGTCCCTGAAAAGCTTCAATGTCGTCTTTGCAACGTCCTGCTAAAATAATATGTCGTAAATGTTCAGGCAGTTTGATTAAGCAAATGCGGATGAGTTCTGAGGGGCTGCATGGGTTAGACAGGTACTGATTCTTGTGCAACATGTCTTCAAAATATTTCACAAGACTGGAAAATTCTGATTGTTCAAAGGGTTTCATCATCATGATGCTATGTTTTACTCGGTCTTGTGTGGCTTGATACCAATATGCTGAGAGGAAGGCATGGTAAAATTCTCCTTCACTGTGACAATCATGAATGACCGATCGCATTCTTACAGCTGGTTCATTCTCTAAGTAGCCACACATAAATTCTAATCTGTGTTCTAACGACCAGTTGGGAGGAAAACAATGAGAGAATTGATGGAGCCATGCTTTTGGATGAATGTCGTTGTCAGAATTCTTAAATGTTTTGAATTTACGTGTAGTAATGAACAGACTATAGTCAAAATCATCGTGTCGGCGAGTCGCACATCGCTCATTGTTACGTCGTTTCGGCGGTTCCATTTCAAAATTCGGTGCACCTTGCCAATTTCTTTCATAATTTCCGAAGTTTCCTGTGTTATTATTTTGTGGTTGTTCCGTATTTCAATGTCCCTCTTCCCGTACTGGAGCACGAGTGTCCTCTGAAATAAGTAATTCTTGTATTACTTGTGCCAACTGATCTTGTACTTCCCGGATTTCTCATTTGTACTCTGTATTGATTTGATTTTGATTTTGTTTGAATTTTCTAATTTGTTCATACTCTTCAGTGTCAGTGAAGGCTACAGGTATAGTGTCATTCAGATCATCATCTACCTTTGTAGATAAGTTACTGAACTGATCTGAAAGTTCGGCTACTTTATCCGATAGTGAAATTATTTCCTCTGTGTGTTTTTCTGAACCAAGTTTCAGAGTGTCCATTTGTGTTGAAATCGTATCTACTGTGTCTTTTAAGTTTTCCTGAGTTTTTGCAAGTTGCGTAACCGAATCGGTAGATGCAACTGAGTCAGTTTTAGCTTGCAAGGTGTCACGATTTTCATGAACAATAGTTTGCAGTTCATTTATGGCTGCTTCGTGATTCTGTAATGCATTTTCATGACGCCAAAAAATAGGTTGGAAATGCTCACAAATTTGTGTTTTTACGTCGTTACAGACTTTTTGACATTTCGATTCGATTTTATGTAACTCAGTAGTTAAATCTTCACGTGTTTGTTCAAGAGTTTGTTCCAATGAGTCTAACTTTTGAAGCTGTTGCTGTGTTTGTCTCTGGTGTCGTTCCATTGTGTCTAACTTTTGAAGATTTTGTTCCATTGTGTCTAACTGTTGCTGTGTTTGTCTCTGATTTTGTTTCATTTGCTGCATTAATTGCAATAATAATGTATTAGTGTCTGGAATGTGTTTCTCTATGCTTTTTGGCAGTGCATTTTCACCGGCAACATTCACGTTTTGACAAGCAGAAAAAGTCTACAGTATTTGCAATATTGTGTTCTGTCATTTCGGAGTCCTGAGGCGAGCTGTTGCCGACCGATCGATCGATAATGCTTCCCTGTTCACTAATTGTTTCACTGCCTACACCATTATTTGCAGCCCGCTCCATTTCCCTATGCACAATTACCAAGTTACTACTTTGAACATTAGTTAATTCACTACTCTGCGGCGCTAACACACTGCTTTGGTCTTTTCTCAGTTTACTTTGAAGCCTAGTATTACGTTTTTCACACGCCATTATTGTCACAATATTTCACACGACAACATAGAAAAGCACAATTTGAAGAGCAAAATAACAAAACACATTAACATAGCATTGAAAATAATATCTAGTTAATTGCAAGCGCAGCTGCGAAATACTTGGTGCAAATCTACATGCATGCCACAACTGCGTACAACAATGAAAAACTACAACTATAAAGGAAATTCTCTCTATAATTACGCGATAGCAATAAACAAAAGCTACACTAATTACACAAGCTACAAGAAAAATCAGAAGATTGCAGTGAGCTATCCTCGGCTAAGGGTCGACATATGAAACGTCCCCTTATGAAAAATTATACAAGACTGTGCTTAAACTGACACACAATATTTTCAGCGCAACGCAATCTGACTTTCAATAATCCCTACAAAAGAATGGCCCTGACTAACATTAACCTATACATTTCACAAATCACTTACCTCACAAAAATCTTCGTTACTCAAGCTACAGCAATACAGCGAGCGCTACTACTGCCAGCTAAATAAAAGATTCAAACTACCGAAGGCACTAACTACTGATATGCATAGTTAGCAAATGAAAGATTTTGATAGAGAACAAACAATATATTTACTTTACTAGTGTTCAAAAGTCATAATATATATAGCAGTTCCTGACAACCAGTCTTACAAATTTCAAAACTCCGCCATCTCTCTCCCCACATCCACCACTGCTGGCGGTTCACCTCCAACTGCGCAACGCTATGCGCTGTTAACATCCAGCTGCCCAACACTACAATGGCAGACAACAATGCAAACTGGCCACAGACTGCACACAGCACAGCCAGTGACTTTCATACAGAGCGCAACATAACGTTGCCAATAAGAAAACATAAACAGCCTACTTACAAAAGAGTTGGGAAGACAGTGGATGGGAAAGAAAAAGGACTTGGGGGGGGGGGGGGGAATGGAGTCAAGGAAAAAACAGGATGGAAGGGGGGGAGTGGGAGCCCGGGAAAAGGACAGCGGGAGGGTGGGGGAGGTGAGGATCATAGTTGATAAGAGGGATAAATGGAGGGAGAGAGGGAATCATCAAGGGGAGGGGGAGTTGATGGAAGCCACCTCGGGAGAGGAGATGAAGGGTGTAGAGGTGGAAGGCAGGGGGGACACAACAGTGAAGGCACGGCAGCAGGCGGGGGTTGGAAAAGAGAGGAGCAACGAGGAGATGATGGGGACCAAGTCGGCAGGAGGTGTAGAGGTCGTGGACATGTTCAAGGAAAACGAGCAGATGGGGGAAAGGAATCAGGTCATAGAGGATCCACGTGGGGGACGGGAGGTGTATACGGAAGACGAGGCAGAATGCATGGGGCTTGAGGATCTGGCGGGACTTGTAGAATTTGGGGGGGGGGGGGGGGAGGCGGCTATCCAGGAAGGACTGGCATAACAGAGGATGGAACAGTTTAAGGAATTGTAGGTGTGGAGGATGATAGAAGGTTTTATAAAAGACATCATATTTACGCCAGTGACTGTAACACTTTCTTTATTTCACAACTGCAATTTCGTCCTTAGGCCATTATCAATGATAATGGCCTAAGGCCGAAATTGCAATCGTGAAATAAAGAAAGTGTTCCAGTCACTGGCGTAAATATGATGTCTTTTATAAAGTTCTACATGAACGTGGATTGCAGGTATAAAAAGTTAATTAGATGATAGAGGGGTTCAACTCCCTATGTCCAGCCATAGAGGAGTTGGAGACAGTTGTGGGCCATGGATTGGACAGAGTGGAGATGAGTGATCCAGGTGAGATGACGGTCAATGATGAGTCCAAGGTAGGTGAGGGTGGGTGAGAGGCGGATGGGATGAGCGCAGATGGTAAGGGAAAAATCAAGGAAACAGAAGGAGCGAGTGGTACGACCTATGAAGATTGCCTGGTTCTTGAAAGGATTGATTACATCATGTGACAAAAAGGGCAAGGTGATTCTGGAGAAGGCGTTGGGACCATTGAAGGGTAGGAGCAAGGGCAAGGAAGGCGGTGTCATCAGCATACAGCAGGAGATGGACTGGAGGAGGGGGGGAGGGGGGTTGGGGCATATCTGCTGTGTACAGGAGGTAGAGGAGAGGGGAGAGTCCCTGGGGCACACCTGCCGAGGGGTAGAAGGTGAGGGAATTGGTGTTAAGGCTGGTAACATAAGAGGGCTGGTGGGAGAGGAAAGAGGCAATGAGAGTTGATAGAAAGGGCGTAGGTCTGGGGTTTGAACAGGAGACCGGGATGCCATACACAGTAGTAGGCCTTTTCGAGGTCTAGGGAACAAAAATGGCAGAACGTCCGGAGTTAAGGGAGAGGAGATGAGTGAGGCGTAGGAATTGGTCATCGGCAGAGAAGGTCGGTCGAAAGCCAAATTGCGTGTTGGGGAGGAGGTGGTGTCAGTGGAGGTGGTGATGGATGCGCCAGGTAAGGATGGATTCCAAAAGTTTGCTGAACACCGAGGTGAGACATATAGGGCGTTAGGAAGAGGTATCAGATGGAGGCTTGTTGGATTTGGAGAACATCAGGATACGGGAGGTTTCCCACAGGTCGGGGTAGAAGCCGATCGACTGACATGCGCCGGTCTAAATTGCATCCGGCGACAAGATATTTCCGGATGTATTTTCGGTCACGTGGATCGCGGAAGCAAGTAGGTTCCCGCGACCTGTGGCGACATTGGTTAGGCCACCTAGTGGTACACCACAAAATATTTTATATGAATGTGTGGTGTCTGTTCCTTCGGACAGACACCATGCGGTCATATAATTGATTCGCCTCGATTGACAATGACTCCTCAACATTCAATGCGTATGCACACTTACCTTTGAGCTCCAGCGGTAATCTAAAATTAGCGAGCGGATAGGTGATAGCCTGGCATTTGTGATAAACACTCGTAAGTGAGCACCCTTTACTTGTGTTTGTGTTGTCGTAAATAAAAACTTTAGAAGGTGAACTGATAACCTAAATGTGCTACTGAACTCAGAGCTACATCACTTACACGAAATTGAAAAGAATCCCATGCATGTGAAAACAGATCTTATTGATTGGCAAATAAATAAGCAAAACAGTAATTTCACGCTCAGTAGACTTGATCAGTGATAACTGTTTGAAAAACACGTAACTTTATAAAATAAAAAACAAACGAAACTGTAATGTCGATCTGTATAAGAACGTAACCTGAAACACGCGAAAAGTTTTGCACTGACATATGTGCCTGGTAAAATACAGAAACTGACAGAACATACAATGCGGAAAGGAAACGAAACAATCACGTATTATGAATCTCACCTGCAAAATAAAGTACTTGCAGAAACAGCAACACAGCAAGACTCCGCAACAGCTAAAAAAAAAAAAAAAAAAAAAGCTGCCAGAGTTTAACTACAGTTGATCCGGAAAATTGGGTTCATAATCTTGATACAGAATGTCAATGAAACACATGGCTCAACCTTTAAGTCCTGAAATTTCAGTTAGGAAGGAACTTATAAAAAAATTATAAACTCTAATATGAAAATTCATTTAATCTAATAACTTCCATTGTACAGTAAATTAACTCAGATCAATCAACGGAATAATTATCAAAAACTCTATAGTGACGAGGGTGAAATGGACCAATAATACAAGTCTACTATAATGAAAATAAACTTTTAGCTCACCAATAACACCTGGCTCTTCATTTCAAAACTTTTTTATGCCAGTATGCTATCCAATCATTGTTCTGAGTTATCATTCCTCCTCGTAATAAATCTGCAACTCACATAGTTGCAGTAGTTCGTCCTTGCCTTACGCTGTAGACTCAACAGAACCCCACCTGCTGCACACTGCAGCTTTCCACTGCTGTCAAACATTCTTCATCTCCACAGTGCTGCCATCGCAGACACAATACTATTGCCTAACAACTGTTTCTCTGACCACAAATCTTCAAATATGGCTCTGAGCACTATGGGACTTAACATCTGTGGTCATCAGTCCCCTAGAACTTAGAACTACTTAAACCTAACTAACGTAAGGACATTTGATTGTATGATTGTTCAATATTCAACTGTTAAATAAATGAGTCCTTTAATATTTACATTCTCCCTTTCATTATGTAAAATCACCCCTAGTGTCAGAGTAGAAAAATGCGGAATTATATCGGTTACTATAAGATCGTGCAGGCCTCACGTCTTTAATGATAGGATAAAGATTCAATATCGCGCTCCTGGCACGATCATTGCACGCGTGGTACCGATAATAGTAATAATAATTTTCAGTTATCCCCCATTGATAAAGTGGGAAGTGTTCACGGCTCAGTGTGAGCACGTGAGCACTGAATCCACTTGATGTGGTGGAAGTAACGGCCTCTGTTTTTCCTTGCTGGTTTAGAAAAAATATCAAAATTACAGCCCCTACAGCAAGGGACAGTAACCTGTAAAATGAAAACGAGTCACCGCTTTTAACACCCTAGCTTTATAATTACCCTCAGTAAAAAAAATCTAAAGGGTTCAAGTCGGGGGACCTGTGAAGCCATGGTATTGGCGAGCGACGACCCATACACGTGTCAAAGATTGGTGCTACGTATTTCCGAAAAGCCACATGAAATTGTTTAGGTGCACCATTATACATGAGCCACGTACTCATCTTTCACAATAAGGAAATCATTCAAATATTATTGCTTACGCTTCCGCGACCAGAATAAGTTGACGAAAAGTTTTCTAAATATCAAACGGCGGCGTAACGTAGAAAACTACACTGGACAAACCAACGTTTCGGCCACGGTTACAGCGGCCTTCTTCTGGGTCTACTGATATACTTCATCTGTGCGGAGTCTTTTGTCATTAAGGCTCACTGAGCATGACACTATGTCACAGTTTTAAAACATCGTTATTATGATTGGTCTCTTGAGGTGGAAGGAGCGAAAAGAGTAAATTGGAAGCGTACTCACACGGACTGGTATTAGCACGCCCCCTCCCCGCCCCCCCCCCCCCCCCCCCCCCCCCCCCACCCCTCCCACCAGCGCAGAAGAACTTTAGCCGTTCTTGGCTATCCGTGCGCAGCGCCTACGCGATGCTCGAAATATGAGTACAGTATTCGTCGCCAATGTCTTCAACTATAAATCAATCCAAACAGCAATGGCAACAAACAAAAGAGATAGGCAAGAAATCGACAAACTGCAGCCAGCAACGCGCTCATCCCTTTGTGATTTTGTCACTAATCTAATTGGTAAAACCTCCACAGGGTTCGTGTCCAGGCTGTCTACTATAGCAGCCGCAAGATCCGTGGCGTTCTAGGTTCCACGAATGACTAGATAGACGCTTCAGACACTGTAGTTGTATAGGAGGTGGAATGTCAGTGTGGAGAAGCATACATCGGGGTGACCGGCAGGCTGATAGCAAGGCGCTTACGAGAACATGAGCTACACATTCGTCTGGGGCAGCACAGCTGCTCTGCATTGGTCGAACACTGGCAAGGCTGCAGCAAGGAAATCAGATTTAACGAAACCCGCGCACTGACCAAGCAGGCTGAGGTCATCAGTCCCCTAGAACTTAGAACTCCTTAAACCCAACTAACCTAAGGACATCACACATATCCATGCCCGATGCAGGATTCGAATCTGCGACCGTCGCGCGGTACCAGACTGTAGCGCCTAGAACCCCTCGGCCACCCGGCCGGCTGTTCGCCAACAGATCAGCTAAAATATCAATTGTACATATTCATTCTCCATGCGACAGATATCATCTTTCGTGTTCTAAAAGCAATTAAGTCCAATAACCACATGCGCTCCGTGCCTCTATTTTTTTCCATATATTCTTCAGGCCGGAAGAACACATGGCAATATTTTTTTATGTGTGAATTCCTAGGTGACCAAACTGCTTAGGTCATCGGTACCTAGACTTGCACACTACTTAAACTAACTTACGCTAAGTACAACACATACAAACACACCCATGCTCGAGGGAGGATTCGAACCTCCGGCGGGAGGGGCCGCGCAGTCCGTGACATGACGCCTCAAACCGCGCGGCCACTCCTCACGGCACGTGGTGATACAAAGAAGTCGGGGTATATGCTGAGTTTAGACAAGATGATGTACATTTTTTGTTATAATTACTGTTGCTGCGTCTCTAGTGTTCCATTGCAGATCTGTGCTTGATCGCGAATTTACCCTTTCTTTTCGAGTGTGGTCACCACGTGTATCGTAGGCTTTACAGACGATAAACGTGCTTCTAGCCCAATAGGTAAGCTGATTTTCAGTCACTTCACATGTTTCACATATTCTTTTACTACGCATTATTTCCGAGTATTTCACTACATATTGCTATACCCTTGTCCAATCTCCCAGATCGTCCTCGTAGATTAAGATTACAACAATAGCGGTAAGAGAATGGTATATGGCACTAAACTCTTTAATCACATAATACCACTGTATGCAGTGCATATCTGTTACCAAAAAACAGTCCAGGCTGGTTCTTGAAACCTATAGTTACGTTTTCGTGAAAGTCCTGAATCATTGGTAAATAGAAATATACATACTCAGTGACTCTTACCATATCTGCAGCTGGCCATTTGATTTGCATCGTCACGGAGGCGGCATGCAACAAACGTCACACTGGAATGAAATGTATTATATCTCTCAAGGAATGCGGCAAGGGTGTCATTTATCGCCCACACTATTTAATATACACACTGGTTTGCAAAACTTAAAAACGAAACTACTTTCTGCATGATGTATCACAGCCAGGTAACATAGCTCGATGGAATTTGGACCGCACGTAGAAAGAACAGTTACAATATAGTACAAAAATAACTGAAAGAAATGCGGAATGAGACGAACAGAAATGACACTTTTATTAAAAGGCAATAATTGCACGGAACTCACCGCGATTCATTAGGAAAGGTGAGATATGACTGTTAATAGGGTACGTGATCACCAAAGACGACAATGCGTGCTCTGCAGTGTGATCCCGTCGTGGCCACAAAGTTGGTACGGAGTTATAGTGGTAGTTCAATCTATTCCTCCTGCAGTGCTGTTGATAACTGCCGATTCGCCGTAGGTGAATGAGGACGTACTACAATACGCCCCCCAGAACATCACACAAGTGCTTGATGGGATATAAGTCGAAGGAATTGGCGGGGCCAGCCCATTCACCGAACACCATCTCGTTCCATGATCTCCTCCTCTCGCCCACTGACATCCATAAAAACAATTTCAGAGCCGAATGCACCCCTGAAAAGGTGCGCATAGGAATGAATACAGTGTCACAATCACGTTGACCGGTGAATGCACCGTGCTCAAAGACTTGGACATCGTATGCACATTTAACACTATGCCTCTCTCCACCATTTCACCTGGAGCATGCATTCCTTTTTACTGCTCCTTGACACATTACTGTACGCTAAACACTGTCGAACATGATTGTTTCATTGGTCCAGGTGTTATGGTGTGGAGAGGCACTACCGTCCTCTTGACTATGGGACTAAAACGTTACTACAGGGAGGACATACCCACTTGCATGATGTATTCGCATATGTGTGTTCAGTTATTAGAACCTACACTCTCATATGTCTTTTATCTCCGTCAAGTGGGTGCAGCTCCCTTGCAACGTATTGCCGGCCATACGTCCACATAACCGTTTTTGCTCGTTATCCTCTCTGGGATCGTTTCTTGCAGTGTGTTCCCATTTAGTAAAATCACCTTGTATACCTGGATGTTTCGCAACAATCTTACGGTTTATGGAGAAGGCTACGCGCTGCACTGGAACCTTTTCCTCGCCTTCCTGCACCATTCGCAAAAGGTGTACAAGAAAAACAAGTCGATACTACTGTGTATACTTCGTCTTTTCCTTCCTCTTACACTCCTGTTACACGAGGTCGGTTTTCCAAACCTCGAGCTGTTATTCCTTCGTTGGTATGCATCTTGCTCGACCAGATTCTCCACTTCCTTCAGTCAGCTGTCAATCACTTAGTTATTGTAAAGCTTTCTCTTCACGACACTGTCATCTGCTCCAAGTAAGACAGGGCTGTGCCATTTCAGTCTGGATTATGTAATCTTATTAGCAATGTGTGCTGTTATCAAACAACTCCTTATACGATTATATTCATTACAGATCTTATCATTACACTGACTACACATTGCCATCGTAACATGCGCATCTCTGCTGATTGCAGTTTCAGTTCATGATTGTTTTTCACAGCACCTTCCTGACTGACACAGACCATTGTTAGTCTAATATTTGTTTCGTACACTTTTGGCTTTAGTTTTTCTGTAACATAAGATTCCACTACACGTGCGCCAATTTTTTCAAAGATGTTACCCAACGTGCAGCATCTACTACTAGAGCTCAAACATCTGGCATTACTGATCTAGGTATCTGAATTGTCAACCTTTAGTAATTTGGTTCCTTCGAGCGAGGTACTGTCACTGAGAAAGCTGCGTCTAGCGGCGTCAAAGTGGCACAGCATCAGTTTTATTTTAGTAATAATGATATGCATGCCTCTCGAAGAATGCTCCGAAAGTGGCACAAAAAGTTTTACAGATTCTTCAAAAAGTTTATTTAAAAAAATAAAAAACGCTTTTCGTCCACTCGACAAATAATAATACGAGATCCATTGACGGCAGCGTGGCGGCGCAGTTCGCTGTCCGTAGCGGTGGCGGCTGGTCGGGGATGGAGATGGCGACGTCGGCATGGAGCTGATGTCCCAACTACAGTCCCGGGTGGATTCAACTGCCGCTCGATTTTTTTCTTTATTGTATTTCTGTTCCCCCACCCCCAGAGGAGGGGGGCGGTCTGGTAGCAGCGTAATACACCGCTCTGCAGCCCAGAGATAAAGTTAAAACACATAATGAGGAAATACAACAATAAAAAGTGGTGATAAAACGGTAGCTGTTTAAAACTGGTACATGGCGAAAAAGTTGTGAACATAAAAAACAAAGAGGTTAGATATGCTGATTAAAAAATTTAGGAAATAGACAGACACAATTAAAAAGCACGGCAACAATCTGGTTTCTGTTGGCAACACTTTAAAGCGGGGATGTACAGCACTGAACACTCACGAAAACACTGCACTAGTACGAAGCCATATGGGTATGAGGGAGGGGGGAGGACCCAGACAGATGAGGGCGGGAAGAAGGGGAGCCGATGGAGGGAGAGGGCACAGAAAAAGGGGGGAGCAGGGCGGACCTGAGAAAGGAGTGGGGAAGACAGTGTATGGGAAGGAAAAAGGACTCGGGGGGGGGGGGGAATGGAGTCAAGGAGTGGTAGATGGAGAAAAAACAGGATGGAAGGGGGGAGAGGGAGCCCAGGAAAAGGACAGAGGGAGGGTGGGGGAGGTGAGGATCATAGTTGATAAGAGGGATAAATGGAGGGAGAGAGGAAATCAGCAAGGGGGAGGGGGAATTGATGAAAGCCACCTTGGGAGAGGAGATGAAGGGTGTAGAGGTGGAAGGCAGGGGGGGACACAACAGTGAAGGCACAGCAGCAGGTGGGGGTTGGAGAAGAGAGGAGCAACCAGGGGATGAGGGGGATCAAGTTGGCAGGAGATGTAGAGGTCGTGGACATGTTCAAGGAAAAGGAGCAGATGGGGGAAAGGAATCAGGTCATAGAGGATCCACGTGGGGGATGGGAGATGTATATGGAAGATGAGGCAGCGTGCATGAGGCTCAAGGATCTGGAGGGACTTGTAGAATTTGGAGGGGGGCGGGGGAGGCGTGTTAGGGAGGACGTGGTGTCGGTGAAGGCGGTGATGGATGCGCCGGGTAAGGATGGATTCCAAAAGTTTGCTGAACACCGAGGTGAGACATATAGTGCGATAGGAAGAGGCATCAGATGGAGGCTTGTTGGCTTTGGAGAACATCAGGATACGGGAGGTTTTCCACAGGTCGGGGTAGAAGCCGATCGACTGACATGCGCCGGTCTAAATAGCATCCGGCGACAAGATATTTCCGGATCTATTTTCGGTCACGTGGATTGCGGAAGCAAGTAGGTTCCCGCGACATGTGGCGACATTGCTTAGGCCACCTAGTGGTACACCACAAAATATTTTATTTGAATGTGTGGTGTCTGTTCCTTCGGATAGACACCATGCGGTCATATAATTGATTTGCCTCGATTGACAATGAATCCACAACATTCAGTGCGTATGCACACTTACATTCGAGTTCCAGCGGTAATCTAAAATTAGCGAGCATGGAGGAGGCTGCGGATAGGTGTCGCTAGATGGGAGTGTAGTCAGGGGGGAGGGGGAGGGGGCGTGCCAAGATAGCCCCGCATTTGTGATAAACACTCGTATGTGAGCACCCTTTACTTGTGTTTGTGTTATCGTAAATAAAATGGTGAACTGATAACCTAAATGTGCTACTGAGCTCAGAGCTACATCACTTACATTGAATTGAAAAGAATCCCATCCATGTGAAAACCTATCTTATTCATAAGCAAAACAGTCATTTCACGCTCAGTAGACTTGATCAGTGATAACTGTTTGAAAAACAAGTAACTTTATAAAATAGAAAACAAACGGAACTGTAATGTCGATCTGTATAACAATGTAACCTGAAACACGCGAAAATTTTTGCACTGACTTATGTGCCTGGTAAAACAAAGAAACTGACAGAGCATGCAATGTGCAAAGGAAACGAAACAATTACGTATTATGAATCTCACCTGCAAAATAAAGTACTTGCAGAAACAGCAACACAGCAAGACTCCGCAACAGCTTAAAAAAAAAAATAAAAATAAAATAAAAAAATAAAGAACTGCCAGAGACCAACTACAGTTGATCCGGGAAATTGGGTTCATAATCTTGATACAGAATGTCAATGAAACACATGGCTCAACCTTTAAGTTCTGAAATTTCAGTTTGGAAGGAACTCATAAAAAAATTATAGACTCTAATATGAAAATTCATTTAATATAATAACTTCCATTGTACAGTAAATTAACTCAGCGCAATCAATAGAATAATTATCAAAAACTCTATAGTGACGAGGGTGAAATGGACCAATAATACAAGTCTACTAAAATGAAAATAAACTTATTAGCTCACCAGTAACACCTGGCTCTTCATTTCAAAACTTTTTTATGCCAGTATGCTATCCAATCATTGTTATGAGTTATCATTCCTCCTCGTAATAAATCTGCAACTCACGTAGTTCCAATAGTGCGTCCTTGCCTTACGCTGTAGATTAGATTAGATTAGATTAGTTTTCGTTCCATAGAGCCGTGCTGAGGAGATCCTCGTGGATGTGGAACATGTCATTTTTTAAGCTGAAATAACAATACTAATAGTATGAATATAGGCAGTACATCATTTGTTTCTATTAAAAAATTCGTCAATGGAGTAGAAGGAGTTGGCCACTAGTAAGTCTTTCAGGCTCCTTTTAAACTGATCTTTATTTGTAAGTAAATTTTTTATGTTTACTGGTAAATTATTGAAGATGAGTGTTCCTGAGTAGTGGACCCCTTTTTGAACTAAAGTAAGTGCTTTTAAGTCCTTGTGCAGATCATTTTTGTTCCTGGTACTGTATGTATGAACTGAGCTGTTTGTTGGAAAAAGAGATATAGTATTTAGGACAAATTTCATTAATGAGTAAATATACTGAGAGGCAGTAGTTAGTATACCCAGTTCTTTGAGGAGGTTTCTACAGGACGTCCGTGAATTTACTCCACAAATAATACGTATTACACGCTTTTGGACTCTGAAAACTTTTGTTTGACTTGAAGAGTTACCCCAAAATATTATACCATATGACATTGTGGAATGAAAGTAGGCAAAGTATGCAAGCTTTTTCATTTTTATGTCGCCTATGTCTGCTAACACTCGAATTGCAAATACAGATTTGTTAAGGCGTTTCTGCAGTTCTGTGGTGTGCTCTTCCCAACTGAATTTATTATCAAGTTGTAATCCCAGGAATTTAAGACTGTCAACCTCTTCTATCTCCTCTTCTTCGTATTTTATGCATATGCTGGGTGGAAACCTCTTACAGGTTCTGAATTGCATATAGTGAGTCTTTTCGAAGTTTAATGTCAGTGAGTTGGCTTTAAACCATTTATTAATATCCTTGAAAATATCATTAGCAGATCTTTCTAGAACTACACTTGACATACTATTTATTGCAATACTTGTGTCATCTGCAAACAAAACGAACTCTGCTTCTGGCAGTGTAACTGATGAGAGATCATTAATGTACACAAGAAAAAACAATGGCCCTAAGATGGATTCCTGTGGGACACCACATGTAATTTCTTCCCATTCTGATGATGACTGATGACTTAATTCACTAGTCCCTTGCACTGACACCGTTTGTTTCCTGTTAGTGAGGTATGATTTGAACCATTTTGCAGCACTGCCCGTGACACCATAGAATTCTAATTTACTTAAAAGGATGTTGTGGTTCACACAATCAAATGCCTTTGACAAATCACAGAAAATACCTGCTGCTTGTAATTTGTTATTTAATGAATTAAGTACATTTTCACTGTAGGTGTAAATAGCCTTCTCGATGTCAGAACCCTTCCGAAATCCAAACTGTGTTCTTGATAATATGTTATTTGTGGTCAGATGGTTGAGCAGCCGCCTGTACATTACTTATTCTAAAATTTTTGAGAATGCTGGCAAAAGTGAAATCGGTCTGTAGTTTGATGGTATTTCTTTATCCCCTTTCTTGAATAGAGGCTTAGCATCTGCATATTTTAGCCAGTTAGGAAATGTCCCAGTTATAATTGACTGGTTACACAAGTAACTTAGAATTGTACTAAACTCACAAAAACATGCCTTAATTAACTTTGTTGATATTTCATTGTACCCACTAGAATGCTTTGTTTTTAAAGATTTTATTATGGACGTTATTTCTTTTGGTGAAGTAAGTTATATATTCATGTACTTGAAGCTATTTGTGAAGGCTAGTTTCAGATATTCAAGGGCATTATTTACTGATCCTGAAAGTCCCATTCTATCAGTAACGGATATAAAGTACTTGTTAAATAGATTTGCCACACTACGCCCATCAGTTACTAATATGTCATCTACCCTTAGTGCTATTTGCTCCTGTTCCTTTCTGGTTCTACCAGTCTGCTCTTTCACTATATCCCATATTGTTTTTATTTTGTTCCCTGACATTGCTATCTTCTTCTCGTAGTGCATTTGTTTAGACGTCTGAATTACTTTTTTTAATGTTTTACAGTATTCCTTGTATTTAGCTAAATCATCAGCATTGGAGCTATTCTTGGTCGACAGATACATTTTCCTTTTTGTCTTACAGGAAATCTTTATTCTTTGTGTAGACTCAACAGAACACCACCTGCTGCATACTGCAGCTTTCCACTGCTGACTGTTAAACATTCTCCAACTCCACACTGCTGCCATCGCCGACACAATACTATTGCCTAACAACTGCTTCTCTGACCGCAGATCTTCAAATAGATCATATTCCTTTACAAATATTAACATATCCAATAACATCAACAAAAAAAAATAGTCATCTTACACACTATGTCCGGGTGGTGCAGTGGTTAACGTAACTGCTTTGTAAGCAGGAGATCCCAGGTCTGAGTACCAGTCCAGCACACATTTTTTTCATTCGTCGCCGCTGATTTCGCATGAAGTCCCGATGCAGCTGATATCGTTAGTTCCTTTCCCCTTTCTTTCCTTTCTCCCTCCTCCCCCCCCCCCCCCCCAATTTGCATAAACCAGGAAATCTGCTTCTCTGCGAAAAGTGGTTGCCTGACAAGCTGGCAACCCTCGACGTTCAGATGTGTGATGAGTTGCCGAAGGTATAGATGTAACGTCACGACATGTCACCTCTGTTCACAGCTACAAGATCGCATGAATTCTTCTTCGTCGTATCAGCAACACATCATCAGCATACAAAAAGTTCATATTTGAAACTTAAACAATGGCACCCACGTGGACGCCGCGTTTCTTGTCTTCTGGTAGGAAATCGACACAGTTCCACACTGAGCTTACTGGCTATCCGACCAGATTTGAAAATGGATTCAAGATTTCCTGTAGATCGAATGCCTACCACGTCTTTGTAAAAACCTTAATGTCAGTTCAAAGAAACTATGAATAATTTTCATCGTGAATGTTATCATTTTTCGAATATGTAACTATGGACAAAGAAGTTTGTGTCGTGCGAACTATATAAAAACATGATAGAATTTTGAAGTGCAATGGTTCTGCATACTGCAAAACACTTTCGACTAGCGCCTATTGAATATTATGCGTATCTGATTCCTTATCAAAGACCAAAAATGCATTGAACCTTGCCTTACATGTTCATTTCGTGACGGACAAATGTGCTTGCCGTTTGTTACAGATATCACTTCAACATTATTATGCAGTGAGGTGAAAATCATTAAGCTACCACTCCAAGGTGTGTCTTACAATATGCCTTGCGGCGTCCTTATCTCACTGCTGATAAACCTCACGATAGGCGAGCGCATTGCAAAGCGTTGGTTCTTAAACTTCCTACAAAAATTGGATTAGGTGTCATGAGGCCACCTTGCATCAGTGTGATTGAATAATGCCACATGTCTGGTACGATAGGAAAAAGGAAAACTCTCTACTTCAACAAATATAGGAACGATAAATCTGAGAATGTTACAATGTTGAAGAATAAATAACACAAAATTTGTGCTTATAACAAGCAACAGTCTGACCTTAACAGCGTTCTGGACCACCTAGACATCACTATCACTACCCCAAACAGGACCCAGCAGCAAGTGTGTTCTTGTTCAGAGGACACTGGAGAAACGAATTTTGGCGGTCTGTCTTCTCACTATCTCGCGCCGGTACAAGTATCAGAGCTCGTGCAGATATGACTCGCGAGGCAGCGCAGATATTTTTGCCGCTTGCATGTCGACCGCTGAGACATGTTGACTTCGCAAACAAATGACTCGCGCAGAGCGCACTTGTGCAGAATATATGAATTACGAAGCAGATCGGAGTGCATTGCGTTCATCTGTCTCTCTGCCCGTTGTTCTCGATGGGATGAAACCGATGGATGTAAAAGTACGAGTAATTCATAGGGAGTACCCTAAGGTAGTATCACAGAGCCCTAACTGTTTACAACGAACCTCCAGAATGGTCTAGAGGATAACATTGGAAGCTCTATAAGACTTACATCAGACGATGCAGTTGTTATGGGAAGATTACAAGGCCAAAAGACGGTAGCGAAATGGAGGGAGATTTGCAGAGGACAGATACGTGGTGCAAGAGACTGGTACATGAGGCCGAACGTAAATATACGTTACTTAACATTTTGCGAATAAATAGGCAAAGAGATTACACTACTTACTACAAATCACTGCAAACAGTAACAGCCGTAAAATACCTAGTAGTAGTCGTCCAGAGGGGTCTAAAATGGAATCACCAAGTAAGACTAGTCGCAGTAAAGTAAGATACCAAGCTGACATTCACTGGAAGAATCTTACGGAAATTGAATTTATCAACGGAATAAATGCCCTTCGAAACGCTTATTCGATTGATTCTTTAATGTTGCTCGTCAATCAGAGCCCCTTACCAGATTGGGTTAATAGAATCAATGAAACTTTAAATTCCGACTGAAATCATCGTCTAGACGCCGATGGTAAGGCCTATAAAATTATACGATAATATCTAGGGTGAAATAATGTGGATGAAGGTAACTGCTGATGGTGGATCAAACGTGCTAACCGAATGCATTTACGGTATTGAACCCCTGCCTCAGGAGCCGTAGTTATTCTGGAAAAATGAGCTTATGGTGATAGTACAGAATCAGTGCGAGATTTCAGCTTAGCAGCTTTAGACTGGGAGACCCAATTGATTACGGCTGGTAGCAGTGACAGAGATTTGTGTGTCACTGTTCTAAATATCCATATCCGAGCTCTGTCTTTGGCAGTTAATGACGCAACGTCTTAAATGTCCTGGTAACAATATACCCGAGATTTTCGACTCAAGTTAACGAAGAGCTGGTAACCCCTGGTTAAGGTGGATATTATACCACCAATAGATATGGGTGTGAGTAGGAATGAAACTTCCTGGCAGATTAAGACTGTGTGCCGGACTTAGACTCTAACTCTTCGTCTTTTGTAGCCTCCCGCCTTCCCAAATTCACAGAAGCTCTCCTGCGAAACTTGCAAGACTAGCAGTCCTGGAATAAAATGTATTGTGGAGCCATAACTTGGCCACATCCTGAAGGATGTTTCGAGAGTGAAATTTCCACTCTGCAGTGGAGTGTGCGCTGATATGAAATTTCGTGGCAGATGAAAACTGTGTGCTGGACTGGGACTTGAACTCTGGACCAATGCCTTTTGCGAGCAAGTGTTTTTCCAGGAGCGCTAGTATTTTGAGTTTCGCAGGAGAGCTTCTTGGGTAGCTCAGTCAGTAGAGCACTTGCCCGTTCCAAGTTCGAGTCACGGTTCGGCAAACAGTTTTAATCTGCCAGGAAGTTTCACATCAGCGCATTGTCCACTGCAGAGTGAAAATTTCATTCAGGGTGAGTAGGAATGTTAAGAAAAGTATGAAATTATCTCTAAGAATGAAAATGTTGAATATTATTGGACAAAATAGAACACATCATGGACAGGTATGTGCAGAGCAAGATTGTGATAGATGGCAAAGACTCGCCGTGGTGCACCATCCGTGTTCAAAAGTTGTACCGCAAACAAAACGAACTCCATTACATACTCAAACGTAGGTCTTATTAATACACAATAAATGAATAAAACCAATATGTTCGATAGAACAGCCGTGTTTGAAGCGCTGAACGCATGTCCTAGGAAGATTTGGTCTTACGTAAAATCGTTAAGATAATCTAAGACATATCTATTCAGTCACTTAGTGATCCTACAGCCGCCGAAGCAGAAGATGACACAGATTCGACCAAAATACTAAATTGTGTTTTTCGAAAATTTTTCACTGAAGAAGTTCTTAATACCGCTCCCCCTTTCAGTTTTAACTAAAACACGAAACTGACATGTCGAATAAGTGACCGCGAGATAGAAAATCAGCTAAAATCGATCAACACAAGAAAGACGACTGGACCCATATGAAGTACTTTCTACCTTCATCGGCCGTCTATCGTAAGTCGCTGGAAGAGCAAAGAACTCTAAGAGATTGTAAAAATGTGCAGGTCATTTGCGTTTTCAAGCATAGTCGTTGCACACGTGTACATAACTATACGCCAACATGCCGAGGGTTAATTTTTTGTAGAATTTTGGAACTTTCTCATGCTTGTTTATTATGACCTTTTTGGAGTCCGAACATCTCCTTTGTGCTGAACAACAGAGACTATTCCGCAAATAACGACCGTGCGGAATCCAGCTCGGCCTTCTCTTCCACGAGACCCAGAAGGCAGTTGATATCGACGTCCATATTGATACCGTGTTCTTTGACAGCACGAAAGTTTTCATACACTTCTGCATTGTTGTTAAGGACCAGACTAACAGCTTACGGAATATGAGACTAGCATTTTGATTCGATTGAATACTTCCAAGCAAGCAGAACACAGACTGTCGTTCTCAACTAAGGAGAATATTGAGACGTAAAAATAATTTCATGCATTCCCAAGGTCAGGCATAGTTTCAAGAGGAAGGGGGGAGGGGCAGGTGGGTGAGATAACCGCATGTACATAACATTCCAGCTAGGGAAAGGCGCCCACTTACAGATGATTCTTTCTGCTGTCGACAACAAATCTGACATGGCTGTAGAGTACACGGGTAGAACTAGGAAACCGCAGGAAGCTGAGTAAGGCGAGGCGATAGCAGACCTCCATAAAAGTCTCTCAGTTTCGCCACGAGTCCGTAGAAAGTGGCACAGGTGACGTGGATTACTACTGGCCATAATTGTACACTCGAGGTTGCAAAAATTAGTTTAACCCTTTCTTCGATTACTTTAATGAATTGGTATGTAGGGTTTTTACCTACCTATCCTCTGTAGATCTCTCACTGGTGTCCCTTTTGAAACAAGTTCCAGGATTTTGTTTTTGAGACATCTGTCTTGTGACTTGATTGATGCTGCCCGCCACGAATTCCTCTCCTATGCCAGACTTATCATCTCAGAGTAGCATTGCAACCTACGTCCTCAATTTTTTGCTAGATGTATTCCAATCTCTGTCTTCCTCTAGAATTTTTGCCCATTACAGCTCCCTGTAGTACCATGGAAGTCATTCCCTGATGTCTTAACAGCTGTCCTATCATCCCGTCCCTTCTCCGTGTCAATGTTTTCCACATATTCCATTCCTCTCCGATTCTGCGCTCAATCTCCTAGTTCCTTACCTTATCAATCTCATTACGGTGCATTTAATAACGAACACAGTAAACCAGCTTACAATGCAATAGTCGAAACTGAAAGGTATGTGCTAAGGTCTGATCAGGGGAGATCCAGAAAATAAAGTCGGTAGTTGCCAACCGCAAGTGGAATGAGTATAATATCTTTGAGTAGCAGGATCTTCGATGGTTAAGAGAGCCGGGCGCGCACAGAAAAAAAAATTAAAAAAACATTTTAAAAAAATTCGTGAGTCGCAGCTAGGTGCCCGGAGGAAGCAGACGTGTGGTGACAGGTTTAAGGTAGGACGCACGCTCGCTGAACAGTTACACTGAGCAAAATTTCGCACGAAAATCAGAGAAGATATATAATGATTTCAAAAATGGTTTTTGTTAGATAATGTTCAGAGCTAGGATTTGTATGTCCAAGGTTTGATGCAGTAAGCGTTTTGTAAAAATTTTTAAGAGTGATTCCTGCTACAAAAATGTTGGAAATGGTAGGTTTTATGTATGACTTAAAATTTTAACATTATATATATTGAGATCAACATTGTGTTTAAATCTAACAGCCTGAATCATAATCCACATCCTTTGCATGTATTGAATATGAAAATGAGTAGTAAAGTAAAGTTGCCCACCAATGAAAGAACGTAAAGAAAGTGACGCCTCTATGCAATATATATGTGCAGTTCATGGTTTGAAATCGATTTTGGTATAACTAAAGTTATCAGAGCAAAGTGTTTCAAATAACAACTTTTATGCCATTGCACAACTGGCATTATTCAAGGCAAGATATAATTTCATTAAGTAAACATCAGGGCCAAAAGTTAATTTTTCAGTACCATCTTAATGCCATTACACAAACGGCATTATTCTCTTAAACTTGATTGCTGAGTCAAATGCATGATTCATTACTGGCAAAATGAAGGAGTGCAAGAAACAAGTTCGCAGACGCAGTCAGATGTAAGTTTGTTGAATAATTAATTTGGAACAATCTTATCATTGATACTTTCACGAATTAAAAAGGAAACAATTTTGGTTAGATACTTTCAAAACCATTCACCACAAAAAATTATTAAAATTCGAGAGCATGGTTAAGACAGTACAAAGTTCTGACTCAGATTACATCGTATCGCCGACTGGCGCGCAGAAGAAATCTCATGCATGCGTCATGTAAGTTTGCAGCTATTCGTGTGTATTATCAGAAGCTGAGTGATTTCCATTTGTTTGTTAAGTTGCTTGGTTTACTGCCTAGTGTTATTGTATTATTGAAGCTTTACTGACCTGTTAGCTCCGCCTAGCATTTACTATGTCGAATGTTAACGTCTATTAGAGAAAACGTCTATTAGAGAAAATTCTCAATTTCGTGCCCGTATGTGTACAGTTCCTTTACGTATAGATCACCAGGCAAGATTATTTCTCTTGGCTCGCATACTCCCCTCACTCCAATCTTTTACTACCGTCCTATTTGATCCCTCCCTTACCGACACCTGCGTGGGAAATAGCGTCTTACAACTGCTGTGTTCTGCAGTGCCGCCTAAGGGAGCGAATTACTTCTGCTGGATGCAACATCCGAATAAAATGTAAAATTTAGAATAATGAAATGCTATCCAGAACAGGAACCTCACAAATTCCTCTGCCAAGAAGAAAAGACCACAGAAATACGACTTTATGAATGTGGGGTCTTGCCAACTCGTTGTTTATAGGGTGCCTAGAGGATGTCGCGTTCCCAGAATGCTATACAACAATTCAAGCAAATGACATTAGTAGTTTTATTTCTCGAAAGCAAATTGACAATATTTAACTTTACTACAGCAGATGTCGCTAGCGAGAGGCGACATGAAAATAGTACAGTTCTTTCTATATACAGAGCCCAAGGAGACACTTGACACGGATCACGACAATCAGACAGCGTAGCACTAGAATGAGATTTTCACTCTGCAGCGGAGTGTGCGCGGATATGAAACTTCCTGGCAGATTAAAACTGTGTGCCCGACCGAGACTCGAACTCGGGACCTTTACCTTTCGCGGGCAAGTGCTCTACCAACTGAGCTACCGAAGCACGACTCACGCCCGGTAAAGCTGTGAGTACCGGGCGTGAGTCGTGCTTCGGTAGCTCAGTTGGTAGAGCACTTGCCCGCGAAAGGCAAAGGTCCCGAGTTCGAGTCTCGGTCGGGCACACAGTTTTAATCTGCCAGGAAGTTTCATATCAGCGTAGCACTATTCACGTTGCAGGCTGGGTCGATCTGAGCGCTCGAGGCTAGCGGGAACGGCGTTTAAGTTCCCGTCTTCTAGGTGTCGCTCTTGGCGCGGGGCGGTCCAGTTCCGCGCACCATTGGCCGATGTTTCCTCACCGCCTCCTCTGCTCTCGTGTTCCGCATCTTCTTTCCGGCGCTTGTGGTTACGCCGGAACACTGAAAGTAGGTGAAAACAACTGAAAGAAGCAGAATTCCCCTCATTTACACGCACACATAGCCATCCATGGTCTGCAGCCCTGCATTCATAATCTATTTCCTAAGTGACATATAGACAATGGTGAGTACACACTTCGGTTTTATGTTGTGTACAGTATGGTGTCTGAGTTGTGGTACTGAGGCGTAGCGCCGTATACCGATCCTGCCTTGGAGGCGGTTAAGTGGGAGATGTGTCTCAGAGCTGGATAGTGACAGATGGTGATGCGAGATTGGACGCGCTCGTAGTTTATGTATCAGCCGATAGAGGACAGTGTTGGATAGGGGACTGATTTAGTTTCGATTGCGCCCACTAGAGTGCACTAAGGTAATAGAATGTTTATCATAAACTGTTCTAGTATTTTGTTAAAGTGTTATTATGTCTTTTTGTGTATGTAAAATGTTATAAATGTGCTTTAGCAGTATGAATGATGCATGAGTGTGGTTTAAGGTTAATATGAAGATAATTGCTTAACGAGTCACGTAGTGGGATTTAGTGTGGCAACATTTCGAAGAAGTATGGATGTGGACAAAGGGGATTTTTGTAGAATAGATTTGTAAAGTAAGTTTATGGTAAAGGGAAAGTTAATTCGGATATAAATAACAATAGTAAGTAACTTTATCCATAAGCAAAACTTCAGCATATTAGATAATTACGTCGGTTTACTATTTTGCGCTTGGTTATGGATGAAAAGCACGGACTGACGCGGGGAGAATGTTGTTTTGCTATTGGCTGTTGAGTAAACTGACCAATGGTAAAGCAATATTCTTCGCGCGCCTTTCTCTGCTGGTAGAGAAGACTTAGAGTATTCTAGAGAAGAGTGGGAGCCTAGTCATGAAACAGTTAGGTCGTGTGTAGTAGTAGTTCCGATAGAAACGATAAGTTGCCAGATCTAGCAGTGTTTCATACATCAAAATGATGGTAAAGTGACGGCATAATTATTCCGATGCGCATGTAGAAATTTCGGAATTTTTAAGTGAATTTTGTGACGAGAAAAGACATATATTCCACGTGGCGTATTTAGCAGGTCGGTGGCTAAAAACTGCGACTGCATTTGGTACCGACATAATATTTGGCGAGCATTCTCAATCAAATACAATCAGTATTTTTGTAGCTATTACGTTTACAGGAAATGCAACACCATAAACTTGCTAACGTGAGTGAAAAGGATTGTGTGTGACTGTGTTGAGACTACCACAGGCTTGGCAGTGATACTTGTTCACCTAATTTTCAGAATATGTTAACTGAGGACAAAATTTCCAACCTTTCATTTGTATGAAGACTTTCTCCCGAAACGTAGATTAGTGACTTAAATTGCAGCCTGGTTCACGTCGAAATACAGTAGGTTTCACTCGGCTTTCCTACTGATGATCTGCTGAGACAATGTTCACAGGTAGGTGCAGGTTCGTCGTAAAGGGACGGAAAGAACTGCGCCGCCGCAGTATTTTTTATTACAGTTCTAAAATTAACTGTACTTCTCAAATTTCGAGATAAATGCCTTTCAAATGTATTATATTTTTAACCGAAATTTATCAACAGCCACGCAAAAGAAGTGTTCTGAGACGAAAAGAAAATGAATTATTTTTATTATATTAATATATTTTGTAGTAATCAAACAATTTGTTATATATTAAAGCATTTTATATATTAAAAACTGAATTATATCGGTGAGAGTTTATATCTGCATAAATATTTTTTTCCAAAGATATGTTACCTTTTACGACTATATACATGGAGGCATAACAAGAGGAATTGTCATGATGCCACAAACTCGAAGCCGCCGTGCGCCATGATCGTTGCCTTAAACGTTAACTTCTGGTGAAAGTGTTTTAATAAAAAAAATGCCAGCTTGCGTCATTTTTGGGTGTACTGATCATTCGGAATATAGCATATAGTGTAAAGCAATCACATTTTTCGTAAGCGATATTTTCTCCTATATACACGAAATCTGGTTGGGCTCATTTCACATAAATGGTTTTCTGTCTGTGATTTGACTCTAGACTTCCTGTCAGTCCATCTCAAAAAGGTCTTTGGTTGAACTCTGTGAGAAGGAAAGGTTGGAAACCAAACGAACTTAGCAAAATATATTCTCAACATTTTCGTGAAGAGAACATAGATCGAACACTAGCTGGATACCGAAAGCAGCGTCTTTACACATTCTTAGTTATAAAGTTACATTAACGAGGCGAAATACGTCTTATTGTTTGGTCAAATATGCATTTAAGAACAGAAAAACCTCTGAAAATGCCTTCCAAACGTCGTGTTATTCACGAAAGCATTGTTACATATTGTATTTAAAACAACTGTTGTGCGCACACGGCAGAAATTAAGAATAACAAGCAATCGTAAACAGTAGTCTGATAATGTTTTGGGTGCATCTAACACGGCGGCGCCGGCTAAAAAGCAACGTACAGCGTAAGTCTATAGCGCCATGTATCCATATTATAGCTCCATGACTACATATATATACGAAAAGGTCACATATCTTCGGAAAAACAATTGTTGTACAAACATAAATCCTTTCTGATATTTTGTAAACTATCTGTTGTGTACATAGTTCCGCGTAGTCAGTGCGTACACAACTTTCCCACTAGATCGCGCCCCACTAAGCACAACAGCGCAGGCGCAGCGTTCGTCCGTCTCCGCACTACGAGATGGCGCTGTCTTAGAGACGGACCAAATTCTGCTTCCGCCGATCCGTGTATTAATATGTAACGCAGCCAAAGAGATTGCTGCTAACGTAGAACCCTTTCTCCTCGCAGATCACACTCGCGCAGTGATACCTGAATGCTCGAGGTATTATAACGACTATACAGACCTCCGATTAGTCAGTCTGCATTAGTCTGTACCAGTCTGCATTTGTCTGTACCAGTCTATAGTCAAGTTTTAGTCTGCGCCTAACAAAATTATCATATTTCTGTACAAGCCATGAAGATAAATGTATAGACACTTTGTCAAGTATCAGAGATATGTGAGAATAAGATTAACGTACCAAGACCAAAGGAACTTCAGATTGTCAATTGTAAATAGAATCCAGAACAAAGTTAAGTTATTTTTATGCTTGTTATTATTTTAATAAATGTGTGTGAAAATTAATCAAGTTCTGTTTAAAGTTGGTCACCGTCAATCTGCTACTCTAAGCGTGCAAGTGGCATTTCTATCGTCTGACCTAACGGCAGAAGATAAACACGCCACGATAAGACCACGAGGGATATTGCTTACACTCGCCTACTTCGCTAGAGCGACAAGTCAAATAATCTGATGGTGTGTGTACCGAAGGTCTTACAGTACACACACCACACTATGCTTGTGGTCTGAAATTGTCTGAGGATGGGCTAGAAAACCGGAAGCCGGTACACAAGGAACTATAAAATAAACGTCATTGTAGAACATCAACAATGTGTATTTCAGTTTTTAATATGTCAGTATTTTCCAAGTACCGAGAATATCCCATAAATGTCAGTTAATATTATTATTTTTGCTCCGGTGTAAAGTCAAGCGCTGGCATGTGTAAGGAACTTTAGAGCAGAATGGGCTGTGAAGAAGATGTCAGCCAATAGCACGCTGAACCTCCCTTCTCTTGGACGACAACAAGACAGCAGCAGCCTCTAGGCGAAGAGAACATAAGCGCCGCACCGCCTGGCAGCAGCCAAGTTGAAGACTAGGCGTTCTAAAAGCTCTACAGCAGCGACTTACTAACTGTATAATTTCATTTGTATTTGGCATTGTCTATACTGATGAGATTTCTTATTTTGTCAGTCGCCCATTGCTTGCGACACATCATTGTAAATTCTCAGTCAAGTGTTGTCACTTATCTTACTGTAATAAAAATTCATTAATACGATTTGCTTGAATTGTTTCCTAGCGATCAGAGAAAGCTGGTTTCCTAGGCACCCCAAACTCGACGAGTAGGCAGAACGCAACAATCTTACTGTTATTATTATTAAAAACCTCGACATCTGCAGCATATTAAAAGTAGACAGGGAGGGGGGATGACAAGGGAAGGTAGGGACACAGGGAAGATGGGAAGAGAGAGAGACAGAGAGAGAGAGAGAGAGGAATGGAGGGGAAGAGACGTGGGGGGGGGGGGGGGGGAGAGAAGACGACAGTGAGAGAGAGTAAAAAACTGCGATGAGTCGCCTGCCTCCAGATATGATAACGTCGGAAGCTCTAAAAAGCTATCCGCTTTGGTTACCTATCGCCACGATATACCAGAATACTTCAAAAGCAACTGTATGGTGTGAGGCAGTGGGTACATATTGTACTAGAATCATTTCTCCCTGTTACTGTTCCATTCACACGTGGTGTGTGGGACCAAAGGGGTCGGTAACCCTCTATGTAAACCCTTTTCTTCGTCCTCGCATAATCACGACAGACGTGGACCGTTTCATAATCTTGCAGAGTTATTTGCTTCGTTGATATCCACGTCGTTCGACAAGAGCCGTTCTCTTTATATTCTGTAGGTCACTTACGAGTGACATATATACTCATTTAAAACTGGTCTGCAGCCAGAATGGACTTGTAATGCAAAATAAAATTTGTAGTGAGAGTTCAACCTGCTTGAATAAATTGAACACTGGTGAAGAAAATGATTCTAACTTTCAGTAAATACCTTGAGGTCGTAGATCTGGATACGAGAGAACTAATGGTTCCATCATTTCCTGATGACGAAGTTCAAATGTTCAAATGTGTGTGAATTCTTAAGGGACCAAACTGCTGAGGTCATTGCTCCCTAGACTTACACACTACTTAAGCTAACTTATACTAAAAACAACACACACATCCACGCCCGAGGGAGGATTCGAACCTCCGGCGGGAGGGGTAAGTGAAAATGAAAGAAGAGTCCCTCTTCTAAATACACAGATGAGCAAAAATAGTATGACCACTGCCCGTCGCGAGACTAATTAACACCTGACGCCCTAAGGAATGTATGTTAGAGGAAGAGAGACAAATGGCTGGTTCAAATGGCTCTGAGAATTATGGGACTTAACATCTGAGGTCATCAGTCCCCTAGAACTTAGAACTACTTGAAGCTAACTAACCTAAGGACATCACACACATCCATGCCCGAGGCAGGAGTCGAACCTGCGACCATAGCAGTCCCGCGGTTCCGGACTGCAGCACCTAGATCCGCACGGCCACCGCGGCCGGCGTGTCACAAGGCCACTGATTTGAGGAGCATGATTTTTAACACATGTGCAGAACCCGATGGTACACATCTTGATGCTGTCAGGTCCCAGCACCGTGCCAACAAAGCACTGGCCTGTAATTTACAGGAATTTCGTAACGTTTGTGTAGACATCTGGTGCCTTGGGATATTCTGATACAAGTAAATGCAAGTAAGTATTCGATACTTTGGTTTTGATACCGAGTACTTTTAGAATCGAATCATTCTTTAGACGCTTACTCGGTACCGAAAGAAAAGTAGTTTTATCAAAACCGTTTGAAACGCATATCCCTGTAGTGTGCTGTGTTGAATCAAGGTGTAATTCGGCCTTTTTCATGTTGGAGAACTTGTTACATTTGAGAAAGATGGTATCTGAAATCGTAATGATAGTGCCTTAGTACATAACTACGGTAGATATGAAAACGCTCAACCAACTTACAGTTTTATCAACGCTTTTACAGTCTGTCAAAAGATAAGCGCCTGGACGAGATTATGTTACAATATCCAAAATTATACCAATGATTAATTGTTTGTCAACTGAATCACACCAGTAGCACCAGTTATCGAAGAGTGGAAGGATGTTTTATTCAGAGAGCTGAAGAAAATGTGCGGGTCAATGAATTAAATGCCATGCAGCCATTGGATCCGACGTTTAAAACCCTGCATTTTCAAGATCCAGCAGCATGCGGTTGATACATGCAAAAACTCAGAAGTTTGGTTTACGATTAGCAAAAGTGAATCAGAGGAAAACGCTGCCTCGTCTACTGTAACAGAGGAATACGACTTTTTGAAACATCGTAAACAGCAAGCTCACGGCTGCAAAGAGAAAAAGTGAACAAGTATCTCTTTATTCGTGAAACCCTGTAATACGAGGGTTGTCCAGAAAGCAAGTTCCGATAGGTCGTGAAGTGGAAAGCACTTGGAAAATCCTGTAAAACGTCGCACAGATGTGTTGGGCAGTGTCTCTAGTATGCCCGTCGATCGTGTCGCGTCGCTCTTTTCAGTTTTGAGTGAACAGTGAGCACGTAAAGATGCGTAGGGAACAGCGTCCCCCGCCAAGTATGAGAACCTGGTTAGAGATTTCGCCTGTGTTATGCAGCCCACATAACACAACTGTCGAGTAGTTCCTTCTTCATGCCAATTCTCGGCCGGACACTGCAGGGGCAATGAAGACGCTTCTGCAGCGTTTACGATGAGAAGTGTTCGATCACCCACAATACAGCCCGTAATTGACTCCCCCTGAGTCTCTTCACTGCTTACAAGAACCGCTGGCTATGGATACAAAATTTTTCCACAGACAGCGAGCTGCAGACCAGTGCAGATAAATGGCCGAAAGCACAGGCGACTCCGTTCTTTGTCGGGGATATTGGAAAGTTGATACAACACTAAGACAAAACTCGGACTTGGAGCGGCGACTATGTAGAGAAGTAGGTGGAAGGTGCACCTAACTGTTGCAAATAAAACGTTTCTGGTTTTCACTGTGGTTTCCATTTCGCGACCGATCGGAACTTACTTTCTGGACAACCCTTGTATCTTTAAAAAGCAACTCATTTGCGGAATGGGGAGACATAAAAGTCATTCTTGAGTATTTGTACAATATGTTGAACAATATCTTATCGTGAAATGTATTGGAGTCGCGAATATGGACTATCATTAGCTGTATAATGGAATGACGACTATGAAAATTTGTACGGGACCTGAACTGGAACACGCATTTCCCGCTTATTGCGAGTGGCCGGCTTAACATCAGGCTACCCGAACACGCTTCACGGCTAGACGCAAGCTTCCGTGTGTCTTCCTTCGGACACGCATCGATGTCCACAAAAAGATTGCATTGCACTTCTAAACAACACAGGCACCGTAATATCGTGTATCTCACAGTCGTTGTAACATCTGTGCCTAGTGAGTGTTTATTTTCAAAAACTGGTGCAACTGTGACTCAGAATAGAAATAAGTTGTCTCCTAAATATTTACGGCAATTGCTCTTTTCGGGAAACCTTCCAAAAGGAGACATTTTGTTTAAGGATTAACATTAATACAGAAATAAAAGTATTTAATGCATTCTATTAAAGTGCATAAAATAAGCAGACAAGTACAATATCATATATATTCAGTATTACTTCATTTGCATAGGATAAATTATGAAAGCATCGATAATAGTAGGTGCTGGACTGGAGCCAAGGTAGCCCCTGAGGGCCGGCAACCCATATTACACCACAGAGGACGAGGCGTACCAAAAGCACCATGGTAAAAAAAAATGGTTCAAATGGCTCTGAGCACTATGGGACTTAACATCTATGGTCATCAGTCCCCTAGAACTTAGAACTACTTAAACCTAACTAACCTAAGGACATCACTCAACACCCAGCCATCACGAGGCAGAGAAAATCCCTAACCCCGCCGGGAATCGAACCCGGGAACCCGGGCGTAGGAAGCACTATGGTAAACACTGGCTATTTACATACAAGATAATGGAAACAGACATTCCGAGCACTACTTCCTGGAGGGGGAGCTCGAGCCACATTCTGCAGGAAGTATCACTATGCCGAAACCTGATAGGCTGGAGACGGGCTATTTAGGGGCGAGAACCAGCCCCAAAGATCACGGGGGGAATCGAAACTCAATAAAGAAAAAAAAAAAAAAAAAAAAAACGAAGTTCAGTTCACGCCGGATGCCGACCTCGTGTACTGCGAGCGTTGAAGATTACGTCTTCGTCTCTGAATTGGTCTGTTACTAGTGTGTGAGTGTGTTACCACGAACCTTTGTGGAAAATTAGAGGTGAACTTTTGTTTGCCTCAATTAGGAGACTCTTATTGGCATCGTTATTGTTACCTTTTGTTTGTATGTTCTGTCATCAGCCTTGTGGACTTACATCAATAAAAGTTGTGTTTGTGAAAAGTTGCGAATTGACAGTCACAATAGTATGTATCAATACTTTCGGAGTACTTATATGAGTAATATCGCAGAACGATTTGAATATTGCTCATTTGAGAAGATATCGATACTTTGATGGTATCTGAAGATCCCTAATGTTGCCACGTACCTCCTGGAAACTACCGAGAGTTTTTCGAGACCCTACAACGTAGAATCGCTGCTACGTTGCGTTTCAGAGGTGTACCGCTACGCCGTTGAGTGGGTGGTCATAATGCTTTGGCCCATCAGTGTAGTTCTCTAAGTGAGCAAGAAGAGCAGAACGTCTGAAGCATTACGCTGGGCCACTTGTGAACATCAGCATTCACGGCGCAGGAAACCCCTTTGTCTCCAGCAGGCGGCAGCGCGGTGCGCTGTTTCTAGAGCCCATTAGCGCAACCAGGTCGCGTCCGAGATGCTCCGCCGGATCGCCGCTCGACGGGCTAATTGGCTTTTCATCTGCAGCGCGGCGCCTCTCGGTCTGATTACTGACCGGAAGCAGCGTTCCACGGCCACTGCAGTTTCTAGTTTACGAAAGCCGGCTCTGTGCAAACGACGATGAATCTTCATTGCTAAAACGGAAGTATGCGTTTTGTCAGAGAGCGAAAAATCAAAACCTGTTATTTAATACGTGACGGAGGACCATACATGATAACTAATCGGAGTGGAAACTGTATAGTCCGGACTTGCCACAGACAGTATAATACGTATAGTTGAGAACTTAAGTCTCAGAATTCCGAATCGCACCTTCCAGAATAACTCAGAAAACATAATACGTCCCGACGCTTACATGCCGCGTAATGCCCACAAGTGGAAAATACACATGTATAACGAGGAGTATTTCGATGTAAACGTTGAAGTTTAACCTTGCAGGGACTGTGCCAACACAAAATTCCACTCAATAGAATCCACATTTACACTGAGGTGGCAAAAGTCATGGGATACTTCCTAATATCGTGTCGGACCTCTTTCGCCCAGCTTGGTACACAAACTCGATGTGACATAACAAGTCGTTGGAAGACCGCTGCAGAAATATTGAGCCGCCATACTTGCGAAAGTGTTGCTGGTGCAGGATTTTTTACACGAACGGACCTCTCGATTATGGGTCACAAATATTCGATGGGATTTAAGTCGAGCGATCTGGGTGGCCAAATCAATCGTTCGAACTGTCCAGAATATTGTTCAAACCAGTCGCGAGCAACTGTGGCCGGTGACATGGTATACTGTCATTCATAATATAATTCCATCCGTTCCAGAATGAGATTTTCATTCTGCAGCGGAGTGTGCGCTGATATGAAGCTTCCTGGCAGATTAAAACTGTGTGCCGGATCGAGACTCGAACTCGGGACCTTTGCCTTTCGTGGGAAAGTGCTCTACCATCTGAGCTACCGAAGTACGACTCACGCCCCGTCCTCAGAGCTTCACTTCTGCCAGTATCACGTCTCCTACCTTCCAAACTTCACAGAAGTTCTCCTGGTTCCCGTCGGGGGTAGCTCAGATGGTAGAGCACTTACCCGCAAAAGGTAAAGGTCCCGAGTTCGAGTCTCGGTCCGGCACACAGTTTTAATCTGCCAGGAAGTTTCAAATTCATCGGTGTTTGGGAACATGACGTCCACGAATGGCTGCAAATGGTCTCAAGTAGCCAAACATAACCATTTCCAGTCAATGATCGGTTGAGTCCATTTCAGGTAAATACTGCCCAAACTGTTACGGATCCACCAATAGCTTGCACATTGCGTTGTTGACAACTTGGTTCCATGGGTTCGTGGGGTCTACGCCACGCTTGAACCGTACCATCAGCTGTTACCAATAGAAACTGGGGCTCATCTGACCAGGCCACGGTTTCTCACCAGTCTAGGGTTCAACTGATATTGTCACGAGCTCAGGAGACGCGCTGCAGGCGATGTGCTGTCAGCAAAGGCATCCGCGTCGGTCATCCGCTGCCACGTCCCATAAACGGCAAATTTCACCCCACTGTCCTAACGGATACGTTCGTCGCACGAACCACATCTATTTCTGCGGTTTCTTCACGCAGCGTTGCTTGTCTGTTAGCACTGGCAGCTCTACGCAAAAGGCGCTGTTTTCGATCGTTAAGTGAAGACTGTCAGCCAGCGTTGTCCGTGGTGAGAGGTAATGCCTAAAATTTGATATTCTCGGCGCACTTGACACTGTGCATCTAGGAATACTGAATTCCCTAACGATTTCGGAAATGGAATGTCCCATGCTCCTAGCTCCAACTACCATTGCTCGTTCAGTCTGTTAATTCCCGTCGTGCAGCCACAATCATGCGAAAACCTTTTCAGATGAATCACCTGACCACAAATGACAGTTCCACCAATGCACTGTCCTTTTATACCTTGTGTAAGAGATACTAACACCATCTGTACATATACATTACTTTTTTCATCTCAGTCTAAAAAATCACAAATCACAGTACTACCTGAGACGGAAAGTAGTTCTTGCACCACTTGTCTTCGCCATCAGTTTGTGATATATTCGCGAATGGTGCGGGGGAAGAATCACTATCAGCAGACTGCTCGGATGAGCTCTAATTTCTCTGATCCTCTCGGGGTGGTCATTTCGTGAGATGTAGGTGGTTGGAAGTAACGTGTAGCCAGATTCTTCTTGGAACGTATGCCTTTGGAATTTCAACGGTAAACCTCTTCGTGATGCACAACGTTCTCTTTAGTAGCGTGCGCCACTGGAATTTGTTGAACATTATCTCACCGCTCTCGCGCTTAGGAAACGATCCCGTGACGAAACGCGTAGCTCTAGTAACAGCGAGCTTTCCGTTTCTGAGACTGTGTGGGTATTATTAACTTCTAGAAGCGAGACCTTGTTATGAACGCTCCAGCAGGTAAAAAATGTTAATTCAGTTAAAATCGGCAATGACGAATGCTACCTTTTGAAGCCTGTCACTACTTTAAAATTTAATGTTTGATTTTATAAAAACGTATTGTAATGTGGCAGACTGGAAAATTAAATATTGAAACGACCGATACCAAGGCTGATGACTTATTCGATTCCACAGCCACGTTGTTTTCATGCACGCTTTAAATAACCGCTAATTGATCCATTTCTGTTTCCAGTTGGCTGCGAACATTAAACGAGGGGTTTTTAGTAAGTAATACAGCACAATATTATCTGAAAGCAGGTTGCTTTCATTCAAGATTCCAGCACACCATATTGTTCCCCACTCTTTTGGCTACAAAACCCTATTTCTCATAATAATTTCCGTTAATTACGTCGCTTTATTCCACCTTGCAGGGAGGGTATGTATCCCCACATGGTACCACTCCAATGGGCGATGTCAGTGAGCCGTGCCGCGGCTCACGTCGATGCTGTTTGTAGGTTTCCGCCCTCTTTTGGAGGCCAGACTGTATCGTTTAGTTGGCAAGGTTGCGGTTGTTTGTCTTCTTTTCGTGTCTCAGTTTCTCAAGCATTGCCTGTCCACTAGTGGCAGCAGCGGCGATTATCGATATGTAGTAACTGTTGCCCTATCTTTGAGGCTACGTCGTTGTTTTCCCGGGTCGTGTGAGTGGGCCAGTTTAGTTGGGGACTCAGGAGGAGCCAGGTCCGCTCAGGGCGAGAACACACCGGGACCACTGGCGGCACGCATGGACTGCCGGATGGAAGGGCTGTAGTCACGAGAGTGTGCGACCTCGTCGTAAACCAGATCCTGCAGGCTTTAAGACGAGTGCATTTCAATTCAAGTAGAGAAACCTCCACCATTGTGACATCTCACGATTCTCCAGTGACCTGGGTTCGTGTTGCTGGTTGTAGTGTCACCGAGGCGAAGAGCAGCGAGTGGAGTGCTTGGGGAAAGCGGATCTGATTAGCTTTCCTCGACTTCTTGTTACTGTTTACTGCGTTCAGCTTGTTACAGTTTGTTAAGTTCAACCAGCGTTATTTTTCCTGCCTTGTGGCCGCTAACCTCTAGTTACCTGCCCTGGCGGTTAATGTACGTATGTAAGGGCAGTGTACGTTTCCTCGCCTTGCCGCTGCTGTCCGGTAAGGCGTGTAGTTTTCACAGCTGTCTTGATTGTGGGCCGTTTGTGATTCTTTTACTCAGGTGGTGGTGATTCGTTTCTCGTTCCGGGCGCTCTAAGTATAGTATTGTGGGGGTGTAGTGCGGTCCGCCAGTTCCAGTTTTGGCGTGTTGTTCCATTCTTGAATTTGGTTTATTGGACGTCAGGCAGCTTCAGCAAGATTATCATTAGTTATTCGTTGCACTGCCACCAGTCTGACTTACCATCTTGTGAAGTGAATGCAACTCTTGGCTGCCTAATCTCATCGCTCGCGAAAGTGTTTGTTGCCGGACCTTCTCGGAGGTCGATTCCTGGAGCACCGTCTGTGACTGGTCCTTGTGTTTTATTATTGTGTTATTTATTACCATACCTTGTGATGTCTACATTAAAGGTTATGTATATCTAGTTAATAGTTCTGATGGACTTCTGGAATAAATCTAGCAGTGTAAGGGTTGTGTTACAAGGTTTACCATAATTTTATTTCACCCGTTTGGTGGTCAGTTGCTTGTTTCATTTAATTAACCCTTGCTTGTATTTGCTGTTTTACAGCAGGTTTTTAAATATTTTTATATAACTGCCTTTCCTGGCGTGTAAGGCCTTCAGACGTGATTGTGGTCATTTGCTTTGAAAAAAATAATTTGGTACTTGTATTTTAGCAGTAAGCCTTAAAACCTTATTTACTGCCATTCCTGTCGTCTGATACCTTCTGCTGTGTTTGTGGCCACTTACCTTTTAATATTTCAGTACCTGTAAGTTGTAAATTGCAGCGAGTTCTTAAACATTCCTTAATTTATTGGCATTCTTGGCGTGTAAGTCCTTCAGCCGTGGTCACAGTGGCTTGTTTTTTTTATATTTTTTTTTAACATTATTTGTATCTTTACTTTATGGTGATTTGCTAAATTGTAACGCTCTGAAAACACTATTATTTACACAGTTGTTTATTCCTTCATTATAGATGTGTGGCATTTTTTTATTCATTGTTGAGTCCGGAATTACTGTTTTAAAAATAAATGTGTATAACAGTAGAAGGCAACCAATAGTAAGCCGGCCGTGTGGCCAAGCGGTTCTAGGCGCTTCAGTCTGGAACCGCGTGACCGCTACGGTCGCAGGTTCGAATCCTGCCTCTGGTATGAATGCGTGTGATGTCCTTAGGTTAGTTAGGTTTAAGTAGTTCTAAGTGCTATGGAACTGATGACCTCAGATGTTAAGTTCCATAGTGCTCAGAGCCATTTGAACCATTTTGAACCAACCAACAGTAATTGATTACGGCCCCGTCCACAATCGCAACCGAATCCTACCTTCCCTTGACTACCAGGCCTCAGTCAGGGCCCACATCTTGCTGCATCAGTAACCTCCCCACCATTCACGTATTGTTTCCTTCACCGAGCCAAACAGAAGGAGGTCGGAAGATGAGAGATCCGGGCTATAGTATGGATGAGGAAGAACAGTCGAATGAAGTTTTGTTAGCTCCTCTCGGATGCGAAGCCATGTGAGGCCTTGCGTTGCCATGGAGATGGAGAAAGTTCGTTTCCATTTCTGTGGCGAGGAACACGCTGAAATTGTTTCTCCAGTTTCCTACGTGTAGCACAGTACGCTTCAGAGTTGATCATTACACCACAAGGGAGAACATCAAACATAAGGCGCTGCAGTCATGAACTGTGCGGCTGGTCCCGGCGGAGGTTCGAGTCCTCTCTCGGGCTTGGGTATGTTTGTTTGTCCTTAGGATGATTAAGTTTAAGTAGTGTGTAAACTTAGGGTGATAACCTTAGCAGCTAAGTCCCACAGGATTAAAAAAAAAAGGAAAAACAATACATCAAACACAACAGCCCCTTCAGAGCCCCAGAAGATAGTCGCCATGATTTTACCGGCTATGGTGCGGCTTCCAACTTATTCTTCAGAAGAGAGATGGTGTAAATCCACCCCATGGATTGTCGTTTTGTTTCCGATTCGAAGTGATGAACGCCTTGTTTCATCGCCTGTGACGATGTTCGACAAAAAAAATTGTTACGACAGATGGTCCTCCGTTGCTCTTCATGGACTTCGGTTAGGCGGTGAGGAACCCAGCGGGCACACCATTGAGTACTCCAACTGGTGGACGAGTGTGTCAGCACTGCCAACAGAAGCAGCCAGTTGCGCAACGAGGTGAATTTTTTGGCTTATTCTTCTCCATTTTCCTACTTCGAGACTTACAGTAGCTTAGTAATTACACTAATTTATGATCGGAGACTTTTTGTCTGTTACTTGACACTCAGGGTACCATATCTCGGATTTTTCAAATAATCTTTGTCTCCTTTCGCCAATCATCTATAAATTTCAGCGCTCTTTCTTTGAGATCAACAGACATTATTGCACGTAAATCACCTTATAGTATAATCTCGAAACTCTACACAGCGAAACGCACCTGGGTGCGAGCTGTCTGACGTCTGACAAACAGCGCAAGAGATCCCCCACAGAACCTAGGAAGCAATGCGCTTTAACGCACGGCCTTCATATCGAGGAAAATACCCACGTACAAATTCACATGCGTAGCTGCGCTGTTGGAACTGTAAGCGAAGTTGAATAGAAAAAAGACTTCGTGTGGACGCACCTTCAGACTTTAGGCACACTCGACTTGCAGATGTCAGCCAAAGATTGGCTGCAGCACACGGATATCACACTACAGGTTCTTTACGACAGACAAGTGCCTGCAGACACGCGCATGAATACGGGGCCAGAAATTTTTCTGGTAGCAGACAACTTTTGCATTATTCTTTCTACTGGAAGCTTAATCAGTTGCAGTGTGGTTCAACCCAGAAAATCTGTTGAGACAATCTACAGTATATATGCCAGCAGATGCGTAACATCAACACACTAGACGCACAACTACAGTTCATAATGGAAACTGAAGAAAACAAGAAACCAAATTTCCTGATCTTCGCAATAACGAAAAACGACCAGTAAGATAAATTTTGCATCTACATAAAACCAACAACCACATACTCTATTATCCATAATACATACAACCACCTGACAGCTCATAAATATACCAGTTTCATACACACGCTCCACAGGTTAAATAGAACAACTCTCAAACCTCAACACTATGCACACGAGCCAAAAATAGTCATACAAACCGCTGTTGAATCTGAGTGCAAAACAGACACCATAAACAAGCCCAACAACATGATAAAAATGAAAGGTAGTGAAAGTGGTCATGCACATATATGCACTAGCCGAGGGCTTAATAATACTGAAGCAAACCACACAGGCAACACAACAAACCACACCACATCAGGACAAAGAAACAAATAGTACCCACTAAAATATAATAATAAAACAGTACACACAACTGTAAATATAATGAGCAAGCAAGAGCTCCCAAAAACATTCACAACAAACAACATAACACAAAAAAGTATACGATGAGATAAAGTAACTTTACACAAATTCAGCAATGGAACAGCATACGAATTCACGCAACTTCTGTCAGTCCCAATACGTAGGACAAACATGTAAGAGTTTCCGAACAAATTGCATGCAACACATTAGCACTCTAAAGAGGGACGGCCCACGTTCCACTTTCGCACGACACTTAATAAATGAAAACCAACACTCTACAAATATCGAAAATGATGTGTACATTCCGAAGCACAGCAACAGCCTGCACCGGAAATTAACCTTAGAAGAAAATTATTAGTTTATTACATCCAAAAGGCTGTAGTCGAGGGCAAAAATGGACACAAAACAGTTAGCAACAACACCTTCACCTTCTCCACTGCTTTAAGAGGACTGACGCAGGACACAGAAAAGCACACACACACACACACACACACACACACACACACACACACACACACACACACACAAACGCTGCCTAGTGTTGCCATATTTGTTAATAACATCCACTCATACCTTTTCAGATCAAATGTTGTATGCCGAAAAAAACGGTAACAAGCATAGAAATTATGCAGTGACCTTCAAATAAAAAGATACTATAAAATTAGCCACACAATATCTGGAACCAGCCATTACACATACAGGATTGTCAGCAATATTCTGAAAAACATGAAGGTCGTTGCACTGAAAAATAGTTGTTAAGAAAAAATTCGATGCATTGCGCCGTTTTCAAGTTAATTATCATTGTAGTTAGCCAATCAGACTGTCGCGCGCGCAAATACAAGCGGCCCGCCAGAGACGGTGTTCCCAAACGTGTTCTTCATTTGATTTTCTAAAACCGTACAAGGGAGCGATACGAAAATGGAACAGGAGACTCGAACCCAAGCAAAAGGCTGAGCAGTCTGGTGCACTGTCATAATTCAAGGGGTTCGTCAAACTCTACCCCGTAACTCTTTTTCGATGTTAAGCCTATTACTGCTTCCTTAGTTTCTGTGGCACTGTCATAACAATAATAATAATTGTTATTATTATTACTGTTACTATTTTAAAACTAAATTAACCCTATAATGCACCTTGTTACATATATGTAACATCGGAAATTTACCATATTATTTCCACAATAAATTAATATTTACATCGAATTCTCGATTTACAATTAATTGTGTAACTACTTTAGAAATTGATTTAATTTCGCTTCACTGGAAATTTAGTGTGCCAACAGCAGGACCGCAACCCCACTAACGAACGGTTACGTGACGCTGAGGCCTTTGTTTTTCTGCAAAAGCCTACGTCTTCTTTCCTGGTGGCAAATGCAGGGAGTTATCAGTTGTGATCAGAATCGTTTCCGTTCACATTTAAATGAATAACTGAAAGGTGGAGGTTTGAAAGGGAAACAAGTTTTCACAATATCGCGCGTTAGTGTTGTATCAACAGGTCACTCAGCTTCTAGCGACGTGTGTCAATCCGACAAAAATGAACCGTGTGTTGAGAAAAGAAATTGCGATGATAATTACATTAGGTTTAGATTTTCATACAAACGTGACAAGGGCCGTCCGAGACCACATTGTGTTGTTCGTGGTGACATTCTCGCTAACAGCAGTTTGAAACCGTTTCTACTTAAACACCGTTTAGTAACTAAACACACCACCCACGTAAACAAACCTGCCGATTTCTTTTTTACCCGAAAAGCTAACGAGTGGAAACTGGTTCAACTACAGTAATGCAACTATGTCATCGGATTCTGGAGAGCATAAGAGTCGGAGATTCCTAGAACATTTGACATCAACACTTTACTAAAGACTGGGGAACTTAACTAATTCACCTATGTATTCAACAGACGCAACATGCTCATACTAGCACTTCCGGAAACCTGGTACGAAGATGAGAACGAATTTGAAGCAGAGGGCTACAGGGTTTATGAAGGGAAACAAGCCAGAAAAATAAACAGCTTTCATGGTTCTAACGAGATCTCACAGAATCCATAACAAGTTTTGCCATCATACAAGCACATGCATCTGGCAACAATGATAACAGAAAAATCCAGAAAAAGGCGAACAATTACGGGAAACACTAGAAAATGAGAAATCAAAAATATAGAAGGACCACATAAAAATACTCGTAGGAGACTTTAACTCACAGATCGACAGAGAAGAGAAAGAAGAGGCAATAGCAGGAAACTTTCTGCATCCAAATACACCAATAGGAATAGAGAATGCCACGTCAACTTCTGCAGACAATTCGGCTTAATTAATGTCAACCTTTTTCAGAAAATAACGAAGGAGAAAGAAGACCTGTACTTATCCTCATACACATTTTAGCTCAAACCAGCTGGATCATCTGGCAATCATCAAAAAAAAAAAAAACCGTAGAGGAATCATGAACGTACCGGTCAGAAGAGGATTTGGCATGAATTAGGACCACTCTTTCACAGAAATCAAAGCCGAATTTCAACCTAATAAACCAAATCCCAAAAATTTGCGTCCGTAGAAGCGAAACAAAATCTGCCAGACAACAGGAAACGAATTTGTGAAAAAGCTTCACACGACGTAGTTTAGAAAGATCAGAGAAGTAATTATAGAAGAGGTGAAAGAACGAGAACAATCACGAAGAAGAAGGAAACACAGGTGGTGGAATAAGATATGTTAAGATACGTTACGAAGCGATAGATTGTAGACTAACAGCTAGCAAAAAAATGGAACTCATGCAAAAAGGAAAGAGACTGTAACACATTCACTGAAATCAGAAAAGAGACATCAACAATTATTCTGATGGAAATATGACAAAAAACGATTACAGGAAATAGATATAAATTCCAGACGGAAGAACACTAGGGACTTCTATAAAGTTCTTAAAGAAGAAATAACAGGATGAAAGCCGGTGAGCCCACACTTCAAAGATTTAACCGCCAAACTGATTACCAGAAACAAAGATAACTGTGAGTTACTAGCAAAGCATTTCAACAATCTTCTAAAACGCGAGGAAAGAACACAATGACTAATTTTCATACAGCCTCAAAAGGAAAACCCACCTTCAGAATGACCGTCACTGCATCAAACTGAACAATAGATTGGCCAACTGAAAAACAACAGAGTGCCAGGTGAATATGGAATGCTAGCTGAGATGTGGCAACAGGGAAGAAAGTGGGCAGCTGAAACCATTTATGGGGTTGTTAAAGATTGCTGAAAGAAAGGAAAATATCGGTCGACTGGAAACAAGCCATAATCCGTCCACTACATAAGAAGGGTGACAGAGTAGACACCAACAATTATCGAGGCGTATCTCTATTTCCAGTCACCTACAAAATTATACTCAATACTCTACTAAATCAGATAGAAGATCAAGCAGAACACACAATTCGCGAGTACCAAACGGGAATCATAAAAAATAAATCGTGCCCAGAGCAAATTTTTAACTTGAAAACAACCCTCAGGAGTAGAACAATGCGGGAACTTAACACAGTCGTTACATTCATTGATGTCAAAAAAACCTACGATTCTGTAGTCAGTAATCCTAACTTTGGAAGAAGCAGGTATCGACAAAACCACGAGACAATTAGCCGAACAGACGCTCACAGACATAACTTCAAAAGTTAAATTCTCAGAAGAAGTTTATAAACCGTTCAGAATTAACACAGGTGGTAGGCACGGTGAAGGGCTCTCGCCGATTCCCTTCAATCTGGTCGTAGACAAGGTAATGAGAGAATGGGATAAATAAGTACAAGAGAAAACCATTGATGGAATCCAAAAAGGGGAAGATTTGAGGTGAAATGTCTCGCTTTTGCTGACGATATTGCAATAATTTCCAAGGGAAAAACTGAAGGGAAGGCAATGATAGAAACACTTCACGAAATTGCAGTTAAAACCGGATTACGAACATCATATGAGAAAATGGAATACATTGAACATAAACATAACAGAGAATAATATATACAAGCACAACATGGACACATCGAAAGAGCTGATAAGAATTTGGGATAATGGATACAAATGGATTATATAGCACCACAAGTAAAGAAAGATCATAGAAAATGGAATTAGCATACAAACTCACTCAAAACCGATAAAATAAAAGATCACTATCATTCCAGGCAAAAGTTAAACACTACGCAACAGTAATTAAACTGGAAGGACTTTACGGATCTGAATGCCTAACACTGAATAAAAAAGGTGAACAAGGAGAACCTGAAAAGAAAGAAAGAATAACACCCTAATTTTACGACCACGAAAGAACAAAGATAACAACAGGATGAAGAGAAGAAATGACGATCTATACAGAAACATAGAAACAATCATAGGCCCAATAAGGAAGAGGAGATTAAAGTTTTACGGTCATGTTTACAGAATGAATGACAACAGGATAACGAAGAAAATTTTTAATTTAATTTCCTAATCAAGAAACACCACGGAATGGTTGGCAGAGACAAGGAGGTTTTTGAGAACTTAATGTCACAGAAGATACCATATAGGACAAGGAAAAATTCCGGCACTGATAAATACTGCAAAATTTTCTTTCCAATAACAATAACTACAACCTAGGATGGTGATGTCAAATGCAGAGGGAGACCATCAGCCAACTCATGAAGTAGTTTTGGGGAGATAAGATGAAAAAGATTGCACCTTAGGCCTAAGCGTTCTGTAATTGGCCAAATTCTGTAATAAAAGATAAAGCAGGCCTCTTAGTCGCACATCGCAGCACAATAACGAATATTCCACGGTAAGCTTTTTTTCGATCAACTTTTCTTCCTCTTCACAGTGGTATTCATTATCCGGTTCTCTCTTGTGGTATATTTCTACAAATTTTGCAGGCAGTGGACCGCATTACGGTAAATGCACTGGACGTGCTGACAGGAACTGTGATGGATGAGGAAAGGGAACCGCGAGGACGAGAGCCGCATAAATCTTGTAGGCGGCCTTTTGAAGGTACGGCACGTGCGGACAGAGGCGTCTATGGAGCTCAGACCTCCCCTTCAAAGGGTCCCGCACCTGACGTCAAAGGGCGAGCCCTAATGCGATTATGTCCTACACTGGTCGCTCCGCACGGAGTAGGGGTCCTCCATTGTCCGCAACCAAGAAGCGCGGCGTGTACGACGTTCCACGTCGCCGATAATCGAAATTTATTCAACAAGACGCGCGCGCACACACACACACACACACACATACACTCACGTACTTCAATGTTCGCGTGCACCCACAAGTATCCTCTCTCGCACATTCTCCCACCGTTATTACAAGTGTTATGGTTCGCAGAATATGCACTCCCTAGAAGAATTGTAAAATTATTGTAGGCTACCGTAGAATATCGTAAGAAAATGTGGACTACGTTAGTTTTCCTAGTAGTTTTGGTCAATTTGGATCTTAAACGTATTACCTATTCGTTAGGTGTGTTGCATACCTATTGGGCTGTACGTCATTTGAATCGCTTCGCTTGCGCATGCGATCAGTGTCTTACTAGATTCTTGGGCCACATTGGAAAAAGATAAGTATTTTTGGGCCACACATAACATAAACTAACAAAATTGCTGAATAAAAAAATAAAAAGGGGGCTGGGGGTCGGAGGTGTACAGTTAACTCTTCTTATGATACTTTGTTCTAAAGAAATCCCAGAATGCTACATTTGATTTTTAATTTGGGAAATTATGTATCAGTTTCAAGTTCGATGGAAGTGGTTGCAAATCTCAGGTGGTTCTCAAGGTGCTCATCAGAGATTTCGGTTATATTTTTACCCTTTATGTGCATTACTCTTGAAAATACTGTCCACAAACGTACGTGCTTCCAAACAGAGACTGCATATGTAATGCGTGACTGTGTAGCAGTGGATATTTGTCTCTGAGCAGGTATGTTTTGTGAAAGTCATGACAAAATTTTTCTTTTAACTTGATGTCACATTGCAGGTCTATGCATTCCATTTGAAAACGGATCTACACTATTTATGAAAGATTTCGCATATATACAAAAAAATATTATTTTTTTTCGAAAATCCTACAACAAATCAAAAAGAGTGGCTGCGTATTTCATCCCGTCTTCAGGATTATGTTTCAGTTTGTCGTAGCTTTACATAAACATGATTCCATGGAATTTTTTTCCTGGTCGTGTGATAGATGCTCATTTCTTTGGCCGCTCTGATATTTGCTGTGGGCCGCATGCGAGCAGTGGGCCGCCGGTTGGACACCCTTCGTCTAGAAACTAAGTGAGGTTATGTAAAGTGCCACGTAACCTACAGAACATTTTTGTTCTACATACTGTAGTTATCCTCCCGTATGTTACTTAAAAATAAACAGTATTTGTAGCAAACTCGAAACTGTCGATTTTTAACTCAGGTTTTATTCGGGAATTGTTGATTTGTTACGTGAAACAGCGAAATGTTCTAATAAAAATTTAAAAAATACAGAATTACCAAGTAGCTTGCTGTACAACTTTCGCACTTACCAATAGTAACAGGAAACTTTTGCCTTTGATCGTGATGAAGAATGTACTATTGAGTGCAAAATAACAGCAACAATTACATAGATGTTTTTACGTTTGGGCATGTAAACTGTGCTTGCACAGTAGAGTTGCGCTCTACCAAGCCTACTGTTCGGTAGTTTTGGTACGTTACATAAATGACGAGGTAAATGGTACGGTTACCAGTAGTAGTGGTAGCATCGGTAGGAAAGAAACGTAGATGAATGTGTGAGAGAGGAACTGGCAGCCGATTGTGCCAACCGTATAGCGGCGGCTGCTGGCGCGAATTATGCCGGTACTTCATCAATTGCTAAGTCCAACACCACTTGATAAATAAATCAAATTACTGCAAAAAGAACATGTAGACTTACCATAAGTCTACATGTTACTTACATATATCAAAGCAATTAAGCTTTGATTATATAAAAGGGCAGAAGTTATGTGAGCAGCTAATTTTTATTACTTATAAAATTTATATTTTTTATATATATATATAATACGCAATGGACTAACGGCGAATAACGTGCGTCTCTAATTATGTGCAAAACAATCAAACAAGAAGCTTTATTCTTGCTTGCTTACTCACTTTTCCTTTGTATTATATGCAAGTTTTGGTAAGTCTACATGTTCTTTTTGCAGTAATTTGATTTATTTATCAAGTGGTGTTGGACTTAGCAATTGATTTAGTACCGGCATAATTCGCGCCAGCAGCCGCCGCTATACGATTGGCAAAATCGGCTGCCAGTTCCTCTCTCACACATTCATCTACGTTTCTTTCCTACCGATGCTACCACTACTACTGGTAACCGTACCATTTACCTCGTCATTTATGTAACGTACCAAAACTACCGAACGGTAGGCTTGGTAGAGCGCAACTCTACCTCCTCCACCATGGACTTTTGTAGATTTTTCATGTTCTGCAGAGTATTTCTTCTCTGACTGTGTTTTCTCATATTTTTACCTTGCCAGGGAGGAAGATCAAGCTGGGAATCAGATTGACTCATTTTTATTTTCATTTTTAATACACTAGCAGCCGGCCGAAGTGGCCGTGCGGTTAAAGGCGCTGCAGTCTGGAACCGCAAGACCGCTACGGTCGCAGGTTCGAATCCTGCCTCGGGCATGGATGTTTGTGATGTCCTTAGGTTAGTTAGGTTTAACTAGTTCTAAGTTCTAGGGGACTAATGACCTCAGCAGTTGAGTCCCATAGTGCTCAGAGCCATTTGAACCATTTTTAATACACTAGCGGCCATTAAAATTGCTACGCCAAGAAGAAATGCAGATGATAAACGGGTATTCATTGGACAAATATATTATACTAGAACTGACATGTGATTACACTTTCACCCAATTTGGGTGCATAGATCCTGAGAAATCAGTACCCAGAACAACCACCTCTGGCCATAATAACGGCCTTGATACGCCTGGGCATTGAGTCAAACAGAGCTTGGATGGCGTGTACAGGTACAGCTGCCCATGCAGCTTCAACACGATACTACAGTTCATCAAAAGTAGTGACAGGCGTATTGTGACGAGCCAGTTGCTCTGCCACCATTGATCAGACGTTTTCAATTGGTGAGAGATCTGGAGAATGTGCTGCCCAGGGCAGCAGTCGAACATTTTCTGTACCCGGAAATGCCCGTACAGGACCGGCAACATGCGGTCGTGCTTTATCCTGCTGAAACGTAGGGTTTCGCATGGATCGAATGAAGGGTAGAGCGCCGCGCGGGCTTAGTCGAGCGGTCTAAGGCGCTGTAGTCATGGACTGTGCGGCTGGTCTCGGCGGAGGTTCGAGTCCTCCCTCAGGCATGGGTGTGTGTGTTTGTCCTTAGGATAATTTAGGTTAAGTAGTGTGTAAGCTTAGGGAGTGATGACCTTAGCAGTTAAGTTCCATAAGATGTCACACACATTTGAACAATTTTTTTGATGATTAGAGGCACGGGTCGTAACACATCTCAAATGTAACGTCCACTGTTCAAAGTGCAGTCAATGCGAACAAGAGGTGACTGAGACGTGTAACCAGTGGCACCCCATACCATCACACCGGGTGACACGCCAGGATGGCGATGACGAATACACGCTTCCAATGTGTGTTCACCGCAATGTGTCCAAACACGGATGCGACCATTATGATGCTGTAAACAGAACCCGGATTCATCCGAAAAAATGACGTTTTGCCAACCGTGCATCCAGGTTCGTCGTTGAGTACACCATCGCAGGCGCTCCTGTCTGTGATGCAGTGTCAAGGGTAACCGCAGCCATGGTCTCCGAGCTGATAGTTCATGCTGCTGCAAACGTCGTCGAACTGTTCGAGCAGATGGTTGTTGTCTTGACTCAGATATCGAGACGTGGCTGCACGATCCGTTACAGCCATGCGGATAAGATGCCTGTCATCTCGACTGCTAGTGATACGAGGCCGTTGGGATCCAGCACGGCGTTCCATATTACCCTCCTGAACCCCCCGATTCCATATTCTGTTAACAGTCATTGGATCTCGACCAACGCGAGCAGCAATGTCGCGATTCGATAAACCGCAATCGCTGTAGGCTACAATCCGAGCTTTATCAAAGTCGGAAACGTGATGGTATGCATTTATCCTCCTTATACGAGGCTTCACAACAACGTTTCACCAGGCAACGCCGGTCAACTGCTGGTTGTGTATGAGAAATGGGTTGGAAACTTTTCTCATGTCAGCACGTTGCAGGTATCGCACAGGCGCCAACCTTATGTCAATGGTCTGAAAAGCAAATCATTTGCATGTCACAGCATCTTCTTCCTGTCGGTTAAATTTCGCGTCTGTAGCACGTCATCTTCGTGGTGTAGCAATTTTAATGGCCAGTAGCGTAGTACTGGCATAATTCGCGCCAGTAGCCGCTGCTATACGATTGACACAATCGGCTGCCAGTTCCTCTCTCACACATTCATCTACGTTTCTTTCCTACCGATGTTACCACTACTACTGGTAACCGTACCATTTACCACGTCATTTATGTAACGTACCAAAACTACCGAACAGTAGGCATGGTAGAGTGCAGCTCTACTCCCTATACATTTAAAGGCGGCAGTTAATCCATCTTTCATGGACTTTTGTAGATTTTTCATATTCTGCAGAGTATTTTTTCTCTGACTGTGTTTTCTCATATTTTTACCTTGCCAGGGAGGAAGATCACACTGGGATTCAGATTGACTGATTTTTATTTTCCTTTTTAATATGTTAGATATTCAGCACACCATGCACCTGTAACCATCTCTCCGCACATGGATGATTGAAGTTTTATGAATGGGATGTAATTGGAAAGGCACGCACATTGTTAAATTCAGGTGTACTGTTTTGGTTCAGCTTTGTAGCAGGCCTGGGAATGGCCGTTGAGTAATAATTTTTAAAAGGTGTCTTCGGGCAGCAGTATGGCAGGATGTATGTCAGCCCGGTCTTTCTTAACTCACGGCCTCGCCATTTGTTCCCTGAGAACCATGTGAAAGACAAGCGCTTGTTCAAATTTTAGACTTTGGACCGATGGAAAACTTTGAGCGAAGGAACCACGTGTTGTTTCTCCTGCTTTCTGGTTGGAGGGGACACATCTAGCACTGAAAAATTCATCTTGTCGATTGGTCAGTTAGCCAAGTTTTTTTTCTGTCTCTGAGCACGGAGGCGAGACAGATTGGATTTTTTGTAGAGTGGGGAGTCGCTATGCTGATCTCTAGTGAGTATGACGTGCCGGTTCTGTGCACACTTGGAAACTGATCTTGGATGGGAGATAGCTCAATTTTTTCGCCTCAGGAGTTTTCTATAATTGAAAAAATCACTTGTCCGAAGCATTATAGGGTTCTAGAGAGTGATAACTTTGGTATCAGTTAGATTCGCGTGAGTCTGACTTCGTTCTTTATCCGCCAAGATTCACTTCATGTATCGTGACCCGATTAAGTTTCGTGCTTTTCGCTGCGACCCAGAAGCCAGTATTGACAATTCAACCTTTAGTAGAAAATGTTGGATCTTGCCTTCGGTAATTCTGTGAACACATGAGCGACCATCCTGCGTTCCTTACTCGCCCGAGTACTCGCCGAATAATGATGATTAACATAACGACAAAAAATTTCCCCTTACCGAACCGTAGTGTTTGGATGTTTTGTGGGTGAAATATTTTCTGAAGTTGAAGAACGTGCTCCAGATCGTAAATAAATGTCAATTTGGTGTCAACATAGCTCGTTAAACGTTTCCTCAATGTGCGCACCAGCACGCCGTCCCACCTTCGGTGGTCATTAACCTCATTTACCCTGTAAGAGGAAGATACTGGATAGGATTTAGAAAAAGTTCATTCGCTCCTCAGTCGATCTAAAGTCACATAGTTAAATTTCCATTGGACAGTTTCTTTGTCATATAATATTCGATTAATGTGTATGTGAATTCAGGCAGCTTGGGATTCAGAGGAAGTTAGAGAATGATAAGCACTGTTTTGTTCAGTCGGAAGTTCACAGCAACGAAAAAGTACATGTTCTATGGAAAAAGTTCATTACACCGAATTACCAGTTCTCAGCATTTACATTTTTCGATATCTTATAGACAGTGAGCGACACAAACACTTAAAAAAATAACACCACTTTTATTACTTGCATAGACTTTTGCCGGCCGGGGTGGCCGAGCGGTTCAAGGCGCTCCAGTCTGGAACCACGCGACCGCTGCGGTCGCAGGTTCGAATCCTGCCTCGGGCTTGGATGTGTGTGGTGTCCTCAGGTTAGTTAGGTTTAAGTAGTTCTAAGTTCTAGGGGACTGATGATCTTAGCTGTTAAGTCCAATAGTGCTCAGAGCCATTTGAACCGTAGACTTTTGGAATTGGTAACTTCATCCCCAATACTATATTCATCACAGGAAATCACTACATACCTCACATGTGAAGTGGAGGTAAAACTGAACATGCATACTGATTTTTACTCACATTGTCATGACGATTGTTTTGGGTAAGGGGTGGTACACCTATTACCTTCTTTAAAGTCATTGAGAACGGCATCATTCGAGGATCATTACTGAGTGTTCCTCTTTCATCACAGCCGTCAAAGGAGTTGTTGCCTCCTGCTCTTTATATTAAAGACTTTTGCACTTGCATTTACATGGGTCAGCCACAACATTATGACCACCTACCTAATAGCCGGTATGTCCACCTTCGGCTCGGATAACAGCGGCGACGTGTCATGGCAGGGAAGCAATAAGGCGTCGTAGGTCGCTGGAGGGAGTTGGTACCATATCTGCACACACAAGTTACCTAACTCCCGTAAATTACGGGGAGAGGCGATAAACTCTGACGCCACGTCCGATCACATCCCAGATGCCTTCGATCGGGTTCAGATCTGGTGAGTTGGGGGACCAGCGCATCAAGTGGAACTCGCCACTGCGTTCCTCGAAGGCTTTGTGGCATGGAGCATTATCTTGCTGAAAATTGCCACCTTTGTCGGAAAACATTTCATGAAGGGGCGTACGTGGTCTGCAACCAGTGTGCAATACCCCTTGGCCATCGTGGTACCTTGCAGGAGCTCCACTTGATCCATGGATGCTCACGTGAATGTTGCCCAGAGCATAATGGAGTCGCCGCCAGCTTGTTTCTGTCCCGCGGTACAAGTGTAAGGAGCTGTTCCTTTGGAAGACGACCGATTCCCGCCCTTCGATCGGCATGATGAAGGTATCGGCGTTCATCAGTCAAAAATGGTTCAAATAGCTCTGAGCACTATGGGAGTTAACATCTTAGGTCATCAGTCCCCTAGAACTTAGAACCACTTAAACCTAACTAACCTAAGGACATCACACACATCCATGCCCGAGGCAGGATTCGAACCTGCGACCGTAGCAGTCCCGCGGTTCCGGACTGAAGCGCCCAGAACCGCACGGCCACCGCGGCCGGCGGTTCATCAGTCCATGCAACGCTCTGCCACTGCGCCAACGTCCAGTGCCCATTTCAGTTGTAGTCGCCGATGTCGTGGTGTTAACATTGGCACGTGCATGGGTCGTCGACTGCGGAGGCCCATCGTTAGGGATGTTTGGTGCACTGCGTGTTCGAACACACTTGCACTCTGCCCAGCAGTAAAGCCTGATCTTAGTTCCGCCACGGTTCGCCGCCTTTCCTGTTTTACCAGCCTGCCCAGCCTACGATGTCCGACATCTGTAATGAGGGGTGACCGCCCGGTCCCACGACCTTTGGATGTGATTTCACCTTGGTTTCGCCACGTGCTGAAGACATTCGCCACGACAGTCCTCGAACACCGGAAAAGTCGTGTAGCTTCCGAAATGCTCGTGCCGAGTCTCCGGGTGATCACAATCTGCCCTCGGTCAAACTCAGACCGATATCGCAGGTTCCTCATTCTACACACGGACAGCGCGCTCACTGATACTACATGCATTCCTCGCCAGGTGGTGCTGCTATCGCATGGTCGTGTTTATATCAATAGTAAGTCAATGGTCGTAACGTTCTGGTTGATCAGTGTAGGTCTGTGATCCTAGATGAGCAAGGAACCATAAGGAGGCCCATTCCTTGTGCTCCATACCATGGCTTTCAATTTTCCATACTATGTATTTTTGTCATTTCACTATGGTTCGTTCAGACCCAAACCTCTGCTTGGAAATCAATCAGCTAAGGTGCTGGCATAGTCTCATGTATCTTCCATGGCAAACAACTAATATGGGTAGACCATTTCCGTGAGCTTAAAACACGTTCCACACAGAGGCTGAACACTCTCTGCTTTCTTGGACATTCCTCTAAGGGTTGCCTATCTCATGTAACATCACATTTCAAAAACGTGTACTCCCTTCTTTTCAGAACTATTTATCGGCCGCGTTTCACTTCTGTACAAAGCTACATACCAAACAATTTCAGAAAAAGCTTCCAATTAAAAGTTATATTTCACACTGTAATGCCGTAACCATTTTATGGGCAAATCCATGGTAATATGTAGTGGATTACTGTGGCAGCTGCTGGTAGCTGGCGAGCACAAAGTGTTGTCATTCCGGTTATAGCAACAGAGCTGTTGAATTACTGCGGATAGGCCATGCTTACTCGGTGAAAGCTCCAGCGCAGCATTAACACACGGTTCTTGCAGTACGGGCAAAGGGACTTCTCCACCAAGGGGTTTCAGTGGTGTTGCCGAGAACGTGAATAGAAGCATAACATATGCGCTGCTACCTTGTATAAATAGCTGTGGTAGCAGATTCATTGGTACCGCAGCAGGTCTACCAGGACTTGAGGCTATGCCAGATTACTAGGCCACATGGAACCACCAGCAGCAGTTATGATTTCAGGTTTCCATCGCGGTACCAGCTTCCCGCAGTAGGTCCACTTCCAGACTTAGTGCCACAGTGCTGCCACAGTCCATACCAGGCTCAGTCCACCAGCAAGCTGGACTACTGCCCAGGGGGCAGCAGGTCATATGCCAAGCACAGCAGCCGCCTGCCGACGTCGCGGACTGAGTGCTGCCGCGCTGCCCGCCAGTGGACGCTGGGAAGCAGTCATTCTTGCAGAGGTGGCTAACGAAGAAAGATTCCCAGCCGTCCTTGCGCGCTGCTGACGCAAGTTGTTTGTGACTCGTCTAACGCTATTGCGTCAACTGCCACTCACTGACTACAGGTGAGAGCAAAGCTGTGTGCGCATACTGCAGTCAGCTGGCTGGCACAGCACTGCCTGATTCAATTCCACTACTTTCCACTACCCTTGCTTTATTTCAGTTGATGTTCATCCCATGACTTCTTTTTAAGACACTATTCCAAGTCCTTTATCGACTATGACAAAACTGTCATCTGCAAACGTCAAAAGTTTTATTTTCTCCTTTAACTTTAATTTCCTTTCGAAATTTACCCTTGTTTCATCTACTAATTCGGTATGAAAACTGAGGAGGAAAGCATGGAGGATGGGCTACAACCCTGCCTGAGGACCATATCGAATGCATGCCGACATAGGCCCTCTGCTAAGAGCGCCCGCACAGTGGGGGTGCAAAAATTGGCCGAGAAAAACAATAGAGGAAGATGGATTGAGTAATACTGGGAGAGGCGTGTGAGTTCTCTTTATCTTCTGCCCGCAAGAAGCTTTTCCGTCGGCCTGTGGCTCTACACTGAGGTGAAAAAGTCATGAGATCCTCCTAATTTAGTGTCAGAGCTAATTTGTCCGCCATAGTGCACCATGTCGATGTTGTGTGGACTCGAAAAATCGCTGGAAGTCTCTTGCAGAAATATTGAGCCATGTTGCCTCTGTAGCTGTCCATGATCGCGAAAGCGTTGCTGCTGCAAGATGTTGCGCACAAACTCTGACTTCTCGGTTATGTCCCATCAACGTTCGATGGGATTCACGTCGGGCGGCCTGCGTGACCTAATCATTCGTTCAAACCTTCCAGAATGTTCTTCAAACCAATATCTGTCCGGTACCCAGCGCATTGTCGTCCAAAAAAATTCCGTTATTGTTTGAGAACATGAAGTACATGCAGGGCTACAAATGGTCTCCAAGAACCCGAACTTAACCATTTCTAAAAAGGACGTTCAAAAAGTTTTGCACAGTCGTCTCTAATTTTTTTATTTTTTGCAGAAGAACAATGAAAGTTTTTGTGAACATACTCGGAACATTTAGCTATTAGTTGGCGTATAAAAGCATTTTCTTTTACTTACAGGTGATCCATAGTGGACCGTGAAGTAGATGTCAGATTGCGACAACGGTCGGTGATGGAATTCCTCTTAAAGACCGGCGATGACTCTGCCACATCGATTCACAGGAAGTTGCTCCCTGTTTATGGGGAGGACACAGTGGATCGCAGCAGTATCCAGCGGTGGTTGCAGAGGTTTAAAGAAGGTGATTTCTCTCTACTGGACAATCCACGATGCGGTAGACCATCGACGGCAGTGAGTGATGTGAATAAGGAGACCATTGATCACATCATCCAAAATGACAAATGTGTGACTACAAGACAGCTTGCTGAAATGACTCGTTTGTCATTGGGTAGTGTGGTATCACTGGTACAGTCACAAGGATACAGAAAATTCTGTGCACGTTGGGTGCCTAGATTTTTGACAAGAGAAATGAAAACCACGAGGAAGAATGTGTGCGAGGGTCTCGTGAAGACCTTTATTGAAGAGTGGAAACAGTTTTTTGACGGCGTCATTACCCAGGATGAAACATGGTTGTTTTTGTCAGAACCTGAGAGCAAACTCCAATCCATGGAGTGGCGTCATCCGTGTTCCCCTCGGAAGAAGAAACCAAGACTTTCACCAACAGCAGGCCGAAAGTTGATGGCCTCATTCTTCTGGGATCAGTGTGGTGTCATTTTCATTGACTTTTTGTGACCTGTCTCCATAATTAACCGGAACCGTTACTATTTGTCATTGGACAAGCTGTGACGTACCACACAGACCACAGCTTCAGAGTCAGTTCATCAGCCTACACCATGACAATGCCAAACTCCGTACAGACCTTATGACGCAGGAGAAAATCAGGTAAATGAGTTGGAAAATTGTTCCTCATCCTCCCTACAGTCCCAACTTACCTCCGTCTGATTTTTACCTCTTTGGTCGTCTGAAGGCCCACCTGCGAGGTAAAACATTTGATAGTGAGAAAGACCTTATTTCCTGTGTCAAGCGATGGTATAAAAGTCAATCCCTTGAATTTTACCAAAGTGCATTTACATCATGGAAAGAACGTTGGGGCACCTTCGTCACAGATGATGGAGGCTACATTGATTAGGCTCAATGTATAGCTAAATGTTCCAAGTATGTTCACAAAAAATTTCATTCTCCTCCTGCAAAAAGTAAAAAAATTAGAGACGACTGTGCAAAACTTTTTGAACGAACTTTGTAGTCAATTATAGGTTCAGTTCGACCAGAGGAACCAGTCCATTCAGTGCAAACACAGTCCACATCACTATGGAGCCACCACCAGCTTGTACAGTGCCCGACGACTTGGGTCCGTGGTTCCGTGGGTGCTGCGCCATACTCGAACCTTACTGAAACGCCCTGCTAAGCCTGCCGGACAGGACAGGTAGTTTAAGTTGTGGAAAGGGGCAAAAATAGGCGGCCGTCAGTTACACTCGAACATACAACCTTTTATTTGATCAAACATTACAAGAGCAAAAAAAAAATTTTTTTTTTAAACACAGCTTTAGTTTTGGAACTTAATTAGTGGCTGAATGCGCCGTACAATCTCATGCTTTAAGGGCAAGACCACTTTAATTTAAAAAAAGGCTGAAAGCCAATAACTTAAAGCTCCACCAAAATCAGAAATTTAAAAGCAAAGCCTTATCTTAAAACAGTTCGTTAATTAGGCTGAAGGCCCAAAGACTTTGACACCTTAAGAGCAAACAACTTAAATTCAAAATCGGCTGAAGGCCCAACACTTAAGACTCAATAACATTAATTTTAAAAATGCCAAAGGCTTTACGTAAAACAGTTCTTAATTAGGTTGAAGGCCCAAACCATCAGAGGCCTTAAGGGCAAAACAACATTAATCTAAAAATTGGCTAGAAGCCAAACAAATACAAACAAAGGCAGTACACCCAAGGGCGCTCAGAAGTTCCGAAGGTCGGCCTGGAATTCAAACACTAACGCTCGCTTAGGCGAGACAGGCAGTCGGCCCAACCACTGTCGATCCGAAGACAATCCAACCGCCAGACAAAATGGTTCAAATGGCTCTGAGCACTATGGGACTTAACTTCTGAGGTCATCAGTCCCCTAGAACTTGGAACTACTTAAACCTAACTAACCTAAGGTACATCACACACACCCATGCCCGAGGCAGGATTCGAACCTGCGACCGTAGCGGTCGCTCAGTGCCAGACTGTAGCGCCTAGAACCGCTCGGCCACTTCGGCCGGCCAACCGACAGACAGTCAACGGACCCACCGACAAGCTAACCTCTGCTTCACCCAACCAGCACACAACAGAGAGTTCAATGGAACAACATAGAAGGTATTGGCGCCCACAATCAATTATACATTAAGCTGTCAAACTACACAACGTGCTGGACAGCGACAACACGATGAGGAAAATACGCTACCTGAATTTATGTCAATGGCCAGGGCAGGTAACCGAAATGTTAACGGCCACAAGGCAGAAGACTCCGCTGGTGCACTTCAATCCAAATAACCAAGTACAGTTAAACTCCAACGGAGGGTGGCTAAAATTTGCCAACTTGAAAACACACATTGTTGCTCGTGAGAATACCCCAGCAGCCGACAACGAACTCACAAACGACACAATGTGAACAGTTGTGACTTGTTGGTAGATTAAGTCAAAACTCAACTTTCACGTCCAGGATCGGTGAGCGGGAACAGCACCACACACTCCAACACAGCATAGAGGCCGCCAGCGGGCCTTGCCAAACTATGTGCTGCGCACACTTCCTAGCTGCTCCACGCCAACCGACCAACTGCCCGCACACAGCCCAGCCGGAAACTATAAGCGCCAGGCCAAAGATAGTCCATGGTGCGGATATCGATACACACCGCTGCTGCCACCCACGGAAAGAGAGGATAACAGCATAATCGCGATAACTGCGGAAGACTAAACACAGAATAGCAACAAAGGTTTAATCCCACACATAGCATGAGCCAGCCACGGCTCATACCACCAGCTCTTATCAACTGAAAGGCGCTCGTGTCGGTCTTCTGCTGCCATAACCCACTGATGCCAAATTTCGCCCAGCAGATACACTGGTCATACACCCCACATTGATTTCTGCGGTTATTTCATGCAGTCTTACTTGTCTGTTAGCAGTGGCAACACTACACAAACTGGATGTTCTTGGTCGTTAAGTGGAGGCCATCGGCCACTACGTTGTCCATGGTTAGAAGTACTGCCTCAGAATTGGCATTCTAGGAGCACTCTTAACGATTTCCGAAACGGAATGTCCCATGCATCTAGCTCAAACTACCATTCTGCATTCGAAGTCTGTTAATTCCCTGCCAGCCAGAGTGGCCGTGCGGTTCTAGGCGCTACAGTCCGGAACCGAGCGACCGCTACGGTCGCAGGTTCGAATCCTGCCTCGGGCATGGATGTGTGTGTTGTCCTTAGGTTAGTTAGGTTTAATTAGTTCTGGGTTCTGGGCGACAGATGACCACAGAAGTTAAGTCGCATAGTGCTCAGAGCCATTTGAACCATTTGTTAATCCCCGTCGAGTGCCGTAACCACGTCGAAAACCTTTTCACATGAAGCACCTGCGTACAAATGACAGCTCCGCCAACGCACTGCTCTTTTACACCACATGTATGTGATACTACCGCCATATCTATATGTGCATTTCGCTGCCCATGACTTTTGTCATAGTGTAAATAGAGGCAGTTACCACAGTGTCTTTCTAAAGGAACGATTAGTACCAAACAGACAGACAGACGCCCATGCTGACAGTGTGGTTGGTTCACACAGCTATCGCCTACATAGCTAGCTTATGTTCAGCAATGGACCGGTTGGATGAGGGTCAAGGGCCTAATCAGTGAGCCCCTTGGCAAAGGTGTAGTTCATATGCAGTTTTTTTCCCTTTATTGCCGAGAGACATAAGCAGACAGGAAGACATTTAAAACAATATAAAGAAGAAAACATGGCTGAATATAGAAACAAAAAAGGTGGAAACATAAGAAAAGAAAGCATACAAAGTGGTGACTGTAAAACCGAGGTAAAAATCTAAAGAAAGTATTTTACACAAAAAACACACACTGGATTAAAATGCGACAGGCAAAGTATGGGCGGAGCATAAAAAGTCTCAGGACAATTAAAACAGCCACGTGATAGACGGCGTAGCACGGAACAATCATCGACAATAAACAGGTCAAGCACACAATTAAAACCACATCACTAGATGAGACTGTATAAAGGCACCAAAACACAACACTAATGCAGCACAGTGATAATGAATAAAAACCTGGAAGTATCTGCTGAGGGAGGGGGGAAGCGACAAGGGAGAAGGGAAAAGGTGAGGAGGAGGGGACAGAAAGGAGGATGAGGTGGGGCGCGCTGAAGGAGGGGCGGGGAGGGAGGGGATGGGAGAGGAAAACAGCCGAGGAGAGGGCGCAGGGACTCAGGGAGGGAAGGAGGAAAATCCGCTCTGGGAGAAGGAGGGGAGAGGAAAGAGAGGGCCCTGAGGAGGGGGGAACAAGGCCGGGTTACAGTTGGAAGGAAGGGTAGACGTCAGAGCGAATTTCAACATCCGGGTGGGGGAGGTGCTGGAAACAGCCCTGATGAAGGAGATGGTGTGGAGACAGAGAGAGGCAGGGATACTGCAATGGAAGCGTGGCAATGGGTGGGGGGTGGAGAGGAAGAAGGAAACCAGGGGTTGGGGGGGGGGGGGGATCAAGCCTGCAGACAGTGTAAAGGACGCAGAGATGTTGGAGAAAAAAGAGGAGGTGGGGAAGCGGATGAGGTCATACAGGAGTCATGTGGGGGATTCATCTGGAGTTAGTGCATCTGCCAGGAATTTGATCGATTTATGAAAGTACATAGGAGTAGTTCAAATGTTCAAATGTGTGTGAAATCTTATGAGACTTAACTGCTAAGGTCATCAGTCCCTAAGCTTACACACTACTTAACCTAAATTATCCTAAGGACAAACACACACACACATACCCATGCCCGAGGGAGGACTCGAACCTTCACCGGGGCCAGCCGCACAGTCCATGACTGCAGTGCCAAAGACCGATAGGCTAATCCCGCGCAGAAGACGTACTGAAATCAATTTTGATATCTGTGATATCACATGTCGATACCTCCGCACAGGCATCACAGCAAGGTAACTGCTGTTTGTAGTATTCCAAGATGCTACTCCAGGCGGGTGTAAAAACGAATGTGCGCAACGGAAAATAATAAACGCTAAAATGATGATTTGGCCCTGTCTGACTACCCCTGAAGTAGATCTTAGGATCTCTTAATGCTCTTTTTTTACATACAGATTACAATCTAAACATAAATGAACGATGAAGGCAACTAATACTACTAAATGCTGAACTTTGCCGTTCAATTTATATTTATTATAGAGTAAAATCAACTCTTTAGGTACAATTGTCTATATTTCCTAACGAAATTATTAAACTACTGCCCAACTCTGCCCCTTATTATGACTGCGCAGTCTAATATCACTAACGCGAAATGACTGACATCATCTACGTACCAAACACTAGAAGGCATTACTTTCAAAGATGTTCTACCGTGGTGTGGAACCTCAGTGGAAATAAACTAACGTGATCACAGCTGTTTAGCTTTATAGCTCTATTAACCCGAAGCAATTTGCGATATCACCATATGCACTGCGTTCGGTGCGTTGAAATGATGGTTCTCGTACTCGTCTGCGACGATGGAAGAACTCCAGCCACAAATAAACTCTTTCAAACACTAGGACGACAGAAAGCGGTCCTCTGACTAATATACTCCAACACTTTCCTCTCCTCTCTGGGTTCTACAGACGAGAAACGCGAACTCCCAGCCACAAGGACGGAGGTCAGATAATGTCTCAACTTAAGTATAGGCAGAAGAAGTGCTCTCAATTACTGAATGCTGCGAACTCAACGACGACTTCCAACCCGAAGGGGAAGTCCAGAATCGTATAGGTTCACAACAGTACAGTGCCTAACTGTTGTAACTATAAACTCTCCTGAGAGCAAAGACAGCAAGTTCGTCTGTACCAACAAAGCTGATACCGTCACACACGGGCGCTCACAACGGAAGACCTCGTCTCTCCACCACTGGCTTCCCAGCAAGGCTCGGCTCCCTACCCTCGTAAATCCGGAAACGAATCATATTCCCGAAACCACGGAATATTCTCCCTCTCTACAGATTCTTCCGAACGCCGACCAACCATAATTTAGTCTTTTGTAGTCCAGCGCGGGAAGTTTGTGAGAAAAACCTATACTCGTACGATGATACGGTACTGAGTAAAAATCCTTGGAAATAACCCAGTCTGCGTGGTTTCTGAGGTGCTGCTTCTACGTTTCTCTCACCTGCGTCCAAGATTTGCAGAGTTCCCGGTTATCCTTCCGGTCCTTCTACAATAGCGGCCGGCTGTCACCCTATTGTGCTCCAGAGCTCAGATGCCACGACGTCCGTCTAGCTACTTCCTGTTTTTAAGCAGGACCAACACCTGTGTGGGCCTTCCACCCAGATCTTGAGTTCTGCCTGTCGTTTCATCTCCACTGGCGTTCCAACCTCTACTAGTATAAGCAATCATTCATTGCGCCATTCTGATAACAAAGACACCCCGTCACCTTTCATGCAATAAGCTTTAACAATTATTTACAAGGCATACGTGACAACGTCAGTCTACTTTATATATTCACCTATACCATGTATAACCTGTCACATGATACCTAATTGTGGTTGTAGATCATGGCAAAGTATGTGGATGAGTGCTTGTTAGGTGTGGAATTATAGCCACCTTACAGTATTACTTGTTTATTTATCATTTCTGCTCCTGTCCAGCTTTCCTATGACGTCAGTTGCCACACCATTCTGTAACCCATCTCTCCTTACCGCCGCATATGAAGTCGTACCCAAAATGCCAGAGCTGATAAATAACTTGAGGAGAACTAAAAGATATCGGTCGGGTCAGTACACCGGTCAGAACAAGCGAGGAGTCTCCCAGGGCTCATCTGTGACAAGAGAAATCCCGCCTGCATCCAATTAACCACCAGCCCGATTAAGGGCATAGATAGTTACAGAGTTAAGAGTGCCTTCTAGATGGGGGATTCATAATAGTAATAGCGAGAAGGCAAAATATGTAATCTATATCAGTTGGTCCGACAGTAACAAAATAAAAATAATTACTTCAGCGAGTGGATGGAGCCAGGCGCATTTCCCCAGGGCTCTGCATGCGAGAGAGCTGTCCCTCCCACAGCTGTCCTACCCATGATCTGTCATAGACAAAGCGCTAGAGGGGTAAGCTTCCATTATCCCTGTAACGGAAAATAGGGTGCTTAAGAAACGGGCGTTGAAAAAAGGAGTTCTTGCTGCTATTTCGCTATGGAATTACAGCATCTCAGAGGTTAGTAGCTGCTGAACCAAATATGCTGTTCCACAGAATACTTGCGAGTTTTGCTGATTTCTGGCTGCTGAGGACTGTTAATGATTTATGAGTAACAAATAAGTCTGTTCTTTATCATAAATCATTGTATTGTATTGTATGTTAACCGGTGGTCTAGTAACGACGGAGAGGCTCCGTCCCCGCCTCAGCCGCAGTGGTCCACAACCCCACGACGACGACCACAGTCCACTTCACCCCTCACCGAACCACTCTTTCAGGGGTTATTGTGCCGTTTGGCCCTCGGTCCCCAGGTAGACACCGCCCCCCCCCCCCCCCCAATCCGGGGACGTATCACACCAGACGAGTGTAACAGTGTAACCCCTATGTCTGCATCGTAGAGTAATGGTGATGTACGCATACGTGGAGAACTTGTTTGCGCCGACATAGTGTAGCTGAGGCGGAATAAGGGGAACCAGGCCGCATTCGCACATGGAAAACCGCCTAAAAACCATCCACAGATTGACCGGCTCACCGGACCTAGACATAGGTCCGCCGGGCGGTTTCGTGCCGGGGACCAGGCGCTCCTTCCCATTCCGGGAATCATATTATAACGAAATTTATCACCAACAGTTCAGTTAAGTAACGTTTTTCATTAAGTCTTAATTTTTATTAAACCGAAACAAAATTATAAAATTACGTAGGAAACATTGCAGAAAGATAGTTATACGGGATTTTTTATGGTGATGGGGGGGGGGGGGGGGGAGGGACGGCAGTTTCGGCACTTTCAACTGCCGGTAATCTTTCAAGTCCTTAGACTCATGCCACAGTCTGGTTTCTACACAGATGCTACTAAATATTAGTAAAAACTGACAAACAAAAAACATATTATTATTATTATTATTATTATTATTACAATTAAAATCTTAGACATCTATGTAACTTTTCAGTGAAATTGCTCTTTCTTGTTATTACAGTTACAACTTACTCATATGTGGTAAGTTATAAGTAATTATGATAGCAAATTACATTGAGGTGGGGTGTAGAGGGGGAAAACGAGCAGGAGGAAGTATGAAACCGTAACACCTCACTTCGCCCCTCCCCTCGCACACACACACACAAACACACACACACACACACACACACACACACACACACACACACACACACACACAGCGTCTTATCGTCTGATTCTCCTAACAGAACCAGCTTAATCACTAGGGCCATTCAATAAGTAATGCAACACATCTTTTTTTCTGAAAGCAGTTTGATTTTATTCAGGATTACAATAAACCATATTATTTAGCACTGCTACAAAACCCTACTTTCGACATAATCTCCGTTCAATGCGGCGGCCTTACGCCATCTTAGTGAGAGGGCTTGTACGCCCGCATGGACCACACTGATCGAAATCGGAGCTAACACCTTACTGCATCAATAAACTGCCAGTCACTAAGTACTGCTTCCCGCGGAGTGCATCTTTCATTGGGCTAAACAGATGAAAGTAGAAGGCTCAAAATTCGGGCTGTTGGATGAAGAAAAGTCCAGTAAAGTATCGTAGCTCCCCTCGTGTGCGCAGACTTGTGTTACGCCTTGCGTTGTCATGGAGAAAGAGAAGTTCGTTTGCATTTTGTGGCGACGAACAAACTGAAGTCGTTTCTTCAGCTTCCTGAAGGTAGCACAATACACTCCAGAGTTGATCGTTACAGTATAAGGGATTACAACAAACATAACAACCCCTTCAGAGTCCCGGAAGATCGTCGTCATGACTTTACCGGATGAATATGCGGCTTTGAATATAAGAACGTAGGCTTCCGCAGCCGGTGTCATAGTGATTAATATTCTTCTTGGTATTATGTCGCGTCATTGCTAAAAACTAACAACAATAATAAACTAAAACCGACGTTTCGGCCGAATTGCAACGGCCTTCCTCAGGGCACGACTGATCTTGCATGGGGATAGGTGCTTTTATTTATTACAGACTATCGATGTCTGACCTCACCGTTGTAAAACTTTTAATTGGCGCTCTAATATGATTGGCTAGTCATGACGTAAGGGAAGATGGAAGGAAAGAGGCTATTCGTGACTGTCAAATGGCTCTGAGCACTATGGGACTTAACATCTGTGGTCATCAGTCCCCTAGAACTTAGAACTACTTAAACCTAACTAACCTAAGGACATCACACGCATCCATGCCCGAGGCAGGATTCGAACCTGCGACCGTAGCGGTCGCGCGGTTCCGGACTGAGCGCCTAGAACCGCTAGACCACCGCGGCCGGCTATTCGTGACTGTCCATGTCGTCAACGATTGGTAGCTCTCCGCCAATCAGCGTTCGGCTTGTGGTCGGCAAGTTTTCCTCCTGGTGTGCGCGGAAGAGCACTGACAGTTTATCTACAGCTGTTTGTGCAGATACGCCCGTGTCCCGTGTAGCTTCTGCCCCGCGACCGCTCGCGAAACATCTGGCATCTAAGTTACGCCGTCTTGTGGGACAAACTGACTCCTACGTGAAAGACTCTTCCCACTTCATACAACTGATTAGGGAACAGCGAATAAAGCCATCAGACATTATGGTCAGTTTTGACATCAAGTCTCTCTTCACTAACGTACCTATTGAGGAGACTATGCACATTCTACCGGATCGGATCCCACCAGATATCTGCGATCTGATGCGCTTATGCCTGTCATCTACGTACTTCACCTGGCGGGGAAAATATTACGAACAGTCAGATGGAGTGGCAATGGGTTCCCCGCTCTCCCCTGTAGCTGCGGACATCTTCATGGAAGACTTTGAGCAAACGGCCCTAGCTTCTGCTCCGTTACGTCCCAGTTGTTGGCTACGATATGTGGACGACACATTCGTTATCTGGCCTCACGGTGAAGCGGAATTGGGAAACTTCCTCCAGCACTTAAATAGCCTGCACAAAAATATAAAGTTCACACATGAGACTGAAAACAATGGTACCTTGTCATTTATGGATGTGGAACTATACAGAGATGCCGAAAGTAAACTGGGACACAAAATGTACCGTAAACCAACGCACACTAATCGGTACCTGCACGCGGAGAGCCACCACCTCGCAGCTCAAAAGTATTCTATTCTGCATACGTTAACTGTCCGAGCCTACCGGCTAAGGGATGAAAATAACATCAAAGAAGAATTAAAGGAGCTACAACACACGTTTCGTGCCAACGGCTATAATGGCAACATCATAAGAAAGGTAGCTAAAACCAAAGGGAGCAGAACACGAGAAGAAAGCAAAGAAGAGAAGCTTCCACTGGTACACTTACCTTATGTAAAAGGCGTCAGTGAACGGCTAGACAACGTCCTCCGCCGACGAGGTTTCAAACCGATTTTACGAAACAGTCACAGGATCGACGAAATGATAGGTTCCACTAAGGGTGTAGTCAACAATCTTAACACTGCAGGTGTTTAAAAACTACGGTGTGAGTGCGGAGAAACAGGGAGTCCTGTCAGCTTGCGAGTAGCAGAACACGAACGCTATGTACGATTACAACATAATAAATCGGCGATAGCGGAACACCACCGTGACTGTGGACAACCTATCAGGTTCCAGGAAGCTCGAGTACTGACGGAAGAATCGGGAATGCGAGAACGCAAAATACGGGAGGCGACCGAAATTATTAAGCAGCCTGACAACATCAACAGAGAAGATGGCCACAAACTCCCGGCATCCTGGCTGCCGGCCATCCCAGTCCAACGGGCCGCGAGCGGTCGCGGGGCAGAAGCTAACGGGACACGGACGTAACTGCACAAACAGCTGTAGAGCAACTGTCACTCCACTTCCGCGCACACCAAGAGGAAAACTTGCCGACCAGAAGCCGAACGCTGATTGGCGGACAGCTACCAATCGTTGACGACATGGAGATCCACGAATAGCCTCTTTCCTTCCATCTTCTCTTACGTCATGACTAGCTAATCATATTAGAGGACCAATTAAAAGTTTTACAACAGTGACGTAGGCATCGATAGTCTGTAATAAATAGAAGCACCTATCCCCATGCATAACCAGTCGTGTCCTGAGGAAGGCCGTTGCAATTCGGCCGAAACGTCGGTTTTAGTTAATTATTGTACGCAGACAGCATTACAGCATTTCAAGCATTCCCGAGTCGAACTGACAGGGTACACAGTGTTCCACGAAACACTGACACAAGAAACTCGAACACTCGTAAAACGTCACTGATGAACAACTAGAACAAATCACAGGCGGACGCACACACCAAACCGAAAGACGGTCAGTGACGAAACACATGTCGTCTGACCAGACGACCGACCAACAACCAACAAAGATTGTTGCAACTCAAACCATGTGTGTCAGGAACGGTCGGGCGAGTCTAGACTATTCGGAGCTCACTGCAGCTCCAACCCGACTCAACCCGATGTCCTTGTGGAACTGGGAGACACAGGGATCCGGGCACACTGGCTCGGACCCAATCAGAAGTAACTCTTGCCCATTGGCCACGACGTCTCCGCGCAAGAAGGAGCCGAGCCACGTCCAACAAGATGACCCAGTGACGAGGCCCAGAAACGATGAAAGACTAAACACACGTCGCCCAAAGAGGCGACCAACTGAACGACCGACCACCGATCGATCCCGCTGCCATCTCCGTCCGTCGGAAGGTTCATCCTGTGTCACAAGCGGTCGGCGAGTACTGGCTGCCCGGGCCTCCCTAGCGCTCGGTCCCTGATTGCTGCTACGTCCCGACTGCACTTCTGCCGCGTTAGAACTTCCCCGAGAAGTAATGGCCGTCCAGCAAAGATAATACGGCAGGACAATTATCGATAAGCGCTGCTGCTGCCACTCACGGGTAGGCAAGACAGTAATTCAGTGTCACCAGTAATTGAACTTTAAAATGACGAGGCGGCCGTACGGTAAAACAAGACGTTACATAATAGATGGCACGAACATGAGCCACGCACTGCTCAGCCACACTGAACAAATGTGAACAGTTTACTACGGCAGTCAAAAGTAGAAGTGTTACAAGCGCCATGCACATTATCGAAAAAGAAAATTTTCAGTTGTAGGAAAATGCAGGAGGTAAATAAGAAATAGGGTAAAAAAGAATTCTAGTTACCACAAGGGCTGACAAAACTGTTCCAGTCTACAATAAGACTACAAAACTGGACCTTTTTAGCAAAAAACGACGCAGTTAAGGAATTTCACAGAAAACTGAATAAGAACATCAACATTCAAAATGTTATATTTGGCTGAACTGACAAATACAGTCAAAATAATGATTGCTCGTACTGTAAAATAAAATTTCATGACGAAAAAACAGATACAATCTTCATATATATATATATATATATATATATATATGGCTCATCGGCCATTTGACCATCTTCTTCTTTGCGGGTGCACAAACAGTGCCCGAATTCTTACGTGATTCGGCAGAAAGCTGCGAATAATGAGTATAATGGGCAGGGGCACTATCAATATAGTGCGGGACAATAAATTGCGAATGTGGGCCTCACCCGGAGGCGTGCCAGAGATAAGTCCCTCCAGTCGCGCTATCCTCTGTGTCCTCGGTGTCTCAGATGGATGCCGGCACGGTAGCTCAGCGTGTTTGGTCAGAGTTAGCTGCTCTCTGTAATAGAAAACTGAGTTAATCGATCAACAACGAACTTAAACGGGTGTCTTACGACGTCCGTCCCGAGCAGATGCAACGAACGAAAGCGAACAAAAAAATGAGTTTAAAAAAAAAGAAAAAATATGGATAGAGCTTCTACTATGTAAGCAGGAGCTCCTGGGTTCGAGTCCCGGTCGGGGCACACATTTTAAACTCTTCCCGTTGACTTATATCAACGCCCGTATGCAGCTGGGGGTATTCATTTCATTGTAATTACATGACGAATGTCGATCCATTCGACTTTAGGTCATATTATTAGCTGTTCCATAAACAGTACTAAAAAATAGAGATACAAAATCTTGAAAGCACTGTGTTCAATATGTCTTACATATTTAAAAAAAAAAAAATGTTACCTGTGGACATAAAGTGTATAATATTCCGATCCCAGTGAAGGCTATTTTTAAATTCAAGGGCATTGGAAACCTTTCCTCTAATACGATTGAGGAATCTATAGCAAATTTTGAAGGAAATTTAAGACGCCGTAAACAGTTATGCAACCAGCTACACGTACTGGCCCTACCGATCAGCCATCTTGTCATTCTCAGCCAATGGTAGTATGCGGTATGGGGGAGCACGTGGTCAGCACACCGCTCCAGACCCTTGTCAGCTCCACCTGGCCTTGCAGCCCACACTTCGCACTCAAGTAACTGCTCACTTAGCATCACAAGGTTGAGGTTCCCACCAAGACGAAATCTCTTGTAGTACCGGAAATCGAGCCCAAGTCCACCGGATAGCAGTGTGAAATGATGGCGACTTACCTACAGAGACAGACATAAACACTTATGTAATGGTGAAATTATCATGGATTTTTATGCTATGTTCTATCATACAATTACATCTTATTTAATAGTAAACGCAATAGGCAAACGATAAGGCTTATCATGGGAAACTCCGCCGTGGGGACCTTACCCAAGATTTTCATTACAGTTGGGAAAAACTTACTTAAAAATAGGCTGAGTTGAAACAATCATCTATTAAATGTCTGTAGATCATTGCACTACTCCTTTTAATTACGATTAAACACAGTTTGAAGAAGTAGTTACGATAACATGCGGCTTCCTTTCGAAAATTAACTTTGCAACAGAACGTACGACTAAAGCTAAAATAAATTTCTGCATCTCACTGTGAGAAAGAAAAATAGCGAACACGTCTTTCAAATATTCCGGAAACCAACTGTACGTACATTATACGAATAAATACCGATTCTTGTCATCCTTTATGGCATAAATAAGCTTATTGTCATTGAAACATCCATAGGATTATTCGGCTTTCCTCAGAGCAGTCAGAAGAATGGAGTATTTTACGACAGTTTTTCCGCAACAATATAATATGAAAATAAACTCCACACATCACAAAATTAGCCGGCCGAAGTGGCCGTGCGGTTAAAGGCGCTGCAGTCTGGAACCGCAAGACCGCTACGGTCGCAGGTTCGAATCCTGCCTCGGGCATGGATGTTTGTGATGTCCTTAGGTTAGTTAGGTTTAACTAGTTCTAAGTTCTAGGGGACTAATGACCTCAGCAGTTGAGTCCCATAGTGCTCAGAGCCATCACAAAATTATGAAAAACGACAACATTTCAGAAGGCAAGATAATAGCAAAGAGTAAAGATCACCACGGCCTTAGAACGACAAGTAACATTAAAATACAAATATCACATAAATTATCAGACAAAAACAAAAACTACGAATGCTCGGGAGTGTGTAAGGTTTTATGGCACGGTACTCAAATGAAAATATAACCCATACGTGTAGAACATTCTATATACGACTTACAGAACACCCCTACCGAAGTAATAAAACTGCTTTAGGCACACATTTTGCAAAAGAAGATCGTAGCATTGGCTCTATCGAAGAACAGCTAAATGTATTATATGCAAAGGAAAAAGAAAGCTACACGTGCTAGAGGAAATGGAGATTTATGTCTCAAGAAGGAAGGACCATTATCGAACGAACAGAACGTGTTTTGCACCTTTGTCTGTTTCAACGTCTACGGCGAACTCCTCGCCACACGTTCGCTGCGCCGCTACCCTATATGCAGTGCCTGGCGCCCAGCTGTAGTAAAAATGTATCTTCTATAGTTCGGCATACTACGAGGAAGTGATGTCCTAACATCTACACATCATGACACAAATGCAGCGCCACCTAGGCATAAGCATGAGCTGTATACAGGGTGGTCCACTGATGGTGACCTGGCCAAATATCTGACGAAATAAGCACCAAACGAAAAAACTGCAATGAACGAAACTTGTCTAGCTTGAAGGGCGAAACCAGATAGCGCTATGGTTTCCCGCTAGATGGCGGTGCCATAGGTCAAACGGATATCAACTGCGTTTTTTTTTAAATAGGAACCCCCATTTTTATTACATATTCGAGTAGTACGTAAAGAAATATGAATGTTTTAGTTGGACCACTTTTTTCGCTTTGTGATACATGGCGCTGTAATAGTCACAAACGTATAAGTACCTGGTATCACGTAACATTCCGCCAGTGCGGACGGTATTTGCTTCGTGATACATTACCCGTGTTAAAATGGACCGTTTACCAATTGCGGAGAAGGTCGATATCGTGTTGATGTATGGCTATTGTGATAAAAATGCCCAACGGGCGTGTGATATGTATGCTGCTCGGTATCCTGGACGACATCACCCAAGTGTCCGGACCGTTCGCCGGATAGTTACGTTATTTAAGGAAAGAGGAAGTGTTCAGCCACATGTGAAACGTCAACCACGACCTGCAACAACTGATAATGCCCGAGTAGGTGTTTTAGCTGCTGTCGCGGCTAATCCGCACATCAGTGGCAGACAAATTGCGCGAGAATCCGGGATCTCAAAAACGTCGGTGTTGAGAATGCTACAACATCGATTGCACCCGTACCATATTTCTATGCACCAGGAATTGCATGGCGACGACTTTGAACGTCGTGTACAGTTCTGCCACTGTGCACAAGAGAAATTACGGGACGATGACACATTTTTTGCACGCGTTCTGTTTAGTGACGAAGCGTCATTCACGAACAGCGGTAACGTAAACCAGCATAATATGCACTACTGGACAACGGAAAATCCACGATGGCTGCGACAAGTGGAACATCAGCGAACTTGGCGGGTTAATGTGTGGTGCGACATTATGGGGGGAAGGATAATTGGCCTCCATTTTATCTATGGCAATCTAAATGGTGCAATGTATGCTGATTTCCTATGTAATGTTCTACCGATGTTACTACAAGATGTTTCACTGCATGACAGAGTGGCGATGTACTTCCAACACGATGGATGTCCGGCACAGAGCTCGCGTGCGGTTGAAGCGGTATTGAATAGCATGTTTCAAGACAGATGGATTGGTCGCCGAAGCACCATACCATGGTCCGCACGTTCACCGGATCTGACGTCCAAGGATTTCTTTCTGCGGGGAAAGTTGAGGGATATTTGCTATCGTGATCCACCGACAACGCCTGACAACATGCGTCAGCGTATTGTCAATGCATGCGCGAACATTACGGAAGGCGAACTACTCGCTGTTGAGAGGAATGTCGTTACACGTATTGCCAAACGCATTGATATTGACGGACATCATTTTGAGCATTTATTGCATTAATGTGGTGCTTACAGGTAATCACGCTGTAACAGCAAGCCTTCTCAGAAATGATAAGTTCACAAAGGTACACGTATCACATTGGAACAACCGAAATAAAATGTTCAAACGTACCTACGTTCTGTATTTTAATTTAAAAAGCCTACCTGTTACCAACTGTTCGTCTAAAATTGCGAGCCATATATTTGTGACTATTACAGCGCCATCTAACACAAAGCGAAAAATGTGGTCCAACTAAAACATTCATATTTCTTTACGCACTACACGAATACGTGATAAAAATGGGGGTTCCTATTTTTAAAAAAACGCAGTTGATATCCGTTTGACTTATGGCAGCGCCATCTAGTGGGCCAACCATAGCGCCATCTGGTTTCCTCCTTCGAGCTAGACTAGTTTCGTTCTTTGTAGTTTTTTCGTTTGACGCTTACTTCGTGAGATGTTTGGCCCTGTCACGATCAGTGGACCACCCTGTATAATTTGAGGTTACAAAAAATCGTGGGACAGCGATATGCACATGTACAGATGGCGGTAGTATTTCGGACACAAGGTACAAAAGGGCAGTGCATTGACAAAGCTGTCGGTTGTACTCAGGTGATTCATGTGATAAGGTTTCGGAAGTGATTATGGCCACACGACGGGAATTAACAGAGTTTGAACGCGGGATGGTAGTTGGAGATAGCTGCATGGGACACTCCATGTAGGAAACCATTTGAAATTCCGATACCCACAGTGTCAAGAGTCTACCGAGAATATCAAATTTCTGGCATTACCTGTCACCACGGACAACCCAGTGGCCGACAGCCTTCACTAAACGACCGAGAGCAGCAGCGTTTGCGTAGAGTTGCCAGTGCTAACTGCGAGGGAGCACTGCCTGAAATAACTGAAGAAAGCGGTGTGGGATATACGACGGCCGTATCTGTTAGGACAGGGCGCGAAATCTGGCGTTAATTGGCTACGGCAGCAGACGATCGATGCGGGTGCCTTTGCTGACAGCACGACATCGCCTGCAGCGCCTCTCTTTGTCTGGTGATCACAACGGTTGGATCGTATACAACTGTAAACCGTGGCCTGGTCAGATGAGCCCAGATTTCAGTTGGTGAGAGCTGATGGTAGGTTTCGACTGTGACGCAGACCCCTCGAGGCCATGGAGCTAGGTTTTCAACAAGGCCCTGTGCATACCGGTGGTGGCTCCATGTTGATGGGAGCAATGTTTACATGGAATGGAATGGATACTCTGGTCCAACTCAACCGATCATCGACTGATAATATTTACATTCGGCTACTTGGAGACCATTTTCAGTCATTCGTCGACTTATGTTCACCAGCCGGAGTGGCCGAGCGGTTCTAGGCGCTTCAGTCTGGAACCGCGCGACCGCTACGGTCGCAGGTTCGAATCCTGTCTCGGGCATGGATGTGTGTGATGTTTTTAGGTTGGTTAGGTTTAAGTAGTTCTAAGTTCTAGGGGACTGATGACTTCAGATGTTAAGTCCCATAGTGCTCAGAGCCATTTGAACCATTTTGAACGTCATGTTCTCAAACAACGACGGAATTTTAATGGATGGCAATCCGCCGTTAACGGACCGTAGTTGTTCGCGACTGGTTTCAAGAACATTCTCGATAATTCGAGCAAATGATTTGGCCATCCAGATCGCCCTACGTGAAACCCATCGAAGATTTATGCGACATAATCGGAAGATCTATTCGTGCACAAAATCCTGCATCGGCAACACTTTAGCAATTATGGACCGCTATAGAAGCAGCATGGCTCAATATTTCTGCAGGGGCTTCCAACGAATTGTTGAGTCCATCCCACATCAAGATGGTGCACAACCCCGGGTACAATATTAGGAGATATCCCATGACTTTGTTACCTCAGTATACGTTTCCACTAATGACATAGTATGCATTTTTTCTGTATTGCTTAGGATGAAGGACCGCATATGCGCGCAAGTTATTTAGGCTCACAGGCTAGGGGCCTATAGCCTGCTCCACAAAGGAACCGGAACCTCAGAAACTGAAAATAAAAATAGATATTTGTTTTAGTAGTGGTAACAGATTACAGCGTTCCTCGCGAAAATGCAGCCATAGCATCTGAGTATGATGCAAGTCAGTCATCTGTGTTGCCATAGGTGACACGTAACTGTCTCCATTTGTACTGGAATACCAGGACTTGTAAGTTATCTCCCGTTACGTCAAATCAAAACATAGAATTTCTAAAATGTTCACCAACCTGACCTCTTAAAGTGACGCCGTCGCCCCAGCACAGAGATCTTTGGTCCTCTGCTTTTTCTGCGAGGCAGTGGAAGTACGAGCGTAAAACAAGATTAACGCACTCTCTTACTGAAATGAAGTCCTTAGTTTAAAGAGATGTCAGCAATTTCTTTTTATTATGCACACTTCTTCAGATAAAATTGCAAATCATACAATGACGTGGTGTAATAGTGCACTCACCTACGGGAATCACATGCATGGTTTCTAATCATTCTTGATACAATTCTTTCTCATTTTCAAACTGAGTAGCAAAAATTTTAACATCCCGCAACCATGCCATACTTTCTCAAAAATTGCCTTCTGCGTTGCTCTATAGGCGTCCGCAAGGGGGGGGGGGGGAGGGGGAATTTAAATTCTTCCGGGTGCAACAAAAATTTGATTTCAAAGCCTACTAGAAAGCCTAATAAACACAAATACTGTGGATGCTTTGCACCACCACCTATCTCAGAATCAAGCAGTGCTCAACACTTTGTTTTCACTTTCTTTCCGTATCAACTACAAAAACAACTTGGAATCAGAGTTGGATTTCTTAATGAAGATAATGATGGCAAATGGCTACGACAGTTTTCCCGCGCACAGGGCTTTTGAAATTAGTAGTAATTATGCTGAGAGGATGGGCGAGAAGCCGCCTTCTCACTCTATTATGCTATTGTTTTTTTTGTGGAGTCACTGAACGCATCAGTGGAACTGTACGGAAAAGTGGTATAGAGACCTCTTTCTTCAGTCAAAACAAAATAAAAAACTTTTTCCGAGGCAAAAGAGACGCACCTGATTACCTCCGCACTGCGGGAGTCTACGTAATGACGTGCGAATGCGGAAAAGAGTATACGGGCGAAATACGAAGGAATGTAACAGAACACGAATAATTAAGGAACACGAACGCCACACACGGCTAAAACAAAATGAGAAATCTGCTGTAGTGGAACATCAGGAGAACTGCAAAAAATGGTTCAAATGGCTCTGAGCACTATGCGACTTAACTTCTGAGGTCATCAGTAGCGTAGAACTTAGAACTAATTAAACCTAACTAACCTAAGGACATCACACACATCCATGCCCGAGGTAGTATTCGAACCTGCGACCGTAGAGGTCGCTCGGCTCCAGACTGTACCGCCTAGAACCGCACGGCCACTCCGGCCGGCGGAGAACTGCAACCATGACACTGATTTCAAGAACGTACGCGCGCTGGACAAGGAAACCAACATTTATAGAAGATAAGTTCGAGAAAAAAATTGAGATTTCATTCAGTGGAGAGGCCGGCTATAGGCTTCGTGGCTCCCCGCCATCAATACATGGCGAGAGAAATAACATCCTCAAAGACACCTCTGTGGAAAATAATATTTTTGATAAGCATTTCTCTTCTCTTGCTCTGTCCGTTTCGTTTCTGTCCAATGACGATGGCCCACTAACAGCAGAATGTAACTAATACCTGTTATTCAACAAAAGCGCTGGAAAAATCCCTTTTATATGCAACGCAATATGGGTTGGGATGCTTCGGGGGAAGAGACCAAACAGCGAGGTCATCGGTCTCATCGGATTAGGGAAGGGTGGGGAAGGAAGTCGGCCGTGCCCTTTCAAAGGAACCATCCCAGCATTTGCCTGGAGCGTTTTAGGGAAATCACGAAAAACCTAAATCAGGATGGCCGGACGCGGGATTGAACCGTCGTCCTCCCGAATGCGAACCCAGTGTGCTAAACGCGGTACGGGTCTGGACCTTGAAACCGTTCAGTTAACTGTGGACACCTTCAGATCCTGAAGAAGATCCCAGAAGAGGGGAAGAAACGTCGATCATAAAGAAGAAAAGTGACGCGGCCTGGTGACCCAGAAGATATTACTTTCAATCAGATATGATGTTTTTATTTATCACTTCTTTACTACTAACTCTATTCGCAACACATTTTGCAGACGGTATTCACAAAGCCCACTGAATGTACGTGCAAAATTATATCATTGCATTACAGGGACCAGAAATTAATGTAGTTTTTTTTACATTAAATTCAAATAGATAAACTGTTAACAGGTTCAAATAACTAACGAGAATGCTGCACGTTGACGTCGACGACAAGTGCCGTTATTTCGACAGGAGACCGCCAAGTCTGTTTCAAGGCAGGAAAGAAAACTTAAAAGCGTTGTTTGCAGAGCAGCACCGGAAAGATAAAACACAAACACACACATACACACACACTGTAAACGCTAGCGTCACCACACCAGCCAAAGATGACCGACTGCAGAAGTCGTAGTGTTAACTCTGTCCCTACGGTTTTTGACAAGGGAGAGAGGATTCCACGCAGAATTTAAGAAAAAACGTCCACCTCTATTTACAAGGTTACTTTCTAATTTAATTTCAACTGCTTCCTTAAAAACACTGTCCCAATAATTGGAAGTGCAAACTAGAACTTGCTATTGTTATATTCCATAGAGTGACCGGTGTCAAGACAGTGTTCTGCAAGAGCCGATTTTCTCGGCTGTTGTAGGCGTGTGTGACATTTGTGTTCAGTACATTGGTCCCCCACAGTCCTGACAGTCTCACCAGTATATGACATGCCACAATTGCATCGAATACGATAGACACTCGCCTTATGCACACCAAGATCATCCTTAACGGAACGTAAAAAGACGCTAATCTTATGTGGAGGTCGGAAAACACATTTCACATCATGTTACCGCAAAATACGAGCAATGTTATTGGAAATGCTCCCAGGTTAAAGCAGCAGGCCCGTATACATTGGTGGCAATTCGGTATTATCTCACTCACCCGGTGCACGCTTAGTGCAAGACACGTCTGATCTGTCTTTCACTATATCCATTATGACGAAAGGTGACCTCAAGATTGGTTAACTCAGCTGACAAACTCTCAGGGTCTAAAATGACGTGAGTCCTGTGAACTAAGATACGAAGAACCCCTTCACACTGAGCGACATGGTGATAACCATCAACCTGTAGATACAAGTCAGTGTCAGTAGGTTTCATATAAACAGTGTTTCCCAACGGACCATCAACCTTCCTCCTGACCAACACATCAAGGAAGGGAAGGAGCCATCCTTCCCCACCTCCATCGTAAAACGAATATTCAGATGGATTGAATTCAGGTTATGTAAAATGTCGTTCAAATTCTCACTGCCATGGTTTCAAAGTCGCCGACTACAAGACACGTTCCTCGAAGTCTTCCAGACACAAATTTGCAGTAATAGGTGACAATGGGCTTGCCATTGGAACTCCATGTCTCTGCTCATAGTACTGGTTGTTGAATAACAGGTAAGTAGAAGTCAACACATGTTGAAATAGGTTCGTTGATTCAACATCATACCTAAACTCAATTGACCGTAACGAATCAGATAAAGGAACACGATGAGGAGAAACACCACATCAAAACCTTCTAGAATATCAGAGTCACTCAAAGGCATTACCTCAAATCGAAGTAAGAAATCTGCCGAGTTCTTAATGTGATAAACCGACCAACTAGTGGACTAAGCAAAATAGCAAGTTGTTTTGCTACACAATATTTCGGAGAACCATTGTCACTATACGACTAAGAGAAATTCCTTCTTTGTGGATCTTATAAAGGATCTATAACTCTAAGATGCTGAAGACAAGGTGGGTAGATCACGTAACTAATGAGGAGGTATTGAATAGGATTGGGGAGAAGAGAAGTTTGTGGCACAACTTGACTAGAAGAAGGGATCGGTTGGTAGGACATGTCTTGAGGCATCAAGGGATCACAAATTTAGCATTAGAGGGCAGCGTGGAAGGTAAAAATCTTAGAGGGAGACCAAGAGATCGATACACTAAGCAGATTCAGAAGGATGTAGGTTGCAGTAGGTACTGGGAGATGAAGAAGCTTGCACAGGATAGAGTAGCATGGAGAGCTGCATCAAACCAGTCTCAGGACTGAAGACCACAACAACAACAACAACATAACTCTAAGAGAACAGCACAATGAGAATTAGGACTGTTGATAGTCTCCTGCGGCAAGGAGTGCACCATGAATATGAGGAATCCTGTAAAACATCAGATCTCCGACATCACTGCGGCCAGAGAAAGATCCTGCAAGACCGAGACCAACGACGACTGAAGAGAATTGTTCAGCGTGACAGAAGTGCAATCCATCCGGAAATTGCTGCAGATTTCAATGCTGGGCCATCAGCAAGTGTCAGCGTAAGAACCATTCAACGAAACATCGTCGATATGGGCTTTCGGAGCCGAAGGCCCACTCTTGTACCTTTGATGACTGCACGATGAAGCTTTGCGCCTCGCCTGGGCTCGTCAACACCGACCTCGGAGTGTCGAGACTGGAAACATGTTCCCTTGTCAGACAAGTCCCGTTTCAAATTGTATCGAGCGGGAGACGTGTACTGGTATGGAGACAACCTCATGAATCCATGGACCCTATATAAGATAACAAGTGGATGGTGCAGTTGTTAGATCGATTACTGCTGCTACAATGGCAGGTTATAAAGGTTGAAGTGGTGTTACAGTCGGTGCACGAGCGACACAAAATCTCAGAGGCAGCGGGACTGTTCAAGCTGGTGGAGACTCTGCAATGGTGTGGGGTGCGTGCAGTGGGAGTGATATGGGACGTCTGATACGTCTAGATACGATTGTGACAGGTGACACGTGTGAAAGCATCCTGTCTGATCACCTGCATCCATTCATGTCCATTGTGCATTCCGACGGACTTCGGCAATTCCAGCAGGACTATGCGACAACCTACACGACCAGAACTGCTACAGAGTGGCTCCAGGAACACTCTTCTGAGTTTACAAATTTCCGCTGGCCACCCGACTCCCCAGATATGAAGATTATCGAGCATATCTGGGATGCCTTGTAACGTGCTGTTCAGAAGAGGTCTCCACCTCCTCGTACTCTCACGGATTTATGGACAGCCTTGCAGGATTCATGGTGTCAATTCCCTCCAGCACTACTTAAGACATTAGTCGAGTCGATGCCACGTCGTGCTGCAGCACTTCTGCCTGCTCGCGGTGGCCCTACACAATATTAGGAAGGTGTACTAGTCTCTTTGGCTCTTCTACATCTACATCTACACCTACATCTACATCTACATTTATACTCCGCAAGCCACCCAACGGTGTGTGGCGGAGGGCACTTTACGTGCCACTGTCATTACCTCCATTTCCTGTCCCAGTCGCGTATGGTTCGCGGGAAGAACGACTGCCGGAAAGCCTCCGTGCGCGCTCGAATGTCTCTAATTTTACGTTCGTCATCTCCTCGGGAGGTATAAGTAGGGGGAAGCAATATATTCGATACCTCATCCAGAAACGCACCCTCTAGAAACCTGGGCAGCAAGCTACACCGCGATGCAGTGCGCCTCTCTTGCAGAGTCTGTCACTTGAGTTTGCTAAACATCTCCGTAACGCTATCACGGTTACCAAATAATCCTGTGACGAAACGCGCCGCTCTTCTTTGGATCTTCTCTATCTCCTCCGTCAACCCGATCTGGTACGGATCCCACACTGATGAGCAAGTATAGGTCGAACGAGTGTTTTGTAAGCCACCTCCTTTGTTGATGGACTACATTTTCTAAGGACTCTCCCAATGAATCTCAACCTGGCACCCGCCTTACCAACAATTAATTTTATATGATTATTCCACTTCAAATCGTTCCGCACGCATACTCCCAGATATTTTACAGAAGTAACTGCTACCAGTGTTTGTTCCGTTATCATATAATCATACAATAAAGGATCCTTCTTTCTATGTATTCGCAATACATTACATTTGTCTATGTTAAGGGTCAGCTGCCACTCCCTGCACTAAGTGCCTATCCGCTGCAGGTCTTCCTGCATTTCGCTACAATTTTCTAATGCTACAACTTCTCTGTATACTACAGCATCATCCGCGAAAAGCCGCATGGAACTTCCGACACTATCTACTAGATCAGTGTATATTACTCTTGGGTGGACGTGCCCTAGTCATCACACGACTTTCCTTCCTCTCAGCCCTCTCTGCAGCCCCAAGAAGTAGTTTAAAAACAGCCTGTTCAATAGAACTAATAAAATCAAGCACGGCAAAGGCTTGGAAGTCGGTTCAAAGTTTAAGCCTTTTCCTAAATGCTGCGTCCTCAACAGCTTTCTTCGTGAGATTTATGCCATGCTTTCAACGTATCGCTGGATCGGTCCAGACCCCTCAAAAAGTGTAGAGAGGAAAACTAACAGCCTCCTAAAGAAAAGTTCCTTGTCGTAGAAGATTATCAACTGTCTCAATTCCTATTGTGTCGATTACCTCCAGGTTATATGGCCTTCCAGAGATCCACAAAGAAAGGGTTCCTCTTCGTACGATTGTAACAGTGTAACAAAATTCGTTGCTACTCTATTGACCCCACTAGTTGGTCGATGTGTGCATGTATATGTGTGTGTGTGCGTGTGTGTGTGTGTGTGTGTGTGTGTGTGTGTGTGTGTGTGTGTGTGTGTAGGTGGGTGGGTGGGTGTGGGTGGGTGGGTGGGTGTCGGTGTCATCTTTTCGGAATTGCTCTGCAAACCGAGGTTTTAAATTTCCTTACACAGCACTTTGCTGCTGCAGTTTTGCCTTGAAAATGACAGGGTGGTCTCCTGTGGACGATGTCACCCGGCTGCGTTCCCGTAAGTTGTTTGAAAATAGTATACGCCGGGAGAAACTCAGTTCTCGCATTGTTAACAAGTTTTAATTTTTAGTCATGGATGTAATCATAATCGCTATCAAGAACCTTTTGCGACCTAGTGTGTGAATTTCCAAGTTGTTTTTTAAGCAAAATATCAGGAGATGGTGTTTTGAATATCATCCACACTTTCGAATTTGTTGCCACTCATAAAATGTTGTACCGATCGAAATAAATGGAAATCCGGTGGCGTAATATCGGACGAGTATTGTGGTTCAGGCAATACTTTTCATCCCAATTGATAAATATTTCCTGGGTTCGTCTTGTGCAGTGCCGTCTTGAATTATCGAGTTACAGAGAATAACGCCTTTTCTGTTGACAATCGCTGCACAGTTTTCAATTAAAGATTGATTCACTCGAACCAGTTGTACATAGATAAGGTCTGCATTCACAGTTAGTCCAGGTTTCGGCAATTCAAAATGACCGACCACGCGAATTCTACACCAGACACACAAAAGCGTCATTTTGTGGCGTAAACCTGACTTAGTAGTATGATTTATTCGGAGGAGCCGTTGCCTTTTGCATTCTGGACTATCATAGAGGACCTATCTGTCATCTGCAATGATGACGCTTGTGTACTGTGCCACTGAAGCAATAAATATATCGGTTAGCTTATTTTGTCTTTACCATTCTGCTGCAAGCGTTCTTGAACGTTCGACCAATGTTGGCTCCCAGTTCAGCCCTTAACATGTCATTGTCTAAAGTTGTTGGTCGTTCCGATCGATACGATTCGGAAGTAACAAAACAACCAAATTTGAACTTAGAAAACCACGTTTGGCCTCTACGGACGTTTAATGCACTTGGATAAACATCACAAATGATTTTAATAGCAACTATTGGCAACTATTGTTTTACAACCCTTGCGAAACTCAAAAAGCATACGGTGCCTCATATGTACCTCTTCTGGTATTTGCCTGACCATATATATATATATATATATATATATATATATATATATATATATATATATATATATATATATATATATATTAGTTACGAGTGAACAAGTCACTCAAACCTAAAATATCTTTGGCACAATTTTTGAAGTACACGATGAGCTGACAAAATGGCAAACGAATATCGGCATATGCAGAAACGACATTACTTTCTGGTCCCCCTGCACAAAACATCGTTTGAAAGGCATGTGAGAATTTGATTCTTTAAGGAATTAGGGGTGAGGACTTACCCGTAAGCAAAAGAAAAGACTATTTTCAGATTCATGTTGGTAAAGACGACTTGAGAGAAAGTGTAAAAGTGAAACTGAAGGCGAATTTACTTCAGGGATAATGGAGGTGTATTCTCCGAGTCGGGCTCTGCCGGGAAAGTTGCGATCCAGTGCTGAAATAGACCTGAAGTCCTGGGATTCCTGCGAACACACCCGCACTTCGGGCATATCCTCAGGCGACGCAAGGCAGTTTGCTCACCATCCGCCGGTAAGCTGTCAGCCGGAGCCTATTGAATTCCATCCGGACCAAGGAACGGCTAGCCATGCTGGATCGATGCTGACGTCACCATGACAACCTGTCCGGAGGCTCTCATGAGGCAGCGAATTCTCGGCAGCTCCAGGCAGCCGCTTTATTTAGGTACCACCCTGTAGCCAGTAGGAAAAATAACCGTTTATCTGAAACTAACAGTGGCGTCCATTCAATGTTTGACAGACTAAAGCCGCCTGTCCGCAAGAATTAGACGACAAAATCTCAGAAAGATTTTCCTTCGTTTCTTAGAACCCAGCCGAGGAAGAGAGTAAAGAGCTTGCGATTTTACCATTCTGTGGTTCAGTACCAGCATAGCTGGCTCCTGAAGAGAAATTACGTCATATTAAGCTTCAGTCATACCGCTAAAATACGCCCACTCATCAGGCCTAATGAATGTGGTGTAGGCCTCAGAGCTCCGTGCGTTTACAAAATACCGTGTGTGAGCGGACAGTATTAGGTTGGGCAGACTTTCCATGATAAAACGCCGGATTGAACATGTTAGCCTTATCTCCCCATACAAGTCATGTGCCGTTATTTTCCTAAATTTTGACCCCGATTGCATTACTTACGGATTGTTTTAGCAACCTAATTTATTTCTCTCCGAAACACAGTACATTCAGAAAACAAAAAATGTGATTCGTAAAACGTTTGTTAGGTCACACAAAACTATCATTTTGAAATGTAACAAGGTAAAATAACGGTGTCCAGAATGGACGTCCGCAGAAATTTTTCCAGGAGAAGGCAAAAGCCGAGAATAGCCACTGTTTACAACACTGATTAGGTGAGGTAAAGAACGTGCTGTGTCCCAGGGACTAATTTCACAAGAAGTACACAAGACTTTTTATACCTCAGACGACTGACGGTTACTTAATGAGTATTCAACTGTATATGCAACGTACTCTTTTCTGTTATTAATATGAATATACACTCCTGGAAATTGAAATAAGAACACCGTGAATTCATTGTCCCAGGAAGGGGAAACTTTATTGACACATTCCTGGGGTCAGATACATCACATGATCACACTGACAGACCCACAGGCACATAGACACAGGCAACAGAGCATCCACAATGTCGGCACTAGTACAGTGTATATCCACCTTTCGCAGCAATGCAGGCTGCTATTCTCCCATGGAGACGATCGTAGAGATGCTGGATGTAGTCCTGTGGAACGGCCTGCCATGCCATTTCCACCTGGCGCCTCAGTTGGACCAGCGTTCGTGCTGGACGTGCAGACCGCGTGAGACGACGCTTCATCCAGTCCCAAACATGCTCAATGGGGGACAGATTCGGAGATCTTGCTGGCCAGGGTAGTTGACTTACACCTTCTAGAGCACGTTGGGTGGCACGGGATACATGCGGACGTGCATTGTCCTGTTGGAACAGCAAGTTTCCTTGCCGGTCTAGGAATGGTAGAACGATGGGTTCGATGACGGTTTGGATGTACCGTGCACTATTCAGTGTCCCCTCGACGATCACCAGTGGTGTACGGCCAGTGTAGGAGATCGCTCCCCACACCATGATGCCGGTTGTTGGCACTGTGAGCCTCGGTCGTATGCAGTCCTGATTGTGGCGCTCACCTGCACGGCGCCAAACACGCATACGACCATCATTGGCACCAAGGCAGAAGCGACTCTCATCGCTGAAGACGACACGTCTCCATTCGTCCCTCCATTCACGCCTGTCGCGACACCACTGGAGGCGGGCTGCACGATGTTGGGGCGTGAGCGGAAGACGGCCTAACGGTGTGCGGGACCGTAGCCCAGCTTCATGGAGACGGTTGCGAATGGTCCTCGCCGATACCCCAGGAGCAACAGTGTCCCTAATTTGCTGGGAAGTGGCGGTGCGGTCCCCTACGGCACTGCGTAGGATCCTACGGTCTTGGCGTGCATCCGTGCGTCGCTGCGGTCCGGTCCCAGGTCGACGGGCACGTGCACCTTCCGCCGACCACTGGCGACAACATCGATGTACTGTGGAGACCTCACGCCCCACGTGTTGAGCAATTCGGCGGTACGTCCACCCGGCCTCCCGCATGCCCACTATACGCCCTCGCTCAAAGTCCGTCAACTGCACATACGGTTCACGTCCACGCTGTCGCGGCATGCTACCAGTGTTAAAGACTGCGATGGAGCTCCGTATGCCACGGCAAACTGGCTGACACTGACGGCGGCGGTGCACAAATGCTGCGCAGCTAGCGCCATTCGACGGCCAACACCGCGGTTCCTGGTGTGTCCGCTGTGCCGTGCGTGTGATCATTGCTTGTACAGCCCTCTCGCAGTGTCCGGAGCAAGTATGGTGGGTCTGACACACCGGTGTCAATGTGTTCTTTTTTCCATTTCCAGGAGTGTATATGCCATCTTTTTCACTCAACGATACAAAATTTCATCCTCATATAATTTGGTACAGCATATCCAACGAGTTACGAAATAAATCTCTAAAATGTTTACCAAAACATTATTTACAGCCCCGTCATATGATATGAAACGAAAATTAAAAATCTGAAACAGCAAACAGATAGAACTACTGAAAAAATCCTGTTGAATATCATCAAAAATAACCAAAGTTAATACTCTTCTAAGTGGAGGGAAAAAGGCCTTTCAGATATGGTGTGCTCTACAATATCTTCTTTGCTTACAAAACTCATCTGATCAGGTTAATGGCTTTCTTTTATCATTTTCACCTGTTTTATTTTTTTTATAATGACTGTCATAACTAATACTGAACAAGATGTGTTTTGGAAACTATACTTTTTGGCTTGGCGACGCAAAGTGTAATCTAGTGCCTATAAACGACTATATGAACGCGAGAAATATTCCAAAAATGGCCAGTGGAATCTGCTTTTAACAGCCAAGGATATCATCTCTCCACATTGTCACACTATTGTGCAGCCAGGCCAACTTGTCTACGGAATTAGTTGCTTTATGACTGCATCTCGTGTTGTCTTACAGCTCATTGAGTGAAGAAAGTTCAAATTCCTGGACTCTTTTACCAAAAACTGTCCCTTAACAAATATGAAATTAGAGGTAATGAGTCTAACTGACTAATGAGATGCGTGTAGCTAACGAATGCAGTTTACATTTTTCACTTTTGGCATGACTTACCTGAATGAGATACCACTTGTGAGGCGTACTGGATTGAACTGCAAGAAAATAGGCAAGATCAGGTCACATAAGCAGACAGGAGAGCCCCCCCCCCCCCGACAAGTTTCTAGGAGGGACGAGCGGGCAGTCTCATAGATCAGCACTTCTTGACTGACCAACTTTCGTTTGAGGAGACGACGCAGGACGCCGGTCACTGAAGTCACAAAAGCATTTCCTCTGGGGTCACCAGTAGTGACTGTTTCACAACCCGAATATGGAAAGAGCAGAAACGCCGGTTTCAGCAAGATCTGGAGACGGCTCTTTTGTGAACAAAACTTAGAGCAAGTGTTTTCTTCAAAATACGCTGCCCACCACTGCCCACAGGACATAAGATCGAAATGTGGAGTGAGAACCCACAGTGAGCGTGAGATGTCACCATGGCCCAGGCTCTAAAACAACTGAATGTTGAACGAAATTCAAGAGCCGCCAGTGCAGGCTACCGTAAATATACGAGGTGGAATCCAAAATTTTCGCGACTGGTGCTGCCATCTGGAAAGTAGTAGATCTCTGCACCGCTAGGTGACGAGAGCTGCAAATCTGATGAGTCAGTGTGCGGAGTGGAATTCAGCTAGGAGGACGTGTTGCGTGTCCACAATGATTTCCATAATACTCTGTGTTTGGTGTGTGGCGATTTTATGATGGATCCGCGAACAGAGCAGCGCGTGTGTATCAAATTCTGTGCGAATCTCGGAAAAAGTGCTACGGAGACCCTTGAAATGATTCAACAAGTGTTTGGGGGGTGGGGGGCAGAAAATGAGCCACACTCGTGTATTTGAGTGGCATGGTCGGTTCAGGGCCGGCCGTACAGACGTCGAAGATGATGCTCACTCTGGAAGGCCCATTAGCCGCACAACAGCAGACATTGTTGCCAAACTTCAACAATTGGGTCGTGCAGATCGATGTCGAACCATTCAAGACCTTGAGGATGAAGCGGGTATTGGTTATGGGACATGTCAACAAATGTTGACTGATGAATTGGGCATGCATCGTGTCGCCGCAAAATGTGTGCCAACGATCTTGACTGCCGATCAGAAGGCACAGCATGTTGAAGTGTTCATGGACCTTCGTGAGATCGCATCTGATGATCCAACCTTCATGTTACGGGTTATCACTGGCGACGAGAGCTGAATTTATCGTTATGACCCAGAGACATAGCAACAATCGTCCCAGTGGAAGGTACCGGGCTCTCCAAGACCCAAAAAAGCGAGACAGGTGAAGAGCAAAGTGAAGAGCATGATCATCGTTTCCTTTGATACCGAGGGAATTGTGCACAAAGAATTCATTCCACCCAACAAAACAGTGAATTCCGCGTACTACTGTGACGTTTTGCGGCGGCTCCGTGAAAACATACGGTGACGACAGCCTGAACTTTGGTGTCAAGGGAACTGGCTGCTGCATCACGACAACGGGCCTTGTCACGTGTCCTTGCTCACCAGGACCTTTTTGGCAAAAACAACATGGCTGTTGTACCCCACAAACTGTACCCGCCAGATTTGGTACCTTGCTACTTCGAGCTATTCCCAAAACTGAATCTCTATTTGAAAGGCGTCGGTTCTACACTCTAGAGAGGATTCATGAAGCATCACTGGCGGTGATGAACACCCTCAAAGAACAGGACTTCCAGAAAGCGTTTGACCAGTGGCAGAAGCGCTGGGACCGGTGTGTACGTGCGGATGGGAACTACTTCGAGGGTGATGGTGACCATTTGTCCAAAGATAAGGTTTTCAACTGATGGCAGCACCAGTCCCAAAAATTTTGGATAGCACCTCGTACATTGTGTCACAAAAGTCATACGATAACGACATGCACGTATACAGATGGCGGTAGTATCACGTACACAACTTACACTACTGGCCATTAAAATTGCTACACCAAGAAGAAATGCAGATGATAAATAGGTATTCATTGGACAAATATATTATACTAGAACTGACATGTGATTACATTTTCTCGCAATTTGGGTGCATAGATCCTGAGCAATCAGTACCCAGAACAATCACCTCTGGCAGTAATAACGGCCTTGATACACCTGGGCATTGAGTCAAACAGAACTTGGATGGCGTACAGGTACAGCTGCCCATGCAGCTTCAACACGATACCACAGTTCATCAAGAGTAGTGACTGGCATATTGTGATGGGCCAGTTGCTCGGCCACCATTGACCAGACGTTTTCAGTTGGTGAGAGATCCGGAGAATGTGCTGGCCGGGGCAGCAGTCGAACATTTTCTGTATCCAGAAAGTCTCGTACAGGACCGGCAACATGCGGTCGTGCATTGTCCTGCTGAAATGTAGGGTTTCGCAGGGATCAAATGAAGGGTAGAGCCACGGGTCGTAACACATCTGAAATGTAACGTCCACTGTTCAAAGTGCCGTCAGTGCGAACAAGAGGTGACCGATACATGTAACCCATGGCATCCCATACCATCACGCCGGGTGATACGCCAGTATGGCGATGACGAATATACGCTTCCAATGTGCGTTCACCATGATGTCGCCAAACACGGATGTGACCGTCATGATGCTGTGAACAGAACCTGGATTCATCCGAAAAATTGACGTTTTGCAATTCGTGCACGCAGGTTCGCCATTGAGTACACCATCGCAGGCACTCCTGTCTGTGATGCAGCGTCAAGGGTAACCGCAGCCATGGTCTCCGAGCTGATACTCCATGCTGCTGCAAAAGTGGTCGAACTGTTCGTGCAGATGGTTGTTGTCTTGCACATGTCCCCATCTGTTGACAGGGGGATCGAGACATGGCTGCACGATCCGTTACAGCCATGTGGATAATTGCCTGTCATCTCGACTGCTAGTGATACGAGGTCGTTGGGATCCAACACGGCGTTCCGTATTACCCTCCTGAACCCACCGATTCCATATTCTGCTAACAGTCATTGGATCTTTACCAACGCGAGCAGCAATGTCGCGATACGATAAACCGCAATCGCGATAGGCTACAATCCGACCTCTATCACAGTCGATAACATGATGGTACGCATTTCTCCTCCTTACACGAAGCATCACAAAAACGTTTCACCGGGTAACGCCGGTCAACTGCTGTTTGTGTATGAGAAATTAGTTGGAAACTTTCCTCATGTCATCAAGTTGTAGGTGTCGCCACCGGCGCCAAGCTTGTGTGAATGCTCTGAAAAGCAAATCATTTGCATATCACAGCATCGTCTTCTTGTCGGTTAAATTTCGCGTCTGTAGCACGTCATCTTCGTGGTGTAGCAATTTTAATGGCCAGTAGTGTATAATACTGGCAGAGCTGCCATTTGCACTCAGGTGATTCGTGTGTACGGCTTCCAACGTGATTATGGCCACACAGCGGTAATGGTAGTTGGACCTAGACGCTTGGGACTTTCTGTTTCGAAAATCGTTAGGTAATTCAGTATTCAGATATTCGTAGGGTCAAGAGCGTGCCGAAAATACCAAATTTCAGGCATTACCTCTCACCACAGATGACGCAATGGCTGAAGTACTTCACCTAACGACCGATAGCAGCGGCGTTTGCGTGGAATTGTCACTACTAACAGTTAAGCAACAGTGCGTGAAATAACCGCGGAAATCAATGTGAGATGTACGACGAACGCGTCCCTTAGGACAGCACGGGGAAATCTGGCGTTAATGGGCTATGAAAGCAGACGACCGACGCGAGTGCCTTTGTTAACAGCATGACATCGCCTGCAGCGCCTCTCCTTGGCTAGTGACCGTATCGGTTGGACCCTAGACGATGGTCAGGTAAGTCCAGATTTCAGTTGGTAGGAGCTGATGGTAGGGTTCGAGTGTGGCGCAGACTTCACGAAACCAAGCTGTCAACAAGATATTGTGCAAGCTAGTAATGGCTCCATAATGCTGTGGGCTGTGTTTACATGGAATGGGCTGGGGTCTGTTAACCAACTGAACCGATAATTGACTGGTTAGGCTACTTGGAGACCGTTAGCAGCCATTCTAGGACGTCGTGTCCCCAAACAATGAAGGAATTATTACGGATAACAATGTGCCATGTCACTGAGCCACAACTGATCGCCATTGGCTTGGAGAATATTCTGGACAATTCGAACGAATGATCTGTCTGCCCAGATAGGCCGAAATGAGTCCCATCGAACATATTCGAGATGTTAGTTCGTGCACAGGCAAAACTTTCGCAATTATGGATTGCTATAGAGGCAGCATGGTTCATTATTTCTGCAGAGGACTTTCAACGAAGTGTTGAGTCCATGCCACGTCGACTTGCTGCTCTACGCTGGGTTCAAATGGCTCTGAGCACTATGGGACTTAACATCTGAGGTCGTCAGTCCCATAGACTGAGAACTACTTAAACCTAACTAACCTAAGGACATCACACACATCCATGCCCGAGGCAGGATTCGAACCTGCGACCGTAGCGGTCGCGCGGTTCCAGACTGAAGCGCCTAGAACCGCTCGTCCACCGCGGCCGGCTCTACGCTGGGAAAAAGGAGGTCCGCCGCGATATTAGGAGGTATCCCACGGCTTTTGTCGCTTCATTGTATTAGCAGTTGCAAAGAGAAACACGGCTGTGCTGACGATGATCCATCTCACTGGCCACAGAAAAAGACACGAGACAGCAGGATGCTGTTTTTCAACACCAAATGTTGGGGGATGCATTACTGGTTAACCGCCTGAAATCAGAGTCAGAGAGGGGTGGACTATTCGTAGCTCAACCAACTGAAAAGACGTAAAGAACGAAAAGGCGAAAACGAAAGTCTTCCTTTCGAAGGCAGATGGAACAAAATCACTTAAAGCGTGGTAATCTTCTTGGGCGGACTTCTCCGCACTTCATCCGCCGAGTAGATGAGCACCACTTCGACCAGGTGAGGTGCTGACTTAGAAATATTTGGAGCTGAGCTAAATTTAGCCACAGGTGCAGGTGTTGGCGCAGGTGCAGGTGTCGGTGTAAAACCGATGATTGATTCTGTAGCCACTTCAGCCTTCACCTGCAGATTGATGTGGTGAGATGTAGCTGCAACAGGGAGACGAACTGCAGGGACACACAAATCATTTCACTAAGTCTCAGTAATTTTCAGCCTTCACTCTGAAGACTTGCTTCGAGATTTTTACGATCAATATACTTCCACCTCTGGTCACAGATGCAAGACGCATGTACTTAATTAACATTTCAGCAATCATGGTGCAACTTCGCGAATATTATTCTTTTATACTTAAGCACAATTATTAGGAATCAGACGACATACTCCTTATCCACATGTGCCAAGGTAACAGTCTAATACTGTCAGTGTTTTTCGGAAGTCTTAATGTGCGCTTTAGTGTAATTAGCTGAATTAATTGTAATTTCTGTTTAATTTTGCAGCTATCGAATTCACCATTCGTCAATTTTGAGAAGCTGTATTTCATTTATGTCACATTACAGAGCAAATTTATACAAAAAATACGCCGTTCTCTAGCGATGACGAATTTTCGACCTTAAAAGTTTAGACTTTTTTCGTCGCTACAAGCGCATAAAATACGATTTTCTGTTTCGACTTAAGCATCTGGACTCACAGCCTAAGTACAGATGGCTGAATTCCTCAGAATCCACTGCAATGGCTCTGCCGTGTAAAACTAAACATAAATTTTGCAAGCAATTACTGGTCCTCTTCGTACACAGACAAACGGTAGTCTGCTATTGAGATTTCGTTGTGCAGCAAGAGAAGGGTTTCAGTGCACTCCCATACATTACGAAGAACAATTATTACGTTGTAATAACTACATCATAGTTTAACAACGTTAAAATACGTAATAGAATCAAATGCATTATATTTGCAAATAAATAAATCTTGCAAAGATGGTCTCAGTGTCAGCGCTGGTTCCTTTGTTCGTGTACGACCTGTTGAAAAGATTTTTGTCTTGGGTCATTTAAATGACAATTCGCTGGAACATTATGTTGTTTTTAACATCTTTCTTCTTAGTTGCATAATCTGTAAACACAGTTTACCATCACATATATGACACTTATCAAACATAGATTTTACGCCTTTGAGCCACACAAAAAACATAATGGAGCAGAGAGCAACATGTACCAAAGTCAATAGATAATACACTATGATGCACTTGGAACCAGAAGTTAGTTGAATATTACAAACCCAGTTTCCAGTACCCTCTAGAAAAGGATGTAGTCAAATTCGTATTAACACGACTATCTTAGCTGAAAATGTTTTTCTGATTTAATTTATACACTGTTTTCTGAAAATAATTACTTACGTAAAAATTTATAGACCTAATGGTTAATAACAAATGTTGTAAATTTTGACTGTATGAAAAATAGTAACTTCTTGTTATTTTATAAAATCGATTTCATTATCGACGATAAAATTAGAAAAATAATTTGTGAGGACGGAAACTTTGTTTGCGTGAATACTGAAGCATAACAATATTATGTTTACTATAATTTGAGTTTTAGGTCATTTGGGTTCATAGGAAATTGGGTCGACATGAATAATAAAAATAATTATTTTTTGGAAGCTGGATATGTTAAGAGATACACTATGTGATCAAAAGTATCCGGACACCTAGCCGAAAATGACTTACAAGTTCGTGGCGCCCTCCATCGGTAATGCTGGAATTCAGTATGGTGTTGGCCCACCCTTAGCCTTGATGACAGCTTCGACTCTCGCAGGCATACGTTCAATTAGGTGCTGGAAGGTTTCTTGGGGAATGGCAGTCCTTTCTTCACGCAGTGCTGCACTGGGGAGAGGTATCTATGTCGGTCCATGAGGCCTGGCACGAAGTCGGCGTTCCAAAACATCCCAAAGATGTTCTGTAGGATTCAGGTCAGGACTCTGTGCAGGCCATTCCATTATAGGGATGTAATTGTCGTGTAACCACTCCGCCACAGGCCGTGCATTATGAACAGGTGCTCGATCGTGTTGAAAGATGCAATCACCATCTCCGAATTGCTCTTCAACAGTGGGAAGCAAGAAGGTGTCTAAAACATCAATGTAGGCTTGTACTGTGATAGTGCCACGCAAAACAATGAGGGGTACAAGCCCCCTCCATGAAAAACACGACCATACCGTAACACCACTGCCTCTGAATTTTACTGTTGGCACTAGACACGCTGGCAGATGACGTTCACCGGGCATTCGCCATACCCACACCCTGCCATCAGACCGCCACAATGTGTACCGTTATACGTCAGTCCATACAACGTTTTTCCACTCTTCAATCGTCCATTGTTTACGCTCCTTACACCAAGCGATTAGTCGTTTGGCATTTACCCGCGTGATGTGTGGCTTATGAGGAGCTGCTCGACTATGAAATCCAAGTTTTCTCACCTCCCGCCCAGCTGTCATGGTACTTGCTGTGGATTCTGATGCTGTTTGGAATTACTGTGTGATGGTCTGGACATATGTCTGCCTATTACACATTATTACCCTTTTCAACTGTCTGCGGTCTCTGTCAGTCAACAGAAGAGGTCGGCCTGTACGATTTGTGCTGTACGTGTCCCTTCACGTTTCCACTTCACTATCACATCGGAACAGTGGACCTAGGGATGTTTAGGAGTGTGGAAATCTCGCGTACAGACGTATGACACAAGTGACACCCAATCACCTGACCACGTTCGAAGTCCGTGAATTCCGCGGAGCGCCCCATTCTGCTCTCTATGTCTAATAACTACTGAGGTCACTGTATGGAGTACCTGGCAGTAGGTGGCAACACAATGGTTTTGGGTGTCCGGATACTTTTGACCGCATGGCGTTTCTTCCTCAGTTAACATGTGAAAGTTCCGAAGAGGCAAGGTTCATTACGAAGGGATGTTCTTGAGGGAGTCGGAGACGGATGACAGGCACTTACGTCGTTGACATGCTTGTTGTTTTCTGGAATCCGCACTTCAGGGTACTGGATCGGTGACTTTCTACAGTTCGAAAAGAGCTGCACCTGGAAAAGACAGATAAAAGATTGGTGACACTATTTCAACATCGTTCTGTAAAGGTTTGCATCCATCGTGACTGGATACTAGCGCCGAAATTGCCACCGCGCCAAGGAATCAGCATAATTACTAGTAAATGGTGTGAAAAGTAAAAGCGAAAACTTTCCAAGGCAGCTAGTCCTTGTCAAAGTCACAGTACTCGCCGTCGCACCAGGCAGTGTTAATGTGCAGTTTGGGAGCGCTATAGACAATCACTGCTATAAATTCTAGAGAACCCTGTACCCAGATTCCAGGAGGGACAAATGCCAGCTCTTCCGACCCCCTCCCTCTCCCCCTCCCCCCCCCTTCCCGCAGCTCCCACCACACCCTTTTGTGGACGCTTGTGGGGCCAGTGCAAAATCAGATATACTACTCGTATTTAGTGAGTAAGAACATCGTAATATTTAAACTCAAAATTGCAATGAGTAAGAATGTACGTCATCAACTATTTTATGAGGGACTGAATTAGGTTTTTCGCTGTAATACTGATTATGTGCTTTACTGTGAGTGCACTTCCGAAGTTGGGCGGTCAATGAATATGGCTGCCAAGTGGAGATCTTGGGTTTGACTGCCAGTTGTGCTACGGAGTTCTCCTTGGTAAGCAAAATAGTACAGAGTGCACTAAGCCTCGAAATGGCAACTGTGGAGCTGCTTGACAGAGTAGTAGCGGCTCCACGTTCTGGAAAGTCTGCAAAATGGCCGGAATGGCGGTAAAGTAATGCCTCCACCTTCGTAACTCTTCAACAGTTGGCAGCATTGGTAGGCGGCAGGTACTGGCTTTGTTCCGTAGCCTCTTCTGTACAGCTCCAGTTGGCGGGAAGCCTTACCATTGAACGATTGTTTTGTTACAGTGTATAGTATGGAACCCTGCGCAGACGGTCGGTCAGTGCGATTTAAGCAACGTGCAGTCATTGAATTCTTGACAGCAGAAGGTGTCACCCCAAAGGAGATTCATCAGAGAATGAAAGCAGTTTATGGTGACTGAGTTGATGTGAGTACTGTGCGAGTAAGTTTAAAGATGGTGAGGCGGTAAATCTGACCTGCGTGACAAACAAAGAGTTGGGCGTCCTTTGACAGCAACCACCAAGTTTCACAAGCGAAATGTTGACACACTGATTCCGTACGATCGTCGTATCACTCAGAGAGAAACAGCAAGCACAATCGGCATTTCACAAGAACGTGTAGGTCACATTATTGCTTTGCTTGGCTATCGGAAGATCTGTGCACGATGGGTACAGCCGAACTTCAGAGACTGAATCTCATCACTGAATGGCATCCTCCATACAATCCAGATTTAGCACTGACTGACTTCCATCTGTTCCTGATAATGAAAGACGATCTCGGGGACATCATTATGCTTCTTATGAAGACGTTGAGAGAACTGTGAGACTGTGATTGAGGAAACAGAGTGTCGACTTCTTCTGTGACGACTTCAGAAAACTTGTTCATCGTTGGCAGAAATGTAAACAAATGGCTGGTGATTATATGGGAAAGTGAATATTGGTAATTAAAGATCACATTCTAAGCATTATTTCTGCGTTTGATTTATTGAAATATTCCCATCCAAACCCAATTAACCAAAGTGGAGGCATTAATTTTTGTTGTAACCTTGACCAGAACAGTCACAGGATTGCCTAGAACGAAGCATGGCGGGACCAAATGGGAGCGGCCCGCGAACAAGCATATGAACAGGAAAGGATGGACACGAACAACGACGGACGACCGAACAAGACTTAACGATGACAACACACAAGGAACAATGGGGGTCACAAGCGACAACCAAATGAATCCACAACGTCAACTCATAAACAAAAACAAAGTATGGTAAACACACCACACTGTCTGTAGCCGAAATGCCTATAGACTCACATGAATCAGACTGCTTAGCTGAGCTTCTTTTTTCCTTTACTGTCGTTTTGATACCTTACAAACAAGGTAGGCCGGCAGCGGCCTATTTACGCCGCTCTTCGGCCATAGGAAAGACACACAGTATAACAGGAACACAGAAAACCAAACATACATGAAAGACAAAAACGGGAGACAAACATAGTAAAAATAAGCGAAATCGTTCACCGATGTACTGCTCGGATAAAGAAAAGTTCAACACTGCACACAACGGAGAATACAGAATGTCACAAGTGAATGGAGGAGCTCGGACGGAGAGACACTGATACACCAGTGGGATAACAAACACGAGCACTGCGGCGACGATCTCCGGTGCATGAAGACACAAAGTTCACACAAAAAAGCTGGGGGCCTGCCAGAGGGAAGAGGTGAGGGTAGGAGGGAGAAGGGGAGGGGGTTTATGCCAGTGGGAGAGAAGAAGAGAGGGGGAGGGGAGAAGGTAGGAGGGTGCGTGGAAGTACAGTGAGGGGGAGAGGGGGGAGAGGAGGGAGGGAGGAAGAGAGGAGGGAGAGAAGGGAAAGAGGGTGCCTTGGAGGAAAAACACAGAGGGAGGAAGGGGAGGATCAAAGTTGGTAGGAGGGGTAGATGGGATGAGGGCATCATCAGGGAGGGGGAGTTGGCGGAAGCCACCTTGGGCAAGGGTATGGAGTGTGGAGAGATGGAGAGCGGGTGGTATGTGGGAGTACAGGGGCGGCAGTGGTTGGGAGTGGGAAAGGATGGGAGAGACAAGCAGGTGAGGGGGATCAAGTTTACGGGAGGTGTAAAGGATCCATATCCGTCCAAGGAAAAGGAGGAGGTGTGGGAATGGAATTAAGTCATAGAGGATCCGTGTGAGGGAGGCAGATGCGATAGGCGAAGCGGAGCACATGACGTTCCAGGATTTGTAGAAGGTAGAAGGAGCGGCAATCCAGGCAGGATGGGCATAATAGAGGATAGGGCGGATGAGGGATTTATAGATGTAGAGGATGGTGGAGGGGTCCAGATCCCATGTGCGGCAACAAAGGAGCTTGAGGAGGTGGAGTCGGGAGCATGCTTTGGCTTGGATCGTCCTGAGATGGGGGGTCCAGGAGAGGCAACAGTCAAGGGTGACACCAAGGTAGTTGAGGGTGGAGGTAAGGTGAATAGGACGGCTGTAGATAGTGAAATAGAAATCGAGGAGACAGAAGGAAGGGGTGGTTTTGCATACAATGATCGCCTGGTTCTTGGAAGGATTGACCTTGAGCAGCCACTGGTTACACCAAGTAGTGAATCGGTCAAGATGGGCTCAGAGAAGGTGCTGGGAGCGTTGTAGGGTGGGGCAAGGGCAAGGAAGGCAGTGTCATCGGTGTACTGGAAAAGGTGTAAGGGGGGTAAAGGTGGCGGCATGCCCGCCGTGTAAAGAAGGTAGAGAAGAGGGGAGAGGACGGAACCTTGGGGCACAGTGGTGGAGGGGTAGAAGGTGTAGGAATCCGTGTTATGGATGGTGACGTAGGAAGGACAGTGGGGAAGAAAGGAGGCGATCAGACAGACGTAGTTAATAGGAAGGGCAAAGATTTGGATGAAGAGGAGACCGGAATGCCATACACGGTCGTAGGCCCATTCAAATCGAGGGAGAGGAAGATGGCAGAGCGACGGGAGTTGACTGTTCAGAGAGGAGGTGAGTGAGGTGAAGGAGAAGGTCATCAGCAGAGAATAACTGCCGAAAGCCTCATTGGGTAGCGGTAAGGAGGTGGTGCTGGTGGAGATGCTGGTGGATGGGTCGAGTGAGGATGGATTAGCTGAGCAAGAGGCAGGCGCTTATATACAGGATAAGGTACGTCACTATTGGCTGCTGGGACTATGTGCTCCACCGTGGCGCCCTCACGTTATACACGGGCCAAGAACGCGTGCAGCCATGGCATACGGTGCGACAACTGTAGAGACCTCTAGTGGTAATCGAAGTCCATGCCGTCTGGCGCGAATTCGAAACCCGCGGCACTCGATACCAGACTTTTCATTCAACCCTCATACACACTCCTCTTTATCACATCTGTATGGCACCTTCAAGGCAGAGTATAACACAGTGGCTAGTAGACATCCCATGGGCTCTTACAACCTGGATGAGGAGCTCTTTTTAACTTTGCTGTGAGGCGCAAATCAGCATGAAAATCACCTCCTCAGATTAGCGGTTACGAAAATAGGTGGTTCCAGTAAATTAACATCCATATAGATAATCATATCTTCTTCAAACCAATCGCAAACAGTTGCAGCCTGGTGACATGGATCATCGTCATCCACAAAAAATCCATCGTTCGGAAACATGAAGTCCATTAACGGCTGCAAATGGTCTCCAAATAACAGAACATAACCATTTCCAGTTAATGATCGCTTCAGTTGGACCAGAGGATCCAGGGGACACAGCCCACACCATTACAGGGCCACCACCAGCTTGCACAGAGCCTTGTTGACAATCTGGATCCCTGGTCTGTGCCACACTCAAACCATACCATCAGCTCTTACCAACTGAAATAGGGTCTCATCTCACTAAGCCATGGTTTTCCAGTCATCCAGGGTGCAACCGATATGGTCACTATCCCAGGAGAGGCGCTGCAGGCGATGTTGTGCAGTTAGCAAATGCAGTCGTAACGGACACGTTGGTCGTATGTCTCACATTGATTTCTGTGGTTATTTCATGCAGTGTTGTTGGTCTGTTAGAACTGACAACATTATGCAAACACCGCTGCTCTAGGTCGTTAAGTGAGGGCCGTCAGCCACTGGGTTGTCTGTGGTGAGAGGTAATGCCTGAAATTTGGTATTCTCGGCATACTTTTGACACAATGGATCTTGGAATACTGAATTCACCGACAGTTTCCTAAATGGAATATCCCATGCATCTAGCATTCAGAATCTGTTAGTTCCCGTTGTGCGGCCTTAATCACGTTGGAAATCTTTTCACATCAATCACCTGAGTACAAGTGACAGCTCCACTGATGCACTGCCTTCTAACACCTTGTGTATTCATCTATATGTGTATATCGGTATCTCATGACTTTTGTCACCTCAGTGTAAACACAAAATACAGGCAAATCGTTATTTATAAACAATTGAAAATAATGACTGATGTTAAATGTTGGTGTTGCACATGGATCAGAAGAGAGGGCATCTGGGATGGGCAAAAAGATTTAAGTTTATTTAACAGGGTAGTCCTCTCTGAACGCTTGAAAATAGGTGATTCGTGATTTTTGTTTCAAGTAGAATAAAAAGTAATGCTAAATCTGATGATATAGTATTTTTTCCTTATACTTTTGTCTCTAAGAAATCATTTTTGTGTCCACATTGGACGCTCCCTGTAACCACTGCACCAGGTAGAAACACTCTTTGGGAGCCGGAATGTTAGTCATCTGCAGGAATTCCCGATACCCTCCTATAGGACCCGTAACATAATAATTTTGTATAAATCATTTTCATACATTTTTATCAGAAGGCATAGTATAACTGAAAAATACTAATTTGTAACAAAATGATAGCGTGTTGAAACAAATGTCTTTTTAGAATTAATTTAATTCCTTCAGCTGCTGACAGGCGTTGATATATATCAACAGGAACAGGTGAAAATTTGGGCCCCGACCGGGACTCGAACCAGGGATCTCCTGCTTCATGGCAGATGCTCTATCCATCTTTTTTTTTCTCTTTCCTTTTTTTCATTCTGTTCATTGTTGATCATTGTGTTTGGTTGTTGCGGATGTCGCATGACATCTGGAAAAATTCGTTTGTTGATCCTTCCACTCAGTTTTTTTTATTACAAAGGCCAACCAGCTCTCTGACCGAACATGCTGAGCTACCGTGCTGGGTGTCCATCTGAGTCACCGAGGGCACAGAGGATAGTGCAACTGCAGGGACTATCTCACGGACGCCTCCCGCTAGATCCACATTCTCACCTTATGTGTCCACACAATACATTCATAGTTTCCCTACCCAACACACTCATTACTCGTGGAAGACATTCTTACCAAGTCCCGTAAGAGTTCCGGTAATGTGTGTGCATCTGCACAGAAGAAGAAGGTCATGGCCAGTATTGCCAGAAATATATTCTTATATGAGGATGGTTCTGGCAATACCGGCCATGACCTTCTTCTTCTGTGCTGATACACACATATTACCCGAACTCTTATGGGACTTGGTAAGAATGTCTTCCACGAGTAATGAATGTGTTGGGTAGGGACACTACGAATGTAATGTAGTGTGTGGACATATAAGGTGAAAATGTGTGTCTAGCGGGAGGCGTCCGCGAGATAGTCCCTGCAGTCGCACTGTCCTCTATGCCCTCGGTGACTCAGATGGATGCTGGCACGGTAGCTCAGCATGTTCGGTCAGAGAGCTGATTGGCCTTTGTAATAAAAAAAACTGAGTGGAAGGATCAACAATGAACTTGAACGGATGTCATGTGACGTCTGCAACAACCAATCACAACCATCAACAAATATACATATATATACATATATATATATATCACTATAATGGAAGGAAACATTTCACGTGGGAAAAATTATATACAAAAACAAAGATGAGGTGACTTACCGAACAAAAGCGCTGGCAGGTCGATAGACACACAAACAAACACAAACATACACACAAAATTCAAGCTTTCGCAACAAACTGTTGCCTCATCAGGAAAGAGGGAAGGAGAGGGGAAGACGAAAGGAAGTGGGTTTTAAAGGAGAGGGTAAGGAGTCATTCCAATCCCGGGAGCGGAAAGACTTACCTTAGGGGGAAAAAAGGACAGGTATACACTCGCACACACGCACATATCCATCCACACATACAGACACAAGCAGACATATTTAAAGACAAAGAGTTTGGGCAGAGATGTCAGTCGAGGCAGAAGTGTAGAGGCAAAGAAGTTGTTGAAAGACAGGTGAGGTATGAGTGGCGGCAACTTGAAATTAGCGGAGATTGAGGCCTGGCGGATGACGAGAAGAGAGGATATACTGAAGGGCAAGTTCCCATCTCCGGAGTTCGGATAGGTTGGTGTTGGTGGGAAGTATCCAGATAACCCGGACGGTGTAACACTGTGCCAAGATGTGCTGGCCGTGCACCAAGGCATGTTTAGCCACAGGGTGATCCTCATTACCAACAAACACTGTCTGCCTGTGTCCATTCATGCGAATGGACAGTTTGTTGCTGGTCATTCCCACATAGAATGCGTCACAGTGTAGGCAGGTCAGTTGGTAAATCACGTGGGTGCTTTCACACGTGGCTCTGCCTTTGATCGTGTACACCTTCCGGGTTACAGGACTGGAGTAGGTGGTGGTGGGAGGGTGCATGGGACAGGTTTTGCATCGGGGGCGGGAATGACGCATTTAGAATTATGGATTATATTTTTTAGTGATTAAGTTGAACATTCCTTTAGTCAGTGCTGCTTGAACCATACAGCAATCCTTCCACATCCAAAAGGAGGTCCTCCTTCATTTGCTTCATGACCATGGTGGTCCTATGAGCATCTTTGGCAGCTTCTGTCATCCACTGCTCTGCATGCTCGATACACTTTTTGTCCACTGTGCAGTAGTTCTAACAGGCTGGTCTGATCTCAAGATCGAGCACTTTCAAAATTTCCACAATGCCTGTGAGGACATCGTTCAAATTACATGCTGCCACACTGGCTGTGAAATGACTTGTTATTAGTGTTTTATAGTATTATCACTTACCATAAAATAACCTAAAATATTACATTCAAGGATTTCTGCCAAGATACTCTTCATCGAGTAGAAGGAGTTACCCAACAGAAAGTTCTTTCATTCAGACTTAAAGTCCACTTCATCATCTATATGACATTTAATGTGCTCTTGTAGGTTTTTTAATACATGTCTGCCCATCTGTAATTTCGGCCCTCTGAAGTAGTCTGCGACTATATTGTCCAAAGAAATTGATGATAGTTGAACATTCATTGGAAAACAAACGTAACATTCAATGACATCCCTGTCATCATTGAAGCTAACAATTTCTGGGACAGTGTAACTTAATTTAAAAACCTATGGCTATCAAAATACCTGATAACACCATCAATGATGATGTGCAGCATAGCAGAATGAAACCCACTCACCGCTAGGTTGAAGCAGGCGCAGGACAAAACCATTGCCTTAGATGGCGATGGGATGTACATGCAGCAAGCACATGGCAAGTCAATTACCACATCGCAAAGGTCAAGGAGCATTCGTTCGAAAGCTCATGGCAGCTGGAAGACTGACTAGACTTTATTCTTTCATTGTTTTCTTTTCACTCTATTGGTGCATACATCAATCTCCTACCACAAGGAGTCAGTACATTGTTTTCACTGTTATGCAGCGTCTATAAACCACTCACATAATGCAGCTAAAATTTCGAAGTTGTGAGAGGTGTGCATGTATGTATTCTGTCTGATCAAGAGCATCTGGACACCTATTAGTGGACATTAATATTGAGTGTTTCTGCCCATCATCTTTATGATGGCTTGAATGCTGCAGACACTTTCAATGAGATGTCTGAATGTCCGTGCAGGAATGGTAGCCCATTCTTTCTCAAGAGCCAAAACCACAGGAGGTCACGATGTTGGATGCTGGAATCTGAAGTGAAGTTGACGTCCTAACTCATCCCAAAGGTGTTCCATTGGGTTCAGATCGGCACTCTGAGAGTCCAGTTCATGTCATTGGCTCACAGTTGCTTCGTTATGACAGGATGCATTGCCATGCTGATACAATCATCATTTTCACACTGTTAATCTGCTGTATGCAGTATACAATACCAGAAAATGAGTTCATATTCTTCCACATTTAGTGTTCCCTTAAGTACAATAAGGGGATCATGCACAAACCCTGAAAAAGGCCCCTATATCGTAACACCACCATCTGGCACCACACATGATGGTAGGTATGTTATCCAGACATTCATATAACTCAGACCCTTCCATCAGATTGCCATAGAGCATAGCATGATTCATCACTCCAAATCACTCGTTTCCAGTCATCCACTGTCCAGTGATGTCACCTCTTACATAACATGGCCAACGATAAATACAGGTCTGAGCACACATGTATGTGATGTCAGGATTGTAGTGTCAATGGCCAATGATAAGGTCTTATCAACTTCCTTTGGTCCAATCTTTGACTGTGTAGAAGGGCAGCTTTCAGCAAAGACCTTTGATAAAAGTTAGAGTGAGGGAGGTTGTCTACACATTGGTTTGCTTGTTTTGGTGCATTTAAGCTGTAAAGTCATGAAGCACTTCCATCACAGTTATAACAGAAGAGTATGAAGAATACGAAATTCTTCATAACATGCTGACTATAAAAACCATAATAAGCAGATGGAATCTTACAAAGAAATAGCTGCAGCAATCTGCTGCATTTGAAGTTGCTGCACTATGGATGATGTTAATTAACCTTACATATAAAAACAAAGGATGTGGAAGGAGATGGAGATGTGAAAAGCCAGATATGTTTAAAGCGTATGTAAGTGAAATAAATTATTTATTTGTGCTCTAAATAATCCACTTAATTTTCAGAAATTCCTCCTTAGGTGATTTATATAATTCTTCACATGTTTCTGGAATTACACGTAAAATGATACACTTAGGGATTCGAGTGCTGCACTTCAAGCTAGAACAGGTTCAAGCTGTTGCTAAAACTATTAACCTAACCATGAGAGGATCTTTAACAGAAATAGCATTCATGATTCAAATAATGAAACATTGCACCAGTTATGTTGTTTTTAATGATTTTCTGGATTGTTTGCAAGAATTTATTCTCTTGATCAAGTACAAATATTTACATGCGATGTTTCAAAAAATTGGACAAAAGAAGTCCATCTGAGTGTAGTAAATGGTAGAAATATGAGTACAAATGCAAGGCAAGGGAGCAGGACAACAAACATACAAACACCATATAAAGTACCTACATAAATATTTCCTCTTGATAATGAGAATAACTTATTAAGCTTGGAAAAATAAGTAACCAGTGCAGTCTTTCATTATTTAAATTGTTAATGATATATTTGCAGGCTATCCAAAAACATCCATTACGATGAATCAAATTAAAAAATGACATTTCTTAAATGAGTACCATATATGAGCCCGCCCAGCTAGCCGTGCGGTCGATGGCACTGCTTCCCAAGTGGGAAGGCATGTCAGTCCCTGGCACGAATCTGCCCAGCGGATTAGTGTCAAGGTCCGGTGTTCCAGCCTGGCTTTGGATGGTTTTTAAGGCAGTTTTCCATCTGCCTTGGTGAATGTGGCTGGTTCCCCTTATTTTACCTCAGTTCAACTTTGTCGGCGATTGCTCCACAAACACTGTCTCCACATATGCGTACACCATAATTACTCTGCCACGCAAACATTTGGGGTTACGCTTGTCTGGTATGAGATGTTCCCGAGGGGAGGGGGTGCCCACTGGGGCCTGAACCACACAACAACACTGAGTTCGGTGTGGGGTGGGTGGACTACTGTGGCCTGATGTGGGGTTGTGAACCACTGAGGGCTTCAGCAGGATGAGGCCTCTCCTTCATTTCTAGGATCCTGTTTCAATACACACACACACCACATGTGCAAAAATGAGGGACCACTTTCATGAAAGTTAACCGAAATGTTTGTTCACCGAATATCAAATAATTTTTGTCATTCTTCCACTTAATTCCATCACAAGTTAATTTTCATTAATTTTCATAGGTACAATCAGCAAGCAATGACACATGTGAAACTTCTGAACATACACAGCTTTGTTTGAAGATCACATGATAGTGTCACAATCTGCAGAATATAGAGTGTTGTTCTCTGCATTTTATACTGTCCCATTCTGCTACATTACTAGGTGACTTTACCCTAGCAAGTGTAGACTGGAATGTCTATGGATTCTTTGTGAGTGATATAGCTAGAAAGTCTTCAGAAGTAGTTCTGGAAGCTTTCCCTGAGAACTGCGTTGAACAACTACTTTGACAACCAAACACAATGGTAATATTTTAGACCATCTAGTTACAAACAGGTCTGATCTTATTGACAGTGTCAGTATAGATGCAGCAAATTCTGGTCATAGCCACAATGGTTACTGAAGTTAACAAATCCATCAAAAAGGTAGGAGAGTTTCTGTCTGGAAAGAGAAGACAGGATGGACATCGTTCCAGGAGGATGGATATAGAGGAATTATGGACAAAGTTCAAGTTGACTGTAAATCATGCTCTGGGGAAGTTTGTGTTGAGTATGCGGATTGGTAATAAGAAAGGTAAAAGAAAGGACTTGAAAAATTACAGACCAATAACTTTAATATCAGTTTTCTGCAGACTTTTTGAGCATATTCTAAGTTTCAGTACAATAAATTTCATTAAGACATAAAAGCTTCTGTCTGCAAGACTTTAGAGCAGACTTTAGAGCAACTGAACTGACGTGAACATTTCAAGTCAGGAAACCACAAGGACAGATAAAGGGATTTGCCCACAATAACTGTCAAAGGCACCTTGTTCTCATAGCATAGATGTAGTCATTCCAAATTTTCATACTTTTTAAGTGGTAACTGCAAGTCAACATGGTCACATGTAACTGTAAAGTACAATTTACATTGGTAAATTGAGTATCAGTAAATTACTTCCAGATGATATACTGCTCAGTAACCAGGTGACAGACTTCTCGTTGATCATCACCACATTAGACATGATGTAGCAACATCAGATCAGACAGTAAATAAAACTGGGTACAGATAGGTAAATTCCAACATAGGTTAAGACAAAGGGTAAAGTACCACTGATTACATATGAATGGATTAACATTAGGACTAAAATGGTCAGTTCAGTCATTCTAAAGGTATGATAAATACATATTTCCTCATCAGTTACATATTAATGAACTAACTAGACTTCAGTTGAAAGTAGATGTCTGCAAGAACCATAACTATACCATGAATACAAATCCTCAATCTTTAGTTTTTCCTTTGCTACTCATTAAACATGAATCATTAGTGGTCATCAGAGTATTTTCAATGAGATGTTGGAGAAATTTAACCAGTTTTCATTAAGAATCAGATTGTAAGCTAACATTTGTATATATTGAAAAGCATTGACTTGCTGTAACATACAGCAGTATTGAACAGTGCCTAACTCAAACATTTTGTTGCACATGAAGTTGATAGCTGAGCTATTTTTTCAGATTTGTGTAGACATTGTGACGAAGAACACCTCGTATCTATACTGAGGAGATAGCATGACATATACAGATATCAGACATGTCACAAACATCATCCCTATCTTATAGTACTAAGATGGCAAAAGACTAATTAAATAAGACTACCAATGGTTGATCATAATGGTCATTGAAGCGGTAGAAATAACATGAAAATAAAACTGTGTGAATCTCAAATCCTGGGAATCAGAAACACTTCTGTCTCAATCACTATCTCCAACATAAAATTCCATTTTCTTCATGCACCACAGATGGATTACAGAAGCAATACAAACATAATAAATTTCTTTCTGATATATGTCGCTTTGCCAATTTCACAGTAGATCTAATACTTGTTAAGGACAAGATCATGACATAGAGTGTTTTCATACCTAATAGCAAATCAACGTCTATCCAGTGACTTTCACATAATAGGTATAGTAACAGGACAGACCAAATGAGAACACATATATAAGACTACAAACAGCCTAGCCTAATTGTAATCACATCGCAGTTGCAAAGTGATAGAATTTCACTATAACAACACAGATATCTTAAGTAAACTTCACACCAACTCTAAAAATTTTCTCAACTTTTCACAAAATCATCAGCACAATGAGAGTATAACATTATCAGCATAGTGAGAGTATCACATCCAAGATGTAAAGTAACAGAACCTCATTATAACTGTACAGACATCATAAGTAAACATTACACCAACTCTCCTAAAAATTCATACTCTGGTTATATTGTCACATTTTCTGACTACCTGTACTCATTCAAACAACATAATCATTGACTACTGGAGGACATGGATAGTGGAGGGAGGATCAGTTTGGACAGAAAAGTAAGGGAGGATGTGACTTGAAAAGGAAAGGGCCACACCAGCTCGGAGCCTTGGGTTCGCCACCCTCAAATTGCAAAAAGAGTTTGCAACCTCCTGAGGAATGTTTCATTAGAATGATTTGATGTTGTCATCATTTGAAATAGCATCTGTTCTAACTGTCCTCACACAATTGTAATGCTTGTCACTACATGTTTCATCAGAATTCATAGCTTTGATAGAATCACACAATATTTTTGAACATCGTCTGTCAGATAGTTAATATCCATACCACATGAACAGTCAGTCACATCATCTGCTTTTTCATTGAAAGATTCATGTAATAAATCCAGTTCCTTCACATTGAAGGACCATACACTAAATTACTATCTTCATATTTTACTGGTACACAATAGCAAATCACTACACGATGAACCTTAATAAGAAAAATGGATATCGTTTTTTTTTTTTTTAAATACAAGTTTCTAAAAAAATTGAAATTGGTGTTGTTTTGTTCTTCCACACTCTGAGTTTAAGTGTCTGGTCAAGATATAGTCTTGTGTCTTACAAATTGCACACTGTGTACTCTAGGATACTAGAAGGATCATGACTGTTCTTACTAACTAGATAGGATAGTAAAAAGGAGAGTGACTCCAGAAAATAAATATGGAGTCACTGGCTGTTGCAAGACACTATATGCCACACGGTGTATCTATGAAAGTATCACAGATCACCTACCAGTTAAATTTCACCACAAAACTACTGACAAATGTTTCTGAGAGGATATTCACCCCAGATTTTGCCTTGACTATACAGTTCACAGAATGTATTCTCAACTATTTCAACTCCTCAAATCACTATTTAATTCATAATTTATGATGGACATAAGAATTTAAAAAAAAAAGTGTTCAACTATTCAGTGATAACAAAAATGAAAATAAATTTCCTCTTATTGGTTATTTCACTCTCACTGGGTAAAGTACCCGCCGTAGAGTTTGCTAAAGTATACTGCATAATCTTGACTGTGTAAAGTAAGATGCATAACAAATAAATTTCCAATGGTGTGTCAAATATTAAAGAACAGATAACATGATGCTAAATGGGTGATTAAGGTTGTCTACACAATTTCAGCTGTGTCACATTCCTAAGTCCAAATAACAACAAATTCAAATGGTTCTACATAAAAATCAAACAAGCCCCAATCTGTGACAGGTAAAAATATGCACAAATGTTCAAATATACCATTTTCAACCCCCACTCTATGAATAGACAAAATATAGGTAAAAATATGCAAATATTCATACATAAAGGAAATATGAATAAAAACTACAAAAAATATTTTACAGTACTAGTTTCAAATGTGCTAAGTTATCCGATTTCTTACTTCTCAGTGTCTGAATTTGCAAAAAGCAGTGGACATTAATGGTACTTTTTATGAGTTGTAATTTTCTTTCAATTGGTGTCTTTATTATTATTGGGTCAGAATATTCATAACGTGTCTTAACAAGTTGTACAGCTTGGGTTTGTCTGTGTGGAATAGAGTATACATTCTTCAGCACAAGTTTACTATTTGCTGGTTGTTTATTCGGTTTTGCGGCACTTTCAATAACTGGGTAATTGTTTTTGCAAAGCTCCCTCAAATCTGTCTGCAAGCTACTGATTTCAACACACACACTCCTGTCCTCCACTAATTGTACACATTCACTGATTGAATTACTATTAGGTACTCGTCCCAAATTTACAAAACAACTTTCCTTTCGTAAATGCACATTTTGACAAATTTCATTTTTAACTTCAAACTCTTGATCATCATACTGACATTTGCTTCTATAGTCATTGACTACACTTAATATTCTATCACTAATTAGATCTTTTTTTTCCATTTTCACAAACACATTCAGACACAACATCACTAAAATCAACTGGTAACATTAATCTATCGGGCACTACTCTACTGGTTTCTAATTCATTACGCGAACACACACCAGAATTTCCAGAATCATTCAGCATCAAATCATCAACTTTAACTTCTAAATACGCCATCCCATCTAATTATGTGAGTAACATATCATCATCAACATCATTATCATCATCATCGGGAAACATTCTCATCAGAAACATTATCATCACACTTAATATTATTTTCAACACCAAACTCATTTCTCTTTTCACACACTTCTTCAACAACCTCAACACTGTGAATACTCTGTTCTACCACACCCTCATTGTCCTGTCTATTATCTACTGCAATTTCATCTGGAATTACACTGTCATTCACATTTTCATTGCTAAGCACATGAACATCAGCTTCCACACATACAGCACCAGTATCAGCTTTTTCACTCATTTCACAGTCATTCAACATTCTCGCTAAACCATACTCATCAGATCTGTTCTCATCGCTATCAACAACTACTACTTCATTACTATGGTTAAAGAAATTTGTCAAAGTGTTTTCTTCTAATTCAAATTCAGATTTCTTACGTTTTTGTTCATCTTTGTTTTCAGATAAAAAATTTTCCCAAAATTCCCTATCAAACTTCATTCTATTCACTTCAGGTTGTATTCTGGGTACAAAATTTTGGTCTGTTATATTTGTTCTGCCCCTTCTCCTTCTGAAATTACTACAATGTGCCTGATTGCAATTCCCATATCTATTTGCCCATTTTGCTACGCTCCAAAAGAGGCAGGTCTTAGTTTACCAGACCATTTCTTCTGTTTTCAAAATTGCTACTATTGTTTCCCTGATTTAGTCCCCACTGCCTATTTCTTGGTTCAAAATTCCTGTTCTCTGGTCTGTGTCTATCATTCCTCTAACCATTTCTTCTGTTGTCATTTCTGAATCTGCTATTAAAATGATCATTATTATTGTTATTCCTGCTATCATCAGATCTGTCGTTACATCTGTCATTCCTGTCCCATGCTAAGTCCAATTTATCTATATATCTAAGAAATTGTTCAGTTGTATCATCAGGTCCGTAGACAAGACTCCACTGTTCTGTTTGCGAGTCTACGTTTTAATGCATCTGTCTGGATCATCTCGTCCAGTGGTTTATCAAGTTGCACCAAAGTTCATAATTGTTGTTCACAAAAGATTTTCATGCATCCACTGCATGATTTGAAATTTGGCCCATTCAAAAATTCCGACTTAATTCTGGCTTGTTTAGTTTCTGACCAGAATTTGTTCATGAAAGTTCATTCTACCCCATTAAACGACATTTTGGGTTTGATTGGTTGGTTTACCCATGACAAAGCCTCCCCATCTAAACACTTTTAACAAAATTTAATTTTCAAATTATCACTCATTTTATTTTCGAAGTTATCTTTAATCTGGTACATGAAATCAACTGGATGTATATTGCCCTACCCTGAATATGTTTTATGTTAACATTGTTCCACAATGGACTGTAACTACAGAAAGATTTCACAGCAACGGAATCTTCGATTTCTTGAAATTTAGATTTGAAGTTCGAAATTTCACTTCAACAAGTGCCTACAACTTCTTTTAATTCTGCAAAATTCTCATTTGCGATTTTAGTGAAATTTTGTATATTTTGGTCTGTTTCTGTGAAATCCTTTATGAAATCTTTGTTGAGCTTTCTTAATTGTAACACTTCCAGCAGTAGTAATTTTTTCAAAATTTTACAGGGAATCTAGCCTCTCTTCGAATTTTTTGTATTCTGGTTTTAAGGTAATAATTTCCCTTTCTATAGTTGGCACATTTTTGGTATTCACATCTACTTTTTCCCAGCACCTATCTAAACTCTCCTTTGTCTCGCAAATCTGGGTTCCATGGTTGTCTAATTTTTTATCGATTGAATCCAGAAAAGTTTTCTGTTCATCAATTGATCTTTTTTGTTCTTCCATTAACTAAACTAACCTCTCTAAAGCTGATACATTTGATTCAAATCCACAAAAGGGTGAACATACACTACTGTGATCACTATCCTCTCCGATTTCATTGTCTCGATAAACTACATTATTATCAGTAATATCTAAGCTATTTTGCATGTTTCCATTAACCTCCCCATTATCATCAACTTCTCTATTGTTATCCTCCATAATGATAATGCAGATGAAAAAACAATTTCCAAAAGTTAAAATTCAAATAAGTTTTGTACTTACAGCTGAGTCTCCAAGTTGTGTTTTCACATAAGTATCATTAAGTTCTTTGTAGTATTACTCACTTTTTTCGTTTTTCAGTTTTTGAAAAATTGGAATAATATTTCAACAAGCGAATTAACTCTGAAACAAAATACAAGATTAGTTTACAGAATTACACTGCATCCCAGCTCCATACACCACTTATAATGTTCTGCGCGTCATTTTACTCATTGTAGCTGGCAATCTGTTGCAGCAGAAGTCCTGGAAAACAGCTACTGTAAAATAAATTATAACTATAAAGTTATTTTTAAATAATTAATCCCATATTATGTTTCTGCTGAACATTTATTACAATCTCAAAGTAAATAAAAGCATCTTGACAAATCTGAAATAAGTTGTAACATACTTACAGTAATGAAATAAATCATGGTCATCTAGCTACATGCTTTCTGTCCAAATACACTCAAGAGTACTGACCCACTTTGCCAACATGGCTGTAACTATTTATACTTTCTTAACAATCCCAAACAATCCTTGGCATTGTTTAGAATCATTTTTGATTAATTAACAATTAAAATTGACATATAAAAACTGCAAATACACATATAAATGTATGTTTACCCCAGAACAGCTAGTACACTATGATATTAGTACATGTCTGTTATTTTATTTGAGTATAATTTCTCGAATAAGAAATTACAATAATACATTTACATTTTTTATTAATTACTAGAGGTTCCCCTCATGGAAAATGTTCCCTTCATTTATAGACCTTCTATACCTTTGTGTAATTAAGATTCCATTTTTTTTATGCACCTCTATGTCAGATATTACTGTTTATGGTTAAAATTTATGTGTTTAAATGGGTTTCAATTAAACTGTTACTTTTCAAACAGATCGTGTTTTGGAGGGTGTTTTGAAGTAAGAGGTGGTGCACTCTAGTGTGTGTTGTGTATGTTTCTGAACTGTTTGTGAGTGATGTTAGTGTAGCATTGGACTTATTTTGTGTGTCACTCAGTGTTTCAGGGGTTTGTTTTTGTTGCTTTGACTGTGAGTTATTTTCAAGTCATTACTTATTGACTACTGATTTGTTTTCAGTTTTTAAATTGTTAGTTCATCATGTTGTTAGTTTATTGCATGTAAATTGAATGTGGAGGGGGGAGAAAGGAAAGGAAAGGGAAGGGATTTGTGATGTCAGTTGCACTAGGATATAGTATGGAATCAGTGGCAAGAGGCAAAAATGTGTGCCAGATGAGGATTCAAACCCACAATCTCCTGCTTACTAGGCAGGTGTGTTAAGCACTGCACCACCTGAGACTCAGTGTTTATCACAACTATGTGGAATATCTCGGCATGCCTCACAGCTGACCCACATTCCCACTGAGCACCATCCATCCACAGTCTCTTTCTGTCTCCTTCATGCTCACTACTCAGAGATTCAAGCAGAAGGTTAGACATATTTGTCCATCCACACTGTAGAAGGTGGATCCATTGCCCATCTAGGTGAATCAATTATATGAATGCATGGTGCCTGTTCTTTTGGAGATGTCAGAATGAACAGACACCATGCAGAATCCGTTGCTGTGGCACACTGCATGTAAATTAAGGGTGGAAGGTTGAGAAAGGAAAGGAAATGGAAGGGATTACTGATGTCTGCTGCATCAGGACATTTCTCCTCCCTGCATCTCCAATTTACATGCAAAGTACCACAGCTGCGGATTCCACATATCTGTTACTTCTGACATGTCCAAAAGAACAGGCACCACACATTCATATAATTGATTCACGTAGATGGTCACTGGATCCACCTTCTTCAGTGTAGATGCACAAATATGTCCAACCTTCTACTTGAATCTCAGAGTAGCAAGCATGGAGGTCACCAGCAGGGACTGCGGATAAGTGGTGCTCAGTGTATATGTGGGTCAGCTGTGAGGCACACCAAGGTAGTCCATGCAGTTGCGATAAACACTGTATCCTGTGTGGTGCACTGGTTAACACACATGTCTAGTAAGCAGGAGATCGCAGGTTCGAATCCAGGTCTGGCACACATTTTCACTCATCACTGCTAATTCTGCATAATGTCCCGATGCAACTGACATCGGTAATCCCTTCCCTTTCCTTTCCTTTCTCCCTCCTCCACCTTCAGTTGTTTCTTTGTGTTCATAATTTTCTTTATTATATGGGTATCAAAATTTATGCTTGAGCACTTTTTCATGATTTTGTGGTTTGTGTTGGTAACCAAAGTTCATATTTAGTAGTTATGTTTGTAGGTATTGTGGAGTTTTTTTGGTCTCATTAGGTTTTGACAATAATGCTGCTATGTTATTAATAGCCACTGAGTCACGTGGGCTGCTTGTGACTGTAACTTGTGGATTAGGGTTCATTAATTAATAACATTCTATCATAGTGACGAATTTTTATTCTTTAATTGCTGTGCAATATGAATCGGAGTTACGACTCTATTTTCTAGGACTGTATGGCTATAATGGAGTCTACATCTGCTTAAGTTTTTCACCTAATACTAACAGAATGACACAGTTACTAGATTTACCAAGATAAATTATACCTCGAGAGATACTAATGGGGAAATGCTAGTGAAATGGGAGAACTAAAGTCTAGTAACATACTGTTTTTGTTTGACCACATAAATTTTGTATTGTCGACGGGTGAAAACTTATATACTTCCACTTACATTTTGAAACTATTTAACATGTTTATGATAGTATTATGTGATAGTATTATGTTGACTGATAAACTCTTGTCTTTGGTGGCCACACTGATACATGTGTCTTACATTATCACACAACTGGTAATGACTGTGGTTTTCACTTCCATGTGCTTTGTTTCTTTGTTTGTTCTCCCAGTTCTCATGTCTGTGGAGACAGTGGTCAAGTCTCTCTTTGAACAGCAACAGGCAAATTTGTTGATAACATTGACTATGCAGGCTTCTATGCTGTTGGCATACCTGCCCCTTTTTCCCCATTATGATGATGCAGCCAAAGACTGGGAAGCTTATGAGATGTGACACTCCTCACTTTTGGTAGCACTGATGCTAACATTTCTAAGGCTTTGATTGTTTCTTGGATTTACCCTTGGATTTGCCATTTGTTGTGCCAGTTAGCCCCATAACAGTAACCAGCATCACTTTGTTCAGCAAAATTTGTAAACAGTTGTCTAATTATCATTATAAATGCATACATGTCACTGTGTCACTTGTCGAGTTCTATCATTGTCATAAATAGCCCCATCAGTCCTACCAGTCTTGGGTGGTTGAACTCCACAGCCTCAGTCACAAATGTTAGTTTGTTACCAATGCCCATCATGATCTCTATGCTTATTCTATGGTCCATGACACTATCATTCAGTTGGCTCCTGACAAGGATGTGTGTCAACATGCACTACAGTGTGAAATGTGTCTTTGGCTGAAGGTTCTGCTGCTAGGTAGTTGGCATGGTAGAGGTGTGAGCCAGCAGTTGCAGAAAGTGTTTTGGAGTGAATACAAGATCACCAGCATTGTGAAGCCTAGTGCAGGGTTGGCTCAGGTGACTGACAGCATAGGGGAGTTACACAGGAATTTTCTGAAAGAGGAGCAGGTAATGATTGTAGGTGGAGCAGGATAGGGATGGGGAATATGATCTAAGTTGTGACCTGGTAAAGACAACTGCTTAAACTGGTGGCACTAATGTGCATTTTGTGCAACTGTTTCAGCGTGATGATTGGCCTCGTCTTAATGCGGCTGTTAGGTGTGTTAACATGGGGCTGGACAAGACAACGATGGCAGAGGGCATGGATTACATTGCAGTGGCACCAGCTGAGTTTATCAATAGATTGGGTTTCCGTAGGCATGGCCTGCACCTCAATGGGTATGGAAATGGGAGGCTGGCAAAGCTTATAGGTGACAGTGTAGTGGTTGTTGGTGGGATCACTCATGGAAAAATTCCCATAGTAGCTAGGGTTAGAGCTGCACCTTTTCCAGATTGAAGTGAGCTGATAGATATACCTGCTTAAAAGAAGTCCCTCTAACTAAGGAATCACCTTCATAGGAGGTCAGGTATCCAAGTAAAGAAGGAATTAGCATATTTCATCAAAATATAACAAGTATTAGAGATAAAGTTAGTGAACTGCTTATAGATGTTGACTCTGACGTTACTGGTATATCAGAGTAACGCTTAAATAATTTGACAATTCAGAGGCCTCCTTTACCAGGATACAGATAAGCTGGCTGTTTTTCAAGTAGTTCCTTGTGGAGTGGAGGAGTGGCCATGCACATAAAAAACAGTATTCTGTTTGAGTCCACAGATGTATCATGGTACTGCACTGCACAGATATTTGAATGTTGTGCAGGGGCATTTGAATTTAGTGAAACCCTACTTGTTGTTTATAGATCCCCTAACTCTCACTTCAGAGTATTTCTAATGAAGCTAGAGACAGTTCTTGGTTCACTTTATAGGAAGTACCAGAAATTAGTTATATGTGGTGACTTGAATATTAATTTTGTATTTGATGGTGCAAGAAAAAGGATTCTGGTATATATCCTACACTCATATGATCTGATGCAGATTGTGTTTTTTCCAACTATGGTGCAGGGGAACAGTAGCTCAGCTGTAGACAATATGTGTATTCATTCTTCAGTACTAGATGGGCATTCTGTTAGTAGAAGGGTGACTGATATTTCAGACCAAAATGCACAAATTTTAACACTAAAAGGCTTTTGTATTCAAACAAATGTCACATATGATTACAAACTATGTAGGGAAGCTAATCCAATGGCAATAGAGAGTTTTTTAAACCTTGAAAGTAGTCACAATCAAGCTACAGTAGCCCATTACAAACAGTACTGTAAGGTGCTTAAAATGTTATTAGGAAGGCAGAGAGTATAAGGCACACAAATAAAATAGCTAATTCACAGGATAAAGTTAAAACCATATGGTCAGTCGTGAACAAAGTGTCCAGTCAGCAGTACAATGTCATCAATATAAAGTCAGTTCGTAGTAAAAATATTTCTGCTACTGATAAGTCAGATATATGTACAGTATTTAAAAATCATTTTCTGAGCACTGCAGCCAATTAAATAAAAACTTAGTTTCTACAGAGAATCGTATAACGCTCTTGGAAAATTCCTTTCCGAGACTGATGTCTGAAATGCTCCTCTGTGATGGTGACAATGGGGAGATTGAGTCAATAATTAAATCACTGAAGACTAAGGAGTCTCATGGATATGATGAAGTTCCTAGCAGAATATTGAAGTACTGTGCTGCACATGTTAGCCATGTACTTAGCTATATTTGTAATTTTTCTTTTAAGAATGGTCAATTAAAGTACTCAGTAGTAAAGCCACTTTATAAAAAGTGAGAAAGGGATAATGTAGACAATTTTAGACCTATTTCTATGCTATCAGTGTTTGCTAAAATTATTGAAAAGGCTGTGTATGTAAGAATAATGTATGTAAGGATAATTGATCATTTTATATCACATAATCTGCTATTAAATGTACAGTTTGGCTTTAGAAGTCATTTAACAACAGAAAATGGTATATTCTCTTTTCTCTGTGAAATCTTGGATGGATTAAACAGAAGGTTTTGAACGCTAGGCATATTATTTGATGCTCCAGCAGTTGGACCATTATGGAATATGGGGAGCAGCTCACAATTGGTTCACCTCTTACTTTAACAACAGACAGCAAAAGGTCGTTATTCATAATGTTGAGAATGGCTGTGATGTAAGGTCTTCCCATTCTAAAAGGATACTTTTGGCTCAGAAATGGGCAGTTCGGGCAATAAGTGGTGTAAGTTCGCAAACCTCTTGTCGACCCCTTGTAATGTCCCCACAGAAAATACCCTCTACCACGCACCAATTAATCATTGTCAATCACACCATCCACATTCATTCACTTTGGAAAAGTATCTGATCTGATTTTCTCGTAACATATGCGGCGACAGCTCGACGACGCCAAAGTATTTTCTAGTGCGTTTATTCTTTGAAATAACAGAGATGCATATATGCATTCTCCATGGTTGTTGGAGTGGCAACTAGGACAGCTTCTGGAGTATCTGTTGAGGGATTGACGTGTTTTTGAGAGATACATATTCTGCTTTTCTTATCGCTAAAGCGAGCCAATTAACATTTGTGCTGCTAGCGGTTTGTTTGAAGAGAAAGAGACTGTAAACGGAAAATAATTAGGACGTGGAATCACTGGAGATCTGGACATGTAATAGAGATGGATTGAATACACAATTTCCTTCATAAATAAGGTTTGTGACTTTTTGTTCTGGAGTGAATGAACAAATGAGTTTTTTCTGAATCATTTGATGATCATGTTGGCCCTGTAATTAGTGGGGAAGTTTCAGCTGTGTCGAAGAGAGCCTGCAATCACTGAGTCTGTGTTAAATCATCCAAAAAGGCTTCGTACACATCTGGAATTCACAATCTTTTGTAAAAGGAACAAATTGTCCACACAATTGATTCTCCCGACTGAATGCAGTGTTTAACAGTGAGAATAAATGTAAAGATCTCTTACAGCAAGCCAGCCGCTGATTACCAAGACGAAGGACTCCACCAAAGATTCTATTTGGCTGATTTCACGTAATGAAATATTATATTAAAACCTGTACATAGATAAAGGAGAGAAAGAGAGAGAGCGAATGAAAATAGAGATAATACTAATAATCCTCCATTAGTCTAACTTTTTGCCTGTCTTATCACGGATCAGCCAAGAAATGGGAGGCCCTTACTTTACTGTATAGATTTATGTGTGAAGGTGAAGGGATCTTAAAGGCAACAGATACACTTCTATACAGACAAGACATTACACAAAGTTAGCGGTTAGCTGCATTCATCATCTATTCTTAGATGAAGAGACGGCAACCTATTATCCCGAACAATTAAGAAAATTGTTAAACCCTGTTCACTAGTCTGGATATTTTTACATTACCTTCTCAATAAATATATTCTTTACTGTCATTTCTTGTTAACAATATCAGCTTATTCCCAAGAATTACCAGCTTTCACTCAATTAGTACTTGGCAGAAATACAATCTGCATTTGGATCACACTTCTTTAATTCTTGTGCAGAAAGGTGTGCAGTATACTGCTGCATCCAATTTCAGTAAGCTACCAAAAGAATTCAAAAATCATAGCAGTAATCCACACACTTTCAAATTGAAACTGAAGAGTTTCCTCATGGGTCACTCCTTCTATTCTGTTAAGGAGTTCCTTCAAAAATTAAGTTGATTCTTATGTTATATTGTTGATTGCATTTACTTAAACTTATGGCATGACTTTTTTGGGTGCATAAACATTTTATTTTATCTGCTATTACATTTATGTTGTAATTTCATTTACTGACACATTCCATGACCCTGGAGGTTTTCTCCTCAATTTGGGTCCTGCAGAACGTGTAAATAAAATAAAATAAAATAATGACCACAACAGTGGCAGCACTCAGTGCTTCCATCTTTCCACACCATTTTGTGCATCATGCAGAATTATTTGCTGAATTATTTGCAATAACTGTACAAGAAAAGGACATATAATATCTCTGTGTCATCCCCATCCTTCTCCTGCAGATATGGACATGGATACTAATTATCTGCCTCCAGAGCTTATGTGTACTAGCAAACTGATTGTTGTAGTGTGAGGGATGGATAAAGTCTCCATCTTCAAGTGGACAGGAGTGCAACTGTGACATTGCTGTACTCAGAAACTTACATGGACTTAGGATCTCCAGCATTGTCTCCCGTTACTTGATGTTTGGTGAGTTACAAAAGGAACAATTTTGGGGAAATTTATGGCTACCACTGTGTACAAATTGGTGGTTCATTCCTTGACTTTTTTGATAGTGGATGTTGCTGGCACCAACAGTTTTGTTTGGCTGCAATTATTTCAATGCTTTTGGATTTTCTGTTGCAGATGTAGTGCACCTCGTTTCCCACCAGGTTCCTTACCAGCAATTGGAGTTTCTGTGTTCTATTTTGTTTTATGTTTTTGAATGGTTTAGGTTGCTGATAGGTGGTAGCAGGGCTTGGGACTGCTGGAGTGGAAGGACTGAACCAAAATGAGGATACAGTATGACAATATTCTTTATTTACCAAACCATAACAGCAATTCACACTGGTAAAAGCATAGAAATTCTGATTACAACGATCATCACTTAGCCCATACAAATTTAAAAATTTACAATCCATAGAAATGTAAATTTGGAATAAATTAAGACAAGTTAGCAATCATTACAAGACCTTTTAATAAGAACTGAGAGGCATCACAAATAGAATAATAATTCAAACTGAGTTTAGAAGTCCAATAATAACAACTTTATGAATCATAAGCAGAATAAGCATCAAAAATTCAGTCAACTCCCTGAAAAAGGGAGCTTTAAGCAAAACACAATTTTTAAAAAAATGCTTTGATCAAAACTACTGTGGAGAAAATGTTTAAGAAACAGTTTAGTTTACCAGCCCTCCACTTTGATGGGCCCACTAGAATCAGAACTCCTTTGACTTAAAATAGTATGACTTACAAAGTATTATCTAATGAGAAAGTACTTTCTTAACAACATGGAAATACATGTTATTGGGACATTCCACTATGGGACCCTTCAGAGTGGATACCAAGTGTACTGGTATGAAATGAGCGTTATGATACAAATGTGTTGATAGGGAACATCTGTTGTGAATGAGCCTTAATTTTTTTTTGTTTGGTTGGTATGACATCTGTCAAAGATATTTAGTATACATCAAGTCATGGAACAAACAACATCATATGTTTTTATTGTGTTAACAATGTCAAATTTTGTACTAGAAAGTGATGATTTGTGGAAAGCATTAATTTTTTGTTTTCATTTGAAAAAAAGTGCTGCAGAGTTGCATCGAATGCTTGTTGAGGCATATGGTGATCATGCTCTATCAGAAGCAACATGCAAAATATGGTTTCAATGGTTCGGAAATAATGATTTTGATGTAAGAAATGAAGAATGTGGATACTTTTCAGGCCCACCTGGAAGATGAGTCGGCTGCCAAGGACGACCAACAGAACCAGTACAACTGCTCGGAAGTCAACATACCTGGAATACAGCACAATTTAAACTAAAGGTCAGTGACACAGTAGATATGGTAAACCCCACTCAGACCTGAAAATCTATTATCACAATGTCCAATCCTTGAGCAACAAAACTGATGACTTAAGCATTTTGCTGACCAGTGAACTCAGTGATATCTCAGTAGTATGCCTAGCAGAGCACTGGCTCTGCACTGATGTAATTAAGTTAATCTCACTACCAAACTTCAAATTGTGTGAACACTACTCCAGATCAAATGATGGACATGGTGGGGTTGCCATCTTCATGAAACAACACTTCCAACCCTAAAGGAAATAGGAACAGACAAGATCTTTTAATATGCAGCCATAAAGCTTACAGATCTAAATCTAATTGCAGCTACAATTTACCGTCCCCCCTCCAGTAGTATTAATGATTTTCTGTTACAAATGGACTTGTCACTATCCAAAATAAGTCAGCGGAAACAGGATGTGATTATATGTGGTGACTTTAATACAGACTTTCTCACCCACAACAGAAACAGGAAAACATTGATTAATATTGCAAAAACTTATAATCTGCATGGCCTTGTAAACGAGCCCACTAGAATAACACCCACATCCAAGACAGCTCTAGTTCAAATTTTTGCAAATAGAAATAAACTTAACCCAACTCTAGAAGTATACAATGCAGGATTCAGCGACCACTAAGCTGTCATTCTAAAGGTCGATGTTAGCAAAGATACCTCAGACCCAGTCCCACCTAAAACTTTATGAAGGTTTTTCACCCAAGAGAACTTGAACAAGCTAAATGCCCTCCTTAGTGAAGAAACGTGGACAGAGATGTACACAGCCAATGATGTCAACATGAAATTCAACATATTTCTTGACAAAATGGTCCACCACTTTGAAGAGGCCTTTCCACAAAAACCAGTAAGAATAAAAAATAATAATAATAATGACAGAAACAAGAGTTGGATTACATCAGCTGTAAAAATCTCTTGCAAACATAAAAGAATACTCCACATATTATGTAAACAAAGTAGTGATTCCCCCCAACTAACAGAATACTAAAAAAACTACACATATATCCTAAGAAGAGTGATAAGACAAACAAAAAGGATGCAAAATGATGAGTACATTTACAAATCCAGCAATAAAGTAAAAGCAATGTGGAATATCATAAGAAGGGTAAGAGGGAAAATGAAAGCTTCACACACAAACATAGAAATCAAACTCAACAATGAATCTATATCTAATCCCGAAATTGTGGTGATCTCTGTCAACAATTTCTTTATGAGCATAGCTGAAAAATTGGTCAAAAATAATCCTAACACAAATTACCAACCAGGAAGCCAAAAATATCACACATGTATAGAGTCAATTTTCATTACCAAAGTCACTGAAAATGATGCTGCAAAAGCCCTCAGAGAGTTAAAAAATTCATATTCAGCTGGAATTGATGGTATCCCAGCAGCTGTAATCAAAAATTGTGAACACACAATTGCTGAACCATTAACTCACCTCTGTGACTGTTCTTTCCAGGCAGGTATATTCCCTGAAGCTCTGAAACTTTCTAAAGTAATTCCTGTCTTCAAAAAAGGTGATAATAAAGATATAAATAACTACAGGCCTATCTCAATCTCATCCTGATTTTATAAAGTTTTTGAAAAAATAATCTACAAAAAAAATGATGGACTTTATTGAAAAAAAATATTTACTAATATTGGCTCAACATGGGTTCAGAAGCAACAAATCTACTGAAACTGCAGTATATGATTGCATAAATACGCTATTAGAACTGTTATATAGAAAACAACTAATAACAGGCATATTTCTGGATCTGTCAAAGGCTTTTGACACTGTTGACCACAAAATGTTACTGGAAAAAATAGAACACTATGGTATCAGAGGAATTGCAAACAACTGGATTGCTACATTCCTAACCAATCAGATGCAGAGAGTCAGCATGAAATACATTAATAGAGAAAGCAACTCAATAACCAAAATACTATCACGTAATAAAACTGTAAAGCAAGGTGTTCCACAGGGCTCAGTATTGGGACCCCTACTTTTCCTCCTGTATATTAATGACTTGAGGCTGAATGTTGAAGCACACAAAACAATAATATTTGCTGATGACACAACTGTACTCCTCAAAGGGGAGAATACAGAGGCTGTGCAAAAAGCTGTGAACTTGGCCACTGAACAACTCAGCAACTGGGCTAAAATCAACAGATTAACTATCAACACCAAAAAGACAGCTTCCATGAACTTCCACAAAACACAAAATGCAAATTCCTGTCAGCCATTTGTCACTGTAAATAACCAGCCAATAGGTACTGACACTGTTTCCAAATTCCTGAAATGGAATACACATACAGGAACGGTAAATGCTAGGATTTGTACTGGCTGTTATGCATTGAGTGTACTGAAAACATGTGTACCATCAGATCACATGGAATAAATAAATAAAAAATAAAAGACCACCAAAAAAGTTCGAAGATGCCAAATTGCAAGTAATATTGGATGAAGATGATACTCTGAGTCAGAAGCAAATGACAGCAATGGTAAATGTTCCACAACAACAATTTCTGATCGTTTGAAAGCTATGAGAAAGATCCAAAAATGTGGAAAATGGGTGCCACATGAATTGAATGAAAGACAGATGGAAAACCAAAAAACCATTTGTCAAATTTTGATTCAAAGACATGAAAAAAAATCAATTTTGCATCAAATTGTTGCTGGGAATGAAAAATGGTTTTATTTTAAGAATGGGAAAAATCATGGATTAATCCAGGATAACCATCAATATCGACTGTCAAACCAAATCAATTCGGCAAGAAGACAAAGCTCTGTGTTTGGTGGGATTAGAAAGGTGTGGTGTATCATGAGCTTCTAAAACCTGGTGAAACTGTGAATACTAATCACCACAGGCAACAAATGATCAAATTGAACTATGCATTGATTGAAAAAAGACCAGAATGGGCCAGAAGACATGCCAAAGTAATTTTTTTACATGACAATGCACCTGCACACAAAGCAAAACTGGTTCAGGATACAACCAAAACACTTGGCTGGGAGCTGCTACCCCACCCGCCATATTCACCAGACTTGGCCCCTTCTGACTACCATTTGTATTCATCAATGAGACACGCATTGGCTGAGAAACACTTCGATTCCTACGAAGAAGTCGAAAATTGGGTGTCTGTCTGGTTTGCTTCAGAACATTTCTGTTGGCGTGGTGTCCACAAATTGCCAGAAAGGTGGTCAAAATGTGTAGAAAGTAATGATCAGAACCTTGAATAAAATGTTTTTACTTTGCAATTCAAAATTAGTGTTTCATTTTCACACAAAAATGCTCATTTCATACCGGTATACCTGGTAGGCTCTCTTGGCTGTACTGGAGGTCAACAACACCTGAGGCACTGTCCAACATGACACAGACAAAGTAAATCTCACTTCACAACATATGTAAGAAAAACAAATTTATGGCCAAGAGTGACAGTACTTGCCAAGCCACTAATCTTTCTGAACCATCAATATAACACAATAAAACTTCCAGTGAAAGCAAGGAAATTTTTTTGTTAAATAACTCTCAACACTGCCACAGCTGCTGTCCATATAACCGATATAGTTCTGTCTTTAAACTGGCACATAAGAAAGTGAAAACTAATGAAACAACTAGTCTGCCTTTCTTATGTAACCAAAATCAAAGCAGGCAGTGGATCAGTACTTAATGACGTAAGAATAATTCATGGTAGCACTAGGCAGCTAAGAAACAGACTATCCTAAGTAACACCAAGTTTCTGTAAGGGGAAGCAGCCAGCTCTGAAATCTTACAGAGATTATAATGGCACTTCTGAATTAAAGGCAGTTTAAGAATAAATACCAGAATTAGAACTTCTACTGGCTTCACACAAGAATTCTTTAAATAGTACATACCTGCTAAAATGATTGCCAAACCACTTCACAAACTCAACCATTAACACTGGCCTCCTCAACAGGCACAACCAACTGGTTTAAGCATATGGAGAATTACAAAAGGGTCAGAACCTAGACACTGCTAAACCAGAACAGTAAGACAGTACAATCACAGCACAGTATGGTTTCTAACAGGAAATAGGCTGACAACAACATAATAGTTTGGAGCATGGGAATTTTAGAAGCAAATAGGTCACTCAAAAGAGAGGGTGCAGTTAGCAGCAGCAGCAAGAAGACACATGATGCCACAGGAAAGGTCACAGCCACAACCAGGCATAAACTGCACACGGACAGTAACAGTTTCCACTGCAGACACTGCCAACCCCAGTTCCACTGTGCCAAGCAGTCCCACTCAGCTATACAACCCCTCTGTGTTGTGCGAAGCCAACCACAACACTACACTACTCTGGCACTGGCTGCCAGCCCTGACCATGATAGCCTCACCATTATCAGAACCCCAGCATACTGCCCTCTTCTGGTTGCCCCCATAACTCTCCGTCAAGCCTCACCGAAAACTGACCAACCTCATGACCACCCTAGTCTTCTCCATTAAAGCTTCGCACAGGCACCCATGCCATGACAAATGCAAGCCACATGGAAGAGCTGAAACACAGCCAGCACCAAAGATAAGGAAAAGGCACTGTAGCTCATTTACGTCACTAATTTTGTGGCTCACACTATACTGAAACCTACAGTATAGCCCCGTTTCTTCCCTACACACCATATTCCAGTGGCCTTGCACGATCACGAGAACTCCAGGTTTGACAGACTGATGTCATTGGGGGTCATTCACTTATTACGTCAAGAAAAACCCCTCCATGTCTACCCTCCTCATGACTGTTAAGAGATCGAATGGTCAGCTTCCCCTCTCAGTTTAAAGCATCCATTAACTGTCAGTTCAGGTCAGCTTCACCTCTGTGGTGAGTTTAAAGTATCCATTAACTCTCAGTCTATCACTGACACCTACCTTTTTCCCCATTAGGATGACTTATTTGCCAAACTCATCAGGGGCCAGTTTTTTCCTAAAAGTGATTTATCTGAAGCCTATTTACAAGTTCCATTGGATGAGAATTCAAAATGGCTCCTGGTGATTGATGCACCCTTTAGGTTGGGCCAATATCAGCCTCTCCTGTTGCATGTGGCTAATGTCCCTGTGATTTTTCAGCATTTTTTGGAACAATTGGCCATATCCATATGGGGTGTATCCACTACCTCTGCATAATCATGATGGGTGCATCCGCAGATGAACACTTACATAACTTTCACTGATTGCTCGTGTTCTTGTATACAACTGAGCTGAAGTGCAACTTAACCAACTCCCACTCTCTTAAGCCATCAATTGCATATTTGGGTTTTTATGTTTTTCAAGGTGGTGTAAAGTCTTTTTGTCATTATGTGGCAGCTGTCATGGCTCTGCCTCACCCTAAAACTGTCAAAGAACTTTAAGTGTTTTTAGGGAAAATTGCCTATAATCATAAACTCATTCTGGGTGCAGCCATGGTGGCTCATCTTCGTAATGAATTACTCCACAAGAACATTCCTTTTCAGTGGACACTGGCCAGAATAAATGCATTCACATGTTTGAAATGTAAATTACATTCTTCTCCTTGTTTGGCTACCTTCTATCCTGTCCAGTACTTGGTCTTGGTCTTGGCTATGGACACCTCTCAGCATGGCCTAGGGGCTGTTCTTGCACATCTCCATGAGGATGGTTCTGTATGGCTGATAGCTTATGGATCAAAAGCGTTTAACTGTGCTCAACAGCACTATTCCCAAGTTGAAATGGAAGCACTTGCTATCACCTATGTGATTATGTATCACCGCTTTATGGACCACAAGCCATTGGTTTCATTGCTTAATCGTTCTCCTTCATTACCTCATTATCTCCAGTACTGAGTCTTATTACCATCTCATTACAACAATAAAATGTATTTTCAGCCTACCACACAGTATGCTAATGCTGATGAACTGTTCCAGTTTCTGAAGGTGCCAGATCTTAATTTTGATCAGGGTGAGCTCCTTTATTTTCACTTAGTTGTTTAGGCATAATGTACAGAGGAAGGGTTTCCTATTTGGGTTCCCGGATCACAGTTGCTGTTGCTAGCAAACAGTTTTTGCACCAGGTTGTTCACCTTGCTCAGCACAGTAGGCTGGGCAGGTCTCCAGCAGGGCTTCTGACCCTTTATTTAACTATTTTGCCCTGTATTATGGCCTTTCAGTGTTTGAGGGTGTTGTTCTCCTTGGTACAGACAGGTTGTCACCCAAGTCTGTGATCCCTGCTGCTCTCTGGTGAGATGGGCTTCAGCTCCTCAGGGACATAGGCAAGTCTCACATACAAGTTCATTGCCCTTTTGGTATCTGTTTTCACCCAACATTGACAAAGACATTATGTGTCTTGTGATGACTTGCACTCATTCTGCTACACAACAAGCAGCATCACAGACATTGCTCTCTCTGTGGCCCACATCTCAGCATCCATGGGAATGGATCCATGTTGATTTCACGTGACCCATCCTAAATTCTACTTGGTTGTTGGTTGTTGATGCTTCCTCTAAATCCTCATACATTGACTGCTGTTCTTTGATGTCAACCATGGTTACAGTTCTAGCCTTTTCCAAGATTTTTCCAATTGAAGGACTGCCATATACACTTGTAACATATAACAGTTTGCAGTTTGTGTCTCGGAGCTTCTATGATTCCTGTATCATACACCATGGGTAAAGAAGTACATTCTTCCATGGATGATGCATTGATGCACTTCTTGACTGCCTACAGGGAATTGGAACCCTGCTGAGAGCTCCATGGTTGCCAGTTCTGTAACCTTCTCCATCTGCTCATGCCACCTCACCACCTCAGTGCTATCTTTTCTTTCTGAAAACACCAATCATGAAGTAACACATATTTACCTGGTAAATGTTTAGATATAAAATGCTGTGTATTGATTTAACACTACATAATTTCGCTACTGTGATACATAGTTCTGATCTATGCTTTAGTTGCAACATGCACCACATTCATGAATTTTTCTTTTGCCCAATGAAGTGTTGGACATCTCTCTATTAGGATGAAAAAATAGCTCTGTCAATGCAGTCCTCGCTGCAGTTTGCTCCTAGTTCTGCAATCTGAGAGCAGTGCTTTGGCCACCAACCAAAATGGACTCCAGCCTCAGTCCAAAGCTGCAGTTTCCACTGTCTCTGTATGGTAGGCACCAGTGATGGGCTGGTGGCATACTGTTACTACCAGCTGCATCTTCACACCACAATGAGTACTGCAGGTCAATCATTGCCACTTTCATCTTTTCCCTCAATGGCAATCCAGGTATCTAGGTGTGTCCATGCTGCAGGGGGAAAAACCATCCTCTCTGTGGATGTCACTGCCTCCTGCCATTCCTCTGGACTCCAGAGCACTGATGCCTCCAGCTGGCCCTTCCTGCAAGTCTCCACCAATGCCAGCATTTCCACTGCCGGATGGGCAGGGGCCATCAGACCTCTTGGCACCAGCATCCCTGGTGTCCTGCCCAAGCAGTCAGTACTTTTCCTGGCAGCACAGTTCTGCTAGGGCGATGCTTCATGCGGCCTCTACAACACGGTGGTGGTGGTGGGGGGGGGGGGGGGGAGAGGAGGGGGGGTGGCCACCATTGCACATACCCAAGGCCACACCACATCCATCCCTAAGGACCAGGTCCACCCCAGAATCTCCTTCCATTGTCACCATTATTATCTGAAGTGCCTGCCACAAATGCCATGGACAGATAAACAGTTGGCATGATGCCACATCAGAGAAGCTCTCTTTCCCCAAAGTGAGAGGAGTGCTAAAACCCTGTACATCATAATTAGATATGCACTACAGATGTGGCCGCTGGTATGCTCCATTCGAAACCTCTGCCATCAGCAGCTGTACAGGCTGGCCACCAGAGACCATCTGTGACCTGTGCGCATGGCACAGACATGTTGTGCAATCTTTTGCAGCTCTTCCCTATACAAGGACAGTGTGGTAGGTGCTTATCAGTAGATGTATTTGACTGCTTTGTATTGTTTCTAAACTTGTGTGTTCTTGAATGTAATCTGATAAACTCTAGTCTTTTGTGGCCACACTATTACTAGTCTTACATTATGATAATCTCATTAAATCTGACAACTATGCTGGTCTGTTACTGTCAGGCGAAAAACTGAAAGAGTGTAATGCCCATTATAGTCATACACTCCTTGAAAATGGTGTTGTAGCATCAAGATGTGTTGGACAGCAGTTAAAAATAATTTTTTTTTATTGATAATGGAATATTATTAATTAATAATCACTAAACTATAGTCCTACTAGTTGTGATTTTTGGTATTGTGGGAATTGTTTGACCTACATGTGTCAACTGAACTTAACTATACCAGTTTTCATGATCCTGTTGGGAGTTTCTGATATCACTGTCTCCATTTGAGCGATAAAGATCAAGCAAAATCTGTGATACTGAAGTTTTTATGGTTTGTGTGTGTGTGTGTGTGTGTGTGTGTGTGTGTGTGTGTGTGTGTGTTTAGGGGTTGGGGGACCTGGGGGAGGGGGGCATTATCTTCTTTTGCTGTTTTCCTGTTTTCATTCACACTATATAGGTCAAATGAAATATTTGGTTCCAGTTGTGTGTTCATTGTATTTTTTGTTCAGTGTCTTCATGTGGATTTTGTGTGTGTTATATTTTGGTTTTGTCTTTCTTGGTATGGTAATTTTATTCTTATTGCTATATATTTTAATGAAACTGGTCTGACTACATCATGTTCTATGTACCAAATGTAATTTCCAATACAAGATGTTTTATCATGCATTTTGCGATGCCCTTTTTTAATTGTCATAAATATTTGTAAAAATTTCTTATAAAAAATCTTGTTTACTTTGATAAATGTAAATGTCAGAGAGGTATGTAAGCATGGAGAAATTTAATAATCTTTCTGCAACAAGCTGTTATCTATGTACTTAACAATCTATGGGCTATCAGTGGGTAAAGCAAGTTAGTTGCTGTGGAGTAGTTGGACAAGAAAACTTGTGTATAGCCAAATGTGGTCAAAGCTGGACAAGTGTTGCCCATTATTTTTAAGTAACAATGTTCAAAAGTATCTTTTTGTAATTGTGAACCACAAAGAAAAAGTGTTATTTAAAATTATTTCAAAAATATATCAACAGAATGGAAACTGAAATGTGTTCATCATGAAAATTATATATCTGTGGCTAATCAAACAATACTTTTGGGGCTATGTGATTGTTGATACTCTTTCTGGATAATACCACAAAAAATATGTGTCATTTCAACTTGAAGGGGGATTTAATTTGAAGGATGAAAAGCAAGAAGGATGAACCAGAATTAACAATCATCAGCAATGTCAGAGAACACAACAGCAAGTTGAGTATAAAAGTGAATTTATTTATTCAATTTTTTTGAACAATTAACAGTCAAACCTGCTAGTGATAGGGAGTAAAATAAAAGTGCCTTTGATGAAGTACATTTGAAAATCAGTACTGTCAAAGTAGAGAAAACTATGAACACTGTTGAGGAAAATGTGAATGTGAAGCTAATTACTACTACAAATAACCTAGAACAGAAAGTGGAACTGGTAAATGAAGAAGTTGAACTTAAACATGTAGTGAACAAAAATGACATAAACAACTTCAAATGTAATTTTTCTGACTTAGCTAACAAAGTATAAAACTTCAATGCAGACATTGTCAATAGAAACCTAATTAATAATACAGGTAGGATGTTGTGTAATACACAAGCAAAAAACTTTTCTGATGAAGGTAGTGTGCATCCTGTAGATTTCATGCAGCACTGTAAAGATAACTTTGTGCCGAAAATGACCAATTGCATGGAAATTAAGTTTGTTAGAAAGTTTTTAGAAGGTGAAGCATTGTCAAGGGGAAACCAAAATTTTTGGTACTGGCAAGCCATTTGAAGATTTTTAAAAGAAATTTTTAGAGAAATTTTGATCAGAAACAGCATGAATGTATCAAAAGTGAATTTATGATTGGACCAAGGTACCGGGAGGGGAGAGACAGTATGGAAAAAATTGCAAGAAACAGATAAACAAATTGGCACGTGTTAGTAAGCCTTTTGACAAACTCACAATGATTAATTCTTTAAAATGTTGATTACTAGCTGACGTTCAGTAGGACCTAGCTTATGGATCAGATGACAAACTTGAACAGTTTTCAAAGTATATTGACAATTTGGATTGCACTTTGGAAAGAATAGGAAAACAAAACCATAGTTACCACAATTTTGCACACAAAAATGGAAATGAAAGTTGGAGAAATAATAATTATCACAAAATAGAACACAAAGACTGTCATCGCCACAACTCATTTCCACTAAAGAATCACAATAGTCATGGTGAAAACAATCAGCATCAGCAGAATGGTTATCACACCACGGATTGGGAAAGAAATGATGATAAAAATTTCAAACATAGAAACAGACATTGGCAAGATCAATACAATTCTAGAAGAAATTTAAAAAATAAAATAGAATAATAAAAAAAACCTAAGTAGGGCTTCATTAACTGATTGATCATCAACCAGCCTAAACTGCTAAGGACAAAGACTTTTACACTGTAGGCATAATTTAAGCTGTGATTTTTCGAAATTCCAGCCCTAAGGGTGTGAAATAGGGGAAAAATGTTGTTATTAAGGCAAATTTGAAGATAGACTTATGAAAATTGGTACTTGCTTTCTTGGTCAGAAATAGAGAAATATGTGTTTCAGCAGTTTTGGAAATTTAACCCTGTGGGGGTATAAGAGTGGGTAAAAGTCATTTTTGAAAATATATCATTATTAAAGAACTACTAAAGTATTTTTAAAGCTGCTTCTATGAACACTAGTACCAGTACTTGACTTCTAGGTTACAAATAAAAAATACATGTCGCTGCTTTTGGAAATTCAACCCCTTTGGGGATGAAATGGGAGATGAAAGTTTTATGCAAATATTTCATTGTGCAAGCATTTTAAGCTAAATCTATGAAAATTTGTATTTGGCTTCTCTGTTAGAAATAAAAGATATGCATGTCACTGTTTTTGGAAATTCAACACCTAAGGAGGTGAAATAGGAGGTGAAACTTTCATGAAAATATTCCGTTGCAAAATAATTTTTGAAGCCACATATTTGGTTCTAGATGAAAAAAATACGTGTTTCGCTGTGTTTGGACATTCAATCTCTAAGGGGCTGAAATAGGGTCAGACTGACACAATGATTCATCATTGCCCAGACCAAACTACTAAGGACAGAAACTTGCAATCCTAGGGGATGAAAGGCTTTTTTAAAGTATGTTCCTATTAAGGGAATTTTTGAAGCTAAAACTATGAAAACTGGCATTCGGTTCCTAAGCCAGAAAATAAAAAAATATGTCTTTCATCATTTTTGAAAATTCAACCACTAAGGGGCTAAAATAATGGGTGAAAGTTTCTTTGAAAATAAATATTTACTAAAGTACTACTAAAGGATTTTAAGGCTACATCTATGCAATTGGTATTTGACTACTCAGTTAGAAATAAAAAAGATTACTGGGGATGAAAATTTTTGAGAAAATATTTTGAGAAAATATTTTGCTAGATTAAAAGAATTTTCAGGCTTAATTTATGACAATTGATGTTTCACTTCTTTGTTATATATAAAGAAATATCTGTTAGTGAATGAAAGTTGTTATGGGCATATCCCCACAAGAACGCAAAAGGCATGATTAACAAAAACTTTGGATTCCAGCTAGCAGAATCACTTTTAGGTCAAAAGTAAATTTGGAAAAAACTGTGCTTATATGGCATCAATCAGCATGAAAAGCTTAGAAGATGTTGCAGTTTGTGAAGCTGGGGCAATAGTAAATGGACCAACTAACCTAATTGTCCACAGCAAACAAAGTAATCTGATGTAACGAATAATTATTTTAGGGAAATGTGTGATCCACTATGCACCATTACAGTAGAGAAGAATGAATGCCTTTCACCGAAACAAAAAGACACAACTGACAATACTCATGATTACACTGGACATGAAGTGGAAATGAATTTATTAGATTTTTATGAAAGGGCAGGAAACAATAATTCATCCAAACAGGTAACTCAAATACATAATGATTTTTGGATCAGTCAATTTATAGAGGAAACACAAGAAATCTTCAAACATTCTCATACAACTTTTTCTACACAGGAACAAGAGGAGATTTCCAGAGAAAACATGAAGAAACAGGCAGAGGAATGAAAAATGAGACATGACAATAAATTAAAAGTAACATAGTTTAAGACTGGGTATTGAATAAATGTGAAATCACATGAAAGATCTAAAATGGCAACAGCAGAACTAAAGAAATTCTTTGACATATAGATTGGTCCATTTGAAATTCTTGAAAATCCACATACCGTACTAATGCAAAGCATTTTGATTTATTTGAAATATTGTAGAATATTACCTTATTGAAACTATACCAACAGAAAAAGTAGATTGTAACCCTCAGTACACTTTTTTTTCATCATATGCTTGGTGAGCACAAGAGCCTTAGCTGCTTGTTGTATTGTTTTCTGTACTACAGCTTCTTCTGCTATCTTTGAACCTATCAATGATTTCTTCTACTGTCAGTGCTATCTTTTCTTTCTGAAAACACCTATCATGAAGTAACACATATTTACCTGGTAAATGTTTAGATATAAAATGCTGTGTATTGATTTAACACTACATAATTTAGCTACTGTGATACATAGTTCTGATCTATGCTTTAGTTGCCACATGCACCACATTCATGAATTTTTCTTTTGCCAAATGAAGTGTTGGACATTTCTCTATTAGGATGAAAAAATAGCTCTTCTCAGATTGAAATGCTTAGAGTTCATCTTGAAATTGATGATGATGAAATGAACATTTTAATGATAATCCTTATGAACATGTATTTATTTTCACAGTGCAGTCTCACCATTAAATGTCTCAGATATTGTTGCATGAGCAATCTTACTGGCTAGTGCCACCAAACAAAAAGTCTCAGAAGTGTTCTCTAAGAAACTTTTACAGCCTCAGAATTATTGTCTGAGTTCTCATTTATGTAAATACTCTTAATAAGTCTCAGAACTGAGCTCTGAGCAAGTCTTTCTTTTATGTGTCTGAAGTCAAAATAGGTCACTGTAGACTATACACTGTAAACCATGTACGTCTATATACATTACCCATTTGAAGGGATTTTCATTATTTAGATTACAGTTTCTATCTCATTTCTAGAAGCATTTATTTTTAGCTATGTTTATATTTCTTTTCTCATGTGTATTGGTAACTAATGGTGAATGTACATTTTGAACATGTGACAGTCATGTGACTAGATATTAAGTTTGACTTCACTCCTACACACTTGGTGGTCTATTAATGAAAAGCCATTTCTTTAACATTTATCTTGCTATAGTGTTTTAATATTATGATTGCAGTGATTTATCTTATTAAACTAATGAAAAATCAGTTAGTGTAAAACATGTTCCAACAACACACATTTGCTTTTATTCATAAGTAATGAAAACTACATTATTTGTCTCATTATGCACAACATAACATGCTTTCACTTTAATAATGTTCAAAATGACACACATTCATTTAATGTAATCAGTAAGATATTTACTTCACTGGAAAACCACAGTAAAAGTCAGATATTGTTGTGTAACAATGAAAACTAGCAATTATTGACAAAATTATTTGATTGGATAGATACTCACCAAGTGGTAGCAGAACACACACAAAAAGATGGTTGTAATTGGTAAGCTTTTAGAGCCAGTGGCTCTTCCTTCAGCCAGAAGGGAAGGAAGAAGGGTGAAGGAAGAGGACTGGAGAGGTCTAGAAAAAGGGGTAGATTTCAGAAAAGTCACTCAGAACTGTGGGTCAGGGGACACTCACTGTATGGGATGAGAAGGAAAGACATTGTTGGAGACTGCATCGCATGAGATTTGAAAACCTGAGAGCTTAAAGGTGGAAGACAGGGTAATATGCAGACAGAGATTACTGTTTCAACATCATGCATGAGTTAATAAGAATGAAAAGCTAAGTGCATTGCATGTAACAGAGGTGAAGGGGACAGAGAGTGCACTATATTCCCAGGCATTGCTCTGTCTAGGGTATTATAATATTAGCAGATCCTGAATGAAATTTTACTCTGCGTTGGAGTGTGCACTTGTAAACTTCTCAGCAGATTGCTGACAGAGACCCAAACTCAGGACCAAGTTCAGGTCTCAGTCTGATACAGTTTTAATCTGCCAGGAAGCTTTGTATTAGCAGTTGTATGTAATAATGTAAATAGAAGTTGGAGGATGATTTGAAGACAAACACTGCAGTGCTAAGTTAAATAGGTTACTTGGTCAGCACATAGTAGTATTAAGCCCAAGTCATACAATGGTGATGAGTGACTTCACTATGTTGAGCAAAAAACATAATGAGAAGATTTATTTCTTCAAGTCATTTAAATGCAATACTTAAGAAAAATGAAAGGACCTTTTCTTTAAGATGGTGAATGTTGGCAGAAATACAAAAGAACCATGACATAGATTACTCAGCTAAGTAACATCTCATGATGTGAATGCTTTATTGCAAGATATATTGTATTTAGCAGTTAAGATAGATTAATGATCACTGAAGATGTCATTCAAAACTTCTGGAGTCAGTAAATAAAAGTCTTGGCTCAATGAGAAGATGCTACAGAAGCAAACCCTGTATGAGGGAAGTCAAAAAGTAAAGGGAATTTTGAGAAGAGGAATATTTATTCTAATGACAGGAATCTGAAACATTCATGATTTTTGTACCTAACCTCCCTGCACTTCAACAAACTTTGTCCAACATTTCACAAGTTTTTTTGATTCTGGTGGGAAAAAGTTTTTTAGTTGCACCTGTAACAAATTTTGCACTGCATCAATGACTTCTGCATCAGTTGCAAATCTTCTTCCACTGAGCACTTCCTTCAATGGTCCAAACTTATCGAAATCACTTCGAGCCAGGTCTGGACTGTATGATAGGTGTCCCAGCAACTCAAATCCCAACTCTTTTATTGCTTCAGCCATCCATTGGGCAGAATGTGGTTGAGCATTATCTCACATCAGAATGACAGCTTTTTGCAGTTTTTTGTAACGTTTGGATCTGATAGCACAGTTCACAGTTTCTCCTCTTGGGGTGAAATGAATGACTGCCAGACCTCCCACGTCCCAGCATAGTGTTAGCATAATCTTATAAGCTCATAGCTGATGTATAAATTTCTTAACTAGTGGTGATGACTGGTGTTCCCAGACAATGTTTCCAGCCATACTTTCTAGTTCATGATGATGTACCCAAGTTTTTTCTACAGTAACAATTCGCTGTAAAAAACCATATTCTTCGCAATGATAATGGGCCAGATGTATATGAGAGATGTCCATCCTTTGCATTGTATGCTGCACTGACAATTCTTTCAGTACCCACCTCACACACACTCCCAAAAATTTAGCCTGTCATGTAAGATGGAATACACTGAACCATGCCTGATCTGTAAAGTACTGGTGATTTTGTTCACTGTGATTTGCCTGTTTTCATCACTACACACTCAACTACTTTCAAATTGTCCTCAGTTGTTGACATCAATGACCTGTCTGATCTTTCCTCATAACATAGAGAAGTTCTTCCCTGTTTGAGATATGCTATCCATTCTTAGATCTAGCTTCATGATAAGCACTTGCCACCATACTGTGCCTGCATCTGATGAATAATTTCTTCAACTCTAACATATTTTGCAAACAAAAAGCAAACCACTGCCCACATTCTCCTTTTCTCCTTGGACAGAACTGCCATGTTTCATGGTCAGCTGCAGTACAACAACTAACATGGGAATAAGAGTGACCAATTGTATAGAATTGTTGCAGATGACAATACTTCAGCCCTAAATTTTAGCAGTGTTACCAAGCCCTACAGTGAGAAATTGCAAAAGTACCTTTGCTTTTTGGTTTCCCCTCATGTATATTCATTCATTTTATGCTACCAAAAGTTGTTGTGGAAAATGATTTATATATATAGTGCTCTGCAAAGCCATGTAAATATTAGAAAAGCAAGCTAGTGTTGTATGATTACAATTTCCTAGTCTCTCTCTCGATTTTGAACGTTGTCCAGTATTGAGTCTTGATTTTCTTTTATGTTCAACTATCCTATCCATGTCCCACATAGTAACTTGACCTGACATTTTGTCTGTTGGTTAAACTTTCACTCTACAAATGGTCAGAGTTGGCCTAACCTGTCCATAATGTAATAAAGTAAGAATACTAGGTGGTCAGGTCTGAATCATAACTGGTATGAGAACATGATTTTTAACTAACTCTATTGTAAATCAATAATCTTTACATCTAAAGCTGGGATAACCATCTTATAAATATGTTAATTAGGAATATTATGTTAAAGGCCCTTGGATTCAGCAGAGAAGGAAATGGTATAGACTATAAAATGTTAAATCATTGGACTATGATGATGTAAGCTCAGTTTCTAGGAAACAAGACTATTGTGGCTGTGAATAAGTAACATGACATAGATAGAGATGAACACTACAAAGGTAATGGTGACACAGTCTGAGCTAGTATTATGCTGAAGCATGTTGTTGTGAACTGCAAAACAAACTAAAAAAAACTGCCCATTCATGTTTGCAATGGAGAATGGTATTCACCAGTTAAGTACTCAGCAATAGGTCATCTGTGGCTGGTGTGGTACAAGCTTTATGACAGTGTTATCTGGTGTAATGTTTGATGTGTATTCTCACGGTATGGAAAACTTACACCAAAGGATGCACTGGTACGATGTGCGGGAGTTGGCAACTTGGAGCATGCCCAACTACTGCTGAGCTTAGGGCCTATCCAGATTGTTGCTATGAACTCTCAGCATTGTTAAACAGCAATGCATGGTTTGTAAACTAAAAGGACTTGCCAACAGACACACCAAAGATGTGAATGTTATTGGCATTAAGTAAAATAATGACTTTACTTCAAGAATTAGTTCATCACAAACTTTAGTAACTGAATGCTGCATAAACAAAGGTAATATTTCAAAAAAGTGAAACATAAAAGAAATTTTTCCCCCTCCAAATAAAACTAAATGCATTTCATATTATTATTGGGTATAGCATTAGGTCTACAATTTTACTTCCACCATTTTTCTCAAAGTTCTACATTTTATTGTGAAAAACCTACAAAAAAATTATGATTCAAAGTACTGGCCATCACCAGCCACCGCCTTCTTCCATCTTTTGGGCAGTATATGAGTCACAAAGAGGAAAAATTAGGCATATTTTGAGTATTTAATTTTTTTTTTTGGTGGTATTCAAAAAATTTAAAAACCTCTCTCACACCGGCCTGATTTAGCTTCACTGATCAGGATAGTAAAAACATACGTACGTTAAGGGAATTTTCATTCACAAAGCAGGCTTATCACATTCACACAGTTCAATACTGTTCTATCCTGATTAAATTGAGCTTAACTTAAATTCCATAAGGCAATGAAGCAATTTCGAAGTCTCGGTGCGATGAAAATTGTCAGTTGATCTCCTGAAAACATTTGTAATAATTATTAACTTTCGGTGATCACATGGGGAAGACCAGAGATCTGCTGGTAAGACCATGTTAGCCTATTTATTTGAAGTAACTGGATGTCTTGAGCATACAAAACGGCATGTTCATCCAATGTAAATCAGACATTCCCCACTGATCCCGTGCAACACAGCGTAGTACTGTCAATAATAATCAGTTAAATAATACGCGAACACACTTACTTTAGTTTAGTTCATGTATTAAATTCCTTCTCATACAGAATCTCATCAAGATGGCGACTATCTCAACAATACATACATATACAATCTCCTTCTTTCACGGCTGATCGGCAAGCATTGCCTCCTTCTTTTCATAAGAGAAAACAGATAGCAGAGAAGCTATTACATGGAGTAAATCGATGCTCCAAGGAATAATAGCGCTTGAAACTACTTTGCATTGATAATCATCGTATATTAAAGTTTAGGAATTGGTAAGATAAGAAGAGATATTTCGAAATATGTACTGAGTTATATAATTCATAAATTTTCTGAATATATCATGGAGAGACCGCTGCAAGAGACATTACAAGGAGACCCATGAAAGGTCCATGAAATAATCCAATTTTGCATTTGTTCACATGACTGGAAGTGGTGGTCAGCTAGCCCATGTCCCATTGATCAAAAAAGGTGGTAGTCAGAGGGATCAATGCCTGGAGATTGTAGTGGATGGAGTAGAGCCTACCATTTCAACCTTTCGAGTATTTTTGACATGTTTCACAATATGGAGTCCAGCTTTGTCATGCTGCAAAATCACCTTTTCACGTCTATATTGTATTGTGGCCATTTGTCTTTCAGAGCTCAGCTCAAAAGTATAAGCTGCTTTCAATAACAATCTCCTGTTCTCCGGTGTTTCCCCCTCCCTTCCCCCCCCCCCCCCCCCCTCCATCAGTTCCAGTAACTTCGAAAACCTCTCTTGCACCATTATGCTAGTCTTTAAAGTCAAAATCACCATTCCTCAAGTGCTGGAACCATTCTTTGCACATTCTTCCGCTAACAGGTGCCTTGCCGTCTTATCCAGTATTTTATGAGCATCAGCGACAGATTTCTTCATGTTAAAGTAGAAAATTAAAACTTCCCATAAATGATGGGAACTGGGCTTTTAAGTTGACATATTCAATCAAAAATAATTTTATGTTGCAAACCCATATTGACTTATATTTTGATGGCATTAGTTTACAAAAGCCTAAACTTACTACATGACATGTACAACATACCACTTGCACTACCACTCGTTGTACTGCCACCTATTGCAAAATGGTGGAAGCAAAGTTGTAGATCTAATATAAATAAAAAACTAACAAACAATGGAAAATCCAGGATGGAATGTAACAATATTAGAGAAGGAAAGTTGCTACTCACCATACAGCAGAGATTCTGAGTCATGGTAGGCCCAACAAAAAGATTCACACAATTATAGCTTTCGGCCATCAAGGCCTTTGTCAGCAATAGACACACATACACACACATGCACACACACAATCACTCAAACGCAACTCACACACACATCTGCAGTCTCACACAACTGAAACCACACAGCGAGCAGCAGCACCAGTGCATGATGGGAGTGGTAACTGGGTGGGGGTAACAGTGAAGTGCTGCAGTTTAGATGGTGAGGAGGTGGGGAGGGAGAGGAGAGAAATAAGGAGAGAAATAAGAAAAAGTTAAGACTGGGTGTGGCGATGAAATGATGGCTGTGTAGTGCAGGAATGGGAACAGGGAGGGGTCTGGTTGGGTGAGGACAGTGACTAATGAAGATTGAGGCCAGGAGGGTTACGGGAATGTAGGATGTATTGAAGGGAAAGTTCCCACCTGCACAATTCAGAAAAGCTGGTGTTGGTGGGAAGGATCCATATGGTACAGGCTGCGATGCAGCCATTGAGATGAGGGATATCATGTGCGGCAGAGTTTTCAGCAGCAGGGTAGTCCACTTGCTTTTGGCCACAGTTTGTCGGTGGCCAATCATGCGGACAGACAGCTTGTTGGTTGTCATCCCTACATAGAATGCAGCACAGTGGCTGCAGCTTAGCTTGTAAATCACATGACTGGTTTCACAGGTAGCCCTGTCTTTGATGGGATAGGTGCTGTTAGTGACTGGACTGGAGTAGGTGGTGGTAGGAGAATGTATGGGACAGGTCTTGCACCTAGGTCTATTACAGGGGTATGAGCCATGAGGTAAGGGGTTGGGAGCAGGGGTTGTGTAAGGATGGACAAGTATATAGTGTAGGTTCGGTGGACGGCAGAATACCACTGTAGGAGAGGTGGGAAGGATACTGGACAGGACATTTCTCATTTGAGGGCGCAACAAGAGGTAATCTAAACCCTGGCGGAGAATGTAATTCAGTTGCTCCAGTCTTGGATGGAATTGAGTTATGAGGGGAATGCTCCTCTATGGCCAAACTGTGGGACTTTGGGAGGTGGCGGGAGACTGGAAAGATAAGGCATGGGAGATTTGTTTCTGTACAAGGTTCTACATCTACATCTACATTTATACTCCGCAAGCCACCCAACGGTGTGTGGTGGAGGGCACTTTACGTGCCACTGTCATTACCTCCCTTTCCTGTTCCAGTCGCGTATGGCGCGCTCTAATCTCTCTAATTTTACATTCGTGATCTCCTCGGGAGGTATAAGTAGGGGGAAGCAATATATTCGATACCTCATACAGAAACGCACCCTCTCGAAACCTGGCGAGCAAGCTACACCACGATGCAGAGCGCCTCTCTTGCAGAGTCTGCCACTTGAGTTTATTAAACATCTCCGTAACGCTATCACGGTTACCAAATAACCCTGTGACGAAACGCGCCACTCTTCTTTGGATCTTCTCTATCTCCTCCGTCAAACCGATCTGGTACGGATCCCACACTGATGAGCAATACTCAAGTATAGGTCAAACGAGTGTTTTGTAAGCCACCTCCTTTGTTGATGGACTACATTTTCTAAGCACTCTCCCAATGAATCTCAACCTGGTACCCGCCTTACCAAAAATTAATTTTATATGATCATTCCACTTCAAATTGTTCCGCACGCATACTCCCAGATATTTTACAGAAGTAACTGCTACCAGTGTTTGTTCCGCTATCATATAATCATACAATAAAGGATCCTTCTTTCTATGTATTCGCAATACATTACATTTGTCTATGTTAAGGGTCAGTTGCCACTCTCTGCACCAAGTGCCTATCCGCTGCAGATCTTCCTGCATTTCGCTACAATTTTCTAATGCTGCAACTTCTCTGTATACTACAGCATCATCCGCGAAAAGCCGCATGGAACTTCCGACACTATCTACTAGGTTGGGAGGATAATTATGGTCAGTGAAGGCTTGAGTGAGACCCTCAGTATATTTTGAGAGGGACTGCTTGTCACTTCAGATGTGATGACTATGAGTGGCTAGGCTGATGGAAGGGACTTCTTGGTATGGACTGGGTGGCAGCTGTCAAAGTGGAGGTACTGCTGGTAGTTAGTAGGTTTGATATGGACAGAAGTACTGATGTAGCCATCTCTGAGGTGGAGGTCAACATCTAGAAAGGTGGCTTGTTGGGTTGAGTAGAACCAGGTGAAGTAAATGGGGGAGAAGTTGTTGAGATTCTGGAGGAATGTTAATACGGTGTCCTCACCCCCAATCCAGATAGCAAAGATGTTACCAGTGAATCTGAACCAGGTGAGGGGCTTAGGATTCTGGGTTTTTAGGAAGGATCCCTCAAGATGGCCCATGAATACGTTGGCATAGGATGGTGCTATATGGGTGCCCATAACTGTACCCCGGATTTGTTTGTAGATAATTCCTTCAAAGGAGAAGTAATTGTGGGTGCGGATGTAGTTTGTCATGGTAACTAGGAACGAGGTTGTTGGTTTGGAATCCATAGGGCATCTGGAAGGGTAGTGTTCAATAGGAGTAAGGCCATGGGCATTAGGAATGTTAGTGTACAGGGAGATGGCATCAATAGTGATGAGCAGGGCACCTTGTGGTAAAGGGACAGTAACTGCGGAGAGTCGGTGGAGGAAATGGTTGGTATATTTTATATAGGAGGATGGGTTCCAGATAATAGGTTGAAGGTGTTGGTCTAAGAGAGCAGAGATTCTCTCAGTGGGGCACAGTAACCGGCCACAATGGGGTGTCCTAGGTGATTGGGTTTATGGACTTTATGAAGCATGTAGAAGATGGGAGGGGTAGAGGTAAGTAGAGAGATGGACTCTGGGGAGACGTTCTGGGATGGGCCTAAGGATTTGAGTAGTGACTGGAGATCCTGCTGGATTACTGGAATGGTGTCACTGTGGCAAGCTTTGTAGGTGGAACTATTGTAGTGCCTCAAGAATTTTGGAGAAAATTCTAGAGACACTCATATTTTCACCATCTCGAACACATGTTATTTTAGTGATAAAGGTGGTAAAGAAGAGCTATGTCTACTGCCCCACAATTATGTGTGTACAGGATAGACATGTATTGGATGGGCAATCGACACAAGCAGGTAGTCAACGAGCCCACCTGAGAAGTTACGTGTACCGTCCATGGAGTAAATGCATTGTACTCTGTGAAATTAAAAAACATTGTTGGTATAAGGATTTGAAGGTTGTTGAAAGTAGAGACTTTAATTCATTTTCTCATTTACTGCCATAAAGTCAGGACTGTTGTCTTGATAATCTTGGAGATATTTATAAATTGTATGTACTGAAAGGTGATTGTAATAGAGTCTGTCGGTCTGGGAGGTGTCGATCTTACAAGAAATGTTTAGTGTATGAAATCTACTATGTGTTATGAAAATACAGTGTTCAAAGTAATCTCAAGTGTATTCAGTTATTTTAAAGCACAAAAAATTCCTCCAGAGTAGCATCCACTCTTTGGAGAAGAAGCTGAGCAGTATATCGCTGCCTGTTATTCTGAGAGAAGATCGGCGAAGCAGCTCCAAGTAAGTTTAGCAGCCAAAGCAGGAGTGTGAATCTTGCACATTAGTACCACATTGCCACCCGTAATCACCAGAAACTGCCAGAACATGGCGACCATGATAGGACACGAAAAGGAGGAATTTTTTTTAAGATTGAGATAAGAAAAAGTTGAGAGTTGCGATAGCAACCCATAATAACAAAAGAAAGAAATTGGTCAGAAGATCCAATCAAGAAGATTTGGGTGTGGGGAGAAAAATCCTCACACATGCAGTAACCAGCCAAAGCCGATGCAGTAACCAGCCGACGCCATCGTTGCTGGTTGCCACTTGGGTGGCTGACTTCGAGTCAGCTGACGTGTGCAGCTGCCGATGCCCATTTAGTTCACCAGTGCCATTCTTACACCTCACTGATGCAGCTTAAAATTTTATACCGGGTGAGCTCAAAATAATAACTATTTGAATGTGAACTAATGTGGTTATTATTTATAGAGGTGATTTTTTTTTAAAATGCTAACAAGAGCTAGGCGCAAGATGAGTAAGAATTGAGAGCAACAATTAGCAGGACCGGTCACAGCTATCAGGGTGACTAGGGAAATGCTAGACTGGTCTGAATTAGTAAATTTTATTAAAGCACAAAATGCTTCTTTGAAAGATGAACTGAGTGCAAATTTAAGCCTTAAGTTAGATTCAGTGAATACCAAATTAAATAGTAAAGTAGATGCTCAGAGTGAAAGTTTAAGTCTGCTAAGGACGGAATTTGATATTCTTAATAATAAAGTCGAGAATCTGAATGTAGATTTAAAGAGTGAACTATCAAGTTCTTTAAATACTCATTTTAATCAATTATTTACTGAATTTAACCAAAGACAGGAGGAGCAATTACAGAACTTGACCAAGAAACTAGAATTTGACATTGAAGATAAGTGTAGTAGTGTAGAGTCGGAGTTTAATGAAAAATTAGGATCATTTCAAAATGTGTGTAACGTTACATTTGACGCAGTGAAACAAAGGTTACATACTTTAAATGATTCCATTGAAGAACAAGACAAACTGTTCCCTATTGTCCAACCACAAATTGCAGGTGCCAACACTCATGTAGATGCTGTAGGAGAGAGATTTTAAGGTAAAGCTAGCAACCTCAGACACTATAAATATAAGCGGTCTGAAGGAACAAGTAGTGGAATCAATCGACCGGAAAGTGGCCGAGAGGGTAAACACAGATAATGTTCCACCATGTTTAGTGTTGGAACTTGATGATGATAACAAGGTTGTAGATGATTCATGGAAAGAATTCAAACTTGTCCAGAATGGATTAGAACATAAAATAATTTTTCCTAATGTGGTGTTGCATAGTAAAGGGGTGATTGTTTCATTTTGCTCTGAATAACCGGACATCACCCATTGGTATTTTTTGTGATCTCTCAATGGCCTTTGATTGTGTAAATCATGGAATTCTTTTAGATAAGCTAAATCATTATGGTTTGAGGGGGGCAGTGCACAAATGGTTTAATTCATACTTAACTGGACGAATGCAGAAAGTTGAAATAAGTGGTTCATGTAATGTTAAAGCAACAGCTGATTCCTCAAACTGGGGGCTAATCAAGTACAGGGTCCCACAGGGTTCGGTCTTAGGTCCTTTACTGTTCTTGATATACATTAATGACTTACTATTCCACATTGATGAAGATGCAACATTAGTTCTTTTTGCTGATGATACAAGTATAGTAATAACATCCAAAAACCAAGAACTAAGTGATGTAATTGTAAATGATGTTTTTCACAAAATTATTAAGTGGTTCCCAGCAAACGGACTCTCTTTAAATTTTGATAAAACACAGTATATACGTTCCATACAGTAAATGCCACAACTCCAGTAATACATATAGACTTTGAACAGAAGTCTGTAGCTAAGGTAGAATTTTCAAAATTTTTAGGTGTGTCCATTGATGAGAGGTTAAACTGGAAGCAACACATTGATGGTCTGCTGAAACGTCTGAGTTCAGCTACGTACGCTATTAGGGTTACTGCAAATTTTGGTGATAAGAATCTCAGTAAATTAGCTTACTATGCCTACTTTCATTCACTGCTTTCATATGGCATCATATTCTGGGGTAATTCATCGTTGAGTAGAAAAGTATTCACTGCTCAAAAACGTGTAATCAGAATAATTGCTTAAGCCCACCCTCAGTCATCCTGCAGACATCTATTTAAGGATCTAGGGATCCTCACAGTATATATATTCACTTATGAAATTTGTTGTTAATAATCCAACCCAGTTCAAAAGTAATAGCAGTGTGCATAGCTATAACACCAGGAGAAAGGATGATCTTCACTATGCAGGGTTAAATCCGACTTTGGCACAGAAAGGGGTAAATTATGCTGCCACAAAAGTCTTTGGTCACCTACCAAACAGCATCAAAAGCCTGACAGATAGCCAACCAACATTTAAAAATAAATTAAAAGAATTTCTAGATGACAGCTCCTTCTACTCATTGGCTGAATTTTTAGATATAAATTAAGGGAGGGGAAAAAAAACAACGTAAACATTAGTGTCATGCAATATTTTGTGTAATGTAATATCTTGTACAGACATCTTTTATTAACCTGACACGTTCCACATCATTACGAAGTGTCATATTCATGATCTATGGAACAAGTATTAATCTAATCTAATCTAGACCTTGACATAAAATTTAATGAAAATTACTGGTATGCACTTGTTCAAGTGAGGTTAATATCAGATCCATGGGATCTAGGTGGAGTCACATCTGTTCCCCAGGGACATTAACAATCTGTGTTAACGGGCGGAGTGATAAGCGTCAGATACTGAATTGGGTTCGGTGATACTTCCTTACTCGTTTTCCCACACTGGATTCTCTTCAAGTCTTATACTATCTTGTATTCTGTTCTCATCCTATTACACTGTCATAGACTTTAGTGCTTGTCTTAACAGGGCGAACTATCAAGCATTGCAGCAAATCACTGATATCAAGGTCATACTCCTTCTTGTGGAGGTAGCCGTAAGTAGTCTTGTCATTATACACAATCTTACTTGATTTACGGGTGCTATAATTCCCTGCTGTATATTCACCATGATGAATGGGTTGTTATATCATGTCAAGACTGAAGCATTAGGTAAAGTATTATAATATATGAATTAGCAGCATGTTCCGCTCTCACCGCGATGAACTGGGTTGTTGTATCGAGTCAAGACTGAAGCATTAGGTAATATATATCATAATATATGAATTGGCAGCATGCTCCACTCTAGTCTTGATGTAAAAGTGATGTGGATGATACAATATGGGGTGTGATGATGTAATACATAATATGATATGATATATAATTTCTATTTATGATGATGACACATAATATGATATATAATATATAATTTCTATTTATAATGATATGACACATAATATGATATAATATATGATTTCTAATTGTGATGATGTGATACATAATATGATATGATATATAATTTCTATTTGTGATGGTATATACATAATATGATATGATGTATGGTTTCTATTGATAATGATATGATACATAATATGATATGATACATATATGATATGATACATAATTCCTATTTACGATGATATAATACATAGTTTTCTACTTATTATGGAATAATTTATACCTTTTGCAAAATGTGAAATGAATGGGGAGAGTTTGTACAGATTTTGAAAGGGGGTGGGTAGTGTAGATACACCAGGTTAACACTACACACACACACACCAAACCTTTCACACAAGCCTCACAGACAAGTGTGACTGACTCTTCCCCATTTGCCATTCCATAGTAGTTGCTAAGATCTTTCTCTAGGGACTTCAAAGGTGAAGGTGAGAATGTCTGTTTTGCAGGAGATGTTTAACGTCATACCTCCTCCAGCTTCTCACTCAACTACCGGTGAAGTGGGGATCCTGGGGAAGGGAGGTGGGAAGGGTTTCCTGTCTTTGGGACTATCTTCTTTCTCTTCTTTAATCTTAGCAACCATTTCTATTTTTTTCTTTCTTACTTCTCTTTTGAGTACCAGCCTATCTTTCCCTCTGTCCATATGCATACACTTCTATCGCTGAAGTCCTTCTCAATTTCCGTGGTTTTCTATAACGTTTAACCTATTTTATATAAGCTGACCAAAGAATCAGGCTACACAACTGCACATACGCATACTTACAGTGAAATACAAATACGCAAACATGGGAATACAGTTTAAGGTAATGTAAGAACCATCATGTGTTGGAGGCAGAAAATTGTGCACATAGCGACAGGTATGTGCACATGGTCATGTGAGTTGACAGTTCCACATTATATAATGATATGTATGGAGGAGTATTCATGGTCATGTACAGGGATATTGATATAGGTAAGAGCTGAGAGTATTTATCATTATGACGGCAGTATTACATCATGGTAGATGTACATTGGTTACAGAGTATAAGTAGAAACATCTTGTGATTCGTTACACTATAGTGTATACTTAAATGGAAAGAAATGGTGTCAGTTTAATGACTATTCTGATGTCCCAAATATGGTGTCTATTGGAAAGTTAGGACTGGGAGGGAAATGGAGGACTCAAAAGGGGTTAAAGGAGGTATTGTGAAACAAGTGTGATGGATAAAGCAGGATATTAATTTTTCCAGGTAGTTTTGAAACATAGTGTACATAAATTCGGGCAATGGACAAGGAAGCTACTCATGGAGGATAAGGACGGCGCACCCAGAGTTGATTAGATGGATAAGGGTATGTAGGCAGACCCAAGGAAGACTGACCTATACTGTACGGGCAGGGGCACCAAGAAATTGATTGACCTGTACCATAGTGTATTAGGAATTTGTTTAAAGGGGCATACTTACCAAAACGGAAGGATGTAGTGCATTAGTAGTGTCCAACATTGGGAAAGGTATAGGTACTGTGCCTAAAGGAAGAGGGCAGTATCATGCCAAATGTCACACAATTTTTAGAGATTATTCTGGTAAGTTTGAATTCTTGTTCCCATTCGCAGTGTTATGTTTGTGTGAAGATACCTGTGTTGAGAAGAACACCTTTATTTACCCAGGGTTCCTCCAGACTGTAATAAATAGTGAATAAATCCATACTCAGAGAAAGTAGTACGTCAAATAAGAGCAAATAGTAACATACACCTGGGTAATGAACACTCAGAGTTTACGATTGGAAAGGCAACAGAGAGATCCTTGTCCATACATAGTGTAAATTAATCCAAAGGTACATGGTGATGATGTATTAAGTAATGAAGTGGTAAAAGGAAAACTGTTATAACCATGAAGTAATGTTATATAAATACGATAATATTGAACATAATGAACACGTATAAAATATTGTGTGTTCAAGCTAAGGAGGGGGATATGTAGTGCCTCGAGAATTTCGGAGAAAATTCTAGAGACACTTGTATTTTCACCGTCTCGAACACACCTTATTTTAGAGATAAGGATGGTAAAGTAGAACTATGTCTACTGTCCCACAATTATGTGTGTACAGGACAGACGTGTATCGGATGGGCGATCGGCGCGAGCAGGTAGTCAACGAGCCCGCCTGAGAAGTTACATGTACCACCTATGGAGTAAATTCATTATACTCTGTGAAATAAAACACATATTTATGTAAACATTTGAAGGTTGTTGAAAGAAGAGACTTTTATTCATTCTCTCATTTACTGCTGCAAAGTCGGGACTGTTGTCTTGTTAAGCTTGGAGAGATTTATAAATTGTATGTATTGAAAGATGATTGTAATAGAGTTTGTCGATCTGGAAGGTGTCGATCTTATGAGAAATGTTTAGTGTATGAAAATTGCTACATGTTATGAAAATAAAGTGTTCAAAGTAATCTCAAGTGTACCAAGTTATTTTAAAGTATAGAAAATTCCTCCAGAGTAGCGTCTATTCGTCAGAGAAGAAGCTCAGCAGAATATCGCCGCCTGTTATCCTGAGAGAAGATTGGCGAAGCAGCTCCAAGTAAGTTTGACAGCTAAAGGGGGAGTGTGAGTCTTGCACATTAGCGCCACACTTCCACCCTTAATCACCAGAAACCACCAGAATACCTGACAGCTGACGGAGTCCTTCTGCTAGGTAATCCTTGCAGTTCAAAACAATCGTGGTGGAGCCTTTGTCTGCAGGTAGGATTGTAAGGACAGGATCAGTTTTTAGCTGGTGAACTGCGGTTCTTTCTGCAGATGTAAAGTTAGTTGGCATGTTAAGGGATTTGGGGAATGATGGTGAGGCAAGGTTAAAGGTTAATAAATTCTGGAAAGTTAACAGGGGGTGGTTTGGAGGCAGTCCGGGTGGATTACAGTTGGATAGAGGAGTGAACTGAGTTAGGCAAGGTTCATTATTGGTCTTTGGTTGAGTCTGATTGGTCAGATTGGAGGCAAAAAAGTGTTTCCACTGTAGGGACCAGGAGAAGGAGAGAAGGTCTGTAACTAGTCCTGCATGATTGAATTTCAGAGTAGGGTAAAAAAAGAGGTTTTGGAAAGGACTGGTATTTCTGTGGGACTAAGGCTTCTGGAGGAAAGGTTCATGACTGTGTTGTGGAACTGCTTAGGTTCTGGGTTCAGTGTGGTGGTGGGAGGGAGTTTTGGAGGGTGGGGTAAGTGTAGTAGGTCTGCGAGACAGGGTTTATCAGCTATGAGGGGACATGGGCGAAGTTTGGAAGTTGTTGTAGAGGTTATGGACAGTGGTACCCAGAGGCAGGAATAGGAAATGAGCAGGATGGAGATCTTTTTGAGGTGGCATTGCGCATGTTGCTCAAGTTCCTGCAGGACAAGAGTTTCATCGTGTGTTATGGGTTCCAGGAATTTGGGATTACATAGCAGGAGAATTTTGCAGATGGAGAGAAAGTACTGCAAGGAGGATTAGGCTTGGTTGATATGGTTTTGGAGGACTATGTTGGTGAGGGCTAAGGATTGGTGGAATCTGAACTGGTGGAAGTCATTGTGCAGGGAGGGGTGGCAACCAGAGATGGGTAATTTGATGGTAAGGCCATTAGGGGACCTGATATTGCGGCTTCTGGCTCACAAGCATCTGCATAAATACTTTAACATTCATCCTTATTTATAACACTTCCAAGTCAAGTTGGACTTAAACTTTGAGAGCTAACTCAAACTTTAACATTTTTTTACCATTAGATGATATGCAAGATTGAACTTCAATTTATTTTGGTTGCTCTTCTGGAATCCACAGTACAAAAAATTCTTCTGAATTTGCATGTGTTAATACATTAATTGCCAAGAGTGGACTTAAAGTTTTATGACTTGGTGAACAAGTTGTGTGTAGTTCACAAAATGGAACAGTGTTTTTATGTGTACCAGTAATGTTTGGATATCATCTGGGGATTCTGATACCATTCTAATTATGCATGTACAAAAGCTTAACTGGATTTGAAATCTATTATTATTTTATTGCATGGAACTACTAATCTTAACAGTTCCCATATTTGACTGACTGATTGGATCAGTTAATTCCATTTAAACCTTCTGGTGTTGATGACATCAATTATTCACTAGAATAAAATCCTCTTTATCAGTTATTATTATTTTACAATTTCATTGCAATTTTTTTACTTAAAAAATTTGCATAACCTGCCAATGCTTAGATAATTAGATTACTGGATCACAGGTTTTTGCAGCAAGCTGCTGGGTATGAAAGCAGGTGTTTACAGCTTGACCTTGTTATTATATTGAGCCACAACTCTAAATAGAGCTGTGTGTTGGCCAAGTACCACACAAAAAGTGGGTCATAAATATATTTCTCATCCAAGATATGCATCAGAACGCAATACCTATGTACATTACAGTATGTTGCAGTTGTGCTTCTGCAATTTTATATTTGCCATGATTGGGATATTCTTGGCATCCTACTTTGCTTTGCTAACAGTTCATGAAAGCTTGTGTCAACAAGCCAAACAAAATGTGCAGGCTGTCAATAATAATTTTCTGAAATTTTTGTGGGACTATTAGACATAATGAGTTTTGAAAGATTTCACACCATAACAGAGTAGCAGTTTTGGCAATCATCTTCCACTCTACTTTAAGGCCAGCAGCAGGGTCTTGCCTAGAAAGATGACTTCTTATTCATGGAATTGACATTTTTCATCATTCACGGTCTTGAATTGTTCCAGCACTTCAAAAATTGGTCAAAGACATTCTTTATGCTCATGGGGGAACATAAAAAATATTAAGATGCCATCAAGATAAGAAAATTAAAATTATAATTTATGGGGGACTTAATCTATAAAAAATTGCCATGTCTGAGCAGCATCTTTTAAACAAAATGGCTAAAAAGAAACTCATACAGTCCAAATGGCATGATTATCATAGTTTCTGGAATTTATTCAGGGTCACTGGGATTTGTGTGCTTTCCTGGCAGAATAATACACTGAATATGGAGGCACCTGCTAACATGCATTTGATGTCTTGCATTAGATTAGTTCATACGTTTATAGCATTTTTGTTCTTCATGTTGGTATTCCAGTTTCTATGAGTTTATTTATCAATTGTTAATTTTTATTTGTAGTTCACTATTGCTATCTGAGTTTACATATTGTGATTTTGTCATCTGTGGATAGTGAGTGGAGCTGTGGACACTACAAAAAGGAGTGGAAAGTGGAGAAATCACAACATTTCTAATATATTTTTTCTGATTGAGTTCAGCAGAGGAGTGACAACAGCAGAGACAGCCAGAAACACTTGAACCATGTATGGGGAGAATGCTGTTGGACAGAGCATGGCAAGGAAAGTGTTTTGTCGTTTTATGGGGAATCATTTTGATATTAGTGACTCTATGTTCAGAAAGACCTCCGGGGTTTGATGAAGACTGTTTGAATGTGTTAATCTACAATGATTCACTTCAGTGTACTTGATAACTGGCAAATGTGATTAACTGTGATCTTTCCATCATTGTGCAACACTTTATTGCAATGGAGAAGGTTCAAAAATCAGTTGTAAGGGTACAGCAAACTCTAAGTCAAAATCATAGAAATCAGCAGGTGTCCACATGTGCGTCTCTGATTGCTCATCATCAGTTGGCTTGTGAACAACACCAACCATTTCTGCCCTGTATCATGGTTACAATCTTTATGCTAACATGAGGAAAAGAAAGAAATATGTGAGCCCATACAAAGCAGAAACTTCCTGTACAAAGACTTGCTTGTATCCACAAAAGATAATGTTATGTATGTGGCAGAACAGCAATAGTGTGATGTACTATGAATAGCTTTCTCAAGGTGTAAACATCACTGTTGACACTGAGACATTTGGCAGATGCTGTCTAAGAACAATAATGAGTAAAACTGTGTGAGGTGATGCTACTCGATGATAATGCCTGCCCTCATTCCGCTAGACTGATAAAAAACACTATACAGGAGCTGGGTTGGAAAGTCATTCCACACACACCTCATTCACCTGATCTTGTACCCTCAGATTTTCACCTTTTCCACGCTCTATCAAACAGCCTTCAAGGAAATTCTGGACATAAATGAGCTCCGAACATGGCTCGATGATTTCTTCATCTCAAAACCACATGATTTCTACAGTCACAGAATCAAAAACTTACTCCAGCATTGGAAAACTGTTGTAAATATTGAAGGAGAATATAATATTGATGACTAAAGTCTCTGTTATGGGTCTATTGTGTTTATTAACCTTGTGGAAAAATGCTTCAAATTTATGCACCAACCTTGTGTATTAGGTATTGGCTACTGATCAGGTACTGTAGCTGGCAAGCTATTTAAAAATACTGGTGGCCCTTCCATAGTATATATCCTGTGGACTACATCATGTTTAATGCCTCTCTTTTCACTGTGAATGCTTGTAACACTGATGACATTGGGGGAGGCAGCATGTCCACTGTTATTTGCATTTGCAGTACTGACCTGCTTCATGGAGTAAGGTTCTTTATGAGTTACTTGTGTATTGTGCTGGGGTAAACTGTTCTCACATGTGATTTCACTTGATGACTGCTCCTCTCTTTGCTGACACACATCACTCACTGCTGTGATAACTTTACTTGGTGTGTGATCCAGAAATGATCTTCCAGGGTGATCAGTTTCATTACTGAATTCTCCTATTTTACAGTTTAACCACTGTAAGTTCCTTTTTCTTGTAGGACTATTCTGACTTTAAATGTTGGTTTTCCTCACATAGTTTTTCTTTCCCATTCTTTTTGACATCACACTTGTTATTCATTGCTTCTAGCCCCAATTTCTAAGAATGGTAAGTATTCTTCAGTTAGTTATTGATTATTGTTTTGGAATCTGCAGACTGCATGTATGTGTGGGTAAGTGATCACCAATGACACTTCTCAGTGACATTCCACTATTGGTGTGTCAAAGCTACAACAACAGATACAACAAGTACCGTGGCACCTCCAGGGGTAAGAAATACAAGAAACAGGAAACTTGTAATTCTTAAGGATTTTTGGCAGCCAGTCTCAACAAGGAACAGCCAGTAACATTGGGAAGCATAAGTATGAACTCCTCTAAAGCTAATTCTAATCGTTTAAAAATAATGAGCCTTAATATACAATCCATTAAAAACAAAATATTAGAACTTGAGATTGCAGCCAGTGAAGCTAGTGTAGATTGTATTTGTATTCAAGAACATTGGTGCATGAGTTATGAACTAGAAAATATTTCCATTTCCCCATACAAATTAATAAGTCGTTATTGCAGGAAGGAAACAAGACATGGTGGTGTTTGCATTTATGTAAAACCTGGAGTAAAGGTTAAAAATATGACTGTAACTGAATCTTCGAGCAAAGAAAAACATTTTGAGGATGCAGCAATACAGTTGAATAAGCAAAAGAGTAAATTAATAATAATGTTAGTGTACAGATCACCATGTGGGTGATCCATCTGTCATTTGTAGCCAACCAGATTTACATTAAGACACTTGTAGTGCCATCTGTTGGTAAAATTACTGTTCTTTTTTTCCATGACATTTCTTGCTGCTTCAATAATATGATCTTCAAATTTGACATCATTCTAAGCAGTAGTTTTCTTTCTACAGCATTTTGGAACTGGAAACTTAATTATGGGCACCCTGTATATGTAAAGCAGACTGTAAGTATTTATGTCGTGGACCTCCTCCCAAAGCCCTGAATCGATTTCATCCAAATTTTGCACACAAACAGCAACCTCTGTGAACATCGGCACTGTGGGGTCTATAGCTTCATATCTCAAATAGGTGTGGAGATACAGGCAAACACATGCTTTTTTAAGCCCCTGTTGTATAAGCTGCCCTGTGTGACCGGTATGTTGTGGAGTAGTATCGGCCTGCTTTATTGACCTGTGTTTCAGGGGCTGTATGTGCAGAAGGGTGCAGATGGGTTAAGTTTGAAATGGATAGGTGTGAGGATAGACTGGGAGAGTAGGTGGAGGGGGGATCAAAAGGGGGAAAGGGGCAGAAGATGATGGACAGATATAGTGAGGCAGAAGTGTATCATTACAGAAAGAAGAGGTGGAAAAGAGGGACACAGAGTGGGGTCAGGGGATAGAGAGCAGGGGGGAGGAAGAGAGGGGGAGGTATGGAGGGGGAGAGAGAGAGAGAGAGAGAGAGGAGGAGGAAATGGTCAAGAAGAGATGGAGAAGGAGGAGTAGATGGGCAGAGAAGGGATGGAAGGGGGAGGAGGAGATGGACAGATAGAAAGGAGGCAGTAGGAGATGGGCAGAGAGATGTGGAGGAGTAGATGGGCAGAGAAGTGGGTCAGAAGAGAGATGTGGAGAGAGGAGAGAGGAGGAGATGGGCAGAAAGAGGCAACGAGGAGAAGGGCAGAGAGGGCAGTGACAAGATGATAATTGAGAAAGGGAGTGAGGAGAAAAGGTATTGACAGAGAATTGGAGAAAGGACAAATAAGAGTGGGATATATAGCAGGATGTGGGATGTTATGATGTATGTTTGTCTGTCCCAGGTCTCCTCCAAAACCCCTGAATCAATTTCAGTCGAAGTTCATGAGTATCAGCTTTGTGGGAGTCAGAACCTCCTACTCCCCCCCCCCCCCCCCCTCCACAGAAGTGAAGATATGTCCAAAATCCGGTTTTTCAGCTCCTACCATATAGGCTGCCACACATGACAGGCAAGTTGTATTGGAGTAGTATTGACCTGCTTTATTGACCTGCTTTCCTGGGCTACATGTGTGAATGGTCACAGTTCAGGGAAGCATGAGATTGACAGGGGAGGGTACAAGGAGAGAGATGGTGGATGAGGAGATGGAGAGAGAGAGAGGGAGGGAGGTTGATGGACAGAGTGACTGTGAAGGACGAGATGGACAGGAAAATGGGGTGGAGGAAATGGCCAAAGAAACGACTGACATGGGGACGAATAGAGGGAAGGGGGAAGGGAAGTACAGAGAGATATGGATAGAGAGAGGGGGTGGAGGACATGGACCAAGAGAAGGAGGAGGAGGAGATGGGTAGATAGAGGTGGAAGCAAAGGGAAAGGAGAAGATGTTTGCAGCATGTCACGAGCAAGAGTTAGTTTGGTTTGGTTTGTTTTGGGGAAGGAGACCAGACAGCGAGGTCATCAGTCTCATTAGATTAGGGAAGAACGGGGAAGAAAGTCGGCCGTGCCCTTCAAAAGGAACCATCCCAGCATTTGCCTGGAGCGATTTAGGGAAATCACGGAAAACCTAAATCAGGATGGCCGGACGCGGGATTGAACCATCGTCCTCCCGAATGCGAGTCCAGTGTTTAACCACTGCGCCACCTCGCTCGGTCCAAGAGTTAGTTTTCCAGCCCCTAACGTGTAGGCTGCCCTGCACAAGATGTGTGTTGTGGGAGTAGTATCAGCCCACTTTATCAACCTGTTTTGCTGGGGCTACATGTGCATTAGCACAGCTGGGGGAAAGTTGTGATGGATAGGGGCAGGGATGGACAAAGAGAGGGGGCAGGCATGGGTGGTTAGGGAGAGAGGGGGAGGATGATGTGGACAGGGAGAGGAGGGAGGAGGAGATGGACAGTGAGAGGGGAAGGATAAGATAGACAGAGAGAGAGGGAAGGAGACGGACAGAGAGCTGGGGAGGAGACTTACATAGAGAAAATAGGGATAATAAATGAACAGAGAGGGGAGGAGAAGGCAGAGAGAGGGGGGGGGGGAGGACATGAGCATGGAGGGGGGAGGAGTGCAGGAACAGAGAGGGAGGAAGAGGGTTAGATGCAAGAGGTAGGTGGAAAGTGTAGAGTGTTAGTGAGGTGCTGGAAAAGGAAGAGCGGGAGGAGATGATGAGCAGAGAGAGGGGGAGGAAGATGTGGGCAGAGGGAGGGAGAAGAAGATGTGGTTGGCAGTAGAGGTGGGCAAGGAGATGGACAGAGAGGGGAAGGAGGAGAAGATGAAGGGACAGAGGTTGTGGGGAGAAGGAGATGTACAGATACAAGTGGGAGGTGTGGTGGACAGAGAAACAGGTAAAGAAGTGGACACAGAGATTGAGGAGGAGGAAATATGTGCTTCATGTATTTACTGAACATGTATGCAGCAAAGCTAAAAGAATAGGTTAGTGTATTACTGTTTTATTCTAATAAATTAACAAAGTTATTTTACAAAAATTCCTCATATATAAAGCACAACATGAATGGTCACAGGTTTGTTTGAGTCATGCGAGAGCTTTAGTGAGATGCTTAAGAACCTGACCTAGAAGGTGCTTGAAGATAAACATCAAATACCCAAGAAAAGCAAACTTGTAAAGATTTATAAACCAGTTTTAAGTGACAAGTCAAGGAATATATTACAACCTCCTACTTACTGTTTTCGAAGGGACCACTAGGACAAGACTGCAGTAGTTATAGCATCCACAGAGGCATTTAAGCACTCATTCTTTCCACACACAAATGGAATAGAAAGAAGCCCTAGTAAGTGGGAAGTGTCCTCTGCCTGGCATTTCATAGTTGTTTGCAGAGTACATATGCAGATGCAGTGTAGATGAAGACAGACATAGCTACATTTTTTCATTATTACTATTATTATTTCATCTCCCCCACCTAAGATGGGTTGTCAGCAGATACGGTCTGCTACTCTTCAACTACATGAGAATGGAAATTTTAAAAACATAATATAAAAGCTCAGCATGGTGGGTAACAAAAATAAATACTTTGTACAATAAAAATAAATATCATCAGTTGCATAAGTTAAAATATAAAAGGTTGATTTGGTAATTAATTAAAATATAGATGCAGATAAAATGAGTGTCACACATGAATATATAAAAACAGGTATACAGTTGCATAAGGTACAATGGAAATGCTGATGTGTAGAGTGATTAAAATAGATACACAAATGAGTAAAGAGGTGAGTGGATGCAGACTGCCAGGAATAAGGATATCATGGGAATGTAACATTTAAAGGCAGTGCTTAGGGGGGGGGTTAGTGTGGGCGGATGTTTGGAGGAGGGACTGGGAAAGAGTGGAGAGGGATGTGGTTCCGAACCAAGACTTAGGAAATGGTTGGAGAGGATTGGAGGGGAAGGGAGGCCCAACAAGAGGTGAATGGTTGGGAGCTCCTAGATCTGGTAGGATGAGCATATATCAGGGAAGATTTCATCCCTGGGTAAGGGAAGGTGATTAAAGTTTCGCTGGGAGAGGGTGTGAAGGTGTAATTCTGGGGGAATGTGGTGGTAGATGTGTGGCAGACTAGCAGGGTCGGTGATAAGGCACAAAATTAGGGAGTGGATAATGTCATGGAAGAGTAGGCTGGGGACTTTTATAAGTTGGCAGAGGATGCAAGTGGAGGAGGGTAAATGAATCCAAAAGGCTAAGTGGAGAGCATGGCATTCAAGGATCTGTAGGACTTGATAGAAGGAAATAGGAGCAGAAGTCCATGCCATTCTTGCATAGCAGAGGATGGGTCAGATTAAGAATTTATAGGTGAGGAGGATTGTGGCAGGTAGCAGTCCCAATGCTTGGCTAGTTAGTAGTTTTAGTAATTTTAGAGTCAAAGACTTCTGGCATAAGAAGTACCCCTCATTCGGCCAATGGCATTGTCAAAGAGGGCAGAGGAGGCAACAGAGATTCAGGGCCCTCTCTCCCCCTTGGGATGGGAAACTGTCCCTAAAGGCAGAAGAATCAGTAATGCTCAACAGCATGAAGATGCAGAAGATAATGGAAATGACCACATTGAAAACACATATTGCGTATCAACAGTACAAGTGGTCTGTAACTGAAAAAAGTGTCATGATGATATCTCCATTGACAACAGATTCCAGTCTAGTTCCCCTTTCAGATCTCCGGAAGGGGACTGCCAATGGGGAGGTGACCATGACAAAAACATTGAGTAACCAGCAGAAGGATAGCATCCTACAAGTCGGGGTGTGGAATGGCAGAGGTTTGAACATGGTAGGGAAGCTACAAAATCTGAAAAAGGAAATGCTAAGGCTAAATTTAGGTATATTGGGTGTCAACAAGGTGAAATAGAAAGAAGACAAGAATTTCTGGTCTGATGCCTATAGGGTAGTATCAACAGCAGCAGAAAATTTTATAATGGGAGTAGGATCCATTATGAAGGTAAGCCAGAAAGTGTGATACTGTGCACAGTTCAGTCACAGGGTTGTTCTCATTAGAATCAACAGCAAACCAGTACTGACAACAATGGTTCAGGTATACATGCAGCCATTGCAAGCTGAAGATGAAGAGATAGAGAAAGTAGACGAGGATATTGAATGGATAATTCAGTATGTAAAGGGAGATGAAAATCTAATAGTCATGGGTGATTGGAATCTGGTTGTAGTGGAAGAAGTAGAAGGAAGAATATGGGCTTGGCACTAGGAATGAGATAAAAGAAAGACTAATTAAGTTCTGCAATAAATTTCAGCTAGTAATAGTGAATATTACATTCAAGAATCACAAGAGGTATGCCTGGAAAAGGCTGGGAGATATGTGAACATTTCAGTTAGATTCTGCCACGAAGTTTCAGATTACATCATGATCAGGCAGAGATTCCAAAAGTAGATATTGGATTGTAAGGCATACCCACGAACAGTTATAGACTCAGATCACAATTTAGTAGTGATGAAGAGTAGGTTGAAGTTTAAGAGGCAAATCAGGAAAAATCAACACACAATGAAGTGGGATACAGAGGTACTAAGGGATGAAGAAATACATTTGAAGTTCTCTGAGGCTATAGATAATGTGATAAAAAATAGCTCAGTGGCCAGTTCAGTTGAAGAGGAGTGGGCATCTCTAAAAAGTGCAATCACAGAAGTTGGAAAGAGAAACATAGGCACAAAGAAGGTAATAGCAAAGAAACCCTGGGTAACAAAAGAAATAGTTCAGGTGATGAGAATGAAATACAAAAATGTTCAGGGAAATTCAGGAATACAGAAACAGAAGTCACTTAGGAATGAAGTAAATAGAAAGAGCAGCGAAGCTAAGGTGAAATGGCTGCATGAAAAATGTGAAGAAATCAAAAATGAAATGGTTGTCGAAAAGACTGATTCAGCATATGGAAAAGTCAAAATAACCTTCAGTGAAATTAAAAGCAAGGGATGTAACATTAAGAGTGGAATGTAATTCCATTGCTAAATGTGGAAGACAGCAAATAGGTGGAAAGAGTCTACTGAAGGCCTCTATGAGGGCAAAACTTGTCTGATCACATGATAGAAGAAGAAACAGGAGTCAATATAGAAGAGATAGGGGATCTAGTATCAGAATCAGAATTTAAAAGAGCTTTGAAAGACTTCAGACCAAATAAGGCAGAAAGGATGGATAACATTCTGCCAGAATTTCTAAAATCATTGGGGGAAGTCGCAACAAAATGACTATTCACATTGGTGTATAGAATGTGTAAGTCTGGTGATATACTGTCTGACTTTCAGACAACCATCATCCACACAATTCCAAACATTGCAAGAGTTGACAAGTCTGAGAATTATCATACAATTAGCTTAACAACTCAAAATATCCACGGGTGTACTGCCGGTCTCCAGTGTCCAATGGGCACAATATTTCGGCGATCATACATGTCGCCATCATCAGGTGAACTGACGGACTGAGCTCCCGTGAACGTGTCGGCGCGGAGATCTGTACGCTATGGCTGCTCAGAGGGAACTGGGTTCGGTCGCTGCTGCTCTCATCTATTACTTTCCCCTCTTTGGGGAAGTGTGAGGGGGAGTTTGTAGCCTTTCGGCTTTTACTCCCCTGTGTACTTGTGTGTGTGATTATTTCTGTACTTTTTGGTGTCCGTGAAATGTGATGATTGTTCTGTGTGAGTCTGGTACTTGCCTGAGGTTTGGCAAGATAATTGTAGTAATTTTGGGTAGGAGCAGATTTGGGAATGGATATTGGGATTTTTCTCTTCGACTTAGTCGTCGAAGATCGTCATGGGGCAATTGTGTTTATCGCGGGACATGTCATACCGACCTAGGGAGTGGATGAGGGCGTTTCCCGACCTGAAAGTACCTTCATAGAAGGTCCTTGCCACGTCTTGAAAACGCTCTCTCAGGAGTGGGATTTCAGCAGCGGCATGCAAATCGTCAATCGGGAATCCAAGAGGTAAACGCAGTGGCCTCCTGAGGGCGTGGTTCTGCAGCCTCTGGAGTTTGTCCAGGTGCTGCTTCGCCGCATATCCCCAGACAGGACATGCATATTACATGACTGGCCGGATCAGGGCCTAGTATACGTTCACTCCTACTGAGCAGGAAAGGGAGCTGGATGAGTTGAGGATTGGGTACAGGATGGACATTCTGGCGCAGACCTTCCTATGGACCTCGTCTATGTGGGGTTTCCACGTAAGGCAACAGTCCAAGGTTACGCCAAGATACTTGGTGGTTCTGCGCCAGGGGAGTTGAGTTCCATTTAGGTGAAGGTGGAGGGGGGGCGTTGAGGAGGTTCGCGCCTTCCGAGCCTACGGGTAATCAGCATAGCCTGCGTCTTTTCGGAATTGATGGTGATTTGCCAGCGACGGGCCCAAGTTTCTGTGTCATCTAAAACCCTTTGTAGCCTACGGATGACCAGGTCCTTGCTCGCGTTTCTTGTGTAGAAGGCTGTATCGTCAGCGTACTGAGCGGTGTGCACCAGGAGGGTCATTGGTGTGTCCGCAGTGTACAGACTGTACAAAACGGGCCCCAGGACCGATCCCTGTGGCACCCCAGCACAAATACACCTCTTGGTGGAGGTGGCTGTTTCTACTTTGACAGAGAAAGTTCTGTTCAAGAGATAGCTTTTGATCTGATTAACTATGCTCCCGGGGAACCCTTGTGTGTACAACTTGTAGAGTAGCCCTCTATGCCATACTGAGTCAAAGGCTTTGGCTACGTCTAGTAGCACTGTCCCACAGTAGCCTCTGTGGTTGAAGCCCTCTGTGGCTGCTTCAACCACTCTCATGATCTGTTGTGGGGCAGAGTGGTTCTGCCAGAATCCGAATTGGAAACCCAGCAGAATTTGCTCTCTGGTAATATGTTCTTGTATGGGTCTTAGCAGGAGGCACTCATAGATCTTGCTGAGAGTTGGCAAGAGGCTAATCAGCCTGTAGTGCTGCAGGAATAGAGGGTCTTTCCCTGGTTTGTGTATTGCGACCACTTCCGCGTGTTTCCAGCAAGCTGGGAACTCGCGGGTACGAGTAATCTCGTTGAAGACGTTCTCAAGGTGTTCGATCGCCGTGGGTGGGAGGTTTTTGACCAACTGGTTGGTGACACTGTCATGTCCTGGCACTTTTTTGGAGGGGAGGCACCTAATTACTTTTGCCACGTCTTCAGGGGCAAAAACTGTGGGTTCGTCTTCTGGGTCCTCCTCAGCATTGAAGAAGACAGCCAGTTGATGATGGACCACGCTTTCATGCTCATCATCCTGGGGTTCAGCCGCTTGGAACTGCTTCTTGAAAGTGTCGGCGAGGGCGTTGGCCTTTTCAGCATGGATGTAGGCCAGACCCCGCTCGCCGTGCAGTGGCGGCATCCTAGCGCGTCTTTTTGTGAATTGTCTGCGACCGAACGCAGTTCCCTCTGAGCAGCCATAGCGTACGGATCTCCGCACCAACACATTCACGGGAGCTCAGTGCGTCAGTTCACCTGATGATGGCGACATGTATGATCACCGATATATTGTGCCCATTGGACACTGTAGACTGGCAGTACACCCGTGGATATTTTGATTATCAAATACGCTGGGAGAAACTAAAGAATCAAATCATACACCTTTATGGGGAGGAGATGTACTGCAGCATGAAGAAATTTGAAAAGTTGCGCCACCATATATGTCGTTCGCTAAGCACTCTTGCCTTTCTAAAGAGATGTCGTTCCGAGAATGTTGTTCCAAATTTTGCTAAGGTTATGCATCACATCGATTCTGCAGCAGCTAAGAGAATCAAGAAACAAGCCAGCCTCTCATTGGTACGTGAGAGACTGCAATTCACCAGCCGGAGCCTTGAGTTTATCTCACAAGAATTACTCAAACTACATTCGCAACTGGCTAGTAATTTTACTTCTTTTTCCTGGGATTGGATTGATGGTGTCACCTGGGTTGCAGCTGATTCTGCCCATAAGAAGGCAATGGGATGTCAAACAGCTAAGTTCTCACGTCTCCTTGACAAACCATCTCTGCAGGTTCCGTGCAAGACTGTCATCAATTTGAGTGGCATGGTGTTGAGTGATGATGCAGTCTCAGTTTTGCAGAAAGGTCTCAACTTCGCTCCCACCCCCAAGTTCACTCCAGTCGCAGAAATTGTTAGTGCTGTTGAACAGGTTGCAGCTCGACATCCGCCTGAATCAGCTGAGGAAATAGATCGTGAAACTTGTCGTACATTGACGAAATCAAAGCCGATGAAGTCAAATATCACCAGTAAAGAGAGGGCAGCCATTCGTGATCTGAGGGAGCGCTCTGAAATTGTTGTCTTACCGGCTGACAAAGGCAATGCTACAGTTGATGTCTCCCATAAGGACTACACTGATAAGATGCAGAGCCTGCTAAATGACAATTCCTACCGGAAGATCAGCGTTGACCCTTCAAAGAAGGTGGAGAATAAGACGAGGTCACTTCGCAAGGACACAGATTTACCGGAGGGTGATGCTAAGAAATTGTTGCCCCAAGGTCCAGTACCGCCTAGACTATACGGACTCCCGAAGGTTCACAAAGAGGGGGTACCATTACGCCCCATTGTCAGCAACATCAGGGCACCTACATATTTGTTGGCCAAATACCTGATGGGAATATTAAGCCCTTATGTGGGTAAATGCCCTCATCACATCCGTAATTCCGTGGACTTTGTTAAACGCCTTGATAGCTTCAGGTTGGATGAGTCAGATATGATGGTGAGTTTTGACGTCGTTTCCTTGTTTATGAGGATACCCCTGCGAGAGTCACTAGAAATGATTAGTCAGAAGTTTGATGAGAAGACCAGTGAACTTTTTAGGCATATCTTGACTTCCACGTATTTTCTTTTTAATGGAGAATACTGTGAACAAACGGAGGGAGTCGCCATGGGTAGCCCACTCTCACCGGTGGTAGCGAATTTGTACATGGAGAACTTCAAGGAGGAAGCACTGTCGTCATCCGAATGGAAACCTACTTGCTTTTTCCGTTACGTGGACGACACGTTCGTCATCTGGCCACATGGTATGGATAAACTCCTTGACTTCCTTATACATCTAAACTCCATAAACTCCAACATCAAATTCACTATGGAGACTGAAACGGAGGGTAAATTACCTTTCCTTGACGTCTTGGTCAAGAGAAGGGCTGACGGCACCCTAGGTCATGGGGTGTATCGGAAGACAATGCACACTGATCTGTATTTGCACGCAGACAGCTGCCACCACCCTTCACAGAGGAATGGGGTACTTAAAACTCTTGTACATAGGGCGCGCACTATCTCTGCCACAGAGAGTCTACCCCAGTAATTGGAACATCTGAGAATTGTATTTCGAAAAAATGGGTACTCAGAGTGGCAGATTCAACATGCTCTCTGCCCAACCACTACAGCACAACCTGTGGAGATGGATGAAATCACGAGGGAGGAGGTAGGCACTGCGTTTATTCCATATATAGGCGCACTCTCGGGGAAAATTGCCCGCATTTTGAAGAAACACCGGGTCGGAACTGTGTTTTGTCCTCCGAATAAAACTCGTGCACTGGTAGGGAGCATCGAAGATGACCTCGGTTTGAGGAAGGCCGGCGCGTACCAGATTCCGTGTGAATGTGGCAAGTCGTATATTGGTCAGACGATGGGTACCGTCAAGGATTGATGCCGTGAACACCAGAGGCACATTCAACTGATGTATCCGAGCAAGTCGGTGGTGCGGACAGTGGAGGGAGTGCGCCGTGGGCGGAGGGTATTTAAATTGGCCGCCGCCGCGACCGAATCCAGTTCCCTCTGAGCAGCCATAGCGTACGGACCTTCGCGCCGACACGTTCACGGGAGCTCAGTCCATCAGTTCACCTGATGTTGGCGACATGTATGATCATTGAAATATTGTGCCCGTTGGACACTGTAGACCGGCAGTACACTCATGGATATTTTGATTATCAAATACGCCGGGAGAAACTCAAGAATCACAGCTTAACAACTCTTGCATCCAAGTTGCTGACATGAATAATATACTGAAGAATGGAAAATAAAACTGAAGGCATGTTAGATGACCGTCATGACTTCATGAAAAATAAAGGTACTAGAGAGACAATTCTGACATTGCAGTTGATAATGGAAGCCAGACTAAAGAAAAATGGAGATATGTTAATAGGATTTGTCAACTTGGAAAAAGTGTTCGGCAATGCTGAATGGGGCAAGCTGTTAAAAATTCTGAGAAAAATAGAAAACTATATGGAAAGACAGGTAATATACAATATGTACCAGAGCCAAGAGGCATTAATAAGAATGGAAGACCAAGAATGATGTGCTTTGATTAAAAAGGGTGTAAGACAGGGATGTAGTTTTTCATCCCTACTGTTCAGTCTATACATCAAAGAAGCAACATTGGAAACAAAAGAAAGGGTCAGGATTGGAATCAAAATTCAAGGTGAAAGGATATCAATGATAATATTCATTAATGACACTGCTGTCTTCAGTGAAAATGAAGAAGTATCTGCTGAATGGAATGAACAGTCTAATGAGTACAGAATATGGACTGAGAGTATTTATTTTATTTATTTATTTTTTATTTGGTATGTGTATTCCATGGATCCAGACATGCAAGTGATTCGCATGGATGTGGAATGTGTCAATACAGTTGTACAAATACAATTAATGCTACAGAATAGTAATATAATACAATGATATAGATATTAATAAGTAACACCTGTTCTCATTTACAAGCTTTCATTTAACTTGTATAGCAATTCACATTATAACATTATAACTATAACATTAACACTACAACATTAACATAATATTGTATCATCCATCTAATAACTAAGAGACTAAATACATCTATTATTAAGGGAGTGCTTATTTCTGGAAAATAATTCATCTAAGGAGTACAGTGGATGGTCAAGCATGTATTTTTTTAACGTACCTTTGAACAGTATTGCATTGTCTCATTTAATATAATTAGTCAATGCATTAAAAGTCTTTATAGCAGCATACTCCCTTCTGTACAAGTGATAAATTTTTTAGTTCCACATGTAGATAATCTTTACCTCTAGTATTGTAGTTATGGAATGAACAATTTGTTTCATACTGAGCATAGTCTTTATTAACAACATTCATCAGAGAGTATATGTACTGACATGTTGTAGTCAGTATACCTAACTGTGTGAAAAGTTTTCTACATGAGGTTCATGGAGGAACCCCACACATGATTCTGACTGCTCTCTTCTGAGCAGTTAAGTTCTTTCTTTTTTTTTTCTTTTTTTTTTTTTTTGAGCCTGGTGAATTACCCCAGAAGATTAGTCCATAACTCATTAATGAGTGAAAGTATCCAAAGTAAACTGATTTTAAAATGTTGATGTCCTCAAAACGAGTAATGATTCTTAAAGCAAACATTGCTGGTGAAAGCATTTTTAGAGTAAGGGACACATGCTGTTCCCAGTTGAGCCTACTGTCAAAGTGAACCCCTAGGAATTTAGTGGAGTGCACCTGTTCTAGTTCCTGGTTGTCATGAGAAATTACTATATTTTCTGGAGTTTTATTTTTTGTGTGGAACTGTATAAAATTATATTTAAAAACAAAGATGATGTGACTTACCATACGAAAGCGCTGGCAGGTCGATAGAAACACAAACAGACGCATACATACACACAAAATTCAAGCTTTCGCAACAAACTGTTGCCTCATCAGGAAAGAGGGAAGGAGAGGGAAAGACGAAAGGAAGTGGGTTTTAAGGGAGAGGGTAAGGAGTCATTCCAATCCCGGGAGCGGAAAGACTTACCTTAGGGGGAAAAAAGGACGGGTATACACTCGCACACACATATATGTCTGCTTGTGTCTGTATATTTGTGGATGGATATGTGTGTGTGTGTGTGTGTGTGTGCGAGTGTATACCCGTCCTTTTTTCCCCCTAAGGTAAGTCTTTCCACTCCCGGGATTGGAATGACTCCTTACCCTCTCCCTTAAAACCACTTCCTTTCGTCTTTCCCTCTCCTTCCCTCTTTCCTGATGAGGCAACAGTTTGTTGTGAAAGCTTGAATTTTGTGTGTATGTATGCGTCTGTTTGTGTTTCTATCGACCTGCCAGCGCTTTCGTATGGTAAGTCACATCATCTTTGTTTTTAAATATATTTTTCCCACATGGAATGTTTCCCTCTATTATACTGTATAAAATTAGTTTTTTTTAATATTAACTGAAAGAGAATTAATTCAAAACCAAGCTGTAACTTCTCTGAGTATATCATTAACTTCAGTCTCCACATCAACAGTAGACTTATCATGTGCTACAATGCTTGTATCATCAGCAAACATTGTGAATTCACAATTTTTACTAGTGGACCAGGGTAAATCAAGGAAAGATCACAGAAGACACTAACTGGTGACTTCTTACTATCAATAGAATCCAAGACATCATGTGTGAGTGAGTATATGGCACGCTCTGTGGAAACCCCTTTTTGAAAACCGAACTGTCTATGGTTAATAATATTAAGTTTATCAAGATGTGCCACAATCGTGTTATACACTGCCTTTTCAAGAACCTTTGAAAACGTTGTTAGGAGAGAGACAGGACAATAATTTTTGCCAGCTGTAGCATCGCCAGATTTGAAAAGAGGTCTCACAATGGCATATTTCATTCTCTCTGGAACAACTCCCTCTTAAAGAGAGGTGTTATTGAAGTAAGGGGGAAGTAATGAGAACAGCAAGAAACTTAACATCAGGATTGATGATCATGAAGTAGATAAAGTTAAGAAATTCTGCTACCTAGGCAGCAAAATAATCCATGATGGATGGAGCAAGTAGGACACAAAAAGAGACTAGCACTGGCAAAAAGGGCATTTTTGGTCAAGAAAGTCTACTAGTATCAAACACAGGCCTTAATTTGAGGAAGAAATTTCTGAGAATGTACATCTGGAGCACGGCATTGATTGACTGATGGATTTTATTTCGTATTCCGTAGGTCCAACTGTGTTGGGTTCACGAGGATGTGAATGAGTCAATTTTTTTTACAAGTACAATGTGTTAATCTTATAGCATATACAGACATTTGAGTACATAATTATATAAAAATGTATACAGTAAATTCTTTGAGCAGCAGTACAGAAAAAAGATGATACATATTTTGTTAGAATCATTAAAGCACTGCGGAAAAAAAAGATACAAAGCACACACAGATACAGAGCCCAAGTTAAATAACATTTTTAGTGGCGTTTTGTCAACTTGTATTATATAATATTAAAATTTTACAATTTATTTATTTAAAAATTCATGTATACTGTAAAAAGCTTTTTCTAGCAGAAATATTTTAGTGCTTTCTTAAACTTACTCTTGTTATCAATCTCTGTCTTTATTTAAGTAGGAAGAGCATTGAAGAGTTTTCTTCCAGTGTAGTGAACTCCCTTTTGTGCCAAGCTCAAATTTCTATGCTTGCTGTGTATGTTATTCTTCCTCCTTGTGTTATGCTCATGATAATTACTGTTTGGTTGAAATATCTCTGTATTTTTACAGACAAAACAAATGAGAGAAAAAATATATTGGCATGTAGTTGTGTCTATTTTAAGTTTCCAAAAGCTATTTCTACATGGGTCTCTTGGGCGCAATCTGCATATAACTCTTAAAGCTCGCCTCTGAGTAATGAACACTTTCCTTGCTAATGGTTGGTTACTCCAAAAAATAATGCCATATTCAACAAGTGAGTGAAAATAGCCTTAGTATGCCCCTTTTGAAGTGTTAGGTTCAACACATGTAGTGACAGCCGATAAAGCATACATAGCAGAACTAAGCCTCTTACAGAGATCCATAATATGTGAAGACCAGTTCATTTACTTGTCAATGTGCACTCCAAGAAATTTTGTTGTTTCCATTCTTTCTACTGGATGAGTACTGCATGTCACACTTATCTCTCTCTCTCTCTCTCTCTTCTTGTTATTTTACATAACTGAATAAAGCTGGTCTCACTGGAATTTAATGAGAGACCATTCACCTTGAACCAAATAACCACATCTGAGAGTATGTGATTAATGGATTCCTCAAGATTACTGTCTGTTCTACTGCTCATAAAAATTGCGGTATCATCAGCAAATAATGTAAATTTACACGGCAGGCTTGTACATGATGGTAGATCATTTATATAAATCAGGAATAATAGTGGCCCAAGAATTGAGCCCTGAGGCACTCCACATGTAATGGAACTCCAGTCAGAATGTGAGTAAACATCACATACTCCATCTGAGCTATTCGAGACAACTTTTTCTGTCTTGGAGATATGACTGAAGCCAATTACCTGGAACACCACTTATTCCTACTAATTTTGCTTTTTGCTTGGTGATCAACACAGTCAAATGCTTTAGACAAATCACAGAAGACACCAAGTGCTAGCAAATTTTCATTAAGAATTTCTAGGACTTCATTTGAAAGTGCATAGATTGTGTCTTCTGTTGAATGGCCCTTTTGAAAGCCAAATTGGCTCTTCCTGAGAACTCCATTCTTCATAAGATGATCAGTAAATCTTACATGTACTAGCTTTTCTAGAATTTTAGAGAAAGCTGTCAGCAAAGAGATAGATCAATAGTTAGTTGGTTCAGTGGTTTTATCACACTTTTTGTACAGGGGCTTCACAATGGCATACTTAAGTCTACTGGGAACAACACCTTTCTGAAAGGAAGCATTGAAAATATGACAGAGAATGTCCCTTATCCACACACAAGAATATTTCAATAAATTAATAGAAATATTATCAACCCCTGCAGAGTTCTTACTTTTTAGAGATATTATGATTTTTTTTTAATTTCATCTACAGTGGCAGGATTAAGGTACACTTCTGAATTTGTGTTTGAATATAAAGCCTGACAAAGAGTTACAGCTTCATCAACACTGGGCTTCCAACCAATCTGTTGAGTTACTGACAGGAAGTGTTTATTGAAAATCTCAGCCACAGTTTGGGGTTATCTATTAGGGTACATTCATATCTGATTTTATTTACATCTTCTTTGCTTGTTGTATCTCTTCCTGTTTCTTTTTTTACAATGCTACAAATTGTTTTTATTTTATTATTACAGTTATCTACTTTCTTCTCATAATAAAGGGCTTTTGGTTTCTATATTAGTTTCTTTAAAATTTTACAGTATAATCTATAGTGTTCCCATTTTTCTACATCTTTATATAATCTTATTGCAGCATAAGTTTCCCTTTTGGTTTTACATGACTGTTTTATACCTTTTGTAATCCAAGGCTTACTTACAGAATTGGAAGCACTGTTTCTGACCCATTTCTTCGGAAATATTTCTTCAAAAGGAGCACAGAATTCAGTAAAACAGTTAAATTGAGTATCAACATTATCAAGGCTACATGCTAAAGACCAATCGACAAGCAGTGAGACACAGACTGTGTGAAATCTGGAACAGAAGAGAATAGAAGCATTTGAGATGTGGCACTACAGAAGAATATTGAAAATTAGGTGGATTGATAAAGTAAGGAATGAGAAGATTCTCTGTAGAATTGTTGAGGAAAGGAATCTATGGAAAACACTGATAAGAAGAAGGGACAAGATGGTAGAACATCTGTTAAGACATCACAGGATAACTTCCGTGGTACTAGAGGGAGCTTAGAGGATAAAAATTGTAGAGGAAAGCAGAGACTGCAATACATCCAGCAAATAGTCAAGGACGTAAGTTTCAAGAGCTACTCTGAGATGAAAATGTTGGCACAGGAGAGGAATTCACGGCAGGCCACATGAAACCAGTCAGAAGACTGATGACTGAAAAAAAGTCTACTTTGGGCTTTCTTTTGAATGGTTGGTAGATGGGACTTCCTTGTTAGTTGGCAATCAAGTGTATGAGGTATTTTAGTGTGTTAGTGAACTGGATAGGATGGTTGTAAACAGTAAGGTAAAAATTGTGGGGATGGAAGCTGCAGGTGGTTTGGCCTATAATTATTGCCTCGGTTTTGTAAGTGTTGATTTCGCCGCTGGTGGCACTAGGAGGTGAACTGATTGAGATGGAGCTGGAGGCATTGTTGGTATTTCTGGAGGTTAGGGTAGAGGGCAAGGAAGGCAGTGTAATCAGCATACCAGAGGAGATGAATGGAAGGAGGGGGCTTTGGTACATCAGCAATGTAGAGGACATACAGTGAAGTGAGAGAACATAACCTTGGGGAACACCTGTGGTGGGATGGAAGGTACGGAAGTTGGTGTTGCCGATGTTGCCATAAGGGTGGTGATTAGAGAGAAAGGATGTGATGAGGTGCACATAATTTATGGTAAGTGCATAGGTCTGGAGCTTAAAGAGGAACATGGAATGCCATACATAGTCATAAGCTGTCTCAAGATCTAGGGAGAAATAATGGTGGATTTGCACTGTTGATTTGGTGAGATGAGTAAGGTACAGGAGTTGGTAATTGAAGGAGAACTTGGGATGGAAGCCACATTGATGGACAGAAATGGATAGGCATTGTTGTAGGTGTTTATGGATACGTCAGGATAAGGTGAATGCCAAAACCTTGCTAAACATTGGGGTGAGGTTGATAGGATGGTAGCAGGAGCTGTCAGTGGCAGGTTTATTATGTTTGAGGAAGAGGAGGATTCAAGAGCTTTTCCACAGATCAGGATACAAACCCTTGTGTAGGATTATATCGTAAAGGATAACTAAGATTTCCAGAAAGGAGAGGGGGCATTCTTTCAGATATCTGTGGGTTACGTAGTCATGACTGGGAGCTGTGTTGTGTTTGTGATGGAGTTTCTGTAGAATGTTTCATGTTGTTATTGGAGTGTTGAGTTCTGCCTGTGGGATGTTGCAAGGTATGGGAAACTAGGAGCGAGGGGAGGGGAGTGGGGGGATGGCAGGTATTTTTATATTTGTAGACTGCCAAAAATAAGGACTAATCAAAGTTGAGGGGCATCTGGAATGGTGAAGGTGTCAGAGAAGTAGGATGCAAAATGGTTGGCTTTGCTTAGGTTGTCAGAGAGAGGGTGATTATCATGTAGGAGGTAGCAGGAGGGAGCAGGGTTGTTGCCAGTAAAACAGTGAAATCCCTTCCAGTATTGTGAATTGTGAATTGTGTGAATTGTGTTTTATTCATCTCATGATGTAGATTTGCAATCCATTTGGTTTGCATACTGGAGACATGTCAAAAATTAATAGTACAATCACAATGATTTTTATATTAATAAATAATTGCACTACAACAAATAATAACACTATAAGGATATTTCTTGGAATATGTAACACATTGTATCCAACTCAAATTCAGTTTGTCCTGCATGAATTCATCCACTGAGTAATAACACTTCTGTGTCAGTATCTCACATAGCTCTCTTTTACATTAACCTAAATTCATCTGCATCAACTTGTTCCCTTTTAATTTACTACAAATTTTCATTCCCATGTATTGAGGTTCCTGGGCATACAGTCTGAGGCAGTGGGTGGGGAGCATAAAATTTTCTTTGTTTCTAGTACCATGTGATTGGACAAAATGGTTTCCCTCAGATAATTCGTGTCTGGTGTACAAAAATATAATAATCTCATATATGTATAAGGATTGCAGAACTATATTTTAAGTTTTCTGAATAATGGTCCACATGGTTCTCTATGATTTGCAATGCACATATTTCGAATAATTTTTTTTCTGTATTTTTAGTATCTGCACTATGTTTGTCAAGTGGAATGTGGTGTGTTATGGCATTTGACAAGGTTTGATGCCAAAAGGTGACATCGTGGTGAATATCATTGGAGTGTTGGAAGGATACAGGATGGCTTCTGAGTTGGGTAGCAATTAATTCCCTGTAGGCATCCAGTTTGGTATGGGAGTAGTCCCGGATGTGTTTGGGAGAAGCAGGAGGAGTGGGTGCACAGGTAGGGCATGTGCTGAGGGGGGTGGTGAATAGGACAGTGAGATGATCACTTCCAATGGGGTTCGGAATTGCTGTAGTAATGTGCTCAAGGAGTTTAGGAGAGGTAAGGTTAACATCAGCAGTGGAACTGCTTTTAAGGTGAGTATGCAGTGGTAGAAGAACTATATCACCATGGAGGGATTCAGTAAACTGATGTCACTGCTGGAGTTCAGCGTGGGACCAGCTATGTATGTTAAAGTCAGGGGCAATAATAAAGGTTGAGAAGGCAATGTCTATGTGGGTGAGGAAGTCATATGGAATAGGATAATGTGGACAGATAAAAATAGCGGCACAGTTAACAGTTATGGTTTTGAACAACAGAAACTTCAGCTTGGAATATCAACAATGTAAGGAAAAGATAAATTGCTACTTACCATAAAGATGACACGTTTAGTTGCAGACAGGCAGAACTAAATGACACTTACACATTAGCTTTTCACCACAGCCTTCATCAGAAAAAGAAAGAGAAACACACACCATTTATTCACACAAGCAAGCCCACCTAATGCCCACATGACCACCAACTCTTTCAGTTCAGAAGCTCAGACTGGTCTTCCTTTTTCTGATGAAGGCTGTGGCCAAAAGCTAATGTGTAAGTGTATTTTAATTGTGTCTGTCTGCAACTTAATATATCATCTTAATGGTAAATAGCAATCTATCTTTTTCTTATGTTGCTAGATTGTTAGTTACAGTTTTGAGGAAGAGAGTGAGAATAAGGTGTTTGGTAGGATTGTTGTAGAGGGATTGTGGCTGAACAGGGATGTTTTTGTGGTGACCAACAGCAGCTCCTTCTCAGGTCATGGGGAGTGGGTTATCTGTTCACAGGAGGATATATGGCAAAGTGTGGGTAGTATGATGAAATTGGAGGAAGGTTTCATTCAGGATGAAAGCATCAATGTGGTGTTGGGAGAAGCTGTGCATGAAGAGATGTTTGTTCTCTGAAAAGGAGCAGATTTTATGGAAGAGGATATTATACCACTGTAGCACCATGGTTTAGGGAGGGAAGGGGTGGTGGGAATGGGTGGCTAGGGTGGGTTTAAAGTAGGATGTCCAGGTAGGTGAAAAGAAAGTGGACCTGGTTGCAGGAATAGAGATGGCTTGTGTGTTGAGGTGAAAGACAGAGTGGGCAGCAAGGGAGATTTGGTAAAGAGTGTGTGGTCTCTGTAAAGGGTTGGTGTTTTGAAGAACTGTGGTCATAAAATGATTAATGTCTTCAGCTGTGGTAGGTGGGCAGAGGGAGTTGTTGGGGTGGAGGGGGTTGTCAATACGGTCGATAGGAACTGTCAGCTCAGGTTCTGAGGGTGGAGATTGAGTCTTGCACCTGGAAGAATAGGTTGGATGGGTTAGGATTCAGGTTTTACATGAGGGTGGGGAAGTGATCTGAGGACATTGCTTGAAGGAATGGTGGGATTTACAATGGGTGCATATGGGACGGTTTTTGCAGTCAATAGTTCAGTGTTCATTTATCATTAGGCATCTTTTGCAGCAGTAGACATGAGAATGGGATTTGGATGGTTCAATGGTGAGTTGCCATTTGTAGATCAAGGCCCCAAGGTGGAGAAGGTGGTCAGTTGTGGATGGGGATTCAGTGAAGATGCGGTCTTTGAAGGTTGGCCCAGAATCATCAAAGATACAGAGTGCTTTCAGAACATAGGCACAATATTGTGGTTAGTAATGCAATGATACCAATGTATTATCAGATTGAGAAAAACCAATATAAGGTTAACATTGTACAAGACATCTGCTAGAGCAGCGATTTTCAAACTGTGTGTTGGAGCTCCCAGGCATGTCACAGTTTTATAGTAGAGGCATTGTGATGGTTTCTTGAAAATAATAATTGGTATTTTCTTTATATGTGAAAAAAGATTGTGTGTGCTATTAGTAATATCTAATGAACTGCCAATTAAGTGTTGTTACTATGGCAAAGTGACATATGATGGTATGTGACATATTTGTTTTCATTCAGTAACAGTCACTCTGAATGTCACTTTTGTTGAGTGCAGACTATTTTTGACTAATGTTTGTCTTCTGTGATGTCATTTGCTAGCATATACATGAATGTAAGTACAACATGTGAAATTTCAAATGTATCGTGCAGTTCTAAAAACATGAACAGATGAAAAGGCAGGAAGTATGAACCCAGATGAAAAGGCAGGAAGTATGAACCAGTTACTTAAATTTTGTTTTTCATGTACTATTATTGGAAATTAATGACCAGAGTGTGACATTTGCTTCAGGATGCTAGTTACTGAAAGCATGCTTCCTATTAAAATGAAACAACATTTGAAGTGAAAACACAGAATTTTGGTAAACAAATAAAGAGAATATTTTTCCCACACATTAAAAGAAATGACAAAGCAAGAAGAACTTTCACTAAACAAGCTACAATTCCTATAATGGATCTTCTTTCATCTGACAAAAAATTATCTACCTTGTAGCAAAGAGCAAGAAACCTTATTACTTATGCCATAGGGCAGGGCTAGGTGTATGAGATGCCCATGGACACTGTGGGCACGTGTGTCGCCATGCGAGCATGATGCGTGTGCAGCTCACATTCTCTTACTCCCAAACATGACTGAAGATAATGACAGCTGGAGTTCAAGTTTGTAGCCACATTAGTATCATTTGCATTGTTGTAATTATTATAGTATGACAGTGCAATAAATACTTATGACACAGTGTATAATGTGCATAGTTTTTCTCTGCGCAAGCAGCTTGTACTTCATGTTCCACTTCCTTCTGAGTGCAAATGTATTGTTCCAGCTTTGTTCAGAAAACTGAAGGCAGATACACATGTTGAGATGACACCAGCAGGTGACAGAAAATTGATTGACCCTCTGCAGTTCAATAGAGGTACAACACAATGACAAAGAAAGAAATAAGGAATAACCATTTACCTGCATAATGCTGTAATGAGTACTGCAATGCTGCAATGTAATACAACACGTAATATGACAGCAACTGCAAGCCGTATGAGATGTATCAAATTTTGTGGTTCAGTTCAGCAGAAAACTGTGAAGGTGGCAGGGTAATGGGGGGAGGACAGTAAATGGCTCACAAAAAAAGAATGAAATGTGGTACCATTCCAATCCATTTACTTTCCTGCTCACAGGTACAGCACAAACATAAATTAATAAGCAAAAAGCAGTGTTTCTTTTTATTAAATAGCTGTTAACTTAATAAATGTTAGCTTATTGAGAAGTGTGATGTTCGGATATGGCCTGCCACATATGAAAAAGAAAGAAACTTTCTTTTCATCACTCTACTATTGTCTTTAAATGTTTTTTGCTAGCACCTCGATGTTTGGAGTGAGGATACTGGTCATCTGTTCAGATGAGCCTCAGCAAGGCTGCTCCTAAGATTCAATTTTGTTAATTTCACGGTTCAAACAACACTTTCAAACAGGTATTTGGTCCTGAGCATACTACATACTTGAGCAGCTATTAAAAAGTGTGGAAACTATGCTTGGGGGAAGTTCTTGTAAAATATTTCAACATTTTTTGCAGTGTGACACCTTTACATGAGGACATGACTGCACTGAAAGTCAATGAGCTCCATCTGAATTTCAGGAGGTACACTTTCAGTGTCGATAGCAAAAGGAATTGCAAAAATTCTAAAATCAAGTTCAAATTGATGTAATCATTAAATCTACTATCAAATGTTTGTAATTAAACCTGTAGCACCATAACAAATTCATCAAAGTGTCAATTCAGTGTCTCCTTTTCAAGATTTATTTCATTTATAATTCATGCAAAACAGACACTGAGGGTCAGCTGGTGTTCCAATAAAAAAGTAATCTTCTTCTCACTGTGAGTTAAAGCCTAGGAATATGTACAAGTTTCATTCTGAGACTCCTCCTTAGCCATTTCCCTCTCACTATTTTTTTAAATTATTGGCTTTTGGTTCATGTCCTTGCAGTTGTCTCAACAGTGGAAAGACAATACATCAGTGTGTTTGAGCTGACTTTTGTGTCACTAATGATGATACAAATTTAAAGACAACAGAACACCCAGCCCCAGAGCAGAGGAATCTCCAACCCAGTCGGCAACTGAACCCGGGCCCCTTAGGTTAGGAATCTGATGCACTGGCCCTGCAGCTACCAAGGTAGACCTCTCACTAATTTCACTAATTTTGTCCTAGAATGAATGCCAAAGAGACTCTAACACCTAAAAACTAATGATACAAAGTAAACAGGTCCACTTTGCACGCACCGGCAATAAATGGGCGATATTAGCAGACAAGTGGAGGGGGAGCTGCTATCTAACAGCACCCACAGGCAAGCAGTGTGGACACTCAGGGGTGCCTGCAATAGTACTTTTGCCAATCCCGGCCATAGAGGAAGCCATTTTACCTTCTGCTGTGGACTTGGTATCAGTATGACAGGTGAGTCAAGTGCCAAGTATGCCTTTGTCAGACAACCCAATTAGTTGTTGAATACTTGTTATGGATGATGACATTAATAGTTAGTTGGTTGAAAACACTCAATTTTAATGGTGATTTCATTATTCTGTTGGATGAAACTACAGACAACCACAATGATGGTAATCTGATTTGTTATGTGTAGTTCACACATCATAACAAATTTCATGAAAATATTCTTTTCTGTGGGTAAATAACTCCTGGAACAAAGGCAACAGACGACTTTGAAACTCTACACTCTTTTATGGAAGGAAACAATATTAATTGGGAAAATTTTCTCGGCTTGTATATAGATGGAGGTCAGATATGGCTGGATGTTAAGCCGGATAGCAAGCTCTGATCCTTACAAAGTCTCATTATGCTATTTGGATACACTGTTCTATTCACTGAGAAGCACTGACATTAAAAAGCATGAGCCCTGTCCTTCAGTTAGTGATCGGAGTGGTAAACTTCATTAAAAATTGGCTACTGAAGTCAAGATGTTTCCAAAAAAACTGCATTAATATGGGAAATAAGCATAGGTACATAATATATTACACTAACACTCACTGGCTCATGAGTGGGAATGTTTTGAAATGGGTGTATTAGCTCAGAAATGAACTTTACTCTTTTCATGTTCTAGAGAAACCTTTGAGTTATGAAAAGTTCGTAGACAGTGACTTTGTTTTGAAGATGGTGTATCTTTGTGTCACCTTTGACAAACTCAGTTCACTGGCTGCATCTCTTCAAAGTTATAAGACCAATGTTCTGCAACCATCAGACAAAATTTCAGCCTTTAGAAAGAAATTACAATTGTGTGGAAAAAGTTGGATGATAAAGCTATACATTACATATTCCCTGCCCTTCACACAGTTCTAGAGGATAAAGACTTTCAGCTGAGTAAAGAACTGAAATCTGTGTTTGTGAATTTAACTGAACTCAGTGATTATTTTCTGAAGTACTTTCTAGAAGAAGTTGATCAACACAACTGAATCAAAGATTGTTTCTGTACAGAACTTCCATCACCATTTACCACTGAAGAACAAAAGCACTTTATTGATTCTTTTTCAGACTCCACACTGAAACGGAAGTTCATTCCTAATCACTGCTTGATTTTTGGAGTTTGGTTAAGCAGGTAAAAAGCTCCTACAATTTTTGGTATTTTTTGCAACATTCTACTTATGTGAGGTAGGTTTTTCAGCATTGTCAGTAAACACAAAAGATAGATCTTGAATGAATGTGCAGAGAGACAGAGATGTGAGTTGCAACTTCCAGTCTTGTCCCAAGATTTGTAGACTGATGATGAAGATGCAATCTCATACTACTCACTGATTTCATTGTAAGAACAAGACATAACACAACTAAAAATTGATCAAAATGTGTTATGTTGGTAGTTAACAGAGAAATAACTTCTCTTACTCAGGTTTTCTTTCTTCTTTCTTTTTATATAAACAAACTGTTGCAACTTAATGTGGATTTGAATATCTGCCCCTGTATACAGAAAACGTACAGACTGACTATTCAACTAGGGTGACGGCCAACAAAAGTTTCCCTCTTACAAGTTGTACTATGTGTGTACAGTGTGTCATGGGAGGAATGGCCAGTATTCAGCGATATGATATGAAAAGTCTGTCTTCCCCATGAATCAAGCCAAAGTTATCCAAATAGCTGGCATTTTAGCTATTAACCACAAATGGAATTTGCATTTGAAGAAATTATGCTGTAATGATTGATACATTAATGTAATTACTACAGGGAAAATGATTATTTTTGAATAATTTTGCATATACTATTCAATGATATTCTGTACGGTGAAACTGAAAAAAAAAAAAAAGAAAAATATACCTGGATTGGATTTAGACCTGTATCATCAGCATGACAGCTGAGAACCTTAGCTGCTGTGTTATGCTCCCTTGGTCGAAACATGACTGACGTTACAGGTCTAGGGGTAAACATAAAATTTCAGCATTGATTTTTTTGGGAACTAGGTCCTTTTGCATGAAAATCTGAAAGCCAGGTGTTCAGGACAGGTTCCTCTACAACATCTGAGACTCATCAAAATGCCTGATAAACACAAGTGATGGTTCTCTTAAAATGAGGCTGGAAAGTATCCAACAAACGATCACAAAAATGTGATGTAAATTCTGGTTGGAAATAGAGAGGTTGGCACAGGAAAAGGAGTTGTAGTGCACTATCTCAAACCAGTCAGAAGAGTTTCCAAGGAAAATTTTTTCTGCTTCTATTATTTTTACCATATTGTATATTCATCTGGATTTATTTTATTTTTATTAAATCAGATCGTGTGGTTTTTCAATAATGTGCATTACAGTGTTTAATTTTATTGCATAGAACTATCCCATTAACTTTTATTGTTCTGTATAATCTTTATTGTTTGAAACTGTATGTTCATTTGATGGCAGATACACAACATTGCATTGTAACTAGATGAATAAATGAAATAAAATTTCCCAGCATATGGATAACTCATAGTGGGCCATGTAAAGCTACATAAATTTTTTATTTTAACTAATCGACAGAAATGGCAGTGGAATAGTAATGTGGAGGAGCAGTAGCATTTTTCAGGATAGCTTTTTCCCTACTATAAGTATATACAGTACTCTACAAGTAATTCCCATGATTATCACTATGAGTAGCTCAACACTAGCCACAATTTGTTGTAGTTTACATAACAACAATGGTTTCTTCTGCTTGTTAATGAATAACTTGATTCTCCCGTATCCCTGAAGGGTCCTCCATGATGGGATTTACAGAACATGATATGTGACTGAATGAAGTCTCACCATGCTCTCCAGGTCCAACATGCTAGTGTATGATTGATAGGGTTATCAGAGATCCCAAAAATGGGTAAAAATTATGTCACACAGTGAGGAGTAAACCCACAGAATGAAACACATTCACTCAAACAATGGAAACTCCAGGTAGGAATATCGACAATGTAGGAAAAGATAAATTGCTACTTATTGTAAAGAAGACACATTAAGCTGCAGAAAGGTGCAATTAAAAGATGCTCACACAACGCTTTCAGCAACAGCCTTCATCAGCAAAAGAGAAACACACACTATTCATACCCACAAGCAAGCTCACTTCATGCACACGTGACTGCCAACTCTGACAGCACAGGCCAGAATACAACTGGCATGAGGGATGGAAGGAGCAGTCTGGAGGGGGCAGGGAAGGGCAGGTGATAGTAATGTATGAACATAGGGGACAGTGGATCACGGCCTGGCAGAGTGCACAGGGACTAGAATGCCAACAGATGCAGTGTCAGGGGGTTGTGGGGCAAGGAGGTGGGGAACATAGGAGTGAAACAGGAGAGGAACAGGAAAAGATTGGCAGATGCATTGGCAGAGGGCAGCAAACAAAGAGGATGGGAGACGAGACTGGGGAGAAGATGAAAGGACAGAGATGATGGAAACTGTTGGGTGGAGGGATTGGGGACAGTGTGTTAGCATAGGTTGACACTGGGATAACAAATGGAGTGGAAAATGTGTTGTAAGGATGACTACCACAGCAGAGTGGACAGTTCCAAGATGGCCGCCGAGTAAGTGACGCCAGAAACCATTTCCAGAAAGTTAAGTGATTTAGACAGGAATATAATTTAGTTTAACGCCGACAACAAATTAAATACGTGCATTAGTGTATCGTTTAGTCTTGCCGTTAAAGGTTTGACTTTTCTTTGCGTATTTTTTCAGAAAACACGAAAAGATCGTAACTTCGCGAAGTCGCGCTTAGGCTTAAATTTTGTAAACGTGTTTGTTTCTTGTTTTACGGTAATTTAACTAGTTTCTCGGTAACAAATAAGTAAACTACCGTAAATAGCGTATAACTTCATTGTATTAATACAGATTTCAGAAAAACAGCGTAACTTTATATCAGAAACTTGCCTATATACATTTGTTTATAGGCCTAATTCTCGTAACGTTTTTGGAGAATCAAAGTTAAAGTATCTCGTTTAATTGTCCTTTTTTTCATTCCATCGAGTGAAATATATAATAAATAGCGTATACCTTCGTTGTTTTAATACAGATCTCAGAAAAACAGCGGAATTTTAAACCAGAAACTTGCTTATATACATTTGTGAATAGGCTTAATTCTTGTAACGTCATTTTTGATTTTCGGTAATTTAATTGATTTATTCTAGCTAAAGTATTATTTTTGCCATGAGTGAGAAGTGCCTGACATGCCGTAGAATTGTTAGTTCCGGGGTTTGGTGTGATGGATGCAGTAGTTTTTTTCACTGGGGGGACTGCAGTGGCGTGGGTGTTGGGAAAGTGGATCAGGCTCATCAGTGGTTATGTAGGATTTGCAGCAGAGATAGGAAGATAGTGGAACAGGAGGGGAAAATTGCTGCCCTTCAGGATGAGCTAGATCAGGCTAGGGAAGATCTGGACAGGTTAAGGAGGGAGAAGGGCAAAGAGAGGTGGGAAGTGGCAACAGGTAGCAGAAGGAACAGGCCTTGAACTAAGTCTGGCAGTTTTGTGGTGAATGTCAAAAATAAGTTTGACCTGTTGCTTCAGTTAGAAACTGATGAGCCTCAAGCAGAGGTAGGTGTAGACAGGACACAACAAACTTTCAATAGGAAATTGAAAAAGAATGTAGGAAAGTCGTCGAAAAGGAAGAAAGTTTTGTTGTTAGGCAGTTCTCATGCCAGAGGTGTAGGCCAACTTCTGCAGGAGGAATTAGGACCAGAATACCAGGTCACAAATTTTTTTCAAACCAAGTGCTAGTCTGGATCAGGTGACAGAGGATTTAGGTTCACTCTGTAAAGGATTTACCAGGGAAGACACCGTGGTTATTGTGGGAGGGCCAGGGAACAGCATCGACAGGGATCCTGGGTACAGTATAGAGTGTGACCTGGTAAAGATTGCGTCGGCATCGAGACACACCAATGTTGAATTTGTATCTGTCCTGAGACGCCATGACCGGCCTCATTTGAACTCTTCTGTTGGGAGAGTTAATTTGGAGTTGGAACGGCTGCTTGGGTCGGGTGCGGGGGCTCATATTGGTGTGGTTCCTGTTGATTATCTCAGTAGGTGGGACTATACCAGGCACGGCCTACATCTCAACAGGAAAGGGAAGGGGAAACTGGCTGGGGTAATAGCAGGAAATTTAAGGGGGGGAGGCACTGCCATGAATGGTAAAATACCAGTGGTTACAGGTGTTGGAGCAGCACCTTTTTTAGGATAGGTAAGACAGAAAGATGTCAAGTTCTACGAGAGGTCAGGATTGAAACAAATCTTCAGTTTAGGAACGAAATTAAACAGCACAATTCTAGCACATTGGATCACCAATCACAGCTATCAATTATAAATTTTCACCAATCACCAGAAATTTTATCTCCACCAAGTTGTATCTCAGTCCCAGGTAATTGCATTGATGAATTAAAGTCACCCAACCCAGTTGACATAATCTGCCTCTCTGAACACCATGTGACCACTGGTATAGGAACTAGGCCTAAGCACAATGAGAAACTCAGACAGGAGGGTACTGCAAATGTTAGAATAAGGAAAGGTTCTCATAAAAGTATAATTAAAAATAATGTAAGTATATTTCATCAAAATATTGGGAGCTTAAAGAATAAAGTAGATGAGCTTCTGGTTTGTTTAGAAGATTTAGAAGCTGAGAATGAAATAGATATACTATGCCTGTCTGAGCATCACATTGTTACTGATATGGATAAGGTAAATGTAAGTGGTTATAAGCTCTCTGCACATGTAATGAGAGAAAATATGGAGAAAGGAGGAGTTGCCATATATGTCAAAAGTTATCATTGTGCAAAAAGTATAGAAACAAAAAAGTTTTTTGTAGAGAAACATATAGAAGCATGTGCCTGTGAGCTTAAATTAAATAAAGGCACATTTATAATTGTAACTGTATATAGGCCCCCATCAGGAAATTTTCATCTATTTCTGAAAAATTTGGACTCCTTGTTGTGCTATCTGTCAGACAGGGGGAAACAAATTATTATTTGTGGGGACTTCAATGTAGATTCTCTGAAAGAGGGTAATAGGAAAAATGACCTTGAAGTATTACTCGGTTCTTTCGATTTGACACCCGTTATTGATTTTCCTACTCGGGTGGTAAAGGATAGCAGCTCACTGATAGATAACTTCTTTATAGACCAAGATAAGTTTAACCAGATAAATGCTCAGCCTGTTGAGAATGGTCTTTCTGATCATGGTGCACAGCTAGTCACAATATATGACATAGCTCCATTCAGCAATACTAAACAGTCCTCCAAAGTAGTACGTTCAGTCAACGATTTAACAATTGCAAATTTCAGGGAAAGCCTACAGCAGTTAGACTGAGATGAGGTGTACCGTGAACCTGATGCCAATTTAAAATATAATTTATTTCATGACATTTTTGTAAATGCATTTGAAAACTGCTTCCCCAAGAAAATAGTTAAATATACTCGTAAGAAACCTTGTAACAAACCATGGCTTACTAAGGGTATAAAAATATCTTGTAACCGGAAAAGGGAACTGTATCTGACAGCAAGAAAGAGTAGTGACCCAGAAACTATCAAAAATTATAAAAACTACTGTGTTATATTAAGAAAAATTATTAAAAAATCCAGGAGTATGTGTATCATGTCTGAAATCAGCAACTCTGATAATAAAATTAAAACAATTTGGAATATTATTAAAAGAGAAACAGGTCAACCAAGAGCAGAGGAAGACAGTATTACCATCAAATTGAATGAAAACTTTACGAACAAAAAGTCAGAAGTTGAAAATATTTTTAATAATAATTTTCTAAATGTTGTGGATATAGTAGGATCCAGGTGTTCATTAGAAGATGCTAGGCTGTTAATGGAAGAGGCCATACCTATGCAATTTGATACAATTGAAATCTCACCCACTTCTCCCTCTGAAATTAGGAAAATAATAAACTTGCTTAAAAGCAAAAACTCACATGGAATTGATGGCATTTCCAGCAAAATACTAAAAGCTTGTTCTCAACAGATAAGTAAGATTCTCAGCCACCTGTGTAATAGCTCTCTGGAACAGGGCATTTTCCCTGATAGACTGAAATATGCTATTGTTATACCTTTGCATAAAAAGGGGGATAGATCTGATGTCAACAATTACCATCCAATCTCCCTTCTAACAGCTTTATCCAAAATTTTTGAGAAAGTAATGTATTCAAGAGTAGCTTCACATATCTGTAGAAATGAAGTACTAACAAAATGTCAGTTTGGTTTCCAGAAAGGTTTTTCAACAGAAAATGCCATATATGCTTCCACCAGTCAAATTTTGAATGATCTGAATAACCGAACACCACCCATTGGGATTTTTTGTGATCTCGCAAAAGCTTTTGATTGTGTAAATCATGAACTTCTGCTAGACAAGCTCAAGTATTGTGGCATGAGTGGGACAGTGCACAAATGGTTTAATTCGTACCTAACTGGAAGAGTGCAGAAAGTTGAAATAAGTAGTTCTCGTAATATGCAAAGATCAGCACATTCCTCAAACTGGGGAACTATCAAGAATGGGGTTCCACAAGGGTCAGTCTTGGGTCCTTTGTTGTTCTTATTATATATTAATGACTTGCCATTCTATATTCATGAAGAGGCAAAGTTAGCTCTCTTCGCTGATGATACAAGTATAGTAATCACACCTGAGAAACAAGAATTAACTGAGGAAATTGTCAATACTGTCTTTCAGAAAATTACTAAGTGTTTCCTTGTAAATGGACTCTCACTGAATTTTGATAAGACACAGTACATACAGTTCCGTACAGTGAATGGTATGACGCCATTAATAAATATAGACCTTAATCGGAAGCATTTAGCTAAGGTAGAATATTCCAAATTTTTAGGTATGTCCATTGATGAGAGATTAAATTGGAAGAAACACATTGATGATCTGCTGAAACGTTTGAGTTCAGCTACTTATGCAATAAGGATCATTGCAAATTTTGGTGATAAACATCTTAGTAAATTAGCTTACTACGCCTATTTTCACTCATTGCTTTCATATGGCATCATATTTTGGGGTAATTCATCACTGAGGAATAAAGTATTTATTGCACAAAAGCGTGTAATCAGAATAATAGCTGGAGTCCACCCAAGATCATCCTGCAGACATTTATTTAAGGATCTAGGGATATTCACAGTAGCTTCTCAGTATATATACTCTCTTATGAAATTTGTTATTAACAACCAAACCCAATTCAAAAGTAATAGCAGTGTGCATAACTACAATACTAGGAGAAAGGACGATCTTCACTACTCAAGATTAAATCTAACTTTGGCACAGAAAGGGGTGAATTATACTGGCACTAAAGTCTTTGGTCACTTACCAAATAGTATCAAAAGTCTGACAGATAACCAACAAGTATTTAAGAAGAAATTAAAAGAATTTCTGAATGACAACTCCTTCTACTCCATAGAGGAATTTTTAGATATAAATTAAGAAAAAAAAAGAAAAAAACCAAAAATATTTAAAAAAATAAAATAAAAAATAATAAAAAATAAAGAAAAACAAAAAAACACAAAAAATAAAGTTGTTATATTAACTTAAGTATGTTGTTAAATTAACCTAATTATGTCATGTATTGGAAAATTCGACTCGTTCCACATCATTACGAAATATCGTATTCATGATCCATGGAACTAGTATTAATCTAATCTAATCTAATCTAGAGTTCGGAAATGTTGGAGGTGGACGGGAGGCTCCAGATGGCTTGGGCAGTGAAGCAGTCACTGACATCAAGTGTGTTGTTCCACGGGGTCTACTTTGCTCTTGGCAATACTTTGGTGGTGGCTGTTCATCCTGGTTGGTATCATACAAACATAAAAAACTGTGCAATGGTTGGAGCAGAGGTGGTAAATGGCATGGCTGTTGTCACAGTTGGCCTGGCCACTAATGGTGTAAGATAAACCTGTGATGGGACCTGGAATGTGAAGTGCTGGCTGGGTGGATTGGGTATATCTTCCACCTGAGTCTTCCACAGGGATATGATCCTTGTGGCAAATGGTTTGGGACTGGGAGTGGCATAACAATGGACTAGGATGTTGTGGAAGTTGGGTGGGCAATAGAACTGTTGCTCTTTGCATTCATTACAGACTCAATTTAACTCAGTTTATTTTATTTTATTATTGCACAAAACAAAAAACTTGCATTTCAATCACCATGGAATAACAAACCTCATTTTTTGTTTTGTTCCAAAAACAATGCCAGCATTATCATGATAAACACTTTTCAAACACATTAAAAATACAAATAGCAATTTGTCATGTTCCCCTTTCTTAGTAATATAGTCAGTTTAGGACTTCAACTAATCTTGCTGGAAATCGAATTCCAAGACCAGATCTTGTTGTTATTCTTGTGTTTTATGTACTGTAGAGTCTGATTGTTGGTCCTGTGCTGACCATTCAACTAGAGTGTCTTCAGGGTGTTTATTATTCCCATTCATCAGGTAAGTTGGTTTTAATTGATCAGTGGAAATATTCCTTATCTGGTCTTTCACTTTAAGTCCAAAAAATGTTGGGTCCCTTTCAGTCGCTTCATAAGGAGCTTCATGTGGAGGCTCTACTGCCTTCTTCACTCAGTCAACCCTTACAAACACATATATTGAGTTGCTGAGGTCCTTGTGTAGGAATGGTGTTTCTTTTGCTTTGTGGGGATATTGTTCAGGTTTCAAGCAATTCATATACTGCTTCAGTTGTGACACAGACTGGTGTAAATCTGAATCCCTTTTTGTGCCATACTCTTGAAAAACATCACTTGGTATCCCGATGAGTGAGCCATAAACCATTTCCACAATTGAAGCATTAGTGTTTTCCCCAATTGAGCATCAAAGACCAAGAAGGATCACAGGTATTACTTGAATCCATTTAGCAGTTGGATGGGCATGCATGGGTGCTTTAAGTGTCTGATGAAACCTTTCAATATTTCCATTTGATTGAGGATGGTATGCTGTAGTTTGAGTTTGATTACAACCACATATTTTTGATTGTGCATGGAATAGCTCTGAGTTAAACTGTCTTCCAGCATTCCAAATTTAGTGATCCATCAACTGAAAAATGCTCATGCTACTGCTTCTGCTTGTATGTCTCGAAGAGGTACTACTTCTGTAACTCTGTCGATGTATTTTAAACAATAAGTATATTCATCTGAAGGAGGCATTGGTCATCACATCAAGGTGAATTATTTTCAAGCATTCATCATTACAGGGAAATTGTCCTAATGGCACTTGAACGTGTTTTGATACTTTATTTTTCTGACAAGTAGAATGTGTTTTAGCCCAATTTTGGACATCCTTTTTTAAACTGGTTTTGTTAGTTCAGGAAATTTCTCTAAAAGCTTAGAAAACTGGCATGTTGCATAGAGTGAACTTACTGAGTCTGTAGCATTCACACTGGCTACTGCTGCTGAAATTTTTAATTTGGTGATGTTGTCTACCAACTTTTTATTTTTGAGATCACCAGTTAAATCATAATGATGAAGAAATCAGGTCCCAACACAAATTTTGATACATCTGCTACAATGAATGGCCAATCAAAATTGCATTGAAGCACTAAATCAATGGTTAACAGCTTGGAACTGTAAGTTTTTATCTCTGAACCATTTGCAGCATAAAGATTGCAGTCAGAAGGTTGAACTTTCTTGCCTTTTGAGACTGGTATAACAGACAAATCTGCACCACTATATAGCAGGAAATATCTTCCACTATTCCAATCTTTAACAAACAGGCAATATTGGTGGCTCAGTTGCAGTACTGGAGTAGGACACTTAAGTGTTGTTGTGTCTACCATTCCTAGTTTTCCTTGTTTGCCACTGAAAAGCCTGAACATATCTTTCAGGCTTACAGTGTATGCCAAATATAAAATGATAATAGCAGTATTTTCTGTTTGTACTGGATTTTTCTCTGCTTCTACTGCTACTGTGTGATCTTTGCCTACTTGGTTTTCACAGCATTTTATCTCATTTTCAAATTCTTCAATTCTGAAGAGGAGAGCTTGGACTGACATGGACAGCAATGTTAATGGGATGGACTGAACTGATGCAATTTGAACCTACTCAACAGAGTTCATTTCGATCATATGATCTGCCATTTGAGCAATCTTATCACTGTTCTGTCAGATGTAGCTAAAATACTTCAAATGGTATTAGGAAGCATGTAAGGCCAAAGTGTTTTCAAGATCTTTCCTGACAATTAGTACCAGCATAGCCCCACATTTTTCGTAATAATTGGCTAGGCTTCACATCACCCGGTTCGAAAGAACTCAAGAGTTTTTTAATTAGATGCTCTTCACTTTCTTTAAACATGGTCAAAAGTGATTCTTTTGCAAGAGAATATTTATTGTTCTCATCACTTGCAATTAGATCCCAGACATTTTCAACAAATTTTGGCTCCAGCTGAGTGAGCAAACAGTTAAATTTAGCCACCTCAGTAGCTATACCAGAAGGTTGACCTCCTCCTCTCTGATGGCTCCATCCACACTTCTGTCCACATTAAACCTACCAACCATGAACAGGACTTGCATTTCAACAGCTGTCATCCCTTTCACACCAAGAAATCCCTCCCATACAGCCTGGCCACGTGGGGATGGCATATCTGCAGTAACAAGAACTCCCTTGCTCAGTATGCTGAGAGTCTCATGGAGGCATTCACAGACAGGTGCTCTCCCCCAGAACCAGTCCACAAACAGATCTCCCATGCCATTTCCCCTCACACCACCAATCCTCCCACCAACCCAAGAACCAGCTGCAAAGGAGTGCCCCCTTTGTCACCCAGTACCACTGGGGACTGGAACAACTGAACCACATCTTTCACCAGAGCTTTGATTACCTATCATCATGCCCTGAAAAGAGGGACATCCTGTCCAAGATCCTTCCCACCTCTGTGGAACACCTGGATGGTATATGTGTCCAAGCCACCAACCACCCTGCACTTCCTATTCTAGTCCTGTCACAGGATTATCCTGCCCCATCAGGGGCCTGGCCACCCGTGAAAGCAGTCATGTCATTTACCAGCTCTGCTGCAACCACTGCACAGCTTTTTAGATTGCTATCACAACCAACCAGCTGTGTACGAAGATGAATGGCCATTACCAAACTGGGGCCAAGAGAAAGTAGATCATCCTGTGGCACAATATGCAACTAAACATAACATGCTTCATTTCAATGACTGCTGCACTACCCGAGCCACTTGAATCCTCCCCTCTAACACCAATTTTTCTCAACTGCACAGATGGGTGTTATCCTTACAACACCTTCTCTGCTCCTGTAATCAACCCAGCCTCAATCTATGGTAACATGTTGTCCTCACAATCTCCACCCAACAGTTCCCATCATCTCCTCCCATTCTCATCTTCCACCCTCTTTGTATGCTGCCTTCTGACAATGCATCCGCCCATCTTTCCCTGCTCCTCTCCTTTTTTCCCCATCTCTCCACCTCACAACCTCCTGAAGCTGTGCCTGTTAGCATTTTGGTCCTTTCAAACTCCACCAGATAGTGTTCCTCTCCCTTCCCCCTGCCCCCTCCCACCTATACACTACTATCCCATCCCCTTCCCCACCCACTCCAGCTTGCTGCTTCCATCCCACGTGATAGTGCCAAGTTGCCAAAGCTGGCAGTTGTGTGTGCTTGAAGTGTGTGTATGAATGGAGTATGTTTCCCTTTTGCTGATGAAGGCTGCAGCTGAAAGCTTTGTATAAGTGTCTTTTAATTGTGCTTGTCTGCAACTTAATGGGCCTTTTGTACATACTCACTCACTTGCTCCCATCTCACTCATGTTGACCCACACAATCACTCTATCTCATGTGCCATAAGTCAACAGAGAAAGGACTAAAACATAAATAAAACAACAGAGGAGTTAAAATAACAGCACAAGAGATGTGACTGGCTGATCACTTACACAAAAAATAATGGTTAGCCAGTCCATAAATTGCCTTGAAGGTGATAAAATTGAAAGTAAAACAAGAAATATGAGAGAAGAGCTAAAATAGCAGCATAGGGAAATGTGACTGGCTGCCACTTACGAAAAAATGTGGGTGAGCCAGTCACCTTGGTAACACATTAAGAACATCTCCATAAAATCTTAGGAAATGAATTTGACATATGATAGTAATCTTAAAACTCTAATCACATTCCTTTGAATGTCACTTAAAATAGGGGGCAAATCTCTTGGAAAACTGATTGCTGCCCTCTGGTCTGAAAACAAAACACAGGCAAGTAAGATGTGGCCCATAGTAATCTGTATGTTACAAGCACCATAAATCAAAGGGCCCTCTCACCAGAGCAAGAAGTCATGTATCAAAGAGCTGTGCCCTATACATAGATGAGTGAGAAGAACTTCATCTTGCTTGCGTGACTGGAAGGAGGTATGTTGTAGACACATTGTGGGTTTTACCATACATAGCTTATTTTCCGTCACTTCCAGCTACTCTTCTTCAAACCTATGCATGACTCTGTCCCTCATCAGCAAAGTGCTAGCATGCACTTGGGACACCACATTGGAATAACTGAGGACCTCGATACATCTCCCAAAGTGCTAGCATGCACTTGGGACAGCACAATGGAATAACCGAGGACCTCGATACATCTCCCTGGCTGCTACATGCCAGGGATGCCTGGTGCCCAGCAGGAAGACACCTCCTTCCTCAGCCTTTGTAGATGGAGGAGGACATCCTGGATACTCTGGACTACTTTATCCGCTGAGTACAAGCATTGCAGAAAGAGGAGAGCATTGTAGAAAGTGGTACCTACTGGGAAACATTCAGTCATTTTCTAGTTTGAGGAGAGGTATCAAAATTGCCTCTTGCTAAGAGTCAGGAAATTGGTCTGTCAGCCATATAAAACTAAAACATTGGAAGAGGATTTCCTTTGACTCCATTTGTGAGAGTCACAGCATGCTGAAACTGGATTTGGACATGACCAGGAGCCTTATCCTGAGCATCAGACAGTGCAAATCCAGCTCCCTCATGGAGAATGGGCAGTTGTAGGACTCCTTATTGGTGGATCAGAAGTCCAACTCGATCAGCTCCATGGTGGCATGATAACAACAGAAAACTTGATTCTGGTTGGCAGTGCCAGCAGTAAGTGCAAAATGTTCTGCCACTGTCTGTGAGATTTCTCCAGGTGCTGTTTGGAGACATCCCTGTTTCAACAATGCAGATAGAGGCCTTTACCAGAAATCCTCCTGATGGCTTCCTATAATTGTGTAGAATAAATAGAGCAGTTTACAGTGCTCATAAATGCTTACCATGCCATGTGTCCTGAACCCATAAATGTGACACTGTAATATGGGAGCCATAGGGTTTGCACTTTCACCCTGTCTTTCTGCCATAGAGGAGAGTCTGCAGTGGGTGGAAGCTAAGTATGAATGAAATGCATCCCCCTGGGTGACATCTTGAAAGTTGAACTGTGAGAGGCGTAAGATAAAAGGACATCAACATTGTTGGATTGTTTACTTACTCTTTCTGTCAGCAGATGACACTTTGTCTTTGATTTTTTGAGTTGGGGGGGTCTTTGGAGCTTTCAACCAAAGCTTCTGGGGAGGTGGGGGGGGGGGGGGGGGGGGAGGTAAGAGCTTTGAATAACAGCAACAGTAGAAATGTATTGACAAGGATGGGTACTAGGGCTGACACTTGTAGCCTCCATTTGTGTGCAGCATTGGTTTTCTGAACAGACTTTGTAAGAGCTAAAACAAAGGAGGTAGGGAACATTGGTGCAGTGTGGCCTTATACATCTTTTTGCCTCAGGATGTTCTTCATAATTTTAAGCTCTTGTATCTTCCATTCTTCAAGTTATATGCTGCAGTCACTGTGCCAGACAGGGTGATCCCCAGAGCAATTCGCACAGTTCAAAGGAGGTGAACAAATGATTCCTTTGCGGTCAGCCTTACCATATTTGCCACAAGTGACTTCTGCTCACATCCAAGAGTAATTGTGCCCAAATCACTGGCATTTTACAAAGTGCCCTGGTTGAGGATGTAAGGCTACATATTTAAATGAAGCAAACCTGCCTTGACACACTCTGGTAGCTTCATGCTATTGAAAGTAAGGACGAGCAAGTGGGATTTGACCAGACTGCTGTCCACCATTTTCATGATATTCTGCATGTAAACAATACCTTTTTGGGCACACTCAGTATACAGTTCTTCTTTGGGAATGTCCACTAGATCCCTGCAAGACACAATACCTTTCCCCTAGTTCAAGGTGGTGTGTAGTGCACTTTCAGTGGAATACTTCCCAAGGGTTCCTGCTTCCTGCAGGTTCATGTCACTTGTTGGGAGCTAGAGGTTTGGATCAACAGTGTCCTACTGTGCAACCGCGTGACAGATTTTTACATACCTGTCGTGTCCTGTAATCCCTTTCGAATGTAGAGGGGGGGAAACTTCCTCAAAAATTCTCTCCCTTCATTTAACCACGAAAAACACATTGTGACCTACAGCATGCATTCCATTACTAAAGACTGAACTAGCCTGAGTAAATTTAGAATTTGGAGAACTTCTCACATCAGGCCTCTTGAGTGACTGGGTGTTGATACCCACCAGCAGGCCACCCGTTCTGCTAAGAGATGGAGAAGAAAATTTTGAGGGTTTCACCTCTGTCCCATAAGCAGCTAGGGAAATAAAGGCACACACAGACAGAGCCCCACTTCCCTTAGTAAGCCTTATATTACTGAGATGTGGCAGTTACCCAGAGGTTGCCTGCTATTGACTGTTTCACCTCAACAGCCATGCTTCTTATCAGTGGCACTACACATTGAGATTGAGAGGTTTTTTCCATGATTACAATCTGAGCAGTCAAGCCAAGTTTCCCATTCCCTGGGGCACACAATGTTCCACCACTACATCATACAGTGGTCATTGAAGTGTGCCCAGAGCTTACAATGATGGGACTGGCAGTGTTTACCAGTTCCCAGCTCAGGAACCCCGGGTCATCAAACATGTATCTGGCAAACAAATTCTGAACCTGTGAGTGCTAGGGTCATCAGAGGACCCATTGATAGTTTGTCAAAGGCCCTGTTGCTACATCCAAGTTCCTGAGATGGTGGTATCTCAGCCTGGATTAATGCATATTATAAGTATGAGGCTGAGGAAAGTCAGGTAGTGTATTTGTAAAATGACACACACCCAGCTACTGCTGTACCCACACTTTGATAATGAAAGTTTGATAAAAAATATTATGACTCATGAAGATGTCACAGCTCTACCATGCTCCATATATGAACCATAATCCACAGGACACTTAGCACTCAAAATAGGTTATTGAAACTGACAGTGGAGATAAATATCAGAAGTATGAAGAAAGGAAGACACTCGGGCAGAGAGCTAAAGCCAGAGCATTCTTAGCTGCAACAGGCAAAAGGTGTGCTTTTTGGTGCTGCACATTTTAATGATTCTGACTGAGATAAATGCATGCTGCAGTGTTCTTCTACAGCACACCAGTGTAGAAGTTGGCACAGAAACAGCAAAGTGAAAAATCTGTGCATTTTGCACATTTATTTATTTATATAAGCCAACTTCAGGATTTTCCTTTGTGTGAGACTGTGCATACAAGATTCATGGGCCGATACGTAATTCAAGATTTGCAATATTGTACTGTTCATGTCACTGCATAATCCTTCTTGAGTGTTTGTTTGTATTGTGATGTACTGTAAAATTTTGAACATTCGTGAGTGCCTTTATAAACTGGTTCTGTTACTGTCAACTGTGGGCTTAAAAGTTGGTGCTGTTTTAAAATTTTTGAGAATAGTAGGTCTATACTCATTCGTAACAATCATTCTCTAATTTCATTTCATAATTTAGTGAGATACAGATTATTTTTGAGAATTTTTGGACACCTGCAAAACTATTATTTTTGTGAGTTACCGGTACGAGTGTTTCAGATATGTAAATCATTTCATAGCAAATCAGCTTTTGTGGTTCACAGTTACTGACAAAGAATAGATCACCCCTGAATTTCGTTGTATAGCAACACAAATCAACATGCATTTTTGAGAATTTTCGGGACCTACCACTGTCCTGTGCATTATCTAATTTGTTGTGAATTGATGTTTGTGATTTAGTTAGTGTAGCGGATTTTCTAACATATTGAGTTACATCTAGTTTTCCCTGAAAGAGAAGTAGCCACATATATTATCAACATTTATCATAAATTAACTCTGCTTTCAAGTTTGCTAACAACTATAACTAACCTAAAAAAAGTTTTAGGAAACTAGTAATTTTTACCACATATTTTTGTGTTGCCTTAAGAGAAATCTTGTTTTGTGTATTTGCTTCAATTCTTACAGGGCATTAGCAACTTTTTAGCTCAACAGATTAAAAGCTAACCAGTGGGATTAATTTAAAGTTATTTGTTCACAGCCCTGTAATACATCACACCAGCTAAAATTCAGGTCCACTGTGAATGCTGCTCTTGAATACGGAATGAGTTTGTTGACATCATAAACAGCTGGAAATCACGCAGACTATTGTCAACTGATTGGCAGCTGCTGCTAGTAATTGTGTTGGAAGAATTCACAAGAGTCATGTGCCTATGGCACTAGTACCACAGGTAACTCAAGTACTGTCTGCTGTTGTGGATCATGTACCTTCTACTGAAAATACAGGATCTATCATTATGCATCCACTTGACTGCAAGTGGTGTTTCAGTGGCAGAGCTTGGCATCCTGTACAGTGTAGACAGGACCAGAGAGGACTCAGGATGTTGTACCAGTCCCCCTAACCAACAAGTTTGAGCTCCTTTCTTTCACTGAAACTGAAACTCAACCAGTGGGACTCAGTACAGCTGTTCAGGGAAAAGCTGTTTGTCCAATGTCAAGAGGAGGCAAATGCAGAAGGGTAGGTGTCTACCAATTGCCAGTAGTTCAAATGTATGGCGAATTATGGTACCCCTCAGGGAAATGGCAGCAAGGGGCAGGAAAGGACAGCAGGCGTACTCAGTGTATAGCCTCGATCTAATAGCAACAAGTATACATGACCTCTTTGAAAATGTCCATATCGAAACCAGTACCAGTGACAATGATGCAGTTGTAGATCTATTTATTACGAAAATACGAAGGACAACTGAAACAAGCAGAAAGATACATGTCTTCAGCAAATAAAATAAAAAAAATTAACAGTATCATATCTCAATGAGAAGCCTGAAACGTTCAGCATAGGGCAGGAGTATGTAGAGGAACTATGGCTCAAGTTTAAAAGAATAATTGACCAAGCACTGGATAGATGTATGCCCAGTAGAATAGTTTATAATGAGAGGGACTTCCATAGTATACAGTCACTGCAAAGAAACTTCTAAAGAAACAGACATTACTGCATAACACGTGTAAAACAAAGCATAGGGATTACTGCATAATACAAAGGGCTATAGATGGAGAGATGCTGAATGGAATGCATCTGGCTGCCAAGAGAGCAATGCATGAAACCTGCAATGACTCCTATAGCAGAATATTGTCAAATGATCTTTTACGAAACCCAAAGAAATTCTGGTCATATGTACAGGCCATTAGTGGCCCCCAATTTTATGTCCAGTCCATAGAGAATGAGACAGGAACTGAAACTGAGGGTAGCAAAGCAAAAGCTGAAATGCTTAACTCTGTTTTTAAATGTTCCTCTAGAAATGGAAACCCAGGATAATTGACCCAATTTAATTCTTGCACCAATGAAAAGATGAATGAAACAAGTATTAGTGTCAAAGGTGTTCAGAAACAGCTAAAATCGTTAAAATTGAACAAAGCTCCAGGGCACCAGAGAAGCCAAACCAAATTCTAAACAGAATTTGCAGCTGAGTTAGCCACTCTTCTCATTATAATCTATCATAGATCCCTCTACCAAAAAACAATCCCAGTTCTTGAAATAAAGCACGTGTCACACCCATCTATGAGAAGGGTAGTAGAAGTGATTCACAAACCTACCATCCAGTATCCCTGACATTGATTTGTTGTAGAATCTCGTAACATATTTTGAGCTCAAACATAATGAGGTTATCCAAAACAGAATGACCCTCTCCATGCCAACCAGCATGGCTTCCGAAAACATTGATAATCTGGAACCCAACTCGCACTTCTCTCATATGACTTACTGAAACCTTTGGATCAAGGCAAGTGGATAGATACAGTATTTCTTGATTTCCAAAAAGCATTTGACTCAATACCACACTGATGTTTATTGTCAAAATATGATCATATGGGGCATCAAGTGAAATTTGTGACTGGACTGAGGAATTTTTGGTAGGGAGGACACAGCATGTTATCTTGGGGAGAGAGTCATTGTCAGATGTAGAAATAACTTTGGGTGTGCCCCAGTGAAGTGCCTTGGGACTGTTGCTGTTCATGTAGTATATTAATGACCTTTCAGGTAATATTGATAGTAACCTCAGACTTTTGCAGATGATGCAGTTATCTATAATGAAATACTACCTGAAAGAAGCTGTAGAGGTATTCAGACGGATCTTAAGATTTCGAAGTGGTGCAAAGTTTGGCAACATGTTTTAAGTATTCATAAATGTAAAATTGTCCACTTCACTAAATACAAAAGCATTGTCTCCTATGACTATAAGATCAAAAAGTCACTGTTGGAATTGGCCAATTCATACAAATACCTGGCGCAACTCTTTGTTCGGATATGAAATGGAATGATCACATAGGCTCAGTTGTGGGTAAAGCAGGTGATAGACTTTGTATTATTGGTAGAATACCTGGTGTGTGCGATCAGTCTACAAAGGAGAATCCTTACAAATCACTCACGCAACCAGTTCTAGAATATTGCTTAAATGTGTGAAAACACAAACCAAACAAGACTAACAGGGGATACTGAACATATAAAGGAAAGGGCAACACGAATGGTCACAGGTTAGTGTTATCCATGGGAGAGTGTCACTGAGATAATAATGAAACTTAACTGGCAGACTCTTGAAGAGAGACATAAACTATCCCAAGAAAGTCTACTAACAAATTTTCAGCTTTAAATGACAACTCTAGGAATCTACTACAACCCCACACGTACTGCTCACATAGGGATTGTGAGGATAAGATTAAAATAAGTACAGGACACACAGAGGCATCCAGAGAATCATTCTTCCCATGCTCCATTTGTGTATGGAATGGGAGGAAACCATAACAGTGGTTTGCAGAGTATAGATGTAGATATGTCTTTTGCTACAGAGACACAGACAAAAGCTGGTACTCAGAAGTAGGTCTCATCATCGACAAGAAAATTAATTATTGAATTGTTAATACTGAAGTAATCTCAGAGGGATTGGCAAGATTAGTATTAAAAATAAATAAATGATACTCACTGGAAGTAGTATAAGTTTATGCCCCACTAACCTCACAAATCCCCAAGAGAAACCACATGTACTGGTTAAATCATCTCTCTCTCTCTCTCTCTCTCACACACACACACACACACACACACACACACACACACACACACACACACACACACAACTCCATATGTGCAGGTTCCACCATGAACACATCACATCTCCTCCTCCTCCTCTGTCAATTTGCTCCTTCTGCCTCTCTTTGTAAGTCTCCTTCTCTCCTCTGTCTGCCCATCTCTACTTCCCCCATCAGTCTGTCAGTCTCCACTTCCTCCACCTGTCTCTCCATCTTACCTCTCTATCAACCTTCTCCTCCTCACCTCCCTCTGTCCATTCTCCCCCTCTATCTGCCCATCACCTCCTCCCCCTTTTTCTGCCTATCTGCTCTTCCTCTGTCTCTGATCAAGTCATACCCATCTGCTTGTGTAGTAGCTACTGGAACAAATTTCAATACTGCATGCACAACATGGCTGTTGTGCAGTGTAGCCTAGGTGTCAGTGGTTACCAACCCTTGATTTCCTCAACCACACCTCTATGGAAGCTAGGTGATTCTTATCCCAACAATACTCACTCCTAGACAGTACATAACATATGTCTCATATTTGGTGAAATTGGATCCAGTGGTTTAGACATAAAATGTGGAAAATCCATACATAAATTTTATGTATATATAAGATAGGTTAGCAGTTGCATATTTACTAGAATACTACATTTGTAACACCTGTTCACGATACCCAACTACTTGTTAAGTAATGCTCTTACTTGTCATGCTGCTAACAGTTATTTCCGGTCCTTAACTCTACATAGTTTGTATAATGCTAATGAAGTATATCTTATTTTTCCTTTGAATTGGCAGGCAATCCCAGTTTCTTGCTTTCACTTAAATTGAAAGTGGCGGGAAATTGACAAGTTCATTACCCAGGATACCAATGTAGATGGGAGCCCAAAGGAAATCAATTGAATAAGCAGCACAGGCAAGACTGGCAAGAAGCTCATGGATGGCACAGACCAAGGGTTGGCAGGAAAAACAGTAGGGAATAGCCTGAAGACCACTCACTGAGTCTGTACATCATAAAATTCAGGTGAGAGGGGATAATTTAATAAAGCAGAGGGCCTGACACATGGGCACCAGTTCTGTGGTAAACATTCTGCACATGACAGATAAGAGATGGTGCTCCACACCAGCAGAAGACATGAAGGCATATCCCACGTGACTGACAGGTTTAGAGCCATCGGTATAAAAAAAATAATACCATCCTGAAATACCTGTAAGAGCACACAGAACAAACAATGGAACACTACTGGAGCAATGGAGAGCTCCGGATGATGGAAGAGGTAAGGAACTAACCAAAGAGGGGAGGAGGAGTGCTTGTGTGGGAACATTGAGAATAGGACAAAGAGGGAAGATGGAAATCAAGGCAGAGCCCAACCAGTGAACCTAAACAGACAGGAACCAGGCAGGTGACAAAGCCACAAAAAAACTAGAACAAGAAGAGGGTGGGAGGGGGCAGAGGGATGAGTAAGGAAAGGGCGGATAGCGATGGCATGAGAAACCAGGAGCTGGGACCACTGAACCAAAAGATGCAGGGGGAGGGGGAGGAGGGTTCCCAACGTCAGCCAGAATGCTATCGACATGGCTAGTGTCAAAGGCATACCATGATAGTGGACAAGATCCAAGAGGAGCAGTGTGTAAGGGGCAGCTGAGCCATAAACTTGACAACCCTAGTCCAGACAGGACAGAACTATGATCCAATAAAGGCAGAGAAGAGTCAAACACTCCTGCACCTCAAAAGATGTGGGTAAGGAAGCGAAAGACAATGAGCTTACTGAAACAGCCAATCTTCAGAAGGCGGATATGGGGCAATCAAGCAGGCTTGTTGTCAAAAAGAAGACCGACAAAATGGAAGTGAGTGACCAGTTGTGGAGCGTTAAGGTAGACCTCAAGATCAAGATGAAATGTAGTACAGTGACAGAAATGCATCACCAATGATTTAAGGAGGGGAGAACTGAAAACTGTGGAACTAGCCCCGATACAGAGATCATCCACAAAGTGGCGGTGACTAATGGTCCAACGGAGGCCATGAGTTCATTAATAGTGATGAGAAAAAGGACACTTTATACGGGACCCTGTGGAGCACCATTTTCTTGGGTCTGCAGAGAGCTGACAAGTTACCAACCTGAACTTCGAACGACTGGTGGGACAGAAACTGTCAAACAACCAGAGGGGTGCCCTGGAGACGCCACTCATGAAGTATAATAGAGATGTAATGGCACTAAATCACATTGCAAGCCTTACAGCATTCAAACAAAACTGTCACAAGATGGTGGCACTGAGAATAGGCCTGCCAAACTGTGATTTCCACTCTAAGTAGATGATCAATTGGAGACCGTCCATCCTGAAAGCCACACTGGTAAGGGGATTCTAAAACTCAACTGAGCTGACGAACAACCATCTGTTCAAAGAACTCGCAGGGGATGTTGGTCAGACTGATCAGCTGTTAACTATCGAGGGATGACAGATCGTAATGGGCTCAAGGACAGGAGAAAGAATGGGCCCCAACAGCTCGGAGCCTCATGTGTACCATGCACTAACTTACAAAAGAACTGTGAGCCCCCTGGGGGAAGTTTTTCTTTTTGTCTTCATTAATTTTAAATTCACAGGATCAGATCTACTTTTTAAATTGTTATTCTGAACAGTAAATATAATTCAGTTCAGATTTTGTTTTAAGGTTCCAAACAATTTCTCAAATATTATTACATTTCAAATGAGGAAATGACAAATATAACACACCAGAAATTAATAATTTATATTTCCTACTATTTGTAAGATCCATATGTGATCACTAAAAAGAACTGAAAAGTGCAAAAGCTCATCGTGATCATATGATCTGTTTGTTTATTGGGACACAATAAAAATGTGAACTTGTAATCTGAGATTAGACTTAGAATATTAGCTGGTCCTACAGCAAATTATTGTGTCATGTAACAGATAGCTTACAGCAGTTCACACTGCTAAAGACATAAAAATAATATTAGGGACATCCAGTAAAAAGTTTCCTTAGAACCATGAACAGAAAGAAAATCAACTAGCCAGGAACCCTTTCTAAAAGATACACCTACTACAGAACATATTAATCACCAGACTTGGGTCTTTTTTTTTTAAACTGTCAGATCAATTTCTGCATTATTTAGTTATAAATGTGCACTGATTCCAATCACAGGTGGCAGACAACAGCCCACTGTGAATGACTTTCTTCACTTACTGAAAGAAAACTGGAAGATATTCAGTAGCATATTGTGGATAGCCAAACTCTTCCAAACATGACACTTGTTAAAAATGATTGTGCACGCAGGTGTCTGCTCAGTATGGTGAATCAGCACCACAATGAGAAACTTGTCTTTTAATGGTCCATTGCAGTTTCTATTATTGTAACATCTGAATTTGGTAATTATAAGGTATTGATTTTCAATTATACAATACTGTACCTCGTGGTAATTAGTGGCTACCCACCACACCTACAGCGATACTACAAGTGATTTTTTTCTGTTACTGCTGATGATAATACCTACTTTCTCAGGAGTACATGGCTTTCACATCTTTGATATGCTATCTTTATATAGTGTTAGGAACTTACTTTCTGGATAACTCAAGTAATAATAACTGTTTTATTGCTTCCTCCGAGTCAAAAAGCACTCCAAATAAAAGTGCATCTAAAACCATCATAAATTACCAATATAAATGCATGTCCTACACTAAATTTCAGCTTTTAGCTTCCACAGTCAAATTTAATGTTTTTGACTGCTAAAAAATTTCCAGCTGTGGATATTTTGCATTGCTGTGAACAAACAGTAAATGTTACAGTATCACTCACTTATCACCATAAAAATTTTAGACCATGATTATTAAAAAAACTTGATTTCAGGATAAGTACAAGGCACCAACAGAACCCAAATGAGTGTGTTTTTCATTTTCCTGGTACCAGTTTAAACTTGGTAATTTCTTGGTATTTTAATTTCTCTCTCTTATCACCACTGGATCCAAAACTGGAAATCACTTGCATTTGATTCATCAAAGAGCAATGCAAATCAGTGTGAACTTTGCAATAAGTTTTGGTGTCCCCAGTTTTCGGTTACAACCAACACTACTTCATTAGAGAAAAGGGGGGTTAAATGAAAATTACGTTTTCCAAAAAAGAACAAAGAATTAAGAGTTTACTATTACTTCAAAGCATCAAGACTTTAAAGAATATCTTATGTCTCTTAACTGAGTCATCTCAGGATGGTTCAGAAAGTAAGATTACAAGTCCTATGTAAGAGAAAGTTTATTCTTGAAAGCAAGAGATGCAATAAGTTACAAGAGCACTAGTACTCATTACTTTTCCGGTCACCACAATTGTTTAACATTTGTTCCATTGTTAAATTAATCTGTGAAAATGGGCATAAAAGACATCGCGTTCCACGTTTAGGAGGCACTTAAATTAACTTTGTGACTGACAGTTGAGTGGTAGAAGCTGGGCATCAACCAACCTTAACAGTTTCTCAAACCCTATGTGCTCACCATGTTGCCTGTTCTGCTGGAATGAAAGTTTGGTTCTAGCTACCAGAGATGGTGGTCATGCATGAGTGAGGTGTGCTTGCTTGTGTGAATGAATGTGCGATTGAATCTTCCTTTCTGATGTGGGCTCTGATCAAAAGCTAATGTATAAATGTCATTTCATTGTGCCCGTCTGCAAATCAACCTGTCTACTTTACGGTGAGTAGCAATCTATCTTTTCCTTACATTGTTAATAATACCATTTAATCACCAGAATATGGAAGTACGTTATATGAATGCTCGAATTTTCATGTGCGTAATAATTAGAAACAGTTAGGTATTTTTAATAAAAAAAATTGATTCAATATTTGTTATTCAACATTTCCATTTGTTAATTTATTTGGAATTTAAAGTAAAGTAGAAAACTGCTATTACTGAGATTCAAACCAATAACTTCACCATTACCAGACGCACACACTACATACTCACTATCAGCAATTACTGTGAGTGAATAACTTTAGTTTTTTAACATCCCACTGTGTGAGTTACCATGGTACCCAGTGAGAGCACGCCTTCCATTAGCCCATTATGTTGCTGGTATCAACTAAACTCTATGGACATTGATTCATATGTAACCTTACTTAAGTGAATGTCATGATTGCCTTGAATGAACCATCTGATATAGCACACATTGTCATATTAAGGAGTACATATTTTCATGGCCTGACCTTTCCTTGCCACATAGATATGTTATGCTTTATCATATTCCAGGCACCGATACCACATCTGTGTTCGTGACATTACACTCTCACTCTGTAAATCACTCTCACTATGTAAACTTCGAGTACTTGGCAATAAATTGCAGTTGGGACATTTCCTTTAAACCAAAGAACCTTAATACACATCACATTACAATAACCTACTATGTATCCACCTATCAACACCAGTGGCAATATTTTGAATGTTATCTTTCTTATGGAACCCCTTTCATAATAAAAGCTTACTCATTCTTCCTAGTCGTGAAAAATGAAGAGTATAATGTATCTGTTACTTGTTCATTCCCTAAATCAACAATTATACCAAAATAATTTTTAAGCTCATTCTGGTCCATGCAATTTGCTACAATATTTTTATTACTGATATGACAGTATGAGAGTTACATGAGATTATGATTGTACAAATGTTTGGGGGAGGGAAAGAAAAGAAAAAAAATTTGAAGATCAAAAATATTGGGAATTAATTCAAAGACAACAATTTGTCTCATAAAGCATACTGGAATAACTCCGCACAACTGCATGTGTGAACACAAAGAATGTTCATATCTGCTAGGAAAATAACAACTTTTTTACATAAATGCACATAAAGCAAATGTCAATGAACAGAAATAAAACTCTCATATACATGCATATGCAATAATGTACTGTTAATATAAATTTTTTAGCTGCCAGAGATTAACAGCAAATAATCTGTACATCTGATACAGCCCTATGGTTTTCTCTTTATAACATGCATTAAAACACACATCTCAACATATCCATCAATTGAAAAAAATCTGGTACTTCAATACAAATGATGAATGACATTCATTTAACACATCCTCCCTGGGATTCATCAATATTACAACATAAAATTTGTATTTTACTTTAAGATTTTAAAGTAAATATTAGTTTCTATACAATACACAAATTGTAATTACAATTTTCAAAACACAAATTGTATAAAACTATAATTTTGAAGTCAGCTGGAGAAGCAAGAAAGATAAGAATATGGTACAAATAAATAAGTCACCATGTAGTTACCACAAGAACCTGCTTGCAAATTACACAGCTTTTCAAATTCCTTGCCAGTACACTGAAGTGCTTGATCTGCAAATCATAACATGGCACACAACTTTAATGGTAGTCAATATACACCTTTCCATTCCTTTCCCTGTACTTAAACATGTTACTCATATTACACTTAAAGAGATTAAAGCAACATACTGTAAATCACTTTGGTAGGAACTTTTCCTTGCATCCCTTTTCTCCCAGAAGCACCAGATGTATCAGATTTTGGCCTTTCACTGCCCATTTCAGTATAAGACAAATTGGAACACACAGGATGTTTACACAGATGACTCAATGGAAAGAAAATATTTACAAAAAACAAATCTGAGTAACTAAGAGTGCAAATTACAAGTTTGATACACAGAAAAATGTTGTAATGAATACATGCAACCTTCAGTACTTTCTCCTCTCAAAAATTACACTGAACAATCAAATATTATCACAGTTTTGATTAACTCTTTCCTCAAAGGATCTCATCAATTAATTGCAAGAAAGGAAAGTTATTTTTGAAATAAAACTGTGTAATTCAGTTTCTATAAAATTAGCATAAGTGATTGCCCATTCTCACTTTGATGGCAAACTCAGAATTAAAGACTGACTTGTCCTCACCATCTGATTTTACAACTACCTTTATGATTAATCACTTAACAACTATTCATTTGATATATGGACTATTAACATTGTAGGTAACTTCTGTATTTTGTAAGGGGATGAATATAATGAACTTGTTATTCATAACTGAAGGCTGCACATTTTAATTTTCAGGCTAACAAGAAAAATTTTGATTTTTCCTAAAAGCTGTTCTTGAATTTTTGATCACTGAAGAACACAACACACACTGACCAGTCTATAAAGATAATCTTTCCATCAAGTGTCAGTGTAACTACGCTCTCCACACAAAGTTCTACAACAGAATGTGTGTTGTCCAGAACACTGTTCATGAAACAAAATGATGGTGTTTCCGCATTTAAGCTGACATCCATCCATTCTATAAAACACACACTGCTGTAACCAGAAAGTATTGTGAGATCCTATTTTCCTAACTGTTGGAAATCTGTGTTTTGGAAACTTGCACTTCAATGAAGCTTTATTCACCTTTGAGAATAATTATACATGAGAACACTTCTTAATGAAAATAATACATTAAGGAATCAGTTTTTATGATTAACAAATTAGCAGCATCAATAAAGGCACAATAAGGCACCATGTGAAGACATTTTATCTTCATTGAGTACACTTTCTGTACATGACAAGAGGTGTTATCTTTTCCAACTATCCATCAAATACCACTCTTCACTTAGCACATGTTAATACAGTGCAGTTATCACATTCCAAAACAGATTTACATTTTTCACACTAAGAAATGGATGGCAATCTATAAATACAAAAATGACTCCAGTAAAAGACAGAAACACAAGTAGTTCACATGGAAATATATCTACTGAAAACATGTTACCTACTGAACGGCATTGTCATTTATAACTGTTCACATCACAGTTCATCCATTCAGACAAGAATTTACAAAATGCATTGCACACACACCTAGATTAATAATACTTTATATTCTGTTCTCTAATGGTTTACTTGTGGCTCACATGCAGTTCTAAAAATACTTGTGCAGCAGAGATACATTTTATATAATTATTATGCAATAATAATTCAGATCTACACACTTATACATTTTTCAGTATTATAACAAACATACAATTTGTACAAAATTGGATCAGTCTCTTTCTTGTGAAATACACTGTAAAATACTTAAAAACAAAATAACTATAAAAACTACAAACAATAAAAAAAATCAACGATTTTTTGTACAGTCTCCGTAATGTGCCATCATTTGCAGGTAAATAAAAAAATACCTTGATAGCAAAAAGCAGAAGTGGAATAATATCACAAAAGTCATGTACACAAAGACACATTTTCAGTCCTTCAGAACAAAAAAGGAACTACCGTGGTAGCTGCCTCAATGGACCAAGGTTGAACACAGTACCAGTGCTAAGACCCGTCATGCCTGGCACAGAACCAAGAACACGCCCACTGGCATCTACGGACATTAAAGGAAGTCCAAAATAGCCACCTTGTGGGCTATTTAGCTGGCTCAAGGGAACATAATGGTGCACCCCAAGATTTGCAAGTCTTGAAAGTGCACCGGCTTGCTTCAAGTCAACAACTGGTATGACCAGTTCTGTATTGCCTAATGATTCCTTATGGAAAGTCTGTCGATGCTGTGTTAGGCCTTGTTGCGTAGGATATTGTGCAGAACACAGATTACACCTAAAAAAGAAAAAAATGAAAAGAATGAAATTCAAATTTAGTTAAAAAATAACACTACATGAAAGTTATGGAATGCGACATAAGCAAAAATGATGTTGGATATCAAACTTCCACGTTTATACTACAAACTTCACCCAAGTTTCCTAAGCTTATATCCAGTTATGAGAATATTCACGACATTACACTTGTTTGCACTAAAAAGAATAAAATCACACATACTACAAAATATGTTAAGGCATCTACCCTGCTGCAATCCATCACCTGATACCTTTTGTCAAGTGAAGACTGAACCAATAAACAAGTTTTCCCAATGACTTGTGGCAGGATTTTGTGTACATTTGTCATCAGTCTTATGACTAGTTCGATGCTGGTACCTACAACTCTCTCTCTCTTGTGCTAGTCTTTTCATTCCACAGAGGCATTTATACTCAACATTCTCAATATTTGTTGGATACAGATTCCAATCCTTGTCCTTCCCACGAGTTCTTGCCTTCTAAGGTTCTCCTAGCAGGAGAACAATGAAAATTATTATTTTATGTCGTAACACTTGTCCTACCATCCTGCACCTTCTTCAAATTGATGTTTTCCTCTTTAGAGGACTGCACAGATACGAAAAATGTTTTCCGCATCCACAAGTTCCATTTACTCATCCACAGATAGTTGACATACATGACACACACACAAAGAACCTCAACCATCTTGTCAACCAAGTCATTTTACCTTTGATAGTTCTACATCTACATCTACATTTATACTCTGCAAGCCACCCAACGGTGTGTGGCAGAGGGCACTTTACGTGCCACTGTCATTACCTCCCTTTTCTGTTCCAGTTGCGTATGGTTCGCGGGAAGAACAACTGCCGGAAAGCCTCCGCGCGCGCTCGAATCCCTCTAATTTTACATTCGTGATCTCCTCGGGAGGTATAAGTAGGAGGAAGCAATATATTCGATACCTCATCCAGAAACGCAGCCTCTCGAAACCTGGACAGCAAACTACACCGCGATGCAGAGTGCCTCTCTTGCAGAGTCTGCCACTTGAGTTTGCTGAACATCTCCGTAACGCTATCACGCTAACCCTGTGACGAAACACGCCGTTCTTCTTTGGATCTTCTCTATCTCCTCCGTCAACCCAATCTGGTAAGGATCCCACACTAAAGAGTAATACTCAAGTATAGGTCGAACGAGTGTTTTGTAAGCCACCTCCTTTGTTGATGGACTACATTTTCTAAGCACTCTCCCAATGAATCTCAACCTGGTACCCGCCTTACCAACAATTAATTTTATATGATCATTCCGCACGCATGCTCCCAGATATTTTACAGAAGTAACTGCTACCAGTGTTTGTTCCGCTATCATATAATCATACAATAAAGGATCCTCCTTTCTATGTATTTGCAATACATTACATTTGTCTACATTAAAGGTCAGTTGCCACTCCATGCAGCAAGTGCCTATCCGCTGCAGATCTTCCTGAATTTCGCTACAATTTTCTAATGCTGCAACTTCTCTGTATACTACAGCATCATCTGCGAAAAGCCGCATGGAACTTCAGACACTATCTACTAGGTCATTTATATATATTGTGAAAAGCAATGGTCCCATGACACTCCCCTGTGGCACGACAGAGGTTACTTTAACATCTGTAGACGTCTCTCCATTGAAAACAACAAGCTGTGTTCTGTTTGCTAAAAACTCTTCAATCCAGCCACACAGCTGGTCTGATATTCCATAGGCTCTTACTTTGATTATCAGGTGACAGTGCAGAACTGTATCGAACGCCTTCCGGAAATCAAGGAAAATAGCATCTACCTGGGAGCCTGTATCTAATATTTTCTGGGCCTCATGAACAAAGCGAGTTGGGTCTCACACGATCGCTGTTTCCCAAATCCATGTTGATTCCTACAGAGTAGATTCTGGGTTTCCAGAAACGACATGATACGCGAGCAAAAAACATGTTCTAAAATTCTACAACAGATCAACGTCAGAGATATAGGTCTATAGTTTTGCGCATCTGCTCGACGACCCTTCTTGAAGACTGGGACTACCTGTGCTCTTTTCCAATCATTTGGAACCTTCCGTTCCTCTAGAGACATGCGGTACACTGCTGTTAGAAGGGGGCAAGTTCTTTCGTATACTCTGTGTAGAATCGAATTGGTATCCCATCAGGTCCAGTGGACTTTCCCCTGTTGAGTGATTCCAGTTGCTTTTCTATTCCCTGGACACTTATTTCGATGTCAGCTTGTGGAAACAATTTCTTGATATGGCGCAGTTCCTTATTGACGTGGTGAAAGTAAGGTGCAGTGAATGTCAGAGCAGGGGCTCTCCGGAGTGCTCATTGCAATGGCTCCTCCAAGTATGAGATCAGTGATCACGTAAGGCATCTCTGACAGTGCACAAAGTTCGCTGTGGCAGCCCATTTTATTGTTTGCAGTATGCAACAATCCTCCCACTTTTGATTGTTCATAGAGTGTACGATGCTCCACAAGCTGGAACAGCCTTTTCCAGAATATTATTACTGTCATGCATGTAAAAAGTTTAGATAGGCACTTAACGGATCATCATTATTTAGTGTCCTAGTATTTCATGAATCTGATTTCGTAGTTAAATGTCTTGATCAGGAATAGCAAAGACGCTAAAAATATCTCAAAGGAGGCATTTTTAAATGGTGTCAGAAAGCTTACTACATCTTTCAAAATTTTTTATCCACAGGGTCAATTAAATTGTCTTGATTTAACTCTAGTTGCTATATATTAATTGATTCAAATTTGTCTTATTTGCTGCCTCACTGTGTGTCTGTATCTCCACATCTCCTTTCTGTGACTTCTGCTGGTGAGTCTGAAAGCCAGCTCTTTTAAAAAAATTGTGACAGCCCAACAAGAGTTTATTAACTGCTGTGTGTCTCTCGCATCACTGCTGACGTCTTGCTGAGTCGTGTGTTCTAGCACAGTACTGAGGATGTGTGCTGAACAGTAGTCACTTACATTGACAAAATGCTACTACAATGTTTGGACCTCTGTTGGCAACAAACAAGATGTTCTGCATAGTGATGAAAAAACAGAATGAAGTGATATCTTTTCCAGTTCATGTTTAATATTTTCTTCACTTTTTTAATCTCTCTTGAAATCTCTGGTGCTCAAGTTTTCCTTCTTCAATGTTAATGTGATGTGCTTTCACTCCCATGTAGTTTTTTTTATGATATGACTTTAGTTCCCCTTCTAGATAACTGAAAGCATTCATTATCTCTCTAGAAACACGCAGACAATCAGCAGTTTCCTTTCACTTTCTTGAAATGGTGGTTGGATGAGGCAGCAATACCTTGGCACTCACTGCTGCGAACTTGGGAACTGCATTAATAAGGGACTGTGCTGTTTTGAAAAATCCATTTCCATGTCTTTACTGCCAAGATGGATGAGCTTTTTGTCGCAGCTGCATTTAAATTTTGTGGGATTTCAAGAACCTCTACGTCTCTCTTCACATTCATTTCATGGTTATTCTATTACTAGAAGGTGTTAACTGAAGGCAGCAGAAATTTGGCAACTCTTACTTCTCTGGTAGCTAGTGGCTTGGGCTGTCATCCAGAACAAGCTTTACGGACAGCACAATAGATCGTGGCAGTACATACATAGTAACTAGGTGCTGCTCCCTTGGATGTAGCTCAAACGCTCTTTGCCAGAAGGTAAGGATGGAAACAGCCATTCTTGTTTAACCCGGGCCCACACACTTCCAAGTTTTCAGGTAAAAATACAACAGTGAAACCCCAGTCTCTACTTGCAGGTAACATAATTTTATGAAAAGCATTGATATTGTTCTTTAATTTTTAATTACATGGGGTGATTAAAAAGTTTGTTTGAGTGCACAGCTGCAGCGTATATGCAACATAGCATGACTCCAATGTGGGTATATAAGCACCAACAAGTAGGTAAGGGATTAGTGTGGCATTTGTATCCTTCCCAAGGTGCGAGGTAAATTCAGAAACATGAACTATGGCAACGTTATTACCAAATGCATCCAAACAGGACCAACGTGCTGTTATTCTTTTCGTGGCTGTCAAATGCGTAAATGAACACTGATAGACAGCCATCAGAGAAAGAAGAATGTATATATGGTAGCATGTCTGTTCACTGTGCAAAATCTGTGACACGGGGCTGACACTGCATGATACCGCACATCGCCACATTGCAAATGTTGTAATGCAGAAGTTACACAAACTAAAGTGGGAGACACGAACACTCACACGTAAGTTCTGATCTCTTCCCAAGCAATTATCATGCATTCGAGCCCTTAAAAAGGGCCTTCAATGGTCAACGATTCCCATCAGGTGAGGACAAGCAGTAGGCAGTTACAGACTACTTCATGCAGCAGGACCAGTTTCTTATTAAATGGCTAACTAACTTGGTGCATCAGTAGGATGATTATCAGAATGCTCACAGCAATTTTGCCTGATTGGCATACTTGAAACAGAAATTTCTTTGATTGCCCATTATGCAAAGCAATTATTATTGCAGGTCTCTGCAGACAGGCAGTGGATATCTGTAACAGCACATGCTTGTGTCTACAAGGTAACAATTACTGTCTATTTCCACAGACCTCTACCTATACCCCTTGCCCCACCAATTCTGTGGAGGATTACCTTATTTCTTTTACCTTGTCAGTTCACTTGATTTTCTGCATCCTTCTGTAACATCACAACTCAAACACTCCAATTGTCTTATTTTTCTGTTGTTCCCACAACTCACAATTCACTTCCACACATGCTATCCCTATACTCAGTCCAAAATTACATTAGCAATTACAGCTATGATGCGAGTAGTGGGGTGAGGCTCACAGGGGAGGCACAACATACTCTCAGCAAATCTTACAATAGCTGCAGTCACTGCAACCACTTGCTGTTGTTAAATCTCCACCCCACCACTACGGCACACCAAACTTTAACTACAATTCAGTTTCAGACTGTAGTGTAATGGTCTGTGACATTGCTCATTTTCATTTCTTACATCTGTGGGAGTTAGTATTTTATATGTTGTTACATTCATTTGGTGATACTGAACTTAGAAGCAAGTTCCTCAAATGCTACGAGTGGAAAACTTTAAGCCGTTCGCTTGGCCAAGGAAGTGTCATATGAGGTAAATAGAGGAAATTGTTTATGCATTATGTGTCAACTCCGAGGAAAAAAAAAAAAAAACTTGATGGAGAAATATTTGTATTGGTAATAAGTATCAGTTAAAACTGGTGTAGTGGTTACTGATTAAGCAATTTATGCAAGTATTGACTGAAATCAACTTGGTCAGTTGCCATCTCCACATAGAATATTGTATACCACAATACAGATGGTATACAGTGTTGGGCTAGAGGTATACACAACCAAATCCTTATAACAAAAGAATTCAACATTTTATGTTTTTGGGTAAATACGCAGTTGATAAGAGGTCCATTCTCCAAGATGTGGTCCTCATGAACAGCACTGAGCCGCACAGCGCATGTACGTCACTGACAGGGCACACCCACTCGACATGTTGGCCAACTATGTATTTCCACAGATGACTCCCAACTCATATTTGAGCAAGATGGTGCCACACCTCACCATCATGGGGATGCTACCACATTTTTCCACAAGACATTTCCTGAGTGTTGGATCGGAAGAAGGGGTGGGGGGGGGGGGGGGGGGGGGGTCGGGGTCCCATTGCCTATCCCCTTTGGTCTCCCAATCCGAGCCTACTGGACTTCTGTGAGTGTTCATCAAGGACACTGCTTACAGAACAGGAGCGCAAGATGTGGTAGATCTGAGACAATAGCTCTACGCGACAGTTGAGGCCGCAGCACTATCATGCTTATGAACATATGGCAAGACGTAGAGTACCATTTCGATATTTGCCTAGCTATAAATAGTGCCCAAGCTGAACTGCATGAACAGGAATAAAAATGTTTGGGCTCCTGTGTACAATGTTGGATGAATAAAGTTATAAACCTTAGTAGGTACTGAAATATAAAGAAATGCTTTTGTATACCTCTAGCCTGGACACCCTCTGTGATCTCCTTGCTTTCTCACATGCTACTACTTTAATGCAATAGGAAATACAGAAAGCATACTCTATAACCTATTTCCTGCACTTTTACCACTCTGCCGGCCGGAGTGGCCGAGCGGTTCTAAGCGCTACAGTCTGGAACCGCGCGACCACTATGATCGCAGGTTCGAATCCTGCCTCGGGCATGGATGTGTGTGATGTCCTTAGGTTAGTGAGGTTTAAGTAGTTCTAAGTTCTAGGGGACTGATGACCTCAGAAGTTAAGTCCCATAGTGCTCAGAGCCATATGAACCATATTTTACCACTCTCTTTGGATACAAAGCTTTCTCTTCAATGTTTCTTACAACACTCATCTTGACTGTGCTTTCTGGTCCATAACCATCCTTTCGCCTGATTTTTCTTGTTTTTCAGTTTCTTTTGTAGTTCACTGTTGGTTGCTTTTAAGCATTTCCTTCCATATGATGTCATTTTAATCCCTTCTACAAGCAATTTTGTAGTAAGACAATGTTTCTAATAACTGATTTAAGGACACTATTTTCATGAATTAACTTTTATAATTTTCACGCTAAATGACAACTACTGTAGAATTACCTGTAGTTTTGATTTAATATAAAAGCTTGTTCTTTCCTACTTTATTTTACAAACTATAACATGCACTTGAAATCAATATAAAAATGTCCAGTGTTTGATTTAAAATTCCCACCGCTCTTAAAAATTGCTATATATTAAATGCCACGGGAAACCTCTCTCTATCTGGTAACATTGGATTCAACTGGCAGCAGCAGTGTATTGATGTGCCGAACATGAGATGCAAGGATTCACAAGCTTGCTAACACTGTCTCTTTCCCTCCCCACCATCACAAACCACAATACTGTCTTGCCTATGATGCACCATTGCATTGTACAGTGCCAATGAACTTGAACTGTAAGTGGTTTGTGTTATTGGTACAGTACAATATTTCATAATGGAAAAAAAATAAAAGGTATTTGTGTGATGCGGGCTATGAGTTGAAAGTAATAGCATATGCAGAAGAACATGGAAACAGACCAGCTGAGCAGTATTTCGGCCCTCCATCAACAGAAAAAAACGTTCGCGATTGGCAGGCTAGTAAAGAAGAACTGAGAAAAATAAGTAAGACTAAATGTGCAAAATGAGGACTGAATGCAAAATGGCCAAAACTAGAATGGATTCAAGGACACCATCAAAATGGCACTGGAATTAATACAAAAATAATTCAAACGCATGCTCATAAGCTACTGCTACAGTGCAACTTAACAGATGTTACGAGTGGAGTTGGTTAGTGCTACACGTTTATCAAGTGTCATTTATAAGCAAGTCCACAAACACCAAAGTATCTTAAAATGTCACAAGAGTATGAAGAGAAATCATCATCTCTCCATTGTTTTATTATTCAACATGCAAAGAAAAACAGTGGAATTAAGCAAAATAGCAAATATGGACGAAACTCCACAGACAATTGATGTGCTGCGTAACAGAGCTATTGCCGTGAAAGGTGCTAAAACTGTAAATAAAAAAACATGTGGACATGAAAAATGCTCTACACTGTTGTCCTTTCAGGTTATGCTGATGGTACTAAACCCAATGATCCTTTTCAAGCGCAAAACAATGCCAAAAGCTGAAATACCAGCAAGTGCTGGTGTTCACATACAGGAAAAGAGTTGGATGGACGTGGCTGGTATGAAAATATGGCTTAAAAGTGTGGGAGAGAAGGAACAGTGCTTTATTGAAGAAGACTTCTCTTCTTGTGCTAGATCGGTTTAGTAGTCAATTTGAAAAATTCTGTGAAAGAGAAACTGAGACAGGGAAATACGGAGCTTGATGTTATTACGGGAGGACTTACTTCACAATTGCAACATCTTGATAAATAAACCATTCAAAGTGTATATTAGAGAATGGAACAAACAGATGATGGATGAAACCAACATGAATTCACACTGAAGGGAGTTTTAAAATGACCTACAATCAAACAAGTGTGTCAGAAAGATCAGATGACAATTTTTCACGAGTTAAAGGTCAGTTTCATATTATAAACTAGATTCTTTTTTAGTCTGACTCCGCAATCTAATAATAAGAACGGTAAAAATGTCAGTAAAATATGGTACTTGGCATAAGACTGCACTGGGCAGAATGTCCCTAAAAACATCCTTGAAAGATCTAAATTGTATTTATTTCCACTGGTGCTGCTTCCTTTTCAGAACTGCCCACTTTGCAAACAATTTGGGGACTAAGTGGTATGTCACTGAAGAACTCACACCCCATTAAAAAGATACTCAAGGAAAGGGACCAATGACCAGTTTGCAGTTTATCAGATAATGCCATAAATAAAAAAATTCCAGAAAAGGATGGTAATTTCTACTAGATACCTCTTTCATAATGTTGTCCAAAGAGACACAGTCAACAACTTGGAAACTGTGGGCTATAAAAGAGCAAATAATTCTTGTTGTCAGAGCTCCCTGGCAACATTCAGTGAAAGTTGACATAATCTGTCTTGGAGATGCTGTTTTACTGTATTTACCGAAGTAAAAGATGACCCTGAATATAAGACGATAACCTTTTTTTTAAGAAGCTTCTTGGGTAAATCTTATTTTTAATATTATATGTGTAATCAAAATTACAAACTGTTTTAATGATATAAAGTATCTGCTTAAAAAGGTTAACATTATACGTACTCTAAACATGCCACTTATTGTTTCTCAACATTTTAACAATAAAATAAGAAATAAAATAAACAAAAAGAAATTGTGTACCGTAATTTTTATTTTCACTTCCTTTTTTTGGCTTAGTACTTTTGTGGTACTAACAAGGAATGCTTACCATCGCAGCCCCCCTCAGATTTAGTGGTAAGAGGGCCCAGTGGACAGCCTGTCAAAAACTAAACACAGATCAAGCATGAAGACAGGAAGGTGTACTGGACCATGAAAAAAAAAAAAAAAAAAAAAAAAAAAGCAAAATAAGAACAGTGTATGGTCCAAGAACAAGAAGTGCAATACAGAGCAGCCAGAAAGGTAAATGGTTTAGTGGTTAAGTGGTTATGGTGTTGAACTGCCGTATCAAACCTCCCTCGTGCCAAATTTTTTCCCTTCTTCGCTGTTTGCTTTATTCAAATTTGTGTGTGTGTGTCGTGGTGTAATGTCCCTTTGCAACAGCAATTTGTAAGGTTGGGACCTATAATGACAGTTGATTCTGCACAACTACTCTCAAAAGAAAGTGACTTTTGAAATGGAACTGCAAACATTTGATGACAAAGCAATAAGTCAACCGAATCCTCCACTGGAAAACACATCTGGTGTGTCATACAAGGCATTAGTAGCTGTACATGTGTTTTATGATAGGAATCTCTTATCAACGCACCTAATTTGTGTGACTTGTGAGTGAGTAGTGAGATATGCCTCCTTGCCCGAGATAGGTGTTCATATGAATGTGAATATGATCACTCCCAAGGAAATGATGAAAACACAATAGTTTGTCACTCTCAAGGGAATGATGAAAACACAGTAATTGGTCACATAAGCTGCAACAAATGAGCACAACAGTTTCACAATCAAACAGTTTCTCTGTGCTCTGTCAAAACAAATGTTTTTAGTGTTTTCGAAGTTGCATTTTGTTCTGGAAGTCTTGACTCTTTAATTCCTTTTTTGTACCATAGTTCACTCCTGCTTATTTGTTGCTTTCATTTCTATGAGACATCTATGTGGTATTTAGCCTGCTCTCACTATTCATCACGTTTATTTGCGATTATAGCCTATTCTTACCACATGACTCGTTTTCTAATAACCAACTTACAATATTATAACTAACAAGACTGCAAAAAGAGAACAAACATTTCAGTAACCAGATGGTTAGTTCATAATACTGTGAGGGGTGGGGGTAGGGGGGGGTTTGGCACGAGGGATTTTTTTAACACGTCTCACCCGCTTGTCAGTCCAATATCACGACAACTTACCCACGACGCCGTTGCTGTTTCAGGCTGCTCTTTATCGCACTTCTTGTTCTTGGACTGCTCACTGATTCTATTTTTGCTTTTTTTTCACAGTTCAGTACAACTTCTTCCTGTTTTCATGGTTGAACTGTGTTCAGTTTTTAACAGGCTACCCACTGGGCCATTGACCACTGAACCTGAGGGAGGTATGATGGGGAGTTTCCCTTGTAAGGAACAGGACTTCTGCTCAGGTGAATACTGGGTTATAAATACAAAAACAAACAGGAGTAACACAGGAATAGGCTCAATCAATAAGAAAATAAGAATGCAGGTAAGCTGTTGTGAAAAGTATAGTGAATACATTATTGTATCCAAGACAGATACGGAGCCCACACCCACCACAGTAGTACAAATTTATATGCCAACTAGCTGCCTAACCAAAAGTTTTGAAGGCAATGCTGTGCTATACTGTTTATAAATTAGTTTGAGAAATTAACTTCATTTGTGTGGCCACACTATCCATAGTTGCTTTATATACACTGATTGTATTTCAAATCTGTCTTTGCAAATACAGTCTGTTATGAAAGATATTTACAATTTGGCTTGCTTTCTGGATCGAAAAACAGTTAGTCACAAAATATGTTGGTTTTACTTATGGTATTTCATGTCTGTGTTTCACACACATCGGAACATCATCTGCTCGCACATTTTTTTAGATATACCTTTGTTTGGCACTGTTGATTGCAGCTTACTTCCGAACTGCTTTGTGATGCTGCATTTTTTATTTTATTTTTTTTCCCCCACATAAAAAAATGCACAGTTGAAACTAACAACAATGCAGTCATTTTGAAAATATAATTTTATATTTATTAGAGGATAGGCTGCATGTTGCCTTTCATGCATATATTTTTGAATTTCTTTCTGAAATTATCTGATAATTTTTTCGAGGCTTTCGTTCTTTGTCAAAGATATGTTTTAATTGATACCAGAGGTAACAAATCAGAGGAGTTATCAAAATGGTTTGAAATAATGCTTCTGATTATTATGTAAAACAGATGATGAACTATAAGATTTTGTACAAATATGAATATTTCAACTCGTGGCTCATGCCAGCTTACAAGCACCCACCTTGTGTCTTGATGGCCATGCGAATTCTCCCAGCAGACATGTTAACTTTCAAATCATTATAACATTATTTTCAAAAAACAAAGATGATGTGACTTACCAAACAAAAGCGCTGGCATGTTGATAGACAAACAAACAAACAAACACAAACATACACACAAAATTCAAGCTTTTTTCACAACCAACGGTTGCTTCTTCAGGAAAGAGGGAAGGAGAGGGAAAGACGAAAGGATGTGGGTTTTAAGGGAGAGGGTAAGGACTCATTCCAATTCCGGGAGCGGAAAGACTTGCCTTAGGGGGGAAAAAACTTGGAATGAGTCCTTACCCTCTCCCTTAAAACCCACATCCTTTCATCTTTCCCTCTCCTTCCCTCTTTCCTGAAGCAACCGTTGGTTGCGAAAGCTTGAATTCTGTGTGTATGTTTGTGTTTGTGTGTCTATCAACATGCCAGCGCTTTCGTTTGGTAAGTCACATCATCTTTGTTTTTAGATATATTTTTCCCACGTGGAATGTTTCCCTCTATTATATTCATAACATTATTTTCATAGGCATAACAGACCCAAAGGAAAGTTTGCAAGCAACATCTGCATTTGAAATTCTACTTAATAGAAACTAACCGCTCATGTGAGAGATTTATATTACTCCTCCTAATTCACTGCTATTATCCAGAGAGAGAGAGAGAGAGAGAGAGAGAGAGAGAGAGAGAGAGAGAGAGAGAGAGCATGACAGCTGCAATGAGTGCTTTATGTCCATTTCATCGCCAAATACGCATCATACTCATTGAGTATACACTATTAATGCAGGATAATGAGAAATATCATTAACATCAAACATTTGTACTGCGTGTGGGATTGGTAATGGGGTCATTTTCAAAGACACTGTTAAAATTTAACAAAAACTGACAGAATTTACTAACATTCACACTTAATTTTGTGTAATGTCATCAGTGAACACAAGTTTAATGAAAACTACATTTCCTGACAAAAAGAGTGAAATACCCAGAAGGGAAGGAGGAAACAATACTAAACTTCTCCAGATGAGAAAGTATGTGACATTATTTCACTGATTACAAAATCAAGTCAAAATTAGAAAGAACTTTGAAGTTTGAGCCTAGATGGATGCCCTGACTTGTTTGGAAAGGGTGTCATAAATATACAGGGTGATTCAAAAAGAATACCACAACTTTAAAAATGTGTATTTAATGAAAGAAACATAATATAACCTTCTGTTATACATCATTATAAAGAGTATTTTAAAAGGTTTTTTTTTTTTTTTTTTCACTCAAAAACAAGTTCAGAGATGTTCAATATGGCCCCCTCCAGACACACGAGCAATATCAACCCGATACTCCAACTCGTTCCACACTCTCTGTAGCGTATCAGGCGTAACAGTTTGGATAGCTGCTGTTATTTCTCGTTTCAAATCATCAATGGTGGCTGGGAGAGGTGGCCGAAACACCATATCCTTAACATACCCCCATAAGAAAAAATCGCAGGGGGTAAGATCAGGGCTTCTTGGAGGCCAGTGATGAAGTGCTCTGTCACGGGCTGCCTCGGGTAGTTTGGTTTTCAGCCTAGTCAACAGCGCCTCAAGCGAACAAATGTACAACTAAATGAAACTTTAATAGCTCCCTTAATTCGCCGACAGATAGTGCTTAGCTCTGCCTTTTGTCGTTGCAGAGTTTTAAATTCCTAAAGTTGTGGTATTCTTTTTGAATCACCCTGTATTGTATTCTCTCCAGTAGCAAGCTGGAGGCAATCATTGTAACTGGTTCCTTATCTTCTGGAAACTGGCAATGGGCAGAGTTGGTGTGTCTGAACTAGTCTCACACATACTTTATTGAAGAGAGATCTGGGGATGCTGCTATCCATGCACGTATGTCAACATTACGCAGGCACCTCACACACACATGTTGTGTAGATGAGCACTGTCCTTTTAAAAAATGGCATCATAATACCAGTGCATGAGAGATAACATTTGAGATGCAGTGCACGAGAGATAACATATGAGATGAATGATGTCCAAGATGCACTGTTGTGCTGTCAGAGTTCCCTCAATAACTACCAGCCAGAATATTAATCTTTGTATGGCACATGTGAGTTTTGCACTTAGAAACTGCTGTATGGGAATGAGAAAAACATACATAGTTTGTTTTAAAGTGAAAAATCAATGTTAATAACAAGAAGAACTACAAAAAAATATAAACAAGACTGAACGGAAATCTATAGAAGTTGAAATAGGACTCCAAAGGGAAGCGAAAAACTGAATTTAAAAAAATGCTATTACGCAAAGAAAGAAATACATACAAAATATATAAATTACATGAATAACTAAATATTACACAGTCAATGTACAATGTAGCAACTGAAATGCAGTGATATTTAAATGGTACTGTCATGATTCTTTTAGTGAAATTGTATTTAGAACTCACCTGTAAGGCAATTTGTTAGGCGGACTGCGATGTGTGATGTTCATATGCTGGTTTAAAGTTTCCTGAGAAGCAAACTGTTTATCACATATTTGACATGTAAAACGTCCACCAATATTGGCACCCCGTCCACGACCTCTTCTCATTGGGAGATGGTGGAGAGCGGAAGGTGGATTGTCACCAGTCAGATCAACAGTGGGAGGTCTCGGTGGTCGTTCCACCTGTGATATTTGCTGCGGGCGTCCAGGGCTTCGACCTTGAGGAACAGCGAAAGATGCTGTTCCTGCTGGCTGTGCAGGCCTTTGTCGTTGCCGAACAGGAGAGCCCCCTCCATTATCTGTACGAATGATTGAGATGGCTGCATTGAGATTGAGGGTAGGAACTTGCTGTTGTACAGTCTGTGCAACCGATCCGCGATTGCCACGCAATGGACTCGTCTGTGCCTGAACGTTTGCACCTCTAGATGTGTCAGCTGCTGGTGTCACTGTAATTCCTCTTGATGCCAGCACGTTCGCCACTTCATTCGCTTTGTTTCTTCCGCGTCCCCCAACAACTTGTCCTCCATTAACACCACCCACTTGTTTCTGTTGTCTAACTGACAATGTAATTGAATCAGTTAACTGGATCATTTCAGATCGATTTGTGTTATTCAGACTCCCCTGTAACATGAAAATTGATATTACACTGCAAGCAAAATTACTGTTTTGACAGACATTATTACAATGTTATCGTTTCTTATTTCAGATAATGTAATAAACATATTTGTAACAATAAACTAAAATACAGTATGGTCAACAAAAAGGTTTGTGTATGTGAACAACTGGAGAATACTGCCCTCTTCCCAATTGGTACTTGGCTGTACAATAGCAACTCTAGGTTGTTTTTATGTTGGAAAAAAGTGCCAATAGATTATATGTAACTTAGTAGTAGACCACTAGTGCCATAATAGCTCTTCTTTAGACACAGTCAAGAGGTCACCAACCAAAGATAAAAGAAAAGAGGATTGCTAAATACGAAAAAAACTATCAATACACACAGATAAGGATCACTTTAACATGAAAAAAGGGTCCTGACCACAAGAGAAAGATTACAGAGAATGTAAAATGACCACAAAATGATGAAAAACATGACAGGCAAGCACAGAGCTACCACTTACATAACAGAATCTTACCAAAAGGGGAATTAATTTTATCAAAAGAAAAATTCACCCAAGCAAACTACACTATTATTAAGCTGAATTACAGACCAGTATGCACATCCATACTCCAGACGGTGAAATAGTAGTACTGGCGACGGGCTCATACAAAAACACAACACTAAACTAGTAGTTCCTTACTCACAGAGGTTAGAACAGATTGAGGAATGTTAAAAAGGACGGGCATGTCAATCAGAGGAAGGAAAGGATCCTGTTGCGCCTCCTCTCATCCTCACAATAGACAAATGCTTTATTTATTTAGCTTATGGTATTTCACGCAATAGGAGTACAGACATAATAGACAGGAAATACACAAAACTGAAAAGAATTGGCAATTTTCAAACGAAATACAAACATAAAAGAAATTTTATGTCAAAGTCTAGATATTCATTCCATTCTAGCACCAATGCAGATGCCTCCAGCAAGTCAGTCCATTTTCCCTTATAAGAGTGCAAAGAGCATTCACTATGAAGAAGTTTCACGGACTGTCTCTATGCACCACAGTCAAAGTCTGAATATATCAGTTTTCCTCAGTAATGTATCGATTCTGTGCACTTGCCATGCCAACAGCACATCCCATTTAATGCCATCTACTGTCTTTGGTTTCATTCAGTTACTGATATGCTTAGGTTCTAGTTCTGGAATCATTATTGTAGCAGTTCATTTGTTTTTCCATTCCACTCATGCACCCAATGATCTTCTGTTCTATAACCATCTCTTTGAAGTTGTTTTACCCACAAATAGCAACATTGTAGGCACTTTAAGATGTCGGCAGTTTAGTTGTGGGAGACCTTCATGGGCTGGTAGACCTTTATTTCCAACGATTTTTCTAAATTTGCATGTGATTGCTACTTTTCTATGCACCTCTGGAGGTACCAAGTTACACAATACCTGAAGCCAAAATGAAGATGTGGATCCGATGGCCCCACAGATCAAACTCACGGTGGTGCTCAACTGGTCTATCAACAAGTGTGGAACAACAACTACTCAACTATGCCAGCAGTTGCTTCCCTAGTAGTTCCACAGAGTTTTCTGAATTATGTTATTTTGAGTTGTTATTTTTGCTGTGGTATTCTCAAGGTGTTTTCTGTAGCTGATAATGCAGTTGTATGTCACAGTTGGATACTTGGAATGTTTGTTATGATTCAGGGTATCACCTCCAAGCTTTCTACTTGTGCTTACATTTGCCCGTTTATTAATGCAATGTTATATCAAGGCCTGTAAGTCATGAAGTACAGTAGAGCTTCAATTATCTGGATGGCTTTGAGGAAAACGAAATTTGTTCCATACGACTAAAACTGTTGGTTCTGTTACAACAGTATACCATACAATGTGCATTTCTTTATTGCTTTAAAGCCTATCCACAGTGAAAGCGATAAACGACAAAATCTTCCACCGAACAACAAATACAGTATGCCTACTATTTATGTACAATGCACAAATTGCAGTGTTTGTGGTGCCTGCCATACAGTGTGGCTTGCATCAGTTTGTATCAGGACCTTAAGATATACACTGATTTGTCATTTTGTTCTGTCTACCGTGTTTTTTCCTTTGTGTGTGTGTGTGTGTGTGTGTGTGTGTGTGTGTGTGTGTGAACGTCACCAATTTCAGACATAAAAAAGGCCACAAATTTAAAATCTGTCTCTGTTCTTGAAAATTAAGATGGGAGTTTGTCGAAAAAAAGTTATGAAAACAGTAGAAAACAAAGAGCTTGAAGAGGCCTTATTCAAGTGGTTTTTTGCAGCAATGGGCATTAGGAAACCTCCTTTCTGGGTCAATTGTTTGTAAAATCTTTTAGCTGAAAAAAATCAAAAGTGTATCTTCATTTAAAGGGAGCAATGGCTGGCTATGTTGTATTTACGTGCTGAAAAACTAACAGACCCAAAAGCAGCAGAAAACTTTATTGAAAACTTTAAAATTAAAGCAGAATCTTATCATCTTGAACTTTTATACAATTCGGATGAGACAGGTCTTATTTGGAAGGCTTTGCCTGAAACAACTTTAGATTCTAAAAGGGAAACTAGTGCTCCTGGCCGTATGGTTAGTAAAGACCATGTTACTGTGCTAAACGTTGCTAAGTCTATGGGAAACCACGATACCCTTTTGCTGATAGGAAAATCAGGCTTTCAAAAATGTTTAAAAAAAGTCCCATATTTTACAAGAATCAACCAAAGGCCTGATTGGCAGCTTCTTTATTTTGTTAAGGGTACAATTCAATTTTCATACTTAAAAGTAAAAAATGGCAAAACGCCATGGTATTTGTGAGTCCACACACAAACAGTGTTTTAGAACACTGATCTGTAGTGACTTATGTTAAGGATGTTAACAGTGGTAACAGTTCACATACTTTACATCATTTCAACATGTGCAGAGCTTTGCACCTGTTTGATGTTATTGTATTTCTACTGTGAAAAAGCTTAATTTTGAGGATGACTACTAAACATGTCATAGGATTTTAAAGTCTGACATGCGCTGAACTAAAATCTTTTGCAGTATCATTTGAAAATGGCGCAAAGGCTGAAATTGCAACTGCGAAATAAATGATTTCTACAGTCAACGTCAAATATGCCTTTTAAAAAATTCTACACAATTGTGAACCCAGACCATAAGACGTTAATCGCTTATTACTTCCGTGAGACATTTCTACTATAGCAGATCATCAATACAAATCATATGGTATCCATGCTGCAAGCAACTGGCGAAACTTTACCGTTGCACCGAGCGCCCCCTCCCCCATTCCCTAACTTTGTTTTTCTTCCACTGACACTCTAGGACAATGAGAGCAGAGCTCGCTACGTTTGCAGGTGATACATTTGGATTTCACCTTTTGTTTCAGTCTACTGTAGCACTTTTGTGAAGTTTCATGTTTTAGTCTATTACAATGAAGCATGTTCACTACTGCAAAGTTGAAAAGAAAAGTGATTTCTCTCGGCGAGAAAATATCAAATTGTGCTGCTCATCTTTGATACGGGATCAACAAGATGCATGCCCGTTCACTAATCTTTTCATGCAAGCTGGCTTCCACTCATGCCTCAGCAGTGAGCAAAAGGTCAGCTCACAGCAAGTAATGCAAGAGCAGGGGATGGGAGGAGGAATCACAACATGGCAACCCAGCAAGAGAAACTGCTGTCAAAGAGTCTATTCTACGACTGCTAATAGTTCTGCAGAGATGTATTTTTCACAGCATCTAATAAACGCTTTTTGAGGCGAATTTGTTTCCTAAAACTATTGCACTGATGAGAAATGGCAATGAAATGTCAATTACTTGCCTTTTAATTGATGAGGCAAAGAACACTGTGCAGCTACGTCATCATCATCATCATCATCATCATCATCATCATCATCATCATTTAAGACTGATTATGCCTTTCAGCGTTCAGTCTGGAGCATAGCCCCCCCTTATAAAATTCCTCCATGATCCCCTATTCAGTGCTCACATTGGTGCCTCTTCTGATGTTAAACCTATTACTTCAAAATCATTCTTAACCGAATCCAGGTACCTTCTCCTTGGTCTGCCCCGACTCCTCCTACCCTCTACTGCTGAACCCATGAGTCTCTTGGGTAACCTTGCTTCTCCTATGCGTGTAACATGACCCCACCATCTAAGCCTGTTCGCCCTGACTGCTACATCTATAGAGTTCATTCCAAGTTTTTCTTTGATTTCCTCATTGTGGACACCCTCTTGCCATTGTTCCCATCTACTAGTACCTGCAATCATCCTAGCTACTTTCATATCCGTAACCTCAACCTTGTTGATAAGGTAACCTGAATCCACCCAGCTTTCACTCCCATACAACAAAGTTGGTCGAAAGATTGAACGGTGCACAGATAACTTAGTCTTAGTACTGACTTCCTTCTTGCAGAAGAGAGTAGATCGTAGCTGAGCACTCACTGCATTAGCTTTGCTACACCTGGCTTCCAGTTCTTTCACTATGTTGCCATCCTGTGAGAATATGCATCCTAAGTACTTGAAACCGTCCACCTGTTCTAACTTTGTTCCTCCTATTTGGCACTCAATCCGTTTATATTTCTTTCCCACTGACATTACTTTTGTTTTGGAGATACTAATCTTCATACCATAGTCCTTACATTTCTGATCTAGCTCTGAAATATTACTTTGCAAACTTTCAATCGAATCTGCCATCACAACTAAGTCATCCGCATATGCAAGACTGCTTATTTTGTGTTCACATATCGTAATCTCACCCAGCCAGTCTACTGTTTTCAACGTATGACCCATAAATAATATGAACAACAGTGGAGACAGGTTGCAGCCTTGTCTTACCTCTGAAACTACTCTGAACCATGAACTCAATTTACCGTCAACTCTAACTGCTGCCTGACTATCCATGTAAGGAACCTTTAATTGCTTGCAAAAGTTTGCCTCCTATTCCATAATCTCGTAGAACAGACAATAACTTCCTCCTAGGAACCCGGTCATATGCCTTTTCTAGATCTATAAAGCATAGATACAATTCCCTGTTCCACTCATAACACTTGTAACACTTCTCCATTATTTGCCGTAAGCTAAAGATCTGGTCCTGACAACCTCTAAGAGGCCTAAACCCACACTGATTTTCTTCCAGTTGGTCCTCAACTAATACTCGCACTTTCCTTTCAACAATACCTGAGAAGATTTTACCCACAACGCTGATTAAAGAGATACCTCTGTAGTTGTTACAATCTTTTCTGTTTCCATGTTTAAAGATTGGTGTGATTACTGCTTTTGTCCAGTCTGATGGAACCTGTCCCGACTCCCAGGCCATTTCAATTATCCTGTGTAGCCATTTAAGACCTGACATTCCACTGTATTTGATGAGTTCCGATTTTATTTCATCCACCCCAGCTGCTTTATTGCACTGCAAGCTATTGACCATTTTCTCGACTTCCTCCAATGTGATCCTATTTCCATCATCATTCCTATCCCATTCTACCTCGAAATCTGAAACATTACTGATCGCATTTTCACCTACATTGAGCAACTCTTCAAAATATTCCCTCCATCTGCCCAAGGCATCCACAGGATTCACCAGCAGTTTTCCTGACCTGTCCAAAATACTTGTCATTTCCTTCTTACCTCCCTTTCGAAGACTGCTAATTACACTCCAGAATGGTTTTCCAGCAGCTTGACCCATAGTCTCCAACCTGTTTCCAAAGTCTTCCCAAGATTTCTTCTTGGATGCTGCAATTATCTGTTTGGCTTTGTTTCTTTCTTCAACGTAACTTTCTCTGTCTACCTGAGTTCTAGTATGTAGCCATTTTTGATATGCCTTCTTTTTCCTTTTACAGGCTGCCTTGACTGTCTCATTCCAACAAGCTGTTTGCTTCATCCTACTTTTACACACTACTGTTCCAAGACTTTAGCCACTTCTACTACTGTGTCCCTGTACCTTGTCCATTCCTTTTCCAATGACTGTAATTGACTACATTCAACTAACTGGTACCTTTCCGAGATCGCTGTTATGTACTTGTGCCTGATTTCCTTATCCTGAAGTTTCTACACTCTTATCCTCCTACATATGGACCTGACCTCCTGCACTTTCGCCCTCACAATCCCAATTTCACTGTAGATTAAATAATGATCAGTGTCATCAAAGAATCCCCTGAATACACGTGTGTCCCTCACAGCCTTCCTGAATTCCTGATCTGTTATTATACAGTCAATGACAGATCTGGTTCCCCTGCCTTCCCAAGTATACCGGTGAATGTTCGTATGTTTAAAAAAGGAGTTTGTGATTACTAAGCCCATACTGGCACAGAAATCGAAGAGTTGTTTACCGTTCCTGTTGGCCTCCATATCCTCTCCAAATTTACCCATAAACTTTTCATACCCTTCTGTTCGATTTCCAATCCTGGCGTTAAAATCACCCATGAGCAGAACACTGTCCTTGTCCTTTACTCTAACAACTACTTCACTGAGTGCCTCATAAAAGCTATCCATCTTATCTTGATCTGTCCCTTCACAATGCGAATATACTGACACTATCCTAATTTTCTTGCTAGACACTGTCAAATCTATCCACATCAGTCGCTCCTTTACATACCTTATTGCAACTACGCTGGGTTCCATTTCTTTCCTGATGTAAAGCCCTACACCCCATTGTGCTATTCCTGCTTTGACTCCTGACAGGTAGACCTTGTATTCTCCCACTTCCTCTTCTTTCTCACCCCTTACCCGAATGTCACTAACAGCTAAAACGTCCAGCCCCATCTTATTTGCAGCTACGTATGAAACATATTTCTTTACTGATGCAGCCTTACAATGAATGTAATTTTCGGACAAAGTTTAAATTGACATGAACATAATCTCAGAACTATTTTATTCAGACATTAAACATAGAAACATTCTATCTCACCGGATACTACCTAATTTGCTTTTCACTAAAGCATCTATGTCTGATATCACCTTCTGAACATCACTAATTCTAAGATAAGCTTTTAAACTGAAGCCTGTCAGTAAACTTCTGTAGGGAGATTTCGTTCTGCTCAATGTGACAAGAAGCTGCTCACACAAAAATTTAGGTCCAAACATTTACACAATTGTAGCTGTAAACTTTTAAAGTTGTGGAAATTTACCTTGAACAAAATTTTTATGTGAGTCTACAAGATGTATTTGTATACGAAACTTATCATTGAACTAGCTGTCACACTGCAGATCTTTAAATTCTAACTATAGTTAGGTACCCTGCACTGATGTGTTATAAATTGATGCCGATTTGTGTGATCGCTCTTAAGTTTCTAACCCAGCCATAATTCTACTGTCATTAATTTTAAGAGAGCTTCTCTCCACTTTAAGAAGTACTGCACCGTTAAGTACATACACTTGCATTTAAAATTACAGCGAACTTAATGTATTATGTATTGTTCTTTCTCTGAAGACAGCACATGGTTTGCACTTTCTCTCACTACTCAGGTGGTGAGTGCTTGTGCTCGCCTAGCTACATCCCGGACTGAGACCGAAACAGGAATAACTTTTAGCTTGTTCCAGCAATAGAAAAACATTTTCTGGGCCATTACATGGCCACTGTTATACTGTTGAAAGCTGTGCTGAATGATTTTGTGCACTTACCAGTAAGTGCATAAATTATCCAAGTTCAACCACACAAAGTTGCTTAAAAAAAATTTCAAAAGAAGTTGCAACTGTATTGCCCATTTCATGAAACACTGGGGATTTTTTCTTCATATCCACACTTCAATTGCATGGAAGCTTCCACAAAACTATGAGGAAAACTCATCAAAACTTCAGCACTTCAAAGTCAAATGGCGCACTGAAAATAATTACCTTCTTGATCGGATAAGTAATGTGGACGAAACTCTGGTGTATCTCAATATGCCAACAAATTATACAGCAGAAGCAAATGGGAGCAAAGGTGTCAAGACACTGTCCCCAAATGGTTGAAGACAGTGCATGTCTGTCATGCTTGCTTGTTCAGCCGATAGCCATAAACTGTCACCATTCATTGTTTTTAAACACAAGACGTTACCTAACCTCAGGTACTCCCAAGAAGAGTTATTGTACTTGCTAACGAAACTGGTTGGTTCATAGAGGACAGGGTAACACAATGGATTAAACTCATATGGCAATGTTATCCTGGTGCCTCCCTACGTTTGCAAGTGTGCTTGTACTAGTTTCATACGCACGTCATACTACTCTGCCCGTAAAGAGAAAATTAGTAGAGGCAGAATGGACCTGGCTTTAATTCCAGGAGGGATGATGTCAATTCTACAGGCATTAAATATTTGTCTCAACAAACCATTTAAGGACACATTTAAGAATACGTACACGCAACAGCTACTAAAAGACGCTAAGCAATTAACACCTACCGAAGGTGTTACAAGTGCTAACTTGTCTTAATTTTGCAGGTGATCCCTCTTGGAATTGTCTCCGAATAAAACTGTCCATCATGCTTTTAAAAGAAAACTGTTGTTCTAATGTGCTTGATGGGACAGAGGACGATGCTCTCTATAAAGAGAGTAGAGGCAAGGATTCGAGTGACGTGACTCGGAATCATCTGAGTAATAAATAAACACAGTACGTATCTGTTTATGACATGTTTTGTACTTCCGTTTTTCATTTCTAAGCAATTTTATTTGTAGATATGCAGCTGTATACCAAGATGACCAGACAGAACAGAACATTACCTGTACACTGGTGATGAGAGGTCCTGTTTCTGTGGGTTTTTGAATGGCAATCACATGACAGTCAGGGTCTTCATGCCTGTCTGGCAGCAACACATCTAATCTGCGCTGCTTGTTGGGTGAGGTACCTTGTCCACCTCCAGATACTTGTCCAACTGTTCGTTTTTGGGCCATTGTCATTTGTGCTCCGCCACGAACAACAGTTGTTGCTGCCATGCGACTTCCAGCCTGTTGTACACGATGCGGCGACTGTTGCTGTTGCTGTAAGATTTTGTCACATTATAGGTAATTTTATACAATAAAACTTATTTGACATGGAAAAGGTGTTTCACGATCATCAATCATATTAATTTAAAGTTCAATTTTTCAGGAGACTAAGGCATTGAGATTACGTATTTAAAAAATGTTTGCTTGTTGTTCTAACTCAAGTAGCAGCAATAGCTATACATAATCTTGCAATTTTAGATTACAAGCGCACTGCAGGAAGGGAGGTGTGCACACACCAGCTGTTCAGCAGGCAGTCTTTGACAAAAGATTTTAATGGAACTATTCGTCAGAAAATATGAATTCTCTCAGATCTCATTGCTTCACTTGTCAGATCCTTGGTGCACTATGGAGGGGAGAAATGAAGCTATGAGAGAATCAATTCCTGGCTTCTAACAAAAGCCACTCCTCTCAAGATTGTTAGCAGCTGAATATGCCACATCTGTGTGGAACAATTCGGCCAACGCGAAACACACTGATGTGGCCATAAATGAGGCATCCTGCATCATATCACAATGTTTGAGCCCCCACACTGACTGGGACATCTACGCTCTCATAGTGAGTTTCACGTAATCTAATAAGAGAGAGAGAGAGAGAGAGAGAGAATTAAAAACCACTGTTTTAGGATTCATGTGTTCTCTACTTCGCAGGCTCTCTCATTAGATTTAGAGAAAACTATTTGGCAAAAAGAAAAATACAAATAAACAAACAATTGTTTTTCTTCTTCTTATGGTCTGACATCATAGCCTGAAAATGAACTGGTTTTCTTTTCATTATTGCCCTTAGTTACTGTGGTACTTCGCAAATAAGTAAACCATCAGAAATATTTTGGCAAGTAATTGATGGCCAGTTTACGTTTTGTGGGTTTTAGGTTAAATTGCTGCATACGAAATATAGCTCATATATACAAATCTTTCTTTTACAGTGGAAGGAGCAGGATGCTTCTTTCCTCTCTCAAGGAAGTACTTGAAATAATTAAAGGTTGTCCGCAACGAGGATGGCAGCTATTCGCCACTATATTGCTCCCTGCTTTGCGGGTTGGAGATGTGCCTTGCGTTTTCTCTTTTTTGTATGCTGCTCATACAAGCTTGAAATTAAAAAAAACTTACTGAAATGAAAAGACACCAGGAGTCATAGCTGAGATGCCACTGATGAGGAATACGATGACAAACTTCACAAGTAGCAAAATGCCAATCTCCTTGCAATGCTGCTCACAGTACAGCAGGGATCTTTACAATGACTAGGTAACAAAATGGCTACCAGAGCACCCTCAACATAATTAATGCCAGGAGACGGAGCTAGTCACTCTATTCATCGAATTGTTGACTGGTGAAAGATCTCTGTTCACTAGACTCCCCACTGTGCCAAGCAATGATAAGATGGCAAGATAAGTAATAACACCATCTTCACTACAGATTCTTTGCAAAGTACTCAACTACATGAACGGATGAAGTTGGTTATTTCTATTACCTTCTCTCACAGCAATGACTCCCACTGTACAGTCCATGAATTTGGTGGCTAAATGCATGTGTGTAAGGATAATGTAGGGCCTTTATTTTAAAGGCCGAGTGTTATTTAGGTACGCATGGTATTCCAAGAAACAGCTCTTATGATTTTTTCATCATTTATTGAGCCCAATGTATGTTTACAGAAATCTCTGAATGCATAAAGACACTAGGTGCTGTTTATTAACACCTTACAAATTATTCTTTGTTAGCATCTGCAAGCTAATTCCCTTGGGACAAACAGGGAGAAACGACCACAAAAATATAAAAGGTGGAGGGTGTTGCACCAAGAGCAAAGAAGGAAAGAATGTTTAAGGGAATAGAATCATAGAACATACCATCACACTATAACCTCGCGTTTGTGGTTGCTGTTGCGGCTGCTGCTGCTGTTGTGGTTGCTGTTGCAGCTGCTGGGTTGGGATGGGTTGAAACTGTGGTTGCGGGTGGTACTGCTGCTGCGGTGCTGGCTGTGGTTGCTGCTGTTGCTGCTGCTGCGGCTGTTGTCCATATACCATTTGCTGGCCATACGGTGGTGGCGGCGGCTGTGGAGACAGCTGGTTGGGTGAATGTCCCCTATACAATTGGGGAGGTGTAGGACGACGAACGGCCTCAGGTGAACCTTGTGGTACATACTGTGTGTGGAAGATAAACTTTAAAATTGTAAAGACACAAATACACAACAAATGAAAAGTCTTGTATGAGTCTTACCTCTAATCAATGACCATGGGCATCTGACATATTTGTGGGCATATTATCAGACTCAGCTGCAGATTTTAGCGACCTCTTACCAATACTTCTAAAACTACCTACGTGTGTGCTTCATGCAAATGGACAGCACGCTATCATACAAGTCTTACTTTTAGAAAAAAAATTTCACAAACACAAACGTGTCAAATGTTAGTGTGGGCTTACGAAGAGTCTGCTCCTTAATCTGAATAGTTACACAATGGACAGCTTAATTAAAACTTGATTGAAGCTGTTTCACATCTAGAGCAGCCCGCTATTCGCACCGTCAAGACAGTGCGCAACACTGTATTGGATGATCAACAGTTAAAAGTACATGAAAAAACTGACTATATGCATATCAGAAGAAAAGAGTATTGTTTTGACCATTTAAAAAAGAATCAAGGTAATTTTGTGTAGCAACTGGTTATTGTAGAAGGGGTGCAGGTCCACCAGTTTGTGACAGGAACACAACAGTAATAGATACAGTGGGTGGAGTAAGCTGGTGACCCTGCATCAATAATGGCAAAACTGTTTTTCTTCTGCTGGAAGGCTTAAGGTCAACATTTTCTGCGTGATCAAGCAGTGCAAGCAGAGATGAGGTTATGGCTCTGTCACAAAGTCAAACATTCTACAGTGATAGTATCAATGAACTGGTCTCTTGAAATGTGTTTGTCCCCAAAGGGAGAAACAGATATGAATAATAAGGGTGTAGACTGCGAATAAAATTTATTTTTTTATTTAAAAAAAAAATTCAGGAGTTTTCACATAAAACATTTGGAGACATTATTTTTCAACATATCCTTGTATGTATAATCCTCAGTTTTTTGTATTTCTGGGCTCCTACCCTTTCGGACGAAGGAGGACGAATTTGTTGAGCAAATCTTTTCAACATTTGCCTGAACCAATTTATCAGAAGAATCTCAATCAGCTTGGCCTCTTGCAGATTTGAATCCAAATCTTCATCAATAAGCGTAAATGTGAGACCTATTCCGTACATCAAACAGGTAAATTCCAATGTGCAACAATCAGTTGGATGAAATAAATTTACAAATTACTGTACTTTTATAAAAAATATATTAAAATGATAGCGTACCAAATGCTAACAAAAATTAAACAGTGAGGCAGCTAAACTGACTAGTCTACTAATTTGCCCACAAAATACACATTTTTGATTAGAAAAGAAACAGAAAACTATTGCCTGACAAGAAAGACACTAAATTGCCTTTTTAAAAGTGCACTAGTAAGGTACCTAGGATGCAACATGCAAATTTATCAGACTACTCTACATGTCTAATGCTTACAATTTTATTCATACAACTAAATTAATTATCACTGTATTAATTATTCTGACAACATGCAAGAACCTATCTACAAATAACCAACAATACTGAGAGTCTTATTTCTTTGCTTTTCATCAAATAAAATAGTTATATCTCCATTATGTGACAGTATGTAACACACATACAGGGTGTTTCAAAAAGGACTTAACAACTTCGAAAATTCACATAAATTAATTCATAGTACCTAAAGAGATTATTGTAGTGTCAATTTGTAGGGAAATACATCAAGTTTTGTCTCGCATGGCTCGCTAGTGCCAAATCACACCATAAGGAGTGCTAACGGCAGTTGCGTTGACGATGGCTTCCTTCACTGGACCCGAGCTTGTTAGCTGTGTGTTTTGGTTTGATGAATCAAAGTCAGCGAAACAGTTCAGTGTAAAATTGCAACATGTCCATGATAGCCCTATAGCCCTACACTGAAAGTCTTTTGTGCACTGAGCAAGGATAAAGTGTATGGCCCCTTTTTCCCCCTTCAGAGAACTATTAACGGGGTAGTGTACCTGGATACGTTACAATTTTTGACACCAAAGATCGATGAGGATAACCAAGAACAAAATGATTGCTTCATGCAAGTTGGTGCACCACCCAAGTACCTGGCTGACATCCAGGATTTTCTCAGCGACTGCTTTCCAGGTTAATGGATTGGCCGTGATGCGCCAATCGCATGGGCCCCATGTTCCCCAGTTCTGACACCACTCACTTTTCTTATGGGGATTCATCACGGACATTGTGTTTGTACCTCCTATGCCGGCTTCTCTACCTGAACTTAGAGCAAGAATTTACACCACCACTGCAATGCTACAGAGTTTGGGAAGTAATTCACTTCCGATGGGATGTGTGCATGATAACCAACAGAAGCCTTGTACAACATCTTTAGTGCAAGATAAAAAAAAGGAAACAACTTGCTGTGTTTCCCTACAAAATATCACAAAAGCCAGCTCTCTAACTTGTATCAATAAATTTATATGAATTTTTAAAACTGTAAAGTCCATTTTGAAATTTATCTGACAATGGAATACTCAGGATGTAATAATGGAAAGGACAGATTGCTGCTCACCATACAAAGGAGATGCTGAGTTGCAGACAGGCACAACAAAAAGACTGCTAAAAATGTGATCTTTCAGCCTCAAGGCCTTCTTTCACACACACACACACACACACACACACACACACACACACACACACAAAACGTAAAAAGTATTGTGTGAACTTCACCTCTCTGCATCAAATTTTCATTCTCTGAAGAACAAACAAAACGGGCAAAAGGGAAGTTTTCACATCTCTATCATATGCTGTATTATTTTCATTGATGACAGAACGTCATTAATTTTAGTCCACTTTTAACACTCATTTTTGTACTACTTTTGAGGCAGTGTAGTGAAACTTTATTGCTTTTAGTGATCCGCAAGAGAGTCAAACACCCACAATCTGGGCGCACAGCTGTACAGTGTGCTACAGAAGTCACAGGATGCCAGCACCAGCAGAGGCTCACACTCTCAGATGCGCACGCTGCCTCTCCATACTGCACTCTACTGCCCAGCCAATGGCTTATGGAGTCAGGCTCGGCCAGCCTCACCCTCAGTCTGAAATCTACTTTTCAGCCAATGTGACTAGGACTAGTTGGGCAGCCACTCCGCAGCAAATGTTTCTTCTGTACCAATTTACTTTAAGTAATAAAGCGGTGTGTTCATTACTATCTGTGTGTTCTTATAATTATTACATTACCACATTGGTTTTGGCTACAGATGCCTCACAGTACACCTTTGTGGCTGTCCTCGCCAATCTGAATACAAAATGGTTCAAATGGCTCTAAGCACTAAGGGACAAAACATCTGAGGTCATCAGTCCCCTAGACTTAGAACTACTTAAACCTAACTAACCTAAGGACATCACACACATCCATGCCTGAGGCAGGATTCAAACTTGCAACCGTAGCAGCCACTGAAGTGCCTAGAACCGCTCGACCACAGCGGCCAGCTAATCTGAATACAGATGGCTCGGACCAGCCACTGGCATTCCCACCCAAAACTCTCAGTCCAACACAGGTCCATTACTCTCATGTCGAGAGGGAAGCTTTGGCCATTGCGTATGCAGTCACCAAAGTCCACATATTCTTGAATGGTACAAATTTCCAACTCATGACAGACTACAAATCGTTAGTTTTGTTATTCAGTCTGTCCATCTGGGTCCCTGATAAGGTGGCCTACAGGTTGCACTGGTGGGCATTGTTTCTCTCCAAATACCACAATGACATCCATTTTCACCCCACTGTGCACCATGGCTACGCTGACGCCTTATACAAAAACTCCTTCAGACCAGAATCCCAAGTTTGATGGACAGGGGCTTATGTATATACAGTAGAGGGCTTTCCGATAACTAGTACATGGGTCACCGGGGACACAGGGTCTCACCTTGTCCTCAAGCAGGTCATCCACCTCGTATAACAGGGTTGGTCATTTATTCCTCCAGGCCGCGCTTCCAATCTGCTTTGTAACTATTTTGTCTTGGGTCATCGTCTCTCGGTCTTAAATGGGGTCATCCTCGTTTTCCTCCTCTCCATGGACAACGCAGGGTGGTCATAGCCAAGACTTTGTGGTGGGAGGTCTTACAGCTGTTCCATGAGGGTCACTGGCGATTTTCCACAACAACACCATTGCTCGCAGACGTGTGTACCGGCCTGGCATTGACCGAAACTGGAGCATTTGGTGGCTGAAAGACCCAGGATGCTAGTCAACATGTGGCTCTGAGGCTTGAGGTTTGTCCCATGGTCTCCAACAATCCAGCCCTAGGAATGCATCCATATGGATTTTGTGGGCCCATTTCTGAAAGTGTTTTATCTGACTGTCAATGATGTGTTTTCCATGTGTTGTACAGTGCTCCTCGGCCACTACTGAGGTTACGATTCAGGATCTTTCAAAAATCTGTGGAAGATCTCCCAGTTACTCTCATTTCTGACAACAGACCTCAGTTCCTGTCCTGGACATTTTGGGATTTCTGTGTGCGGACAGGCATTTGCCATGTTCGTTTCACTTCTTTCCCACCCTAATCTAACGCGGAGACCAAACATATGGTTCAGACCTGTAAGACCCAGATGAAAAAGTATCTGCAAGACTTTCCCCAAGAGGAGGCGTTACTATTTTTTCTGACAGCATACCAGATGGCTCCTATTCATCCCTGTAACCCTGCCAAGTTGCTCCACAGGCACCAGTCGCTGACACTGCTCCACCACCTCCATCAGGTTCTCGCCCACCATCAAGTTCTATTATACAGCACTTTCTGCAGGTACGGCGGTCTGGGCGCATGCTGGTTATCAGCAACCATCATGCATCAGCATGGCTACTGTGTATATACTCTTTGGATGGGAGACCTAGAGGTCCAGCACCACCAAAAAAAATCGGCTCAGAGTCTACAAACACACCCATTCACACACACCCTCCTCCTCCTCCCCCCTCAGCTGCACGCTGCCTTCGCTGGTGCCCCGATAATAGGTGACTCCTATATGCCAGAATTCCAGCCTCAATTTCTACCTGTGTCAGCGCTCCCCGATGAGTCTTTGACATCGTGGCATCTGGCAATTGCTCCACTGCCCCTCCAGCTGGAGGACACACCCCTTGCTGGTTCACCTCCACCTTCCCCACAGCCACCAGACATCACCACAGATTCCAGTTCTGATTGCCCATCACCAGTTCTGTCGTCTCATGCTTCCACAGTTGGGGTGGTCTTTCCAATGGCCATTTCGCCCATATTCCAAAGTCTCCGCTGACTGGAAGTTGCTCTCCCCTATCACCTTTGAGGTCTCCATTAACAGCCCCCCCCCCCCCCTACCACATTGCAGCCATGCACTTCTGGCCTCGGGAATCACAGGTGCTTGAGCCCCACAGAGGGACGGATGTAGTCGCCCACATTAAGATTCTACACCCAAAATCTGGGCGCGTAGCGGTACGGCATGCCACAGAGGTCACAAGATGTCAGCATTGGCAGAGGCCGCCGCTCTTGGATTTGCATGCAGCCTCTCTACATCGTCCGGTTGACAGCTTACAGAGTCGGGTCCACCAGCTTCGCTCTCAGTCTGTTGTTTACTTCAGGCAATGTGATTATGAGTAGTTGGGCTGCCACTACAGGACAAGTGTTTTCTGCACCAAAATACCAGAAGAAATAAAGTTAAATATTTATCAAGTTAGTTGTTTGATTTTGTTAGCTTGCATAACACTGAGTCTTCATAAGTGTGCGTATGGATCTCCTTGTTCAATCAGTTGTAAGTCAGGTTACTACTAAGAAAATCAATTAGCACCACAAATGGGAGTGTGGAGGGCAGGACACCGACAGTCAGTGGGCATTTTGATATCTGCAGGTGAGGTTAATAAAACAATCGCAATATGCCTATGGTGTACAACAAAAACTGTCAGTTAGGCTCACTTGTACTGAAGCAGTACAAAATACTTCAAAACTGGTGTGTGTTGAGAACAAAATTTTATACGCTGTGATAGCAAATATGACTGCAAATTTCACAATGAATGTTAAGAAAGGAGCGGAAAATATTTTTGCTTAATTAGAGTGACAGGATACAAATTACAGAGAATCTGAATACTCAGCAAAAAATATTCAGTGCTGAGGACGAAGATGTGGAGCACAAATGGGAAAAATTCAGAAACATTATTCAATATGCCTCCGACAAGTATGTTACCACAGTTTAATAGCCATGTTTAGAGAACTGCTACACAGACAGAGAGACTCAGATACTCAAGAGAGGTCAAAACCTAGCTGAAAACGAAAGCTGAATGAAGCAAATATGAGCATAAGAAGAGCAGTGGCAGAAATGGTCAATGACTTTGAAGTAAAATTTTGTCAACCGATTTGAGTGAAATCTAAGAGGTTTCAGTCTTAAAATCAGTAACAGTTCAAAATCCTCTTTTCATCCACTAAGTGACCGTACTGGCACCATAATGGAAGGTACCAGAGATAAGGCTGAAATACCGAATTCAGGTTTCCGAAATTATTTCACTGAAGAAGACTGCAAGATTGTCCGTGTTTCAATATTCTACAAGGATTATTCAACAGAACTTGCTCCCCTTCAAGCAGGAGTTTATCACAGATTATTGGAGAAATGAAGGGTATCTAGCAACTGAAAAGAAGTGCAGGTCATTCCCATTTTTAGCAAGAGTCGTAGGGCAGATGCATATAATTACAGGCCTACAGCACTGATGCCAATTTGTTGTTGAATTATTGAACATGTTTTGTGCTCACATATTATTACGTTTTTGAAGAACAAATACCTTCTCCATAAAAATCAACATGGATTGTGAAACACAGCTCACTCTGTTTCTTCCTGAGATCTGTAGCACCGTAGACAACAGTGCTCAGGTTGAAGCCACGTTCACTGACTTCAGGAAGGCATCTGACACTGTCCCTCACTTCCGTTTAGTGAAAAAAATACAAGCTTAATAAGTATCGGACCAGATTTGCAACTGGATTGAAGACTTCCTTGCAAACAAAATTCAACTTGTCGCTCTTAGAGGAACAAAATCAACACATTTAAACGTAATTTCCAGGGTATCCCAAGGAAGTGTGATAGGGCCATTACTGTTTACAATGAATATAAATGATTTAGTAGAAAGTGTCGGAAGTTCTTTCATCAGGCTATTCGCAGATGATATGGTTGTCTGTAAGAAAGTAGCAATGCCAAGAGGATGATTTGCAGAGTTACCTGTAGAGGGTTGGTGATTGATGCAGGCTCTGGCAGCTGACCCTGAACATAAATAAATGTAACGTACTGTGCATATATAGAAAAGAAATCCATCGTGGGTACATATGAAAAGAAACCCACTACTGTACAACCACATTATTGATGACAAATTGCTGGAAACACCATCTATTGTAAAATATCTAGGAGTAACTATACTGAGCAACTTTAAACAGAATAAACGTATAAAACAAATAATACGAAAAGTAGATGTCAAATAGATTCAAAGGAAAAAGGAAATTTAACTCATCCATGAAGGAAGTGGCTTACAAGGCACTTTTTCAACTGATTCTCAAGTACTGTTCATCAATTTGGGATCATTACTAGTTAGCCCTGACAGATAGAAGAGAGAAAGAAGACCCAACGAAGAATGACATGTTTCTTCAAAAGATCTTTTAGACCACACAAGAGTGTTTCAGAGATGCTCAATAAATTCCAGTGGCAATGCTACAAGAGAGGTAATGTACATCACGAGGGATTTGCTATCGACATTCTGAGATAGATCTTTCCCAGAAGAGTTGGACAAGTTATACTTCCTCCCTTGTGCATCTTGCGAAATGACGAGAGAAATTAAAGTTAATACATAAGCTTACTGACAATCATTCTTCCCATCCGCCATTCACCAGTGGAAAAGGGAATGGAGAATCAGTGATACCAGAAGCACCCTACACCAATAGATGTCTTGTGAAGTATGATGCAGATGTAGCTCGGGTGCTCTCTACTCACATGGCATTATTTAAGAGACTACCTGTCCACCAAGAAATGTTCTTCATGTACCTCACAAGATAAAGTTTAAGAATTGTCACTGGGTGCCCAAAAGTGAACTGCAGAGAGTATGGTTTTCAGTTTGCAATGTCTTTTGAAGCAATCCTGCTGCCATTATTTTGAGCTTAGAAGCAAGCATTATAAACAACGGGATTTCAACATATTAATCAAAATACAATTGAATGCAGCCAAGTAACACAATCCTCATACTTCTCGAAGAATTCCGCAAAGACTGTACACTTTACACACATGGCTGGGTACTATAATATTTACACTTTCGCCCAAATCGTTGTAGATGTCACTTTCACTCTTGGAGATGTGAATACACTTTCAAGATTGTCATTTTTCAACAAATCATAAATGTGTGTAGCTGTAGGTCTACAACATCTAAATAATTCTATACGAAAGCAAATAACCGTGGCATCTTTCAGCGAAATAAAATCCATAATTGTTAGGAAAGCAGATGTAATTTAAGGAAAGAAAAGGATTACCGTATTTACTCGAATCTAAGCCGCACTCGAATCTAAGCCGCACCTGAAAACTGAGACTCGAAATCAAGGAAAAAAAATTTTTACGAATCTAAACTGCACCTGGAATTTGAGACTCGAAATTCAAGACGAGAGAGAAGTCTTAGACCGCACCTCCAAACCGAAACAAAGTTGGTCCATTGTAACATAAGACACAATTAAGGTCGAATGGATGAAGATACAGCTACAGTATTTTAGTTCGAGTCGTAAGCTTAAGAGTTAAGATTTACCAAGTAGCCATTGCTATGTGTCAGGCGCTCCGTCTGTATTTATACGGGTACCCTTCCTTTTTCACGTGTTTCGTCTGGTTTGAATCGATTGCTTATTGGGCTTTGATCTGATAAGTGCCGTTCTCTTTGTTATAGGTGTTTACGTCACTCTAAGCTGAAGCTCCATTATTGTACTGTATCATGCATTGTTTGTTGCATTCTGATAATGAGTGTTTACGACCTGTAGCCGCTCGCGGCATGGCACGCTTTTGTGCGCGCTACCGCCGCTTACAATACAAAAAAGGAGAGGAATTGTCTCATAAGCGAAACAAAGGCAAGAGACTGATATTCGTTGTTACTTACACTGCTGCTTTCTTTGATAATGATCAACAAGAATCAAATAATACACTGCGTATGATAGAAGATGTTCTGCACGAGAGTTAAGCGAAAATTTTTCTCCGTTTGAAAATCTTTGCAGACGCCTCTTTAGTACATTACATTCTTCTCAGAAATTAGAGTCATCTTAGATTTAAAAATCTAGTCAGTTGCCGTGCTTCATTTATGACTATCACTATTCAGCATAAGAATAATATGAATATAAACATGACATGATATGTATATTCTTCCATGTTTGCTGTTGTCTCATTCTAGTATCGTAGTTTATTTGGCAGACAGGATTTAAATGATATAGCAGCAAACACGAAAGAATACACGGCATTATGTTTACATTCTTCTACATTTTTGCTGAGGCAGAGGTTTTGGTGCCAGTATTTATCTTTGTGCCTGTGTAGTGCTCATATATTCGACGGCAGAAGTTAGTTGTGGTGGCACCTACCAACATTTTTCAGAACTTCCGCTTACTTTGCACTCGATTCTAAGCCACAGGCGGTTTTTTGGATTACAAAAACCAGAAAAAAAGCGCGGCTTAGATTCGAGTAAATACGGTACCTGTTTACCAATCACTAGATAGGGATGATCAAAAAAATTATTTTCGAAATAACTCCCAAATACCCATTTTAATTTCATTCTCTCTTACACACAAGACTTTCAGTTTATGTAAATGATGCAAAAAGGTAATTGCATCTTGATGGCAGCACTTTAATTGTTGTTTGTAATCTCAAGAGGGGCTTCCCTGAGCACAGGTTCAGGTATGACAGACAGTATACTCATTGTAGATGTAAATCTCTTACTTGAGACAGGCAAGTCTTGAAGGTGCTGTGTTACTATGACCAACTTAATTCCTTCTTGTCTTTGATTTTTTTGTGAAACCTAATGTAACCAAAAGAGTGATATAATATACGTTGTACCAAGGTTATGTGAGCAACAAAGTGAACACAGGTGTTATATTCCCTTAAGGTGGAAATTTTCTGGACGTTTACAAGGGTTTAAAATTAATTTCTGCACAGAAACTTCTTTTAACTATGCACTTCCAATTACTACAGTACTCAAAATGAAACGTAATAGCTTACTTTCAATGCATTAGCAGCATGGACATAGTTTTAGATTTTGTATTTACCCATATTTTTCAATAATTTAGCTTCAAAATATTGTACATAGCATCTACGAAGTCATTTTCAATGTGTTCTAGCAGTTAAGTAGGTGCAATATGCACAATTTTTAGCATTTTTCGAAAACTTCAGCACCTCAGCTAGATTTCAGACACATGCTTATTTTTAAGCTTGGGCACACATTAACTTTTCATTTCAAATGATAACTGGAAAACTTCCAGAACTGCACAATCAGAAATATATCCCTACAAACATAAACTTCCAGAATATTTTCACACAGAGATAGATACATGTAATTTCAAAACTACTCACTGCAGGAAACTAGTGCCTCCTAGTTGTTTTATTGTGAAATGAATTCACCTATACCCACAAGCTTTTAAACATCTATTCCAGAAACGGACAATGAAGTGAAACTGACAAACATGAAACTGCAGGCGGAAAATCCCAGAAACCAGCCCAATGAAAAAACTTTTTCCTGTCACTTTTTTTTTTTTTTTTTAAAAAAAAAGAAAGAGTACACAGTATGGTGGGAGGACATAATGTAAAATAACAGCTGACAAAAATTGTGAATTATTTTGAGTATTATGCCATGTAATAATTGCTAAAACTTTCTCATTATGAAACATATGATTAAGTGTGTAGGAACCCCAAGGAAAATTGTATACTCCATATTCTCAAGTTTTTAACACAGTAAGAATACTTCAAAAAGAAAACTGATATATGTCTGTCTAATACGATCATGACGAGCAGTTAAAAATACTGTACACATTTTTTCAAATGTTTATTTTTCTTTATCATAATAAGCATTTATTAACAGTTATTACTAGCTACCTTAAACTGCACAATTTGAGTAAATACAGGATGCAACAAGATGTATTCCATAACAAACATGATTATTATTAAGCTAATGAGCTGCAATTAGAATAGCATGCATGAGGGAATGGCAAGTGTGACAACACAAGAATGAATACCGATTTACTATTCACACAATGGGAATTCAATCCTATAAGCATTCTAGGAATGATATACCAAAGATAAACAAGAATGGTGGAGGAAGCAAATATGACAAAGAAACACAAATTGAAACAAAAATGGTTCAAATGGCTCTAAGCACTATGGGACTTAACCAAACTGAAACCTAATGACAATGTCACTCCTCACACTGACATGATATGCACATTACAATTACACTACCAAAAGCTCCAAATAAAATGCGACAATGTTATGAACTTCACAGCAGAGAAATGTGCTACTACTTACAGGAAGCTGCAAACAAAAATGGCTCTTTGATGTTTTTACTTAAAACACTGTTGAATGATTTGTCTACACTCAATAGTATAACAAATGGACACAAAATTATGACCATACTGAAAAGTACTTGGAAGAACTGAAGAAAGAAAAATGACTAAGTAAATGACAGCCACGCATGCATATCTGAATTATAAGAGACAATAAACAAGACAAATACGTCATTGTCATGCTATGGTGTTAATAATGAAAAATCCACAAACTTTCTAAAATGCAATACTTCTAAAACTAATTAAAGCCAATAAATGATCTGTCAGTTCAGCCATTATTGTACGATCTACTTGCTGTTTTCAGAAATGAGCAGCACTGTCTGTCATACCTTTTCTGAAAGTATCCTGGCAAAATGAAGTGCGAAGATACAAAGCACTTAGTCATCAAAGTGAAAAATCTTCAATGTGCTGTAATAAAGTAGTTTGATCAGGTATGGAAACAAGTGACAGTACTGAGAAAGTCAGTAACAATGCTGATACGTATTTGTCGGCTCTCTGAAATGAGGGTTGTGGCCAAAAAAATGAGAAAAGTGTTTAATAATCTAGTACACAATCCAGTGAGACAGCACAAAACATTTGCAGGCAAACATTATACCACAAAATGCTTCGAACTAAGTAGATACACAATGGTGGACCAATTAATAACACTCAGCAATTGATTCCAATAATGGTACTGTTTCTGCCACACTGAAATTAACTGTCATACATTTTGAGTCCATGACAAACATGACACTTGTTTTATTAAGTATATCTCTTACTGCTAAATAACACTGGAGTGTGTGTTACCTGTCAAGAAGTTTTTGAGTTCAAGAGGACAAGTCATAGGAAAGTGTTTGGCATGTACGTAAGAGATTGTACAGACTGTAACAGTTTCTACAGGCAATGGAAATACTCTGAAGATGGCTGCAATGATCATCATAATTTTTCACATTCTCAATGGGCATGCAGTTCTGATGACCAACAATTCCATCTCTGAGCTATGGCAGAGTACTCGAGCATACTGTATGATACACAAACTTTGTGGAAAAGTGTGAGCTTTCCGAGCCAGTGGTTCCACCCTCTGGCAGAAGGTTCAAATGGAGAGGAAGAAGGATGAAGGTGAAGAGTTCACGAACTTCACAAAATGGGAAGAGATATGGGAAAGTCCCATAGAATCCTGGGAGTCGGGGAGACTTACTGGACAATATAAGATGGAAAGACTTGCTATTGGTACCAATACCACACGAAATTTGAAAACTTAAGAACTGAAAGGTGGAAGGTAGCATAATAAGCAAGACGGAAATTACGGAAAAAACATTGTGAACAGTCAATAACAGCACAAAGCAAAGTGCAATTTATGTATATAGACAACAAGGGGGTGGGCGAGGGGGACACAGTTTAGATAATAAACACTAAAAACATCAATAAATATATAAAGGAGTTAGAAAAAGGAATAATTGTGAAAAGGAATGCTGAGACAAGAGAAATTAATGCAAGTTCAGGACAGGAATGTGGTGCGAACCGAGTACATATTGCAAAGCCAGTTCCCAGCAGTTATGACGGTAGCAGTACAGAGAATGCAGATGGGATGTGTGGTGAAACAGGAACAGAGTTCATGACTGTCATATTGTAGAGTGTGCCCTGCAACAGGATACTGTGTTCTGTCACCATACACTCCGTGTCTGCACCCATTCATTCTTACTGGCTGTATACAGTAACAAGGGAGGGGGAATCCGGACTTTTCCCACCTGTCCTGGTTATAAACACACTTTTTCTCGAGTGGAAGTACACTATAACCCTGGTGAAACTACTTTTTTCCAAGTTAACTGACAACATAGTTTCCATCGGAGCTGTAAAACTTCTCAATCCTTTGAATGGTGAAGGTTTTATACACAGGCATACAACTTCCCGCACTTTAAGACATGAAATGCAGCGAAAGAGAAATAGAGTTTGCAGGGCAACACTTAATTTTTTGTCATTCCTAATCTCATAACCCCCCCCCCCCCCCCCCATGAACCATGGACCTTGCCGTTAGGGGGGAGGCTTGCATGCGTCAGCAATACATATAGCCGCACAATAGGTGCAACCACAATGGTGGGGTATCTGTTGAGAGGCCAGACAAATGAGTGGTTCCTGAAGAGGGGCAGCAGCCTTTTCAGTAGTTGCAGGGGCTGATCTAGCCCTGCTGTGATTATACTGTGAACAGCTGAAAGCAAGGGGAAACTACAGCCTGAGGGCAGGCAGCTTTACTGTATGGATAAATCATGATGGCATCCTCTTGGGTAAAATATTCCGGAAGTAAAATAGTCACCCATTCGGATCTTCGGGCAGGGACTACTCGGGAGCATGTTGTTATCAGGAGAAACCAAACTGGCGTTCTAAGGATTGGAGTGTGGAATGTCAGATCCCTTAATTGGGCAGGCAGGTTAGAAAATTTAAAAATCGAAATGGATGTGTTAAAGTTAAATATAGTGGGAATTCGTGAAGTTCGGTGGCAGAAGGAACAAGACTTCTGGTCAGGTGAATACAGGATTATAAAAACAAAATCAAATAGGGGTAATGCAGGAGTAGGTTTAATAATGAATTTTAAAAAAAGTAGGAGAGCGGGTCAGCTACCATGAACAGCATAGTCAACACATTATTGTTGGCAAGATAGACACGATACCCACGTCTACCACATTAGTACAAGGTTTATATGCCAAATAGCTCCGCAGACGAAGAAGAGATTGAAGAAATGTATGATGAGATAAAAGAAATTATTAGTTCTAAGTTTCATTTTTCTCATAATTTATTTTCTTTAAGTATACTTTCTTTTGTTAGATTACAAATAGCGAAGGGAGATGAAAATTTAATAGTCATGGGGGACTGGAATTCGACAGTAGGAAAAGGAGAAAGAAAAGTAGTAGGTGAATATGGAATGCGCATAAAGAATGAAAGAGGAAGCCGCCTGGTAGAATTTTGCACATAGAATAACTTAATCATAGCTAACACTTGGTTTAAGAATCATGAAAGAAGGCTGTATACATGGAAGAGGGCTGGGGACACTGGAAGGTTCCAGATACATTATATAGTGGTAAGACAGAAATTTAGTTATCAGGTTTTTAATTGTAAGACATTTCCAGGGGCAGATGTGGACTCTGACCACAATTTATTGGTTATGAACTGTAGACTATGACTGAAGAAACTGCAAAAAAGTGGGAATTTAAGGAGATGGGACCTGGATAAACTGAAACAATCAGAGGCTGTAGAAGGTTTCAGGGAGAGCATTATGGAACGATTGACAAGAACAGGGGAAAGAAATACAGTAGAAGAAGAATGTGTAGCTTTGAGAGATGAAATAGCGAAGGCAGCAGAGAACCAAGTAGGTAAAAAGACGAGGACTAGTAAAAATCTTTGGGTAACAGAAGAGATATTGACTTTAATTGATGAAAGGAGAAAATATAAAAATGCAGTCAATGAAGCAAGCAAGAAGGAATACAAACGTCTCAAAAATGAGATCAACAGGAAGTGCAAAATGGCTAAGCAGGGATGGCTAGAGGACAAATGTAAGGATGTAGAGGCATATATCACTAGGGGTAAGATATATACTGCCTACAGGAAAATTAAGGAGACCTTTGGAGAAAAGAGAACCACCTGTATGAATATGAAGAGATCAGATGGAAACCCAGTTCTAAGCAAAGAAGCGAAAGCAGAAAGGTGGAAGGAGTATGTACAGGGTCTATACAAGGGTGACGTACTTGAGGACAATATTATGGAAATGCGAGAGGATGTAGCTGAAGACGAAACAGGAGATATGATACTGCACGTAGAATTTGACAGAGCACTGAAAGTAGGAAACAAGGCCCCAGGAGTAGACAACATTCCATTAGACCTATTGATAGCCTTGGGAGAGCCAGCAATGACAAAACTCTGCCATCTGGTGAGCAAGATGTACGAGACAGGTGAAATACCCTCAGACTTCAAGAAGAGTATAATTCCAATCCCAAAGAAAGAAGGTGTTGACAGGGGTGAAAATTACCAAATTATCAGTTAAATAAGTCACAGCTGCGAAATACTAACTGAAATTCTTTACAGACGAATGGAAAAACATGTATAAGGCAACCTTGGGGAAGATCAGTTTGGATTATGTAAAAATGTTGGAACATGTGAGCCAATACTGACCCAACAAATAAATTATCTCAGAAGATAAATTAAAGAAAGACAAAAAGTAGTTTACGAAGAGGCAAACCTACCTTTTTTGCATTTGCAGACTTACAGAAAGCTTTTGACAATGTTGAATGGAATATTCTCCTTCAAATACTGAAGGTGGCAGGGGTAAAATACAGTGAGTGAAAGGCTATTTACAACTTGTACGGAAACCAGAGGGCAGTTATAAGAGTTGAGGGGCATGAAAGGGAAGCAGTGGTTGGGAAGGGAATGTGACAGGGTTGAAGTCTATCCGCAATGTTATTCAATTTGTATATTGAGCAAGCAGTAAAGGAAACAAAAGAAAAATCTGGTGCAGGAATTAAAATCTATGGAGAAGAAATAAAAATTTTGAGGTTTGCTGATGACATTGTAATTCTGTCAGAGGCAGAAAAGGACCTGGAAGAGCATTTGAACGGAATGGACAGTGTCTTGAAAGGAGGATATAGGATGAACATCAACAAAAGCAAACCGAGGATCGTGGAATGAAGTGAAATTAAATCAGGTGATGCTGAGGGAATTAGATTAGGAAATGAGACACTGAAAGTAGTAAATGAGTTTATGAGTTTTGCTGTTAGGAGAGCAAAATAACTGACGATGGTTGAAGTAGAGGATATAAAATGTAAACTGACAATGGCAAGGAAAGTGTTTCTGAAGAAGACAATTTGTTAACACCGAGTATAGATTTAAGTGTCAGGTAGTGTTTTGTAAAAGTACAAGGTCTCCTATTTTTCTGTAAGTCCAGAACTCTGTGTGGCATTTGGTCACACTGTTATGAAAAGTGCTTCACGTGCTGTGTGACACGTTGTCTTGGCTTGGTAGCTTGAACGCAAAGGGCACTGCGCCGTTTGAAATCCATCGCCAATTGACGGAAATGTATGGTGATTCATGCATGGATGTCAAAAATGTTCCTAGGTGGTGTAGAGAGTTTGCAGCTGGTTGGACCAAAACTCACGGCGAACAAAGGAGCAGAAGAATGTCAATTTCTAGGAAACGGTGTTGAAGGCTGAGCAAAGCATGTGTGAAGATCGGCGGATCACCCTGGATGATCTCTGCACATTGATTCCTGAGGTTTCCCAAAGCACCGCTCACAGAATTTTAACGGAAACATTGAACTACCAGAAGGTGTGCGCAAGATGGGTGCCACGGATGCTGACTGAAGACCACAAGCGGCAACGAGATGATGTTTCCCGTGCATTTCTTCATTGCCTTGCAGCAGAACAGGACAACTTTCTGGACTCAATTGTCACGGATGACGAAACCTGGGCATACTACTTTACATCTGAAACCAAGCAACAATCGCACGAGTGTCGGCATCCTTCTTCACCAAAGCTGCGGAAAATCAAACAAACACAATCTGTCAGTAAAGTCATGACAACCGCTTTTTGGGATTGGAAAGGGGTATTGTTGGTCAACTTTATGCCCACTGGAACCACAATTAATGCTGACAGGTATTGTGAGACTCTGAAAAAACTCAAACGGGCAATTCAGAACGAGAGAAGAGGAACATTGAGCAAGGGCGTACACATTCTTCATGACAATGCTTGCCCACACATTGCTTGGCAAACTGCTGCTCTTCTGCAACAGTTTCAGTGGAACATAATCACCCACCCACCCACCCTATAGTCCTGACTTGGCGCCCACTGACTATCACCTGTTCCCTAAGTTAAAAGAAAGCAATTCAGCTCCGATGACGAGGTGAAAGAAAGAAGAGGTTCATAACTTTCTGAATAGCATGGCGGCGAGCTGGTATGAGATGGGCATACAAAAACTACCACAGCGTCTACAAAAATGCAACGACAGAAATGGTGACTATGTTGCAAAATAGTTAAGCGTTCAAGCTGTAAACTGATGTAAACCATTGTAGAAAAAACAGGTCTATGTAGTTATAAAAAAAATAGGAGACCTTACTTTTGGGATTACCCTCGTATTTTTATGGAGTGTAGCCATGTATGGAAGTGAAACATGGATGATAAATAAATAAGAAGAGAATAGAAGCTTTCAAAATGTGGTGGTACAGAAGAATGCTGAAGATTAGATAGGATGAAGTAGCATAGATAGCTGCATCAAACCAGTCTCTGGACTGATAGCAACAACGACGACAACAACAACAACAATAATCTCTGGCAATGCTGAGATAAGCGCCAGATTGGGTAATTGTTTCTGCTACTGGATAAGCGCCACATTGGACCATTGTTTCTGCTACTGACTTTCCCGAGAACAATATATACGTTTGGAAAACTACTGTTGCCACTAATATTTCTTGTGTTTGTTTTATGCCACCCAAAGTGAACACTACTGAGAATAATTACCTTCACCATACACCATGACTCACATGCTTCAAAATTATGCTACTGGCTGGAGGTTATCTGGTACACTCCCCCCTACCACTGCACACCATCCCATCTCCCACATTCTTATGTGCACACCACTATTGTGCTGGTGTGGCAGAAGAACATAATGCATGAAGTCTGGAAGCAGCCTACATCCAGCAATGGCTGTCAAAAGTAAATTATGATGATTACAGTTTTTAATCTTCATCATTCATTCATTCAAGACCCATTATTATGGGACATTCATCTGTTTGCTCAAATTGACCAATTCTGAATGATCAATATTTCAGTTCTGATGTTCACTCTGAACTGAAACACTGTCTTTGAACAAGTTATATGCAAGGTGCAGCATTATGGGAAAGATGTGCTACTTTACTCTAAGGGACAGAAGCATTACTTTGTACTAAGGGAAAGATGCATTACTTTGCTCACCTGTTGAATTATCTCAAAAAGATTTGTATAACTTACTTTGACAAAACTAGTAAAATTTTTTGCTGTGTGTTACTGATTAATCCAACCACATATTTATACTTCATCTGTTGAGCGAAACCTAAGACTACAATGCGCTACTCTACAGACACTGTAAGCAGACGATTCTTCCAACACGGAACTGGCGAGATCTTGTCAGGACAATCAGTACTATAAATTCCACAAGTCTTTTCAAACTTTGCAGGTTCTTCCCACTAATTAAATGAAGATAAAAATTTCTTGAAATTCTTTAACATTGCAACGCATTTCTGCTGATTTGCAATTTGAGAGGACGTAACTGATGAACAGTTATCATTAACATCAGAATAAAGTTATCACAGCCCATAATGTTGTTACACATATACCATTGTATCATAAATGTACAGAGCCTGATACCTGTTGTTGTGAAGCAGGCAGAAGCTGCGGTGGCTGAGACATGGAGACAGGTGCAGGAAGACGCTGAACTGGCTGGGAGAGCTGCTCCACCGGCACAGCGTGAATGTACTGTGGTGGCGGAGGTGGAGGCGGAGGACCCCCGTGGCAAGCATTCTGATGCGCCAGGAGTTCATCTGCCGTTGCTAGCACCATACCCCCACAATCAGAGTGCGTGCACTTGTAGTGACATGCTCGGGTTCGGTGATCTTCCAAGGCAGAGTGATCGGGTGCACGCTCTCCACAGACATCACAGTAAAATGAGCCAGAAGACACCTGACTACTTCCGTCCCCAAGGCGTTCCAGTGAGATGTATTCTGACCCCAGACCGAGACTTTCCATACTCCCTGCTTCCGAAACAGCCACGGGAACTGCAGTTTTTTCTGCCGGTGGCTGCTCACACAAGAAGCCTCGCAGCAAGGGATCGGAGCTGTCACCTCCAGGTGGGACTCCCACCGCATCGGGAGGGGGACCACCCAGGCCCAGGATGGATCCAGCATTCTCGTCACCCTGCAGGTATGGTTGCAGCTGTGAAACGTTTTGTGCAGGTGCTATTAGTAAAATAATAAAGTAAACTGAATTGAAATAGGCATAACCACAGTCACGTACGTCACTGAGTGCCATGCACAAGAAAATGATGAAGCAAATTGCAAAGTAAAGTTGTAACCATAAACATAAAACTAGCAAAATCTCAGTACTGATTAAAAAAATTGAATCTGGTGTTGCAATGAAGCTAATAAATGTCAAACACAAAACAAATAAACAAAAATACACAAGAGTGATATGATCACAAAACATCACTATGTGTTTTCAAAAACAGAACATAATTAAAAGTACAGTATAACCCCAGTTTCATAACATTAACACTTTTCAATTTCCCATAACACAGCTACTGATTTAAGGTGAGCTCATTTTCATATAAATTTAATGAGGTCACATCCCAAAGAAAATCCGAGTCCATGGCATGTTATTTGCATGACACAACAAGTACACGGATCGGTGGTACGGAAAGGACCAAGGATCTAAAAGCATTAAGTTCAATTTCAGTCGGTCCTACGATTTGCACATCTTTTTTAATGTCTTTCACCCCTGAAAATGTTAATTAACTTGAAAAATTGTATGTTGTGTCTTGGTTTGGAACCTACATTTAACTGTAAGTTCTCCTACTGGCTACGTAAGTTAGGTCAAAGGTTGGAGTAAGGTAATGGCACACCACCTCCAAAAGGACTATGCCTAACAAAGCAGTGTGGTGCTCAAGCCAACCTTCAGGTTAATGACAGCTTTAGTTATGACAATATCCTGTTGAATAGCTACCAGTAAATCTAATCATCCAAATGACACAATTACAACTGCAAGCAAAAGACAAGACTGGCATAAACACAACTGGTAAACAATCAGGACAGCAGCCTGAAGCTTCACACACTACTAAAATCAAGAAAGTTTGGTGGAAACTAGTTTCAGAGCATCTGAACCGCCACAAATTCAAACAAGCTGGGACTAATCCTGGATTCTGTATAGATATCATTTAGCTTTAACCACCCACAGAAAACTTTGATATTAATGTATAGTGTCCAAACATTTGGAACACTGCTTGCCCAATCAATACTTGCTGCATCCCTGACTATAGCAATGAAGTCAAAAACCAGATCAAATACTTGTGTTTGCTGGGAGTGTGCCAAAGGGGAAGTGTGTCAAAATGAAACTGACTACAGGTATCCTGGTTGTGACAACTTTTTTTACAGCTGGATATCATACTGTAGAAAGTTATAATGTGTGTCACTAGCCCATTTCACGCAAGTTTTCCATAATGCTCTGTTTAATTCCAGAAGTGATAAAAAAAGATTAAAATCACAGTACAAACAGGTCTGGTGTATAAGGATGGCGGTCGAGTGGAGTCGAACCCATTTAACATAAAATTTTCCAGATGCAGATCAGCATCACATGCTAAAATAACTGTCACTACATACACTGCATATTGTATGTACCGGCAGTCCATCGATAGGGTTGCATTTGTTTCTTTAGCAGCAAGCAGTCACAGTTGCCTCAAAAAGGCAGTGCGTATAGAATGTTGGAAGCAGGACTGCTCATTGGAGTATGGAGTGTAACATGAAGCTAGAAAACAATTTGGGGGTTCATGCATGTGTGTGCTGGGCTATAGTACAGATGACAATTTAGTGCACAAATTAAGCCAAACTGTATGCGCTATAAACTTATACTCATACACATTTGCTGAACAATGTTGACCAAACCAAGAAAGCTGTAATTATGCTTACAAACAGACTGCCAGTCAATTGAAGTGAAAGTAACACCAATTTATGTACGAAAATAATCTGTGCAGCCCTGAGAAAGAACTGTTTTTGAATAGATCTGAATTTTTCCAAAATTTTGTTGTCTCTATAGGTATAGCAACAATTTATTCCCTCTGTGTCTAACTATACTCTGTGTTGAAACATTTCCGTGTATCTACAACAGTGCCATGGAAGATGCGAGAGACTGTGCTGGAGCTTCTGGTGACAGCACAGTCCACTGTCTTAAAGCATAAACTTGCAACCAACAACCATTATTCCAGATAGGCCATGTACAACTGTATGAATAAAACTGGATGTTTTGGAAAATGTAACTGTGGCTGTAAAGCCAGTTTTATTCATCCAGTGACAGTGATTTGTAAGACACTGGTCTACAGGCAAAAAATTTTATGTTAACTGACTGACATATATGATAACAGGTGGTGGTATGATTCAAGGAATTTTCCCCTTCACTGGTTAACATTGCTGAGTGCAGTTCCTTTAATTGAAGGCCTTCATTCCGGTTCTTCAGTGAATAATGAAATGGACACAGTGCCCATAACTTATTCTGGCAAAACAAACAAATTTTACAAAACGTTTAAAATTGTCTGCCTTCACTGAGACTGAATGGAGTTAATGTGCTTATCAGCAATGCTTGTCCACAGGCAGTGGATTTTCAATGTTTTCAGGCTTTCAAGAACTCGTTATGCTAGGCAAACACACAATGCCATGGATTTAAACATTCAGTCTCCTCAAATTTTCAGCAACTTCATGTTTACACAAATGAGAAATTTGATAGTGAGTTATGCAAACATTTGAATCAAAAAGTTCCCAGCAATTTCAACAAACTTAGGCTTTGTTTGCCTCCATGTATGCAGCATAACAACCTGTTAAATGTACGTGTGAGTGAGCAATATGAGTGTTTTGATCCACAAAGACAAACTACCCACTATTCTCACTACTGACATCCTCACTCATGGGGACCAGAAAATGTAGCATCTATTTTTGGCAAAATTCACTTTTTTTTTTTTGCTAATTTCACACCTATTATTTAATTCACATTTTTTGTCTGTAAATGATTAGACATGTACATTTAACAGGTTATTATGCTGCATACATGGAGGCAAACAAAGCCTAAGTTTGTTGAAATTGCTGGGAATTTTTTGATTCAAATGTTTGCTTTTGAAAAAAAAAAAAAAAAAAAAAAACCTTTTTCTTCTCCGAAACGGCCTTAGGTTTCTTCAACTGGTTGTTCTGAAGCTTTCAAAAATGACTGTTCTGTTGAAAAGCAACATTTTCCCACCAGTTAGCTGAATTCGTCTCCGATTTAGGGTGTTTCTGGACATTATTTGTCTTTTCTTGCCCAATTTGATGATTTCAAAATCTGCAGACTATTAATTTCAACCTTTCACGGTCATTCAGCGTAGAAGCAGAACTGAACATACGGTAACTCTATTATAACGGTAGGGGAAGAATTTCAGCGTAGTCAAAAATGTTACAGATTTTGCTTTCCAATCGCTATAGCAGCAGGTGGCCCTGAGTGTGAACAAAGTAGAATTCTGACCGCCAGATGTGAGAGGAGTGGTGAGTGGAAACGGCAGCCTACAGCAGAACTGAGATGATGTTACACTGATCACCAATCTCTTACGGTGTTGTAAGGGTCATAATCTAAATCCGTGATGGACCAGGATTAGTAGCTTCACATATTTCAAAATAAGAAAAGAGAACAATGAGCAATGCACGACACTAAGCAACTGGGAACAGGTACAGGCCAGACCTCTAGCAGTATTTGACAAAACCACAGTTAAAAACCTCAGTCACCCAATCTTCCATGTTAAAAGTGTCCAATTATACCAGCTTTTGAGCTTTATTTAACAAACGTACACGTTTCTTTGTTATAAAATTCTACATCCCACACCTGATTATTATGTACTATGCGGCATCTTAAATAGACCATTCAAGCACTCACAAGTGGCATGGCATCAGATCATTGAGCGTATTGGTATGTCGCCGCATTCATATACTTTTTATTTTGCACAGAGGTTTTTATGCACATTACTTTTTCAAACTGGGCTTTGCCAGATGGTTTACAACGTAAATTTTGTCACAAAATGAAGACTATAACAAAATCAAGACAATTTTTGAACTCTGAGTAAAAGCCCAGTGACATATCATGTTGATGATCTTGAAAGAGACCTCAAACATGCTTTGAAGACAAATAACATCATAATCATGAAAATCTTACTGCAAGTTAACAGAGTACTTTATGACCCTCTCCTATCATTAACTCATGCCTGGCTATCGATATATATACTTATGAAAAATGGACCTACCTCAAAGAGAGACACAACGTTAAATGAAAAATACAGAGTCCCTCATTCCTAGTTACAAAGACAATGGCAGTATTGTCAATATTTGTTTACAGATTGTAAAAACCAATCTCTCCTACGTTACATACAGAAAATCGAATGGACTCACAGTTAATAATTGTCAAATGCCTGTGGTTTAACTGCAATAAAGATGAACTTTTTTACATCCCCAAAGTTAAGTAGTATGTTTATCGTCATTAGAAAGTGACTGTTTCAGTTCTGTGACACAACTAGCGCCTACTCTGTGTTTCACAAAATTAGTAATGTATAATGGAGAGTTATCTACTACATAATCTTTTATAAGAGGGTTCTGCTACAAATTTGTCCCAGAATGTTTTAAAACAAACAAACAAAAAGCATTGTCAATAACGTAAATGCATCGACAGGATGCGTACACAGACAAGGAAAACAAATTTACGAATAAAAAAACATTTTTCCCCCACATGAAAATACGATTTTGCACATTACGTAACAATATACTTTCCCCTAGATCTATAAAACTTATTAATCTTTTAATTGGTAATAGTTTTCTACACCGGTGTAGAGCTTCCTGACACTTTAGGAACAAAAGCCAGCAAATAAAACAACATATTTTGGGAAGATCTTTGATGCGCAGCAACATATACACTGAATATTTTCATATTACAAAAGTACAAATACAAGTTCCACCAAACACAGCTTGTCAGTTTTCGAAGCACTGAAATTGAGATAGCCATGCGCTTTTGTCAGCCAATCATAGCTCACGTCACATGATCTCACCAGCCAACAGCTGGTATTCACAGCATAAGACATGTGATGTAGTCAGACACAGCAACATCATTGTGTTAAGTAGTGCAATCACACAACAGGGAAAGTTAATGGTTTAAATTAATTTATGTACAGTATAGCTACAAGAGAAACTAAGTTTTCACATACAGTATCGGTCTTTCTTGCATGTGTTAGCCTTTAAGATAAATCAAACACAAATATGCCAGTAGAATTATAAATAATGACATAAATGTATGGTCTTCTGGCCCTGAAATTTTTCTGTGGCTGGTCCTCAGAGTGCCAAATTTTGCACGAGGGCCAAACACACTGTCATTTAAGAAATTCATCGCATGTTCCTACACGTAACATAATTATTCTACATGGGTGGTCATCAAGGGCTTAAATTTTGCATGATAGTCAAATACACTGTGATTCACGAAATTCATCGCACATTCCTACACATAACATAATTAATCTTGTGCAAAAGGAAATTTACTTAGGAAGTAATGCTTCTCACACCACCATTCGCAGTATTTTCCCCACGACCAATTTACATAGTTGTAATGTCACGCTCACAGAAAGCAGTTCCTTTTATGAAGTATTGCACAGTCTTCGTCCTAAAGCCTTTGACATAGTTGCTGTCAGCAGACGCTGGTGTGCACACAGTGTTTTGTTGTTGTAAATGGCGCATTTTCTTTGCACTTTAAATTTTATTTGCTGTAGTATTATTCTGCAGTAAGCGCCTAAAGTAAAATTCTTGTAGGAGTGTCAGCTCTTATCAGTTGAAATTACAATTCAAAGAACCCCTCAGGGGCTTCCCACATTTGTCGGCTGCCCCAGGCATGTACACCCTCTCTGATATTCTTTTCATTCGTTCATTGAATTTTCATCTAGAAGACCAGTGATGAGTATTTGCTATGACAAAGTATGACACTCTTACAAAACAAAAACCACCATGACAGGTGTAAGAGTACTGTCTCAATGTTCAAAAAACATGATAAAACTCAGGTGACGGAGGGGAGAGGGGGAGGAGGGGAGAAGGATAAAAGATGGGAAGAGTGAGGGGTTGACAAAATGGATGAATATCCAATAAAAGAAAAATACCAGTATATCTTTCAACAGCTAGGTTCATTCTTTTGGGTAAGATGGAGACACGGTATTAAAAATGGGAAAAGGAGCAGAATGCTCATAGCCCAAGTTAAGGGAAACCACTGCAGCTAGCGGGAAAAATTAAGGACATAAGTGCCTGTGGGATGTTCCAGTAAGAGGACACAGTTCTAGAAATAGATGATACAGAATCAGTGGCTGTAGAAATATTGCCACTTCTCGACTATATTGTAACTGACCTGCCTGCTTGCTACTTTTCTTGAACCTCTTTTCTTTCCTCAGAAGAATTAAATTTAGATCTGGAACAATGTAATATTCAAAAATTTGAAAGCTTCCTACATTTGATGAATACATCAACTTATTCCGTCCCTTCAGTGTTGTATATAATCTTATTTCCGGAGGTAATGGCTTGATCACCACATCTCTTTATACTACATGTTTAAATTGGAGGCAATAATTCCTCTGGCCTGCTAACTAATTTGTTCACCAGTTTAAAGGGATAAACAGCTCTGCATGCAAACCAAACTACGGTCACAAAACCTGTGTTTTACTGCAGCATGATAAACCCCATAAAAAAAAGAAAAAATGAAACCAATAGCATCCAATTAGAAGATCAGAGTAAGTTTTTGGAGCTAGTTATTTCACCTCAATATCTTTGAATAATAACATGAAGCCCTATGAAATGGGATCCACTTTAAATCAACAGTGAGGAAAGACATTCCGATTTGCTAGAAGGGTTCTGGGCTGTCTCATATCTGCAAAAGCCAGATGAAAAGACTAACACAGCTGGTCATAAAGTACAAGTGCACCATTTTGCCTCCTTATCAACTAAGCATGATACAAATACTCACAGAACTTATGAAAATCTTTGGGAGAAAGGTGATAATGTTCTCCGAGAGATCTTTCATGCAGATGTGAAGAACCAGTATTCAAGGAAAGGAGTGCAGTAATTCTAGTGCTCCAATACCACACCTCACTAAAAGACCAACAACAAATAAGATAACAGGTATTTGTCCTCGTACTGAATTATATACCCATGAAGTACCTTCTGCCATACAATGTACAGTGGTTTGTAGGTATTCGTGTAATATAACATTAACAGTTGAAATGTAATGCATTACAATCATACTTCATAGTCCCAATCTAGCAAGTTTTTGCTACATTTCTACAAAACAATATGAAATTTTTAGCTTCTGTAAACAAAATCTCTTGCCAATTAAAAGTTTTCAAACCTCCTACATACCGAGATTTGAAGAAATGGAAGTACTGAGTTATTTGCTATTTCCACATACTAAAACAGACAATCCATTGGTCAAAGGGATGAACTTCAGTAGGATATTGCAGATTACAGTCAACACATTGGGCCACGGTTGAGAATGATGCTCCATTGCACAAGAAGGCGAAGTGGGACAAAACCAAATCCTTACAGGCTACCCCACAGTATATTGTAGTACCAGAAGTGCCAAAATGACAGTAAATTAATTCAGCTAGTTTAAAGATTTCAAGGTTGGCAAGACATAATAAACAACGTAAAGTGAAAAAGAGAGGATTTTTTTTCCGACCAACAGCCATGTGGTCACGCATGTATAGGAGTGCAGTTTATCAGCTTTACTTTAGTAAGAAATACCTCAAAAACTACAACTGTCAGCCAATAAATATGTAGAAATAAACTAAAAATCCATATTCAAGCAGAAACAAAAGTTTAAAAAAGAGATTGGAAGAAACTTTTGAATAAAAGTACATGCTGACACACAATAACAAAGAGAAAAACACAACTAAATGTAATATTTCGTAATTTACCTGCATCATTCCCTGCTGGCCTTGCTCCGGAAGCATAAGTGGATCCCTCTCTTCCTGTGGCTGTGAATTAGAAGAGAGGCTTTCCATACCAGTGGAGGACACATCTGCCCAAGAAAAATTAGAATTGGTATGGTGACTGTCTTCATTAACAAGGCTTGGTGGGCCTTCTCTACAGTTCGAATTTTCTTCGGAAACAGTGTCACGATGGCTGTCACCACTATTTGTTGCATCACCATCACAATGTTGTGAAAGGTGCTGCTCTCCATCTGGTAAGTTTGGTGAGGTACTAGGAAAATCTGGAGAACATGACTGTGTATGGTCAACCAGTGCCCCATTATTTACTTGTACCATATTAGGAGAAAACGATCCTTCTGGTGGTACAAAATCGTCAGTTTCGGCCTCGTTGGACTCTTCGGTAGTGTTCCGTGTGGATGTGTCCTGCGCTGTCCCTTCCTCCTCAGGACTCGCAGTTTCACTGCGAGCGTGTTGTGGTTCTTCTTGTGCCTGTTCAGCTCCTGAGCCTTGCTCAGGAGCAGGCACGTCTTCCCCTGGCCCCTCCACACCTGTGGGTGTTCAAATATTATAAGCTAAATACAGGAAAATAATATTGTACACGAGCAGTATTCTGTTCATACTACAGCAGTAATAATATAAGCGGTAATTACATTAATAATGATATTCATATGGCAACGTGAGCAGAGGATAAACTTTCAACAATGCATTTGTTGGTAGCAGAAAACAAAATTATTGAACCAGTACACAAAGAATTACACGTACCACTTTTTCATCGTCTCGGAAGAACTTTCAAGAAAGATAATGGCATACATTATCTAAAACCACACTATATTACCGAGCAAGGTGGCACAGTGGTTAGCACACTGGATTCACAATCGGAAGAACAACGGTTCAAACCCACGCCCTGCCATCCTGATTTAGTTTTCCGTGATCTCCCTGAATTGCTTCAGGCAAATACCGAGGTGGTTCCTTCAAAAGCGCATGGCCAATTTCCTTCCCTAATCCAACGGGACTGATGACCTCGCTGTTTGCCCCCTCCCCCAATGTAATCATACCATATTTCAAAAAGCTATTTCATCAAATTGCATGAAACTTTCCCAAACCTTAATTCACAATTATGTTCTGAGAATGAACAACAAACAGATTTCACGTTATACCAGTACCAATATTTACCTGACACTGAATGTTTCTCCACTTCCTGGCTTGAAGGCTCCTGCTCCGTCTTTATGCGCTCAAGTGGACCACCGTTTAAAGCAAAGCATTCACCTGGACCTAAGAGAACTGTCCTTGGAGTGACGACTTCAAATGAACGCTCCTTGTTCCCAGATTCAGCAGAAAGCTTTAATGTAAGTTTAAGTGGAGAGTTCTTGCTTTTGATCTTTGGAACAATGTAGGAGCTGACGCTCTTTACAGGAGCTGGTTTACGTGGCGTGGTGACTGCTTTCCTTGAAACACTCCTCCTAAAATCTGAGCGACCCAGACGCTCTACCACTATAGATGGTGTACTGACATGTCTTAAAAGATGCTGCTCAAACTGGTAACGAGACTTGAAGTCCGTATAATTACATGCACGGCAGTAGAAACGACCAACACACTGTTCTTCTGCAGTATCTTCTCCCTCACTTACTCCACTGTCAGTGAACTGGTCTGAAGCAGCAACATCTGCAAAAAATTATTTTGTTGTTGTTAATAAGAAATGAGAATGAGATACTGAACATGTGTAATATCAATCAAAATAAATATCACATTTTATGTTATTTTAAGTATAAAGAAAAATTGTGTGTGTGTGTGTGTGTGTGTGCGCGCACGCGCGTAAACAACTTCAGTCACCTGTTCCGTAACTTTTTGACATTTATTTTGGTTTTTTGGGCACACTGATGCACCAACATAAACAGCATGAACTACATAAAGATAAAAAACTATTTACATAAAACCCAGAACAGCATTCTATACAATTTAACTTCATTGTGCTTGTATATTAACACAGAAATGTTAAGCATGCATAACCTTGGAAGTATAATGAAACCACTTTGCATTGTTTGACCATCTCACAGAGCATATATATATATTTGGTCTTTAAATATGTCTGCTTGTGTCTGTATGTGTGGATGGATATGTGCGTGTGTGCGAGTGTATACCTGTCCTTTTTTCCCCCCTAAGGTAAGTCTTTCCGCTCCCGGGATTGGAATGACTCCTTACCCTCTCCCTTAAAACCCACTTCCTTTCGTCTTCCCCTCTCCTTCCCTCTTTCCTGATGAGGCAACAGTTTGTTGCAAAAGCTTGAATTTTGTGTGTATGTTTGTGTTTGTTTGTGTGTCTATCGACCTGCCAGCGCTTTTGTTCGGTAAGTCACCTCATCTTTGTTTTTATATATAATTTTTCCCACGTGGAATGTTTCCTTCCATTATATATATATATATATATATTTCTTTTGTGTGTGTGTGTGTGTGTGTGTGTGTGTTCAGTTCAATCTCCATTAATGCGAGAAGTTCAATCCCCATTACTGTGAGAATTCTTTCCTAGTTGAGGCAAATGCATGTTTCCACTCATGAGGACAACCAAAATCTTACTATGACAACTTGGAAACGATAGGTTCCTATTCACCACTTAGAAGAAGTGAATTGCAGAGAGGCACAAAAAAAAAAATGCTAAAATATTAAGTTTTCGAATAAAGTCCTTCTTGCAAAATAGAACACACACACGAACACACGCCCCCCCCCCCCCACACACACACACACACTCTCTCTCTCACACACACACACACACACACACACACACACACACACACACACACACACACACACACACCGCCACTGCCTTTGAGTGCTGGCAGCAGTGGCTATGTTTGTCCGAGTTGTAATTTTTTTTGTGGTTTGTGTGTGTGTTTTCTACGTTGGAAGAAAGATTTATTCAAAAGATTAATATTTTAGCAGTCTTTTTTCACTTTGCCTGCCTGCGACTCAGTGCCTCCTCTATGTGATCAGTAGCAGTCAATCCTTTCCATATTCTTGTTATTCCATCCAGGACTTTTCATTGTTTGGAAGTTTTATTACAAGCACAAATAATGTTTCTCTTTTCAAAAGCAAACATAAATCTCTGCAAGAGTTTTGCCTGTGGAGATAACTCATTATCTGCACCTGCCAATGAGAGGCAAGTAAATTACAGTTTGTGAGTGGTTTTTCACTGAACTGAATCTCCTCTCCTGAAGACTACTAAAAGCATTAATTGTCAATCCTGTGGCTTCAGATGAAGTCTAATACCCTCCCTGTCTCATCAATCATTTTCACACATATTATGGTGTACTAAGTAATGAGACCTACATTTACAACTAGCAGCTTCCACTCTTAAAGGCCTTGCAGAATCACTGAGCTCTGATCAATGACAACAATTCATCAAATGAGAAAAATCCCAAACTTTTTGGTGTATGGTTGAGTTTGATGATCTGAAGTTACCAACAATTAACAAGTGCATATTATGCATCGACAGACATTCGCATCGTGGCTTTGGTTACCACTAAGCATAAATCACAAATTCACTTTGTGAAAGTAGGGCATTCTGTGTAACACACTAAATGATTACTCCCGCAGATTGGCATTAAGATTTCATAAGTTCAGATTATCCACAAGGTCTTCCAAGACCACCAAAGATGGCTCCTTTCTTTGATTTTACATTTGTTAGTTATATTTGGACCCATGTGAGCCAAAGATACTTGTTCTTGGAATGAGTCAGTGTGTAGTTTACAGAATGCTCATTTGAAAATTTATAAGACAAAGAGACTGAAGAATTAATGAGGCAAAAAAAAAAAAAAAAAAAAAAAAAAAAAAAAAAGTGAAATACTACACAAATAAGCAACACAGGGTCTAGTGCAGCAGGGGATACAACCCGTCGGCTTTGGACAAGGACGTCACAAGCCGCCAGAGAGCAGTTTACCATTTTCGCTTTTGCTGTTATGTTTCAGTTTCGTTTTTTTACTGATTGCTTAATAAAGTGGATCTGTTTATTCTATCTCGTGAGATTTTTTTAAAAAAAGCCAAAAAACACTTATCAGCCACTGAAGGAAGCTACAACACTAAGAAGAATCGCTTCTCGATTGGCCACTTGTGACGTCATTGTCCAAAGCCGACGGGTTGTATCCCCTGCTGCACTAGTCCCGCAACACATTACAGAGGAAAGTATCCAACTGCTATGAGGAACTTCTGTATACAACACCAGTGTGCCACAAAGAGATCTATCAACTTAAATTTTAAAGACTTTGGATCTTATAACACGTTTTCAGTTCTACTGGAAGCTTACTGAAAATTAAATCTTATGGGCAGCGTACACATTTCTCTACAATTATGACACACACACACACACACACACACACACACACACACACACACACACACACACACACTACTACCACACAACATTTTATGTAGGCCTAATGTCAAAGACTGAGCGAGGTGGCGCAGTGGTTAGACACTGGACTCGCATTCGGGAGGATGACGGTTCAATCCCACGTCCGGCCAGCCTGATTTAGGTTTTCCATGATTTCCCTAAATCACTCCAGGCAAATGCCGGGATGGTTCCTCTGAAAGGGCACGGCCGACTTCCTTCCCCATCCTTCCCTAATCCGATGAGACCGATGATCTCGCTGTCTGGTCTCCTTCCCCCAAACAACCCAACCCCAACCTAATGTCAAGCTCAACTGCAGTGAATTCTTTTGAGGCACTTCCCTGCCTGTTAAGATTTTTGATTGTCTTTAACTCTTTTAAAACTGTTTCATTTACAGTCACAATCTCCAACTATTCTGTCATAACTCTGCTTTTGATTTAACTTTCAGGCTCTCCAGAAGACTATCAAATTAGCATAACTCTCTTAACGTTGCTGTGCAGAAGCACTACCCATGATTAGCAAAGCATTTGCATTAGTTACCTAATACCTAATTCAACTAAAACCATAGCTATGAAACACTACAGAACAAACCGTCTCTTCACCTCTGTTTTAAGAAATAATAATTATGGCACACTGTTACCAAATGCTAGCTTCAAAAACATATCAGATAAAACTACATGTTGTGATGTGCCAACAAATGAACCCTGCACATAATGTATCTGGGGATGATACTGATTTTTCACTAGCACACTGTGTACCAGACCTGCTACAGTCTTTACACCATACCCACCAAGCATTTCTCGCATTTTTTCCTGTTTAAGATTGTACTGAGAACATCAATTATGGCAAATGGTGTACAAGCAATCCTAAATAAGGTCACAAAAAAATTTAGCTATAGTCTTGTTGAATGCACCAGCTTGTAACCATTACAATGTCTAGCAAATCCAATGAAAAGTGTGGATGACTCAAATGCAAAAAGATATAAGACTCTTCCAATAAAACTTGTAATTTCGTCCCATACAGGTTCAGCATTTTAAGTACTTGAAAAGGAGCACTACGTGATATTCTCATTTTACTATTTTACACACGCCCAAAAGTTTTACACCTTTTACATTATCTGCTAACAGTTTCCTCTTACCGCCTATACTACATAAACATATTTTTGAAATTATCAAGCCAAATGCATTTCACCTGAACACTTCAGCACTAACAACCAACACTAAACATCAATAATTATTTTCAATGGTGACAGTGCTACTCTCAGCTTAAAAACACTCGCATAACATGAAAGAACAGCATCCTTCAAACATATTAATGGTAGAACAAAAAGCCAGTCAAGTACCAAATGTTTACTTTTTCTTCATTCGATGACAGTTTCGAGCCGAGACTCATTTTCAAATCATCATAAGAAAAATGGCATTTCCAAAGATGTCAAAAAATATGCAATGAACATTTACAGAGCATACAGATAAAAATGCTGGAAATTCGTATTAATGGTGTTGCTCAGAAATGGAGCAAGGGTAACTCCACATGTGATACCGTACACTACCACTGATGGTGACTGACTAGACCTACAACAACTGATGCCAGCAAATATTTCCAACACAACAGAAAAGAAAACTACATTTCTAGTGATTGATGAAACAGAAGTAAAAGCACGACCAGCAAATAAATACTACACCACTTCTAATCACAAATACGAATATAAATAAACGAGGGAAAAGGGGAAGGAACGGGGGTGGCCACTGTCATGCTCAGACAGAAAAAAATTATTACAAGCTTACAACAACCATTTATGTGGTTACAATTATAGTTGTTTCTTCTAACAATCACAGATGCCATGTGAAATAAAGGATAGCTGTCAGTCATACAACTCGCAAAGGAAAAACGAAAATTAAATTCGAGAAACCAAGATTCAGGTTAAAACACGCGACCACCAATCAGAAGACTATGAGAATCAAGCATAACGCAAAATTTTGTAGTCGTGCTGAAAATTTGCCTGCACTAACACTACGGGCTTGTTTTAAGTTCACCAACGATTCTTTTACCATGCGAAGGGGATGCAATACTGCTGACATGCAATACTACTTCACCGGTGAACATACTGTTTTAATTAACTGCAGCCAGATATAACTATACTATTTGATTTACGTGTCTGTTGTCACATATACTCCAATGTTTCAGATTGTCACCTATCTACAGAAGTGGACGTTTTTTTGTTTCAAGAGGTTGTTTTCCCCCGAAGAGTGACTTTCTCAACGTTAACGCTGTACATGCCACATACGAAAATGTTCACTGATCTTCCCAATGAAACTACGCACTGTGTACATGTTAATCCCTGAAAAAGCAGCTAAGTATTTATTTTTAAATAATGATTTAAATACAATACCCTTACACATTCTAAACATAAGTGATCAATCCAACAAAGCTACGTTCATGCACTGTTGACGCGAGCCATTGTCAGTCTGCTACGTGAACATTTTTCCTTCTGTTTCCCCACAAATTAATTATTGATAATGCCGAGTACCGTACTGCAATCTTCGTGATTTTCATTGAATGTTTGATTCTGTTTATAGCTACGAACGAATCTCCGTTGGACTGTTCGGGAAAATTCGAATTAAAAAACAAAACAAGCTTTTAACCAGAAATAAACTACGATGATACCTCGTTAATCACTATTGCACTCGACCTTCTACAACGTAAACTACTCACCAGTTTTTGATGCTGCAGGTATGTTCATGGCAAGCCTCCTACAACAGTAAAAAATATATTAGAGAGATGACTGCATACTCACCAACTCGATAAGTATAATAAAGCACACTAAACATTTCAAAAGAAGGCTAATTAAACAATCACCCGTTGCCATCTTGACTGTATAAACATGATCTTCATTATTCCTAAATCGAAGCACTGCCTACATTTCTCTTGTGCCGGCATTTGAAGCAGTACTGTTACACACGTATACAACTACCACGTTCACTTCGGCACTGCGGCCGTCAACACTCATCTGGATCAGTTACCAATTGTTTACGTCAACAAATTCCTTATACAAGCCCAAACATCGTTCCTCAACTTACGCACGTCAATCATAAAGATGTAACAAACATGGTGGTTACATTCTTCCAATGGCGTTAATCTATGGAATAGCTATCTATTCTTAACATCGGAAGTTGCGAATGGTATATCTTCCGATAGTCGAACAACTTCATGAACAAACTACGAACGCTTTAACATGACAAAAAATAATAAAAAATGCGGGAAATATGAATATATGGAAAACTTACCACGTGACACCAAAACCATTTCCACATCGAAGCGCAAGAAATAAATTTGTAGTAATATGTACTAAAACGTTCACGCCGTAGTTAAAGAACTGACAACACTGTAAGTCTTACGTCACCGCTTCAGGATTAGTGTTTGTTAACGAGTGCTTAAGTAAGTACCTTGACTGATGAGTCACCGCCCACTACCACTTTCCACATACACTGAACTTATCCGCTCCTGTTCCTGAGTGTGTACTCCCATGAACCGTGGTGTACTGTGAAATGCGGCTGCAGCATGGGCTGCGGAGAGGGGGAAGTGAAAATGGTCTCTGCCTGTAAGGCCGAGATTGGCGTCACAGGCGCACCAAACACAGCCGTAGGAGCGGTAGCCAGAACCCGACTGAAGCCGAACGCCGCCATGTGCCGAGCGAACCCGAACCAAGCAGGATTTGTTGAAGACTTGGCAACAGCAGCAGCAGAGCGCCAGTTCTCTACTCCCCCCACCAGATGCACTCGTGGGTATACAGACCAAGGGAAACAGCTGTTAGTTAGCCATGAATAATTTCCAGACGACAAAAACGGAAGAGCGTTTACATAACACACATGTTGTTTTTCCTATAAGCTGCAACGAAGAGAACATCGGAAGACAGAAAAAGTGAGCTGAGGAACGAACTTCGTATCCCATTGCCAAATGGCAAATAATACGGCTGATTAAGCACAGCAGCACACGCGTGTGTTCCATTTATAAGAACGAGTTGGTGTTCTGATTAAGACTTCTATAACGGCAAGGACTGCCCTCAAATTACATTTCAGTCATTCTAATTTAAGTTTTCTATATCTTTTTCTAAATCTGCGCAGTCGAAAGGCAGACTTAACGAGGTGTGTCCGACTTATTCTACCATTCTTGCCTAAGCCGAGTTGGAGTTCCGTATCTAATGATTTCGACAGCGTCGAAAGATTATCCTCCCTGGCTCTCTTGATTCAATTACTGTACATGAAACGATTCGAGGTTTTGATTAGGTAACTAAATACTGCGTGCATACTATGACGACTGTTCCTGACCGATATTGTTCTCACGATTTACGGGAGAAATAAATGACATCAAGATAAATATTCAGAACCAAACTTATCTTTATTTGTGTATTACAAGGTTTACTAGCATCGCAACAAGAGTCACCGAAATGGAATGAAATGTCCTTACGATTTTCCATGATGTCGTTCCACAGTAGTCACACAAGTCAAAGCCTCCTCTGTTGTTTTCCATGTCCTTTCTGCATATACCATCTCATTCTCCCGCTTACGCGTAAATATTGACACCTCTGTCTGCGCCACCCTCCCCCCTCGCGCCTGCTCCCACGATAACTACCGTAATTATAAACATCACTTTCAGTTTCTCGTGGACTTGGCAAGTTGCCCGTCCGCTTCCCTCCCCTCCCGCCAGCCTATCAACTACCTCCCCTCGCTCATAATAGAAGGGATACCGGTTGCTAGGCAACCACTAACGAGATTCTACTGCCGCTCAGCGCATAAACGTACCAAGCGCCTCCGCCCAACGTTGCTTCAATGCAGCAAACGCATAAAGAAATAATGAAACAGCGCCCAATAAAGAGAGAGCTGTCACTGCACTGGCGCAATAAATATGAGTTTTTGGTCTCGTTGACAGAGGTTCTTTCTTTCATTGGAAAACATTGAGTGGATTAATTAGCCCGATACCGGCAGTGCTTGGTTTTGCACTTGGAGGAACGTGATCGGCAGGGTTCAAAGACACCCGTTAAGGGGAACCGGAATCTGGACATGGAGCCGTGCAACATGGCAGGTATCTTCTTTCTATTGCCCCCCTAATTTTAGAAACAAGTAATAAATACTAGCGATGAGCAGGAGACACAAGAAGAATGGCGTATTTCGTTCTGTAGATCTATCGACATCGACGGTGTACATCTAAAGCTATACCAATCGGATCACTGTAAAATATGTGGCGAAATGCACCTTATACCATACAACGTAATAAGATTCTGTTCCATTCCATTGATGGATAGAATTTGGATGAATGCAGGAGCTATATTTCGTGCTTTTTATGCATTTGCCAGTGATGAATGGCATTTGACAGTGTAGGAATTACATTTAGTAACATTATTTTGACTATGCCTGCAGTGGTATAAATGATTTTTTCACGAGATGGCAAGCACCTTTTTTATGCATCTGTGAGTTACTTTTTTAACTGTACATGCAGTGCTGTAAAATAATTTTTCGTGACATGGCATACAACTTTTTTATGCATCTGCAAGTTAATTTTTTTTTCTTCATTCCTTTGACAATCTCCAGAATGTCAAACAAACCTTTGCTGCCCTTTGTTGTGTATGATGTTCTACATGCCCCACTAGTAAAAACTTGGATAGCACTGTACAAAAGTTTACGCAATTTCGTTTGTAAATGAAGAGTAGTTTTATAGTATCGTACCAACGGAAAGTTCATAATTTTTATGTTTTTCACATTTTCTATGGTTGGCTGGGGCTGGAGGACAAAATGTAAAATAACTCAGAAAAATCATAGTGATAGAGGAAGAAAAATCTCCTACAAAATAAAAAAAATGGATGCTATGACTGGAGCACCACACACCAAAAACAAGGAAGGTAACACTGATCAATAGAACTGTAGTACTGGTACCATCACATTGCAAATTCATGAACTGAACCATCATATACAACACCATACAAAGAATATGAACTACATTAAAGGAGAAAGATGCAACAATTAGCAACTTCAAAATTTGCACAAATAGAAAAGAAACCAACATAGACTTCACGGAGAGTACAAGCAGCTCCCTATTATTTAGCAAAATATTTTTTATTGTGCAGCCAATGAAAGAGAAGAGGTACAAGATAAAAAATATTGAATACAATTTATCACACGTTAGTCTACAGCTCCAGCAGATTTACAACAACTTAGGAGTCATCAAAAAGAAAATAACATTTAAATATTGTACCAAAACATTAAATACCTAGCAACTAAAAACTTGAAGAGCTTCTTAGTGAAATACAACCAGATGCATTATGCTTTATAGACTATATGTTAAATGAAGCAGAACTTTGCAATCTAATAATAAGAGACTGTGATCTGACTACTTATTTCTGCTGACTAAAATATAAAGGTACAGATGTTGTGCAAACTAAAGTATAAAGGTACAGCTGTTGCTATATACAAGAAGAAGATTGATAGTCTACAGGATACTGAATGCTGGAAATATATAAATCTTCCAGCATGCATCAGAAAAGATTATGAAATTACTGGAATAATGAGTGAAGAACTAACAACTTTCTGAGTACACACGTCACCAGGTGGTAACATAGCAACATTTCTGAAAAAGGTAACGAAATTATTACTGAAGTTTACAACAAAGGATGTAACAAGTGGAGACTACAACACAGATATGGGTAAGGAATCAAAACACAAAAAATAATTAAAAGAAATAGTATTACAGTGTAATATAAAAAAATAAGAAATGTACCTGCAAGAATGACTGATTAGAGTCAGACTGTCATTTAACGTTATCATTAATATTGAAAATAGTGAATGTGAAGCAAAAGTTCTGTAAGCAGCAATCTCTGACCATCAAGGGTAATGTTACATATCTACAAAAACAGAAGCTCAAAAGCAGAATTAAAGCGAGATACAAGAGAAGTCAAGATCGTAAATCTAAAAAACACAAACATTTTAAAAATAACGTTGAGGAAAGAAGATAGGACTGAAACAATGCAAGCACAAGCATGAATGAGATGTATGATCCCTTTATTAATACACTAATACATCACTTCAATTCAGTCTATCCCAAAATGACCTATCAAATCGAGTAATGTCTCAACTGGCAATGGATTACCAAATAAATAATTGAACTCAGGATTAGAGTGAAGGAACTCTAACAGGGAACATGGGAGACATATAAACAGTACCAGAAATCAGGCAATCAATAACAGAAGCAAAAGTCAGTTCAATAAATGCAGCCATACAAATTCAAACCACAAAAGTGAAACACAATGACACATAATAACACTTGAAGATGTAGCCAAAAGAGTGTATGTACCTGAATTTTATTAAGTGATAACTGAAAACATTACAACTACAGACAGAACAAGCATTTCACCTCACCTGGGCAGCCATCCTACCCAATGGTCTTGGAACCAGTAACAGAACTCAAGAAATAATTCAGAAATTAAAATCCATGACGTCTGCTGGAGATAATGAAATATGAAATCATTGAATAAAATATGTGAATGAAGAAATAATTGAATCCCTTTTGCATATAGCAAACAGCTCATTCAGGGAAGGAGTATTTTCATAAAAATTAAAAATAAGAAAAGTAGTATCAATAAGAAATGTGACAAAGATAACACGAATAACCACAGACCATTATCTTTAATCTTTGATTTCTCAAAACTACTAGAGATGCTCGTGTATAGTAGGATGGCCACATTTCTCAAGAAAAATAAGATTCTGATTCCAGCAGAACATGGTTTCCAAAAAGGAAACTCTATAGAAGCCACTATCTCAAGTCTAACAGAATCTGTTATAGATGCATTAGACAAAGGAAACTCTGTATCTGCTGTGTTTCCTGATTTGTCTAAAGCTTTGGACACAGTCATCCATACAGCACTAACTGAAAAACTATGGCACATGTAGACTTACTGTGCAATGGATAAAATAATATGTTGGTAACAGAAAGCAATATGTGACAGAATCTGGATGCAGATCTGATATCAGAAATATGAAGTGCAGTGTACTCCAAGAGTCTGTACTTAGCCCACTTCTGTTCAACCTATATATATATTTGTATTATGTATTATGAAGAAAGGCCGTTAGGGCCATTTTGAGCTAAAAAACAGAGTAATGCAGAACTGCCTTCTGTACTATAAAAATATTGATGTCTCTAGCCATGTACATGTATTTAACTATAATTCATTAATCAAAGGCAGTATATTACTAGAAAAATTGCAGTTGCTCATTCATATGACTACAAGAAATAAAGGTTGGTGAGAAGTATACCACATAGACTGCAAACTGCTGAAAAAGGCCCTCGATATTTGGTTGTATGACTGGTAAAGCCTCTTTTTAAGAGTCTACAGGATAGTATGAGGGAAAGGACATTGCAAACCTTATAAAGGATTATATGATGGAAAAAGAATTTTATATTGCAGAAGAATATCTGTGTAAGGGATCAGGAAAGCTGTTATTACTTGTAAGAATGTGCTGTGAATCAATTGAAAATATTGTAGTATGATGTGTGTAAACAACTTGTAGTTTGTGGTTTTATATTGTAATAGATAGGCTAAATATTTTAAGACTTTAGGCCAAGTTGACCTCTTATATATTACAAGCACAGATTCTCTACATAATGTAATCAAATGAGGCCAAGTTGACCTCTTATATATTACAAGCACAGATTCTCTACATAATGTAATCAAATGGGACCAAATAAAAATCAATCAATCAGTCCATCAATCAATCAGTCCATCAATCAATCATCTGGGCAAAATTTTGGTTCTGCCAGAAACACAAATGGTGATTCTTTCATTTAGGTCTGTATATAGTATCTCCTGCTATTAATAAACCTGTAGTAGATAATTACGCATAAGGAGATGACACAGATGAAGAAAGAAACGACGAGCATTTCTGAAGCACCATATTTTTTAGTGACTGACTGTAGATCTGAAGATACTGAAGGTATTTTCCCAGTAGTTGGAGAAAGAAGACCACCCATCTCTCTCCACTATGTCCAGATGGTTCACAGAAATTCAGATCTGTGACTTCAGCTTTCAGAGAACTTCTTCTTAGGATGTCTTCATGTAAGTTACATTTAAAAGAGTGTGGCTGTAATACCATGTACACTATTGAGGCTATTTTCTTTTGATTTGGTTCAGGTAATTGTGTTTTTTCCTAGTTATATTTTATTACACCTGCACTAATTGAGACAGCTTAAAAACAGCAAGTTAGAATTAGAGTATTTTGTACTACATGCAGATATATTTCTGTGCCACTCAAATTTTAAAATTCCGAAATCACTAAAATTCAAGACTTGCCATCTTAAACAAAGTAATATTGTAAAGGTATTTCTTCTAACTCCAGTAAATGTGATTATTCGAAGAAATCATGGAAATTCTGAAATTTTAATGTTTGTGATAATAGCTTTAATATGTAGGCCTCTGTGGATAATGTCCTTAATGAAAGTTATTCACTTGAAGTATGTGGCAGCAAACAGTTTAAATTTCATTCACTAATTTTGCAAAGTATCTTCAGCTATGAATCAAAATCAAACTCTCAATGTATTATCAATGTGTTTGCAATGAGTGTTTCATTCAATATTCACCTTTCATTAAATTGTCAGTAATGAGATGGTTAATAATTTTGCAAATATTAATGTGTCCCACAGAACTGCTAGTAGGAAACATACACTCACATTGGAAATAACAACAACAATGGAATGAACTAATTAATACAACACCAATCATGAAATATAAAACTTAATGTGATTATGAAGCTAAAATCTTGAAAAAGTATTTAAAAGGAGAGTGTTAGTGTTCATACCTGTGTTAATAAGGGGAGGTTGATGGACGAAAATACAGGTGGTGAGGCAAACATGGATACATTCTAGTATTTGCTCAAAATATCTTGTCTTCAAGAGCTACACTACTGTTCTAAAGTACCGCCCACTCTTGATTGCACGATTGCAATGATGTTCTTTTGTCATTTACACATCTTCTAGCAGAAATGTACATGTATTTACTTTTTTTGTGGGGTGCCTTGCTACAATGCCTAGCAGGAATGTGATCTCATACTGCCAATTATTGCCTCAGAAGTGTTCTGTGTTAACTGAGGTTTGGCGTTTGCTAACTATGGCCTGCTGAAAGTATTGCAGAATTTTTTAAATTTTCTTCCTTCTGTGCATACATGCATTTACTGCCATGGTGAAAACTCATGAATTAACCCCAAGAAAGAAAAATGGCATTGAGGTTCTAAACAAGGAAAGCTTAAACAATACTAAAACTGCAAAGAGATTCAATAGTTTGAGATCAGCTGTTAGTCGAAATCTGCAGAAGCTGATGGCCAAAGGACATATGGAAAATTTACCATGAAGTTGGCACCCACGCATTTCTTTGTCCTGAGAGAACAGAATACTTCGATTAAGACAGAAAAACAAGAGTGCTACTTCAGTTGAACTGGCAAAAGCATGGCAAGAGGCAATGGGAGTTAATTCTAGCTCATCACTTGTTAGGAAAAGATTCTGTGTAATGGGAATGAAGGCTAGAGTTGGCAAGAGAAGCAATTTTTTTAGTGCTGAAATGAGGAAAAAGGTTCTTGCATGGGCCAGACTGCACTTAAGCTGGACAAAGAGCAGTGGAGAGTTCTGGGATTTTCAGATGGAATCCCATTTTGCATGCAGAGTGAAAGACCACAGCTCATTAGCTGTGAACCCAATAAAAGGACAGACCCTGACAACCTTATGCAAACCATGAAACATGCTCCATCAGTAATGGTGTGGAGAGCAATGACATACCAAGATGTTGGAAGGTTGTACTTTGTTCAGGGAATAATTAACAGTGATTCGGCACCCAGTGATATGCACTGCGTCTGATGTTTTCCCAGATGTCCAGTGGGTTTTCCAACTGGTTGGTTGGTTGTTTCGGAGAAGGAGACCAAACAGCGAGGTCATTGGTCTCATCGGATTAGGGAAGGAAGGGAAAGGAAGTCGGCCATGCCCTTTGAAAGGAACCATCCTGGCATTTGCCTGGAGCGATTGAGGGAAATCACGGAAAACCTAAATCAGGATGGCCGGATGCGGGATTGAACCATCGTCCTCCCGAATGCGAGTCCAGTGTCTAACCACTGCGCCACCTCACTCGTTTTCCAACTGGATCTGGCTCCATGTCGCACATGAAAAAGGTGAGTTTTGGTTATTTTATCTTTGTACTACAATTTCCAGGCTTGCTGCTGTAACATATCGGCCAACTCTATCATTTCGGATTCGTTCTGTCATGAGTAAAGTGAGTATCAGAGAACTTCCATGGCCGCGAAATTCGCTAGATCTTAATCAAATTGAGAATTTGTAGTAACTGGTTGGGAAAGAGGTTCAGAAGAAGAAGGCTACAACAAAATAGGAGCAGTTGGAGGTGACATGGCATGCCACTGCACAGACATGAACGTCCTATTGGTATATTTCTTCGAATTAAAATATTAGAAACAATTTGTCCTTCATCATAATGTTCACTCTCACTTGTAGACTACCCTTCTTTAATAAATATTTGAAATTTGAAAGACTAATGGGTTTTTTGAAGTCCTGTATCAAAATTCTCAGGGACGTATAGTACTTTAGAACAGCAGTGTATATGTATTTGTCAGACACTAAAGAAGTTAAACCAATTTACGAAAAAAACTTGTCTCTGATGTAGACGAGTTGTGGTTAATTTAATATACTATCACAGTCTACTGACTTAGAAGGAAATATGTAATATTTTCTGCATAAATAGACATTAAAAATCCATAGAGCACTTTGGTCTGGAGTTTAGCTACTTTGACTACAAATCCAAACTACTGAGTCGCTGATTCAGTCTCAACCATTATTTTTCGAATAATATGTGTCATTGTGTGTGAAAACTTGTGATACAAGGAGTGACCCACTTTCTGTCAACAGCCTTGTCAAAAGAATGTGAAGGAGAAAACAGATGATCAGATCAGCTTCTTGCCCTTGGGGCAGAAAACTGTGCCTAAAGCAGGAAGGTGAAACAGATATTTGGAATTCTGCCATAGGTCACAAACACTTTTTCTTCAAGATTACAATACTAAAAGACATGTGAGGAATAGGCTGTGATTCACAAAGAGATATCAACTGTACTATATCATGATTCTTAAAACATTTAGGAATAAAATTAGGGCCTGTGAAGTGTACTTCATTCCAGATGCTCAAGCTACAACCCAGTAGTAATGAACAGCAGACTGAAATTCAAGAAGAAAACGAAAAAAATGTATATTATATGATGAAATGGAATTCTGAAAATTAATGACAGACTGACAAAAAGATGATATTCTCTGAGGCAATAATGACTGCTCTACGTAAAAACTTAGTGATTAATTCAAAAGGAGAGCAGTACAAATTAATAAAGAATAAAAGAATTACAAAAGGACACTACATAAAGGAACCTAGTGGGTGGAAGAAGAAAATGTATGAATCTTAGGAATTAGAGAGGATACCAGAATGGGTGAGAGAAACATGTAAAGATATCGAAAAAGATAAAATCTAGGATAATTCGACACAACATATAGGAAAATTAAATATAACTTTGGAGAAGTAATATGTCAGGTCTTACATGACCTGTGAAATTATGATGGAAAACCGCTTTAAATGCAGAAGAAATGGTAGACTGATGACAAGCATACATCAAATTCAATGTTCTGCACAATGAAGTGGAATTGTTCTGAAGTGTTGTGGGAGAGGGAAGTTGATGTGAAAGAAATAGGTGATCCAGTAATACGGTGACGGTTCGACAGAGCACTGAATGATGTGAGGTTAAACAAGTAAGCACCTGTCGATGACATACCTTCAAAGGTAGTGGAAATGCGAGAGCTAGGCTATAGGAACTGGGATGTAATTTGAGATCTGTGAAACAGATGACAGTGCAAGAGCGCTGGAACAGAATTATCATCACGTTACCAAAGAAGATGCATGATAGAAAAATCTGTAACTATTGGATGATAATTCTGACTAGTAAACATCTGAACTGCTATCAGAATAATATGTATAAAAATAAACTTACCACACAGCTGACACATTAAGTTGCAGAGAGGCACGATTAAAAGACACTTACACATTAACTTTTGGCCACAGCCCTTGTCAGAAAAAGAAAGAGAAACCTACACCATTCATTCACACAAGCAAGTATATCTCACACACACATGACCACCAGCTCTAGCAGCTTGGACCACAATGTCGTTAGGCAAGTGTGTTTCTCTTTTTTCTGACACAAGCTGTGGCCGAAAGCTAATGTGTAAGTGTCATTTAACTGTGTCTGTCTGCAACTTAATGTGCCATCTTTGCAGTAAATACCAATCTATCTTTTCCTTACATTGTTAACATTCGAATCTGGAGTTTCAGCTGTTTGTATTGAAAGCAAAAATGAAGACATAGTAAAGAAAGATCGGTTTGGTTTACGGAGGAAAAGGGTACCACGGAAACAATTTTGATATTGCTCTTAGCAATGGAAGGTAGATTCAAGATATGTATGGAATGCCTTCCTAGTACAAAGTACTTCCACACCTAGACGAAATCTTTGATAACAGAAGGTGTTATAAGATGTTAAAGTTCATAGAGGATTGGGACTAAACTACAGAGACAGACAAATAATCTAAAACATCTGAAAAACGCAAGTGAGAGTCATAGAAGCGGATAGTCATGAAGTACTCATGTTTAGAAGGCCTTAGGGCAGGGGCTTGGCTTGTTACCACAGCAGTTCAACTTGTATGTCGAATAAGCAATGGAGGAGTTATAACAATAACCCTGCATAGGTCAATGCACCGGTGTAATATTTTCAATTTGATTCCATCTCAGTGAATCATGTATCCCTAACTAACCTTCTTCAGTAATCCTACCAGAGAAAAGGGACCTACAGTCTGATGTGGAATCCGAGCCACATTTCGTTCCTGGCAAATATTCACATCATTGACATGTGAAACCTAGGTTGAAAGTAGGCTGAAATACTCCGCAGTCTGAGCAGCATTCCTTGCCATAACCTTTCAGCACTTCTCAACTAGACCAACAGACCCCAACAATGGAGTAGTTGGTAGTAAATTGTGGAAGACTGCAAGGGGGAAAGACAGCAATGCTGAAATTTGCAGAGGACATAGTCCTTCTGGAGGGATATACTGAAGAATTAGATCTGTTGAAAGGAGTAGATATCATACTCAGCACAGAATATGAATTAACGATCTACATCTCTGCAAACCACTGAGAAGTGCGTGGTAAAGGGTATGTCCTACTGTAAGAGTTAGCAGAGCTTCTTCCCATTCCATTCACATATGGAGCACAGAAAGAATGACTGCTTAAATGCCTCTGTGTGCACTGCAGTTAGCTTAATATAGTTCTCGTGACCTGAGTGGGAGTGATACATAGAGGGTTATAATGTACTGCTAGATTCATCACTTAAAGCTGATTCTAGAAACTTTCAAAGTAGATTTTCTTGAGACAGTTTGCATCTATCTTCATGTGCCTGTTTGTTCACTCTCTCATAGATCAAACAAACCTGGGACCATTCGTGCTGCCTTTTTTTATACCTGTTGACCATTCCTTGTCAGTCCTATTTGGTATTGACCCCACAAACTCCAGCAACATTTCAGAATGGATTGTTTGAGTGTTTTATGAGCAGTCGTCTATCTAGACTAGTTGCATTTTCCATCTGCCGCCTGCTTTACCTATGACTGAGATTATGTGTATTTTATACCCCCACAATGTGTTACATCCAGGTGTTTGTATGAACTGGCTGATTCTGACTGTGATTCATTGATATTATAGCCATAGTATACTACGTTTCTTCATTTTGTGTAGTGCCCAGTTCGAAATTTCTGAACGTTTAAAGCAAGCTGCCATTCTTTGTATCACTTTGAAATGTTACCAACATCTGACAGAATATTTGTGCAGCTTTTTTCAGACGGTACTTCGTTATAGATGACTGCTTCATCTGCAAAAAGTCTGAGGTTAGAGTACGTGCAGGAAATGGTGGACGATGTGCAGTGGCCAGTTTTTGTCCAAAGTGCTGGCCGAGTTCATTCATTTGTTTGGCAAGGGAGGCCGATGTGCTTTTCCCCTTTTCAGCCGGTCAGCGATGAGCTGCGTTGATAGAACCGAGGTGCACGCCTTGCAAGCTTTCTCAAACTGTGGTGTCACCGCCAGACACCACACTTGCTAGGTGGTAGCTTAAATCGGCCGCGGTCTATTTAGTACATGTCGGACCCGCGTGTCGCCACTGTGTGATCGCAGACCGAGTGCCACCACAAGGCAGGTCTCGAGATACGGACGAGCACTCGCCCCCAGTTGTACGGACGACATTGCTAGCGACAATACGGACGAAGCCTTCCTCTCATTTGCCGAGAGACAGTTAGAATAGCCTTCTGCTGAGTCCATGGCTACGACCTAGCAAGGCGCCATTAGCCTTACCTAGTTTGAGAGTTATCGTATAAATGTCTCAAGAAGAATGTGTAAACCAACAAAGAATAAAGTTAAGTATATTCCAAAGCTACGTATTTTCTTTATAGCAGTCATAACGTATCTTGTTCCAGACTTGACGCCAGTCGGCGTGTGTGTACGCGTGCCTTTCGGCTCCCTTCTCAATGTGGCGTAGCTTGTTACGCCACAACACAAACAATAGTATAGAAACTATTTGGTGAAAAAATTCATTCTTGCATTACTCATACCTTTATGTTTCAGCTTTGTGATAACATGCCTTTCTTTTCTTTTCTTTCTTTTGCTTACGCCACGGTCCCGCAGCGATCACATGGTCAGCGTGGTTAGAATGGATTCGGCAAGGTTAGTTTTTAGAGGTGACCCGATGCCCTTCCTGCCACCACCCCATACCCCGTGGGACGGAATCAGGGTACCCCACCTGTCTGCATCTAGTGTAAATCGTGAAATAGTGCAAACGAGTTTCAAATGTCTACAAGGTGTGTAACTGATGCAGAACGTGGGGACCAGCCCAGTATTCACCTAGCGGGATGTGGAAAACCGCCTAAAAACCATATCCAGGCTGCCCAGCACACCGGCTGTCGTCGTTAATCCACCGGGCGGATTCGACCCAGGGCCGGCGCGCCTACCTGAGTCCAGGAAGCAACGCATTAGCGCTCTCGCCTACCCTGGCGGATCCTTTGGGATAACATGCCTATCGTTTCTTTAATGGTCATAGTTATTGTGATATTTCCATTTAAGTAAGACACAGTGCAACATTCTAAAATGTTTACAAGGAAAAATAGGGGTCGCTAAAACTTTATATTTTGTGCATATTACATTAATATGTTACTGCACATGAAATTTAGCTAGGATACTGAGTTTTTCACTAGACTTGAGTGGAGGTCTCTAATTGTCACAAAGCTGAGAAAAATGATCCACATGTCACACACTCATTCACAATCGCATGTGTCAGTGGTAAAGCCAGAATGAAATATCCACAACATTTCTCGCATTTCACAAACAGTTTGAGGTATTGAAATGAGGTTTTGACAAATGATAGCACACAAAGAGGAGAGTATTTTGTCATATGGTTATTATGTAAAACTTCGTTATATACCATGTTAATCCACTAACTACAGACTTTTTCGATGAAAGAATGTAATTTTAAGGGCCATTGGCAGCTGGTGAAATATGAAATGCTGTGGGTTTTGGAACAGCGTAAGTGAAGACATTACACATTTATTTTCAATAAGCTGTTGACTTTACTTTTCCTCAGTTCCTTACTTAATAAACTCAATAAACCACAGTTTCAGAATTCTCCCGCAACTGTGTCTGCACACATTGTTAGTGAGGTGACATTGTGTAAATTCCACTGTATTTTGGCAAACGAACCGAATTTTACCACATCAATAAGAAAAATGTAAGTTTTGTTCAAAATCCGCTACTCACGACACTTCTCTGAAAGTTAAAACTGGTTAAAAAACCAGGAGAAAATAAATCGCTACTTTTGGTGCATTTTCAGTGATACCAAAGCAGCGGTAACAGTAGACGTTTTTGAATGGTCACCATACAAGTGTGAGCGAACAGGGGCTGCACTCACTATTTACAATAAATGTGAGTGTAGGCTTCAGTTTAGAGCAGCGCTTCCCCGTCCAGCATTTCCCTTACAGCAGCTGCTGGCAATCCCCACCATTCCGACTCTCCCCACAAGTGCTCTGCCAACTGCACATCTACTGGCCATGTTAATCTGTGCAGACTCTACTATGAATATTGTCCACTACGTCAGCAATACACAACATGAATAGTAAAGGTTCCCACACACTTCCCTGGAACACATCTTATGACGCTGTAACGAAGATAACTTTCTGCATCTCTCTACCAAAAAATTCTCAATGCAGTAAGAAATATCGCTTGACACTGCCCTCATCCATGGCTTTTGTAGTGTTCGGCCAGGCGCATATTGGGACGCAGTCGACGAAGGGCTGGGCAGCAAAAATCGTTCAAATGGCTCTGAGCAGTATGGGACTTAACTTCTGAGGTCATCAGTCCCCTAGAACTTAGAACTACTTAAACCTAACTAACCTAAGGACATCACACACATCCATGCCCGAGGCAGTCCCCTAGAACTTAGAACTAATTAAACCTAACTAACCTAAGGACATCACACACATCCATGCCCAAGGCAGGATTCGAACCTGCGACCATAGCGGTCGCGCGGTTCCAGACTGTAGCGCCTAGAACCGCCCGGCCACCCCGGCCGGCGCTGGGCAGCAAGCAAAAAAATGGTTCAAATGGCTCTGAGCACTATGGGACTTAACTTATGAGGTCATTAGTCCCCTAGAACTTAGAACTAATTAAACCTAACTAACCTAAGGACATCACACACATCCATGCCCGAGGCAGTCCCCTAGAACTTAGAACTAATTAAACCTAACTAACCTAAGGACATCACACACATCCATGCCCAAGGCAGGATTCGGACCTGCGACCATAGCGGTCGCGCGGTTCCAGACTGTAGCGCCTAGAACCGCTCGGCCACCCCGGCCGGCGCTGGGCAGCAAGCAAAAAAATGGTTCAAATGGCTCTGAGCACTATGGAACTTAACTTCTGAGGTCATCGGTCCCCGAGAACTTAGAACTAATTAAACCTAACTAACCGAAGGACACCACACACATCCATGCCCGAGGCAGGATTCGAACCTGCGACCGTAGCGGTCGCGCGGTTCCAGACTGTAGCGCCTAGAACCGCTAAGCCACCCTGGCCGGCGCTGGGCAGCAAACAAAGGAAATGCTTCACGACAATATGTTTACATGCAACATATCTTCCGAAGGACGAGAAACGAATTTCGGAAACCGTTTTTTGCTGTCGTGTTTACATATTAAGGTCTCAAGCGGATTTGCTAGCCCTGTTAAATATGGCGCCTGGAAAACAGCTATTATAGTTTATGATTTAGCCAGCCCAATCGCTGTTTCTCATCAGTTAGTTTTTTAAAAACAAAACGAAACCTGACAGCCAAAGCACGTTTCAAAACCAGTTGCGTTTACATGGGAGCGAATGTCGGTTGCCGAATTGGAAAACAGGAAACCAGAAGCGGATTTCCAGAATCGATTTTTAAGTGTTTACATTACCATCCAGAAGTGGTATTGGGAAATCAGATTACGAAATTTGGTTTTGGGATCCCACGTAAACGGGGTGTGTGTGCGGAAAACTCAAAAATGGTTCAAATGGCTCTGAGCACTATGGGACTTAACTTCTGAGGTCATCATCAGTCCCCTAGAACTTAGAACTACTTAAACCTAACTAACCTAAGGCCATCACACACATCCATGCCCAAGGCAGGGTTCGAACCTGCGACCGTAGCGATCGCGCGGTTCCAGACTGTAGAGCCTAGAACCATTCGGCCACAGCGGCCGGCGCGGAAAACTGGAAGGCAGTTTCCACTATCGCGCTCAGCCCGCCAGACTACTTGTTCTGCATGTCACCCGTCAGTTTCGTGGCGCTCTAGCAGTAAACGGTGTCTAGGCTGAAACAGGCACTGTGCTCTCTTGCTCTGCCCTGCCCTGCGCCCCAGTTTGCGCTGTTCTACACCGATGGAGAAAAAAATCGTAACACCGAAAAAGAGTTGTGTGACATAAACTAAACTGGTAGGACTGTCTCCACATCTGAAACATGTCTATTCAAATGCTAGAAGCGCCGCTATTTGCTTTAATACACGCTGTAATGGTCGTGAGCGTCATTTACCTTTTGACGCAGGTGTATATGCGAGTTCATTGTGTCGAGCGAGAGTTCATTGAAGGGGCAGGGTGGAGGTCGGCCGTGTTTGCTGACGAAAGCTACGAGGGGCGTTTGAAAAGTCCGTGTAAAAATAAAAACTACTTACGTGTTTGGGGTAAACCTTTTTTTCCGACATAGTCTCCTTTTAGACTTATACACTTCGTCCGACGCTGTTCTAATTTGTTGATCCCTTCCGAATAATAGGAATTGTCCAATTCTGCAAAATAGCTATTAGTTGCTGCAATCCCCTCCTCATTTGAATAAAATCTTTGTCCCGCCAGCCATTTCTTCAAATTGGGGAACAAATAGTAGTCCGAGGGAGCCAAGTCTGGAGAATAGGGGGGATGTGAAACGAGTTGGAATCCTATTGCCATTAATTTTGCGACCACAACTGCTGAGGTGTGTGCTGGTGAATTGTCGTGATTGAAAAGGACTTTTTTGTAGCCCAATCGTCGGCGTTTTTCTTGCAGCTCGGTTTTCAGACGGTCCAATAACGATGAATAATATGCATCTGTAATAGTTTTACCTTTTTCCAGATAGTCGATGAGGATTATCCCTTGTGAATCTCTCAAAAGACAGTCGCCATAACCTTTCCGGCCGAAGGAATGGTCTTCGCCTTTTTTGGTGCAGATTCTCCCTTGGTAACCCATTCTTTAGATTGTTGTTTGGTCTCAGGAGTATAGTAACATGCCCATGTTTCATCCACAGTGACGAAACGACGCTTAAAGTCCTGCGGATTCTTCCTGAACAGCTGCAAACCATCCTCGCAACACTTCACACGATTCCGTTTTTGGCCAAGCGTGAACAATCCCGGAACCCATCTTGCGCACAGCACTAGCAATCTCGCGCACCTTAACTCTTCTGTTATCCATGACCATATCATGGATTTTATCACTGATTTCTGGAGTCATAACATCCACAGGGCGTCCAGAACGTTCAGCATCACTTGTGCTCGTATGGCCACTCCGAAAATTTTGAAACCACTTATAAATTGTTCTAATCGAAGGTAATGTTTATCAAGCTTCTCTTTACTCTCCTGAGGCGTTTTGCCTTTCATAAAGTAATGTTTAATCACCACGCGAAATTCTTTCTCATCAATTTTGGACAATCACTCGACTTCCTTGATTCAAATGAATGTCAAACACAAAGACATAGACCAATATGGCTGAAACTTGGTGTGCGTTCTTTCCAAAGATGCTACTAACAAAACATGACCTCGATACGCACCGGTGGTGCCATCTCTCGGACTTTGCACGAACTTTTCAAACGCCCCTTGTAGTTCTGCATCGGTGCCAGTGATGGGTGGGCATTGGTCAGAAGGAGACCAGTTGAGGGCCTGCAGCCGAACCTGTCTGCTTGCTGGACACACTGGACGTAATACTTGTTGTGGATGGCGCTGGAGTTATTGTTCGGTGATGTCTCACGTTATCTTGTTGGAAAACATTCGTATGACAGCAGGAGCGCTCTCGTGGTTATCTCACTCACATTGACTCCAGATTTTTACGTCAGTTTAGTGATTCGACCTGTTGTGTTGCCACCCATGAGCAGCATTCCAGGGGGAGTTTTCCAACAAGACAACGTGGGACATCACAGGGCAATAACTCCAGCGTCACCCACAACAAGTATTAACCGCCCAGGTGTTGACAGACCAAGTGCAATAAGCACCCGGCACATGTACAACACAATGCATGCACGTTTGCATGCTTGCGTTCAACATGCTGGCAGTTACATCGGTTATTAATGTACCAGTATTTCACATTTGCAATGGAATTATCTGAAGCTTACAGTAACCTGTGATCTTGCAGTGCTAATCACTTAAATTGTTATCTAGAAAAACGTATTCCCAAAATTTCATTACTCTACATTACTTACATTTTGGTGCTGCGATTTTTTCCGCTGTCCGGTCCTACCTTTCATCGGCTGGGTCCCAAAATACACCTGCCCTAACCGCCATGCTGGAGATAAAAGCTGTCGACAGAAAATAGTTCAAAGGACATGTGTTTACGTAATATTAATTTTGTCAATGGTAACTGAAATAAATGTTCTTGAAATCTGGTGGGTGTAATTCAGGCTGTTCAAAATAATAAACGTTGACCAGAACTTACCTCCATTTTGCTGCTTCGCTGCAGTTGATGTTTCTTGTAAGTTTCTTAAGTGAAAACGGTCAAGAGAACACTATGGTTCCCAAAAGACGTGAGAATCAGTTAATATTTCAGGTGTACAGTTTATTACGTTACAGAGTGCCGCTCAAGATTATACATCATACTGGGCCTCCCACACATTTATCGCTGGTCATTACATATATACTCTTGCTAACAATTAATGTATTGTTGCTAATAATAAATTCGCTAATTAAATTACAGAAGTTATTGGTAATTACAAAAAAATTTGATTATCCAGTGGTTACAATTGTAATGTATGGAATGTGATACAAAGCCGATTACATATTTCTTGCTTTCATGAAGAAATAAGTAAAATGCAAGAGCAAACAACACTGATTACGTTTTTGTTAATAATACTGAAACGTCATTATTACAAGCATCCCTATCATGTTTCCTGTTTCAAATATGAGTACATTACTTTTAATGTGAACAAGATTTCAATATATAATACAGCTGCCCAAATATACGCTGTATTTACATTATTAGTCCGGTTTCGTGGTATGAATTACAATAATTACGAGGTAAATATACGTTATCCAATAGGATAGTAAACTGGCAGTATGATAAACAGGGTTGTTACATATTTCAACATTATAATATCTATAAATAAAAGACAATGCTCTGACTGACAGACTCATTGTAGCCCAGTCCAAGCCGCTAAGGACAGCAACCTGAAATTTAGAGAAGGTGTGGATTTCGTTCTTCGAGAGCTGCAAGATCACCAATGGAATCTGTTCTTTCGAACATGTCCGAAAGAACAGATACCATCTTCTTATATTGTAGGCATCGTTTAAGACGAGATTTTTCGAAACCCCAAACCCAAGGGAGTGAAATAGGGAAGGAAAGGGTTTTGGAAAAAAATGTATTACGGCAAAATTGAAGCTAGACCTACGAAAATTGGTATTTGGTTCCTCGGTCAGAAATAATGAAATACGTGATTCATCATTTTTGGAAATTTAACCTTGTGAGGGCGAAATAGTAGGTGAAAGCAATTTTTGGAAATATATCATTATTAAAAAACTACTGAAGTATCTTTAAAGTTTCATCTATGAACACTGGTATTTGACTTCTCGGTTACAAATAAAAAAATATGTATTTCGCTGCTTTTGGAAACTGAAACCCTAACGGGGTAAAATACAGTCATACCGATTCACTCACTGACTCATTATCGCCTAGCCCAAACCGCTAAGGATAGAAGCTTGAAGTTTGGAGAGGGTGTGGATTTTACACTGCAGGCATCGTTAAGAGGAGAAATAGCGGTGAAATGCTGTTTGAAAGTATGTCACTACTAAGGGAATTTTGAAGCTAGAACTACGAAAACTGGTATTTGGTCTCTCAGTCAGAAAATAAAAAGTACGTGTTTCAGCATTTTTGAAAATTCAACCACCGAGGGAGTTAACTAGTGAGAGAAAGTGTTTTCTTGAAAGTACACAATTATTAAAGAACTTCTGAAGGATTTTTAAGAGTGCATCTATGACAATTGGTATTTGACTTCCAGGTGAAGAATAAAAAAATCCGTGTTCCAGTGTTTCTGGAAATTCACCTCCTAAGGGAGTGTAATGGGGGTTGAAAATTTTAAAGAAAATATTTCGTTACACTACAAAAAATTTAAGCTAAATGTATGAAAATTAGTATTTCACATCTCGGTTAGACATAAAGAAATATTTGTTAGGCGATTAAAGTTGCTAAGGAAACATCTCCACACGAACGCAAAGGGCATGTTTAACAAAAACTTCCGACTCCAGCTACAAGCACATTCGGAAAAGACCATGCTTATCTGGCCTTAATCAGCGTGAAAAACTTAGAAGGTGTTGCAATTTATGAACAACATAAAAATTCGATTAAATAAAAACAAAAAAAATCTCTGCAGGCCGTACGCGATCGAAGCAGCGGGCACTAAGCTAGTTAGGCATACGCTCGTATTTGGTATCACTTTTATTACTCAATCATAAATGAAAAGTCGTAATTGCAATTGAATGAACTGACTGTACAAATTTCTATCAATGGATAGAAGTAATATTAGTGAGTACTTTGATATGAAGTTGTTGAAAATTAAGTTACAAAACTCAAAAGACAAAATTACTTACATGAGTCCTACCTGATGACATAACAGGTAATTACGCAATCCAAATTAGCTTCGAAAATGAGGCCTGTGTCACGTGAGAAAAGTGCGAGCTGGATTTCAGATGATCGATGTTTCCGGAATTCATGCTACACTACTGGCCATAAAAACTGCTACACCACGAAAATGACGTGTTACAGATGCGAAATTTAACCGACAGGAAGAAGATGCTGTGATATGCAAATGATTAGCTTTTCAGAGCATTCACACGAGGTTGGCGCCGGTGGCGACACCTTCAACGTGCTGACATGAGGAAAGTTTCCAACCGATTTCTCATACACAAACAGCAGTTGACCGGCGTTGCCTGGTGAAACGTTGTTGTGAGGCCTCGTGTAAGAAGGAGAAATGCATACCATCACGTTTCCGACTTTGATAAAGGTCGGATTGTAGCCTATCGCGATTGCGGTTTATCGTATCGCGACGTTGCTGCTCGCGTTGGTCGAGATCCAATGACTGTTAGCAGAATATTGACTCTGTGGGTTCAGGAGGGTAATACGGAACGCCGTGCAGGATCCCAACGGCCTCGTATCACTAGCAGTCGAGATGACAGGCATCTTATCCGCATGGCTGTAACGGATCGTGCAGCCACGTCTCGATCCCTGACGTTTGCAAGACAACAACCATCTGCGCGAACAGTTCGACGACGTTTGCAGCAGCATGGACTATCAGCTCAGAGACCATGGCTGCGGTTACCCTTGACGCTGCGTCACAGACAGGAGCGCCTGCGATGGTGTACTCAACGATGAACCTTGGTACACGAATGGCAAAACGTCATTTTTTCGGATGAATCCAGGTTCTGTTTACAGCATCATGAAGGTCGCATCCGTGTTTAGCGACATCGCGGTGAACGCACATTGGAAGCGTGAATTCGTCATCGCCATACTGGCGTATCACCCGGTGTGATGGTATGGGGTGCAATTGGTTACACGTCTCAGTCACCTCTTGTTCGCATTGAAGGCACTTTGAACAGTGGACGTTACATTTCAGATGTGTTACGACCCGTGGCTCCACCCTTCATTTGATCCCTGCGAAACCCTACATTTCAACAGGACAATGCACGACCGCATGTTGCAGGTTTTGTACGGGCCTTTCTGGATACAGAAAATCTTCGACTACTGCCTTGGCCAGCACATTCTCCAGATCTCTCATCAATTGAAAACGTCTGGCCAATGGTGGCCGAGCAACTGGCTTGTCACAATATGCCAGTCACTACTCTTGATGAACTGTGGTATCGTGTTGAAGGTGCACGGGCAACTGTACCTTTACACGCCGTCCAAGCTCTGTTTGACTCAATGCCCAGGCGTATCAAGGCCGTTATTACGGCGTGAGGTGGTTGTTCTGGGTACTGATTTCTCAGGATCTATGCACCCAAATTGCGTGAAAATGTAATCACATGTCAGTTCTAGTATAATATATTTGTCCAATGAATACCTATTTATCATCTGCATTTCTTCTTGGTGTAGCAATTTTAATGGCCAGTAGTGTAGTTGGTACGGTGGATGTCATTCTCTTCGACATATGTTATTACGTTTGAGCTCGGAATATGTTCTAAGATTTTACAGCAAATGATCAGAACATTATATCTGATCATAACTCACCGAATCTTACTAAAATCATGTTTTGTGGTAATTATATCAGAGCGGAAAAATTGCACAGAGAAGTGTATTATTTTAAGGCGAATATTATGAGAATAAAACAATTTATATCAAAAACTATTTTTCTTTAGTTGCTTTCGTAAAAATCAAAAGACGGCCATACTGTGGTTTAATTGTGTCTTGCACAAGCATGTGGCTGACTACACAAGTCACATGATTATACGAGGTGCATTCAAGTTCTAAGGCCTCCGATTTTTTTTCTAATTAACTACTCACCCGAAATCGATGAAACTGGCGTTACTTCTCGACGTAATCGCCCTGCAGACATACACAATTTACACAACGCTGACGCCATGATTCCATGGCAGCGGCGAAGGCTTCTTTAGGAGTCTGTTTTGACCACTGGAAAATCGCTGAGGCAATAGCGGCACGGCTGGTGAATGTGCGGCCACGGAGAGTGTCTTTCATTGTTGGAAAAAGCCAAAAGTCACTAGGAGCCAGGTCAGGTGAGTAGGGAGCATGAGGAATCACTTCAAAGTTGTTATCACGAAGAAACTGTTGCGTAACGTTAGCTCGATGTGCGGGTGCGTTGTCTTGGTGAAACAGCACACACGCAGCCCTTCCCCGACGTTTTTGTTGCAGTGCAGGAAGGAATTTGTTCTTCAAAACATTTTCGTAGGATGCACCTGTTACCGTAGTGCCCTTTGGAACGCAAAGGGTAAGGATTACGCCCTCGCTGTCCCAGAACATGGACACCATCATTTTTTCAGCACTGGCGGTTACCCGAAATTTTTTTGGTGGCGGTGAATCTGTGTGCTTCCATTGAGCTGACTGGCGCTTTGTTTCTGGATTGCAAAATGGCATCCACGTCTCATCCATTGTCACAACCGACGAAAAGGAAGTCCCATTCATGCTGTCATTGTGCGTCAACATTGCTTGGCAACATGCCACATGGGCAGCCATGTGGTCGTACGTCAGCATTCATGGCACCCACCTGGATGACACTTTTCGCATTTTCAGGTCGTCATGCAGGACTGTGTGCACAGAACCCACAGAAATGCCAACTCTGGAGGCGATCTGTTCAACAGTCATTCGGCGATCCCCCAAAACAATTCTCTCCACTTTCTCGATCATGTCATCAGACCGGCTTGTGCGAGTCAGAGGTTGTTTCGGTTTGTTGTCACACGACGTTCTGCCTTCATTAAACTGTTGCACCCAAGAACGCACTTTCGACACATCCATAACTCCATCACCACATGTCTCCTTCAACTGTCGATGAATTTCAATTGGTTTCACATCACGCAAATTCAGAAAGCGAATGATCGCACGCTGTTCAAGTAAGGAAAACATCGCCATTTTAAGTATTTAAAACAGTTCTCATTCTCGCCACTGGCGGTAAAATTGCATCTGCCGTACGGTGCTGCCATCTCTGGGACGTATTGACAATGAACATAGCCTCATTTTAAAACAATGCGCATGTTTCTATCTCTTTCCAGTGTGGAGAAAAAAAATCGGAGGTCTTATAACTTGAATGCACCTCGTATTTTAAGAAATTACGCGCCTCAGTTTCTTTGATCATGGACAAAAAATATTGAGGAAACTACGCAAGTTTTCAACCTATGGACGGGCTGGGCAAAATACTGGTCATACATAGTATAGGAAAGTAGCCTTCAAAGCACAAGCACTTGATATTCCACTGCTGCCAGAACGAGATAAGTTCAAATGTGTGTGAAATCTTATGTGACTTAACTGCTAAGGTCATCAGTCCCTAAGCTTACACACTACTTAACCTAAATTATCCTAAGGACAAACACACATACCTATGCCAGAGGGAGGACTCGAACCTCTGCCGGGACCAGCGGCACAGTCCATGATTGCAGCGTCCAAGATCACTCGGCTAATCCCGCGCGGCAGAACCAGATATAATGGTTGCATATACACTGCCGGAAAAAGAATTAGTACATCTTCAACTTTTGTAGTCCTGTAGAGTCCGCAGCTCGTGGTCGTGCGGTAGCGTTCTCGCTTCCCACGCCCGGGTTCCCGGGTTCGATTCCCGGCGGGGTCAGGGATTTTCTCTACCTCGTGATGACTGGGTGTTGTGTGATGTCCTTAGGTTAGTTAGGTTTAAGTAGTTCTAAGTTCTAGGGGACTGATGACCATAGATGTTAAGTCCCATAGTGCTCAGAGCCATTTGAACCATTAGTCCTGTAGAATTAGTACACTTGGAAAGACAAGGCTGATTTTGATCCGATTATGCCATATGCCACCCTGGGGATAGTAGGTGTACTGATAGCGATTTCATCATCTGCCAACAGATAGCGTAGTGGCATAGCTACCAGAGCGTCATCTGTGTCTACCCTTTAATAGGTAATGTTCACAACCAGAAAGCTCAGTGTGGTGCATACGTATGAAGCAAGCGCAGAACCACGCCACGGAAATGCACTCGTGCTTCCTACAGCCAACTGAACGACTTTGAAACAGGTAATATTGTGGCCTTCCCAGTGATGGGATGGTCCTTTCGGAGAACTGCCACAAAAGTTTGACGTGCTGCGTTAGTTGTGCAACGAGGCTGGTATCAGTGGTCACTTGAACATTGTCACACCCATAGGCAAGGTTCTGGACATCCACGCAGCACAAACGCTTGCCAAGAATGTCATATTATGAGGGCAGCAGTGGTAGATCGTACAGCTACCACAGCACAGATAAGGGGCTTATGGGCACACGTGTGTCAACACGGACTATTGCGGACAGGTTATTAGCAGTGAGACTACAGGCAAAACACTTCTAGCCCATCATCCATTAACGCCACGTGGGAACTAGTTCACTGGTGATCGTTCTTTTTTGGGAACCGTTCATTTTTACTCGTTCACCGTTCACTGTGCTTGATATATGGTGCTTATGAAAAACTGAAAATTACTTGCATAGGTGACAGAAGATGGAAGGCGCAAAGAGGGGGCACTTGCCTCCCCCCTGGAGTACAGAGTTTTTATTCATAACAGAATTCTCACGCACTTGTAATTTTCGTGATTCTGCAAAACATCTCGTTTAGCCAACTGCAGCGTTATGTGGCTGATCGCAGTGAAATAATATACGGTGGCGCACGAGAAACAGGCCACGAGTACCGACTGCTCGCACGATTTGTTGGCCGCTACGAGCAGAACAGATAAACATGTAATAATTAGGCAGTGAAGAAATAACAAATAAGCTAATGCAAACAACTTCGAAACAACAGATGATGAGTGGTAAGCGACAATGAGCAGTCTAGTACTTGGGGCCGATTTTTGGTGCGCCACCCTATGCCACTGAAGTTATATTGTAGTAGTTATCATATTCCCTTTACAAAATGTGACGCTATACACTCATCTACGAAGCGCGGGCTACATTCGGTTGTAAGGCGGTCTGCCTTCTATATCAATGTATATGTTCTTTTACCTTGGATCAAAGAAAGACGGAAAATGGCCACTCGTTTGTGGAGGAAAAAACTGTTGACCGAAATTTCGTGAAAGGATTTTACTGCAATGAAAAACGCCTTGGTTTTACTGATTCCTGTACCACTTTGCTTATCTTATCCCTGACACATCCCCTACTTCGCGCTGACACAAAATAACCAGCCTTCTTCGAATTTTTTCGATATCTTCTGTTAATCATACATGATAAGGATTCTATACTGAAAAGAAGCGATGCACAGACGCGGCACACATGTGGCTCACAATTCATCTGATGGCAGTCTGCCCCTCATCGTTCATGTCCTAAATTTTTTGTTATTCGTCCTTCATTCCCTCCCAGAAATGAGAGGGATGGCTCTTGCAGAACTTAGTCCTTCTAAATCACGCCAGTCTAGCTGTCACTGAGGCAGCGAGATCCCAATTCGGAATGATAACTTGTCTCACGGCGCGTTATATTTGAACTTGCGCACTAGCGTAACAATGGAGTCGAGGTGACAAGTGCTTCACCTGTCCCTACAGGGAACGACAGGGTTTACTCATCCGTGGTTTAACTTTGCGCTTATCTACGACAAAGACTGAACAGAACATTAAAGTAATTGTGAAACTAACGGAGTGTTAGGCCACTATTATCGGACGCACTTCAGAGGCGCCATTCGTGAAGACACGAGTGGCAACACTAGCTGCCAGAGGTTTTATGAATCAGGCACAAAAAGTCAAAAGCACAAAAGCTCTTAGAACTGCACTTAAATTTGGATCACAGAGACGTTATATGATTAGTGGTACATTCTGTAACTAGTTTGATCTTCTGTTGAAGGTAAACGGCAACACCATCTGCAAATAATCGAAGACGGCTGCTGATATTGTCTCCCAAAACATTTATAGTGAGGAGATACAAAATAAGGTTGCGTAACTGAGACGATATTTCGTAGTCACGCAGTTTGATTAGAAGCCGATCGTGAGGAAGTGTATTTAGATTTGATGCTCCGTAAGTTGGCCCCTGACAGTTCTGTAGTAGGTTTGGCGTGGCAGCTTCCCGCACCTTCCTCGCCCAATGAACTATCGCTATTTTTTAAAGGTCTCTATGGCAATGCCTCGGTGTTGTCACTTGTCGCAGCTCTGTAGACGGCCGCTGTTTTCGCCTGAAGCCCTTAGCGCTTTATAGTTGCAAGCGGAGGGGGGGGGGGGGGGACTTCTTACACAATTTAGTAGCCAGAGCAGGAAATCAATGACAACTTTGTGCCGAAATCAGTAGGTCTAGCAAACACGATCCTCATAGCTATTAGAAAGTGAGAGATCAATAATATAGTACATCAACTACACTCCTGGAAATTGAAATAAGAACACCGTGAATTCATTGTCCCAGGAAGGGGAAACTTTATTGACACATTCCTGGGGTCAGATACATCACATGATCACACTGACAGAACCACAGGCACATAGACACAGGCAACAGAGCATGCACAATGTCGGCACTAGTACAGTGTATATCCACCTTTCGCAGCAATGCAGGCTGCTATTCTCCCATGGAGACGATCGTAGAGATGCTGGATGTAGTCCTGTGGAACGGCTTGCCATGCCATTTCCACCTGGCGCCTCAGTTGGACCAGCGTTCGTGCTGGAGGTGCAGACCGCGTGAGACGACGCTTCATCCAGTCCCAAACATGCTCAATGGGGGACAGATCCGGAGATCTTGCTGGCCTGGGTAGTTGACTTACACCTTCTAGAGCACGTTGGGTGGCACGGGATACATGCGGACGTGCATTGTCCTGTTGGAACAGCAAGTTCCCTTGCCGGTCTAGGAATGGTAGAACGATGGGTTCGATGACGGTTTGGATGTACCGTGCAATATTCAGTGTCCCCTCGACGGTCACCAGTGGTGTACGGCCAGTGTAGGAGATCGCTCCCCACACCATGATGCCGGGTGTTGGCCCTGTGTGCCTCGGTCGTATGCAGTCCTGATTGTGGCGCTCACCTGCACGGCGCCAAACACGCATACGACCATCATTGGCACCAAGGCAGAAGCGACTCTCATCGCTGAAGACGACACGTCTCCATTCGTCCCTCCATTCACGCCTGTCGCGACACCACTGGATGCGGGCTGCACGATGTTGGGGCGTGAGCGGAAGACGGCCTAACGGTGTGCGGGACCGTAGCCCAGCTTCATGGAGACGGTTGCGAATGGTCCTCGCCGATACCCCAGGAGCAACAGTGTCCCTAATTTGTTGGGAAGTGGCGGTGTGGTCCCCTACGGCACTGTGTAGGATCCTACGGTCTTGGCGTGCATCCGTGCGTCGCTGCGGTCCGGTCCCAGGTCGACGGGCACGTGCACCTTCCGCCGACCACTGGCGATAACATCGATGTACTGTGGAGACCTCACGCCCCACGTGTTGAGCAATTCGGCGGTACGTCCACCCGGCCTCCCGCATGCCCACTATACGCCCTCGCTCAAAGTCCGTCAACTGCACATACGGTTCACGTCCACGCTGTCGCGGCATGCTACCAGTGTTAAAGACTGCGATGGAGCTCCGTATGCCACGGCAAACTGGCTGACACTGACGGCGGCGGTGCACAAATGCTGCGCAGCTAGCGCCATTCGACGGCCAACACCGCGGTTCCTGGTGTGTCCGCTGTGCCGTGCGTGTGATCATTGCTTGTACAGCCATCTCGCAGTGTCCGGAGCAAGTATGGTGAGTCTGACACACCGGTGTCAATGTGTTCTTTTTTCCATTTCCAGGAGTGTATGATGTCGAAACAAAACGTCATTAAATAGGTCAAAGTGCGTAAGATAAAAAGGGAAAAAACAGAAAAAAAGTTTAAACTACTATTAATTTATAAAGTCTTTTTTTCAAAATGTGAATATGTAAAGAATTTGGGGTAGTTTTTTTGAAGTATGTGACTCATTTAACAGGAGAGTGTTGAACCTGGAGGATCGTGTACTGGGGAACAGATGGTGTTTTTTGATGGGTGCTTCAGTATAGTGACTGGTTTTAGAATCACATAAAGGAATGCGCATTAGAGATCACCCTAAGTAGATTCCGCAATTTTTTACAGTTTTGGTGTTGTCAGACTTGAGGTTGTGTTTTGCGCAGAATTTGTAAGTATTTCGTGTTCTACGCATTTAACTGTTCTATAATATATTACTGCGATTTGGTATACGTAACATAACCAGTGAATTGGAAAATTCATACCTGACTCCACAACAATTGCTGGTAAAATTTTTAACTGGAAACACGTACTATGGACTACCTCAAATAAGTACAGAAATTGGAATCAGGGAGGGGCACACTTGAATCATCTTTACAGTACATTAAAAAAAATTAACAGAAAACCAAGTGAATGAACACCATTATTTAGTTAACGAACAGCTCCCCACCCCCACCCCACCCCCAGTAACTGAACATAATTTTATAAGTACTGTTTGATGACCAGTTACAAGTTAATAATAAATCAGAAACACAAGTATTTAATCAGTTTTATATTTAATTAATTCTTATCATAACAGAAATGTTTGTTAATTCTGCAGGTTCAGAATTTTATGGTAAGTAAAATGCTACATATTTCTAGGGCTACTTATACGAGTATAACATGGGGCAGTTAAGCCATATTTCGTCGGTTGTGCACCACCTTGTACTTTGAAACAGAAGGTATTTTACCATAGGACATGTGGTATACCCCGCCCAGGGTCATATTCCTTGTGATACATACATGTAAGTAGGAAACTGAGCGAAATTCGAAAAACTTTATAATGAGAAATAAAGCTCGCTATGATTCTGCGTTTGGTGCATATTACATAATATGTTGCAGTGTATGAGATTTAGCTAACATATTGAATTTTTCTTTAGACTTGGGTGGAGGTCCCTATCCATCATCAATCTCGAGAAAATTGATCTGACGTAGCACACTCACTTGCGATCGCGCCGCGCAAGCGATAAGGCCAGAGTGAAATATGCAAAAAATTCCCCATATTTCATAAACGGTTTGAGATATCGAAATGAGATTTTAACAATGATAGCAAGCAAAGAGGAGAACATTTTGCGATAAGGTTAATATGCAAAACTTCATTATCTACCATTTTATTCCACTTAATACAGACTTCTCGATGAAAGAATACAATTTTTAAGGTCCATTGATAGCTGGTGAAAGGCGAAATGCTGTGGGGTTTGGAACAACATAAATGAAGATATTACACTTTTATTTTATACCGATAATGTGCTTTTTCATAAGCTATTGACCCTATTTTTCGTCAGTTGCTCACTTAATAAACTTCATAAAACCGCTTGTTCACAATACTTTTGCAACTGCATCTGCACAACATGTTAGTGAAGTGAGACTGTATAAACTCCGCTGTGTTTTGGCAAAAATAACAAATTTTAACCCGGCAACCAGAAAAATGAGTAGGTTTTGCTCAAAATTCGCCACTCATGATGCTTCGCTGAAAGTTACAAATGGGTAACAAGCCAAGCGAAAATAAATCGCTTCATTTTCGGTGAAATTCTTTTTAGATACTAACCAAAGCATAGGTGACAGTAGATCTTTTTGAAAGGCCATCATGCAAGTGTGGGCGTGGAGGGTCCCCACTTAACATTTACAGGAAATTTGAGCTTAGGCTTCAGTTCAGAACAGCGCCTGCCAGTAACCCTCACCACTATAGTTCCCTCACGCTTGCCCTGCGTCTATGCATCTAGCGGCCACGGCATTCTGCGTGCATTATACTTCCAAACGAACTGAGTTTCTTTAATGTCGTAGCACTTTTACCTGTCTTAAAACTGGAAATTTTTCGTAGTTTCCAATAACTTCAGTTTCAAAACGTGTAACTAGTTTCTGATAATACTTCTGCTTAATATAATATAACTTACTGATTATCGATGTCTAGTAGTGTAATAATGTAACATATACTGAAGACAAGATTTTCTTGACTCCAGCGATTTTAAATTTCAATCGAATATTTGTTTCTGGGAACTTAACCATGTTGTATCTTGGCACATGTTCTCAGTTTGGAAAAAACTTTAATTTTCCAGGGTATTGTTTGTAATTTCAGAAAAAGAGTACTGAACATAAAAATTGAATGCCATCATTTAAAAATACAATTAAAATGTATTAAACTTCTATTGCAGGGCTGGCTAGAGGCGAAAGTGTGAGAAGTGTACCACAACACTTCTCCTATATGAAGCCACCAAGTCTGCGGTATAGATTTCAGTTGACTATGATTTTTGTGGTTTACAGATTTTGATTTTCAACGCTATTTGTGTAATTCATAATATTTATCACAGAAATTTAAGACCGACCCATAAGAGATGTGTAGCGTAGTAATATGCACTGACGGCTAGGAAGCTAGAAGATTCTTCTTGCTCCCCTCAATGGTCCGGTCCTCTATACAAACGTTCTCAAACTTTTTTGTCATGCTCCTCTTCTGGAACATAAATTATTTTGCCCCCCCCCCCCTCCATCACCCCCTTTTCTTTCCTTCCGCAGCACTTCTCATACTTGGCGCAGAAAGGGCCCACGATATTTATCTACTTCTACATCTACATGGCTACTCTGCAAATCATACGTGTTTGGCAGAGGGTCCGCAGCGCGCGGCAAAATCGAACACATCTTTCCGTGCGAGCTCTGATTTCCTTTATTTTTTATTATGATAATCGTTTCTCCACATGTACGTTGGCGTGAACAAAATATTTTCGCATTCGGAGGAGAAAGTTGGTGGTTGAAATTTCGTGAGAACATCCAGCCGCAACAGGAATCGCCTTTATTTTAATGGTGTTCTCCACAAATCCCGTATCAAGTCCGTGACACTCTCTCCCCTATGTCTCGATAATACAAAACATGCTGCCCTTCTTTGAACTTTCTCGATGTATTCTGTTAATCCTATCCGGTAAGGATCCTATACCACACAGCAGTGCTCCAAGGGGGACGGATAAGCGTAGTGTAGAGAGTCTCTTTAGTAGATCCGTTGCTTTTTCTAAGTGTTCTGCCAATAAAACGCACCCTTCGGTTCCCCTTTCCCACACCATTTTCTATGTGTGATTTCCAGTTTAAATTGTACTGAGTGTTAGTCCTAGGTACTTAGTTGAATTTACGGCATTTAGATTTGACTGATTTATCGTGTAACCGAAGTTTAACGGATTGCTTTTAACATTCATATGTATTACCTCACACGTTTCATCATTCAGGGTCTGCTGTCAATTTTCGCACCATACAGATACCTTATCTAAGTCATTTTGCAATTGATTTTGATCTTCCGGTGACTTTACTACACAATAAACGACAGAATCATCTGCAAACAATCTGAGACGGCTGCTCAGATTGTCTTCTAAATCGTTTATACAGACAGGGATCAACAGAATGCCTATAACACCACCTTGGGGAACGCGAGAAATCACTTCCCTTTTACTCGATGACTTTCCGTCAATTGCTACGAAGTGTTTTAATACTTGCAATATCACGACGTACAACAATAGAACAATAGTCAACACTTAAATGCCAATGTAAAAACTGTCACACATAAACTGATCATCTGAAAAGGAAATAAACAAAAGTAAAATTGCTTACGGTTCAACATTCGGTAATTTTCTGTTGCACATTTAGGCTGATATATCCGCTTCAATTTCTGAGGAAAGTAGATCCAGTTGTGGTTGTATCTCTGAAGCAGCTTCTCACAGATCCCCTTCGAGCTGCTGTCGAGAATGACATTTCGTCTTACTTAACGCCATTGCCAAAAACGTAGGCTCACACAAGTACTTCTAAGGCGCTGCAGTCATGGACTGTGCGGCTGGTCCCGGCGGAGGTTCGACTCCTCCCTCGGGCATGGGTGAGTGTGCTTGTCCTTAGGATAATTTAGGTTAAGTAGTGTGTAAGCTTATGGACTGATGACCTTAGCAGTTAAGTCCCATAAGATTTCACACACATTTGAACATTTTCACACAAGTATTTTGATGTGAATGGTAATAAGACGTCCACTGTCCGTCTTGCTAAACTGGGTCAATCATTCCGAGTCTGCGCCCAGAAATTTTCAAGACACTTCGATTTTAATTAATTTCGAATTGTTCTGTCACTTGAGAGTCCTCTGAGCTCTTCCTGTTCTACTGTTGACAAGTGTGTGGTTAGTGGTCTGTTATGATAGTATCGAATGGCCTGTAGATCGAGTCATAATGAAATGAAGGGTTTGGAAATTTATCCTCGAATTGTTGACGAAGGTTTTCAAGATCTACTACGCTCAATCTACCAATTTTGCCTACATCCAACTTATTTTCCTTCACGACATCATTCAGATAAAATAACATCTCGCAGTTACCCTTCTCCATCTGCGTTTTACTGAGTCCAAGTATTCTCTTACACGCAAGCACTTTCTCCCTTAGAACGATGATATTACTATTTTGGCCTTGAAATGATACGTTAAGATTGTTCAGTTTCTCAAAAACGTCGGCCAAACAGCGCAATAAATTAAAAGACATTTTTCATCCAAAACAGAGTTTAGGAGAGCTGTTCAATAGGAAAAGACGAAGTTCATCCTTCAGATCCACACCGCGGCGAAGGACTTTACCACGAGGCATCCAAGGTACCTCCGCGTGCGAGTCACGAATAGAACCAATCTTCTCGCAAAGAACGGGAAATAGCCTACCGTTTAAAGTTCGTGCTTCCACAAAATACACAGCACTTTATTGAATTTCGATTGTACTACTTTATAAGCCAATGCTGCCGCTGCATTGGTACTTGTACCAATACAGTTTCTCCATAGCAGATCGTAGCCAACAAAAAAGGAATTCCAAAGAGAGAAAATATCTTCCCCTGTAGTCCTCACTTCCTGAGCCCAACAAAATAGGAAGTCCTCGCGCATTTCACTTTCGTAACAGTAGCGTACAAAAACAAGTAGCTGGGAAAGATTTCCAATATCAGTAGTTATCAAGTTGCAGGGCGAATTTTGGGCTGTCATGAAGACGTGGTAGCAATTAATTTTTCGCCTGAGAGGCTGTGTGACATCCCAACCGCCACCTGTCACTTATCTGGTTTTGGCGTGCGTTCACCCCAGCTAATTGTCTAACAGATCAACAGAGAGTGCAAAACTGCCGTAATATTGGATAATGCAAAGAAAGTAATAAGTCCGTGTGACTCCTGATTGAATTGCGGTAGCAGTGTTGACATTAAGTGATTCAGAATTGATCCCTTTTAATGAAAAAGGGGTGCACATTGATGTTATCTTCAGCTATTGAACACCAGATGCAAATGTTGAACATAAAATTAATTAAGAAAGTGACTTGGGATTTCAATTACTTGATTGAAAACAGATGCAGTCGATTAGCACAAATTTATTTTAACTCATGACCTTCAATCATCACATTACATGACTCTCCTAACAGGCAGTGGGAATAAATTGCGTTTACGTGGAGTAAAGCGCGATAATTCAAAATTAATTCCTATCGATTGACCCAGGTGTAATGCGAAGAATTCTACAATACACCGCCCATGAAACCCTCGTGGAAACGTTGCCGACTGATCCAACAAATTAATCAGTGGCCTAACTCAAGCCGGAGCGGGCGCAATATCACCGAATTCAGCGTGGCGGGGCGTTGTCGTGCGGACGTCGGCCGGCCTCATGGTGCTGCAAGGCTGCACTCGTCTATTCACTCCTAGCTATCTTCCTCAGTACATAGCTGAACGAAAACTTTCTACCTCCAAGCTCTGTCGTTCCGTTTGCTAAGTCCTAAACTGCGGAGATGCTCACTCTCTCTCAGGCAAACTGAGTAAAGAGCGCCACGTCCACACTCTAGTCAAGTTGGGAATGGAAGACCTCTACTGAGACTTCTACCAGTCCGCTCTTCACCTCAGTTTCCCCTCCAGCAAAATCACTTACGCCAATTGCAGGGCCAGTCGCATTAATTATGTGTCGCTTCCCAGTGCCGACCAATGCCTGCTCTGGGAAGTGAACAAATTCCCACAAAATTTCGCTTCCTCTCAACTTCTGCTATTTAGCTCCCCTCAGGCCACCCATCAAGGTTAGCGTCTGCATAAAACACCAATTTTTCCGAAATTCTGATTCCCAGGAGAGTACTTCAAATTCCTTGGTCCTACATTCCCATCGGAGGCCGGCGTATTTCATTCTGTCACTCTTCACCTGATTTATTTCAGACTCTGCAGACCGTGAATTCAGCGTGAAGTTGCTATAGTCACAAACACGCATATTTTGGCCTCTGTTGACCACTCCACCATAGCCTTGCGCGGCTTTCTCGCACGTTTCACTGAAAACGGGGCGACAGACATTTATCAACAGGCATAGCGTTTTCTGTCTGCTTCCCGGTACACCAGCATGGGGTCAACCACCCCCTCACTGTCACTCATCTTAAGGCAGCTAGAGGCCGCACCCCGTTACCACTTTCTCAGATTTTGAGCCACCCTAAGCTGCCTTTTGTCGCTTCCCTTCGCCGCTCCCCAGCCGCGTGCTGCCACCCGGCCGTGGTCAACTCTGAATACTTCTCTGGGGTAAACTAGCCTCCAGTAAATCGACGCATTTCCACAAAGTTTTCACGTAGCATGAATTACTTTAAAACCATCACCCATCATTAATTATTTCAATATGTCCATACTATACCCTCTACAAGATGCATTGTGCCTTGCCAGTCATTTTTTTCAGCCCTACTGTTTGCTCAACATGAGTTCGGTGATCTTTAATTACTCCATGTAAGGGGCATAGTTCTTGCCATCTTACAGCTGTTGCATCAATACCATGACCACAGTATTATCTACGAGTGATATCGACTTCAGATTCCCACCAAACCTCTCTCTGTGCATTTTGACGGATGCTAGAAGAAGTAATTTCTCGCCAATAATGTGTGGCGATTTGGGTTTTGGAATTAAGTAGGATACATCTTGAACTCTCGTAGGGCTTCCTTAGGAAATTACACCTGCTTTTTTTTTTTTTTTTTAAGGAATCTGACGTCGGTGTGACTGCGCAACAGCTTTCGCAGCAGTGTATAAAGGTGCGAACATAGCGACAGGAAAGTCGCAATTACTTTCAGTAACGCCAAGGATTTGATCGAAAACAGCTAGTTTGGCAGCGCTTTTACCACGAAGAAGAGCAAGCGAGAGAGAAAACAGCGGAAATATCGTTATGGGGTGCATCCAGTGGTAAGTCCGACTGGTGAAGGGCCACTTTAACAAATTATACGAAGAATTACAAAATCACCCAAATAAATTCCTTCAATATTATCGAATGAGCAAGAATTATTTTGACACACTACTTCAAACAATAGGAAAAACAGTCTTTATTGCTCATCAAAAAAACCACTACAAGTCGAAATTGGCGAAACTATTTTCTGTGAAAACTGCAAAACCAAGTTGCGCCTAGAAGTTTGTGACTCCTTGTTGAGGTTGACAGGCTGGGAGCAGAGGAACACAGTTTGCGGATGATCCGTTACATTTAGGACATTAGACGAATACGGCTGAACGAATGAAGTTGCTGGGAAATAAGTTGCCTGAGTGGTGTTCTTATAATGCATGTCCATATGCTGGAAACTGGAAAAACTGGTGTAAGCTGTCTAGTATCTGGTGCTCCTCCGTGGGGAAGAGCATTAAAGCAAAATTTTTGTCCTTGTTAATTTCTTCATTTTGTTTCTCTTTTAATATGTTAACAGAGATTCCACATATGAAGTAACCTTCCTGGCTTCTGTTTTTAGTAGGGTGTGTTACTTTTGAGGTCTGTGCTGCACCGTAGTTGTTTTGTGAAGACAATAAGGGGGGCGAACCTCTTGCCTTGTTTCCTCTGCCATTTGCCAGAATTTCGATGTTGCTGGTGGTCTGTCTGTCTGCCATTTGAGTGAGCAGAAATAACATTGCATCGATTTCTTGAAGCCTCGGCAGACAGAAACTATTTCTGTGATTCCTGTTGTCCTGCGATATAGTCCTTCACATTTCAGCATTTCTTTTGAGTTTCTTTCTTGTCATGAATAAAATTAACATTCTATGCACTTTATTGTAAGTATATAGCATAATATTCCTATGAACAAACATTTTTTTTCCAGGCAAATTGCAACTCGAAATACACTGAAGCGCCAAAGAAACTGGTATAGGCATGCATATTCAAATACAGAGATACTTAAAAAGGCAGAGTACGGCGCTGCGGTCGGCAACGATTATATACTGAAAGACAAGTGTCTGGCGCAGTTGTTAGATCGAGTACTGCTGCTACATGGGCGAGTTATCAAGGTTTCAGTGAGTTTCAACGTGGAGTTATGGTCGGCGCACGAGCGATGGGATATAGTGTCTCCCAGCTAGCAATGAAGTGGGGATTTTCCCGTACGACTATTTCACGAGTGTACCGTGAATTCAGGAATCCGGTGAAACATCAGATCTCCGACAACGCTGCGGCCGGAAAAAGATCCTGCAAGAACGGAACCAACGACGAGTGATAGAAGCGCAACCCTTACACAAATTGCTGCAGAGTTCAATGGTGGGCCATCAGCAAGTGTCAGCGTGTCAACCATTCAACGAAACATCATCGATATGGACTTTTGGAGCCGAAGGCCGCTCATGTACCCTTGATGACTGCACGACACAAAGCATTACACCTCGCCTGGGACCGTCAACACCGATATTGGACTGTTGATGGCTGTAAACATGTTGCCTGGTCGCACGAGTCTCCTTGCAAATTGTATCGAGCAGCTGGTCATGAACGGGTGTGGAGACAACCTGATGAATCCATGGACCCTTTATGTCAGCAGGGGACTGTTCAAGCTGATGGAGACTCTGTAATGGTGTGGGGCGTATGCAGTGGGAGTGATATGGGACTGCTGATACGTCTAGATACGACTGACAGGTGACAAGTAAGTAAGCATTGTGTCTGCATCCATTCATGTCCATTGGCATTCCGACGGACTGGGGCAATTCCAGCAGGGCAGCGCGACACCCCACACGTCCAGAATTGCTACAGAGTGGCTCTAGGAACAATCTTCTGAGTTTAAACACTTCCGCTTGCCACCAAACTCCCCTGTCATGAACATTATTGAGCATATCTGAGATGCCTTGCAACGTGCTGTTCAGAAGAGATCTCCACCACCGTAACTCAAAGAACCCTGCAAGTACTCAACAACCTCATTTCCATTGGACACAAAAGATTTCATCTCCCACCACATCTCATCAAAATTTACCACAATAGTTTACTCACCTCAATAGTGGGTTACGGCTCGGGAGTCTGGGCGCACAGGCTCACGAGGGTGGTGCCTGCCATGACAGTGAGAAGAGTACAGAGAAATATGATTATGAGATCAGTGGGGGCGTACAGGACTACGCTGGGTGGAGCCCTGTTAGTCATAATGGGGCTGTGCCCCCTGGACATCAAAATTCGAGAACAGGCCGCTTGGTATTGGGCAAAGAAGGGGAATATGGAGAAAACAGAGGAAATTTTAGGCAGCAGGACTGGGAACAAGGCTGAGATTAGGTTAAGAGGGGACCAGTTATGGCAACAATCGTGGAAAGATGAAGAAACAGGATGCAGAACTTTTGATTTTCTACCAGATGTTAGGGAACGGATGGGAATGACGTATCTCGAACCAACCCGGGGACTAATTCACTTTCTCACTGGACATGGACCCTACTCGACATACTTATGTCGAGTCGGAAAAAAGGCAACACCAACGTGTGACTGTGGTGCTCCGGAGGGTACTCCTGACCATGTAGTCTACGAGTGCCCCCTTTTCAGATGTGCCTTCAGTGTTACGCGACCAACTACCGCACCATGACACATACAGACTGCTCAGACAACAGGACACCTTTCAGACCATTAATAAATTGGCTAACGTGATATCACAGAAAGTCTTAAAGGATATTACCTAAGAGATTTAAACCAGCATTAATGAGAGACTCACCTAAATACCGATAGAGTCTGGTACCCTACTCCCAAACAGCCTGGGCGCGGAAAGGCCGACTTCCTCAGTCTGGAATCCGCCGCGCCTCGGGACTCAGGGGGAGTGGGGTGCAACTTCACTGATCTTGACAGCGCACCTGTTTTGACCTTAGAATAAGTTTAGTTGTAGGACTTAGTTTTAGACACTATTTTTAGGAACCTGCAGCGATCAACATCTTGGTCTGCCCAGTGTCAGGGGCACGCTCATTGGGGTTAGCTCAATGAGCAAGGCTCTATAGTAGGTTTATATTCCAACTCACACATATGTAACGCTGTAGGCCTTAGTAACTAGTCTATAGTTAGGTTACCTGTTTTCTAGTTAATTAACAAACTAATTTGCCCATTGCATTTATCCCATAGCTAACATACTAACTAGTTACTTAAATAAAAAAAAAAGGTATCTCCACGTGCGAGTCATGAGTAGAACCAATCTTCTCGCAAAGAACGGAAAATACCCTACCGTTTAAAGTTCGTGCTTCCACAAAATTTACAGCATTTTATTGAATTTCGATTGTACTACTTTATAAGCCCATGCTGCTGCTGTATTGGTACATGTACCAATACAGTTTCTCCATAGCAGATTGTTGCCAACAAAAAACGAATTCCAAAGAGAGAAAATATCTTCGCCTGTAGTCCTCACTTCCTGAGCCTTGTTATGTTATGTTACGTTAACCGGGGACCTAGAAACGACGGAGAGGCTCCGTCCCCGCAGCAGCCGCAGTGGTCCGCAACCCCACGACGACTACCGCAGTCCACTTCAACCCTCCGCCATCCCACACCGAACCCAGGGTTATTGTGCGATTCGGCCCCCGATGGACCCCCCACCCCGGGAGCGTCTCACACCAGACGAGTGTAACCCCTATGTTTGCGTGGTAGAATAATGGTGGTGTACGCGTACGTGGAGAACTTGTTTGCACAGCAATAGCCGACATAGTGTAACTGAGGCGGAATAAGGGGAACCAGCCCGCATGCGCCGTGGCAGATGGAAAACCACCTAAAAACCATCCACAGACTGGTCGGCTCACCGGACCTCGGCACAAATCCGCCGGGCGGATTCGTGCCGGCGACCGGGAACTCCTTCCCGCCCCGAAAGCCGTACGTTAGACAGCAGGGCCAACCGGGCAGGCTCTTGAGCCTTACAAAATAGGGAGTCCTCGCGCATTTCATTTTCGTAACAGTATCGCACAAAAACAAGTAGCTGGGAAAGATTTCCAATATCAGTAGTTATCAATTTGCAGGGTGAATTTTGGGCTGTCATGAAGACGTGGTAGCAATTAATTTTTCGCCTGAGAGGCTGTTGTCTCAGTACCATGACCACGGTATTATCTACGAGTGGTATCGACTTCAGACTCCCGCCAAACCTTTCTCCGTGCATTTTGACGGCTGCTAGAAGAAGTAATTTCTCGCCAATAATACGTGGTGATTTGGGTTTTGGAATTAAGTTGGATACATCTTGAATTCTCGTAGGGGTTTCCCAGGAAATGACACCTGTTTTTTAAGGAATCTGACGTTTCCTTTTAGTTGGTGTTCGTGATGCTAAAGCCAGGTGCGCAACAGCTGTAGTAGCAGTATATTATGGTGCGAACATAGCGTCAGGAAAATCGCAACTACCTTCAGTAACGCCATGGATTTAATCGAAAACAACTGGTTTGGCGGCGCTTTTACCACGAAGAAAGGCGGAAGAGAGAGAGAAAACAGCGCAAATATCGTTACCGGGTGCATCCAGTGGAAAGTCAAAGACTGGTGAAGGGCCACTTTAACAAATTATATGAAGAATTACAAAATCACCCTAATAAATTCCTTCAATATTATCGAATGAGTAAGAATAATTTTGACACACTACTTCAAACAATAGGACCAAAAATAACGAAGCAAGACACGACAAGGCGGATGTTTGCAGCATGTGAGGAGTGCTTATCAGTGACTTTGAGGTAAGCCCACATCATTTAATCCAACAGTCTTTATTGCTCTTTTACGTGATTAATAAGATACATCGAGAAAATCACAACAAGTCGAAATCGGCGAACCTATTTTCTGCGAAAACTGCAACACCAAGTTGCGCATAGAAGTTTGTGACTCCTTCTTGAGGCTATCAGGAGGGGGGCAGAGGAACCCGGTTTGTGGATGATCCGTTACATTTAGGACATTAGACGAATATGGCTGAACGAATGAAGTTGGTCCTTGTTTTAATATGTTAACAGATATAAGTAACCTTCCTGCCTTCTGTTCTTAGTAGGATGTGTTACTTTTATGGTATGTGCTGCACCGTAGTTGTTTTGTGAAGACAATAAGGGGGGCGAACCTCTTGCCTTGTTTCCTCTGCCATTTGCCAGAATTTCGATGTTGCTGGTGGTCTGTCTGTCTGCCATTTGAGTGAACGGAATAACATTGCATCGATTTCTTGAAGCCTCGGCAGACAGAGACTTTTTCTGTGATTCCAGTTGTCCCGCGATGTAGTCCTTCACATTCCAGCATTTCTTTTGAGTTTCTTTCTTGTCATGAATAAAATTAACATTCTATGCACTTTATTGTAAGTATATAGTATAATATTCCTATGAACAAACATTATTTTTTCTAGGCAAATTGCAACTCGAAATACACTGAAGCGCCAAAGAAACTGGTATGGGCATGCATATTCAAATACAGAGACACTTAAAAAGGCAGAATACGGCGCTGCGGTCGGCAACGATTATATACTGAAAGACAAGTGTCTGGCGCAGTTGTTAGATCGAGTACTGCTGCTACATGGGCGAGTTATCAAGATTTCAGTGAGTTTGAACGTGGAGTTACGGTCGGCGCACGAGCGATGGGACACAGCGTCTCCGAGGTAGCGATGAAGTGGGGATTTTCCCGTACGACTATTTCACGAGTGTACCGTGAATTCAGGAATCCGGTGAAACATCAGATCTCCGACAACGCTGCGGCCGGAAAAAGATCCTGCAAGAACTGAACCAATGACGAGTGAAGAGAATCGCTCAACGTGATAAAAGTGCAACCCTTACGCAAATTGCTGCAGATTTCAGTGGTGGGCCATCGAAAAATATCAGCGTGCGAATCATTCAACGAAACATCATCGATATGGACTATCGGGGCCGAAGGTCGCTCGTGTATCCTTGATGACTGTACGACACAAAGGTTTACGCCTCGCCTGGGCCCGTCAACATCGACATTGGGCTGTTGATGACTGGAGGTGGTGGTGGTGTGTTGGGGCTTATGGGCGCTCAACATCGAGGTCATCAGCGCCCTGACACACATTAAAAGGAACGAATGTGGACAGACCTAAGAAAACTAAAGCACATGCTCAAAGAAAGCAGGAAAAGAAGGAAAATGCTACATAAGAAAGTAAAACCTAAGGAAAAGGGAAACATAGCAACAAGAATGTCACAGGAAATTGTTATTGGCTGGCCACTTACATAAAATATGGGTGAGCTTGTCACGCAGTGAGCAAATTAAAATCCTCTCCCTAAAATCTTTGTAAAAACATTTGACATGGCACAGAACTTTAAAACTTTAACCACTTTCGTCCGAGTGTTGCCTAAAAGAGACGGCAGGTCCGCTGGCAAGTCAGCCGCGACCCGCTGGTCAGAAAATAAAACGCAATCCAATAAAACGTGGCGCACAGTGACCTGGACGCCGCAAGCACCACACATTGGAGGGTCCTCTCGCCGGAGCAGGAAGCCATGCGTCATAGGGCTGTGTCCTATTCGAAGCCGAGTGAGGAGAATCTCGTCCCGTCGATGGGACTGAATGGAAGTACACCACACACGCGTTGTGGGCTTGACTATACGGAGCTTATTGTCAGTCACTTCCAGCCACTCATCCTCCCACCGACGCATGACCCGTGAGCTCAACAGCGAGGTGAGTGCGCGCAAGGGGATAGCACACTGAGATACTTGTGGGGCGAGACACGCCTCCTTGGCTGCGAGATCTGTGCTTTCATTCCCAGCAATGTCAACATGCCCCGGAACCCAGCAGAAAGCTACAACCTTCCCCAGTCGCTGTAGTCGGAGGAGGGCATCCTGGATGGTCTGGACAATTTTGTCTGCCGGATACAAACGTTGCAATGAGTGAAGGGCACTGAGTGAATCGGAACAGACAAGAAATTTAGGAGAGGAAGAATGTCTCATGTGCTCCAGTGCCCGCAAGATCGCAAACAATTCTGCATCAAAGACAGTAAAAGTCTGAGGCAGTCGGACCTTGAGGACACGATATGGAAAAACAACTGAGCAACCAACAGAATCCCCTTGTTTCGACCCATCCGTAAAAACAGCTACATAGTCGTGGTGCTCAGATAAAATGGCAGAAAATGCTGCATTAAAAACGGTGGCAGGAGTGCAATCACTCTTGTACTGCAATAAATCTAAAATCACTCCGGGCCTCTTCAGTAACCAGGGTGGCAGGCGGTTAAAACCTTGGATTTGGGGTTGTACAGACTCCAATGACTGGAAACATTTTGCCTGGTCGGACGAGTCTCGCTTCAAATTGTATCGAGCGGCTGGTCATGAACGGGTATGGAGACAACCTGATGATTCCATGGACCCTGAATGTCACCAGGGGACTGTTCAATCTGGTGAAGACTCTGGAATGGTGTGGGGCGTGTGCAGTGGAAGTGATATGGGACTCCTGATACGTCAAGATACGACTGACAGGTGGCAAGTAAGTAAGCACTCTGTCTGCTCACCTTCATCCATTCATGTCTATTGGTAGTCCGACGGACTTGGGCAATTCCAACACGACAGTGCGACAACCCACAAGTTCAGAATTGCTACAAAGTGGCTCTAGAAACAATCTTCTGAGCTTAAACACTTCCGCTGGCCACCAAACTCCCCAGACATGAAATTATTGAGGGTATCTGGGATGCCCTGCAACGTCCTGTTCAGATGAGATCTCCACCACTCGTTTTCTTTCAGATTTGTGGACAGCCCTGCAGAATTCATGGTGTCAGTTCCCTCCAGCACTACTTCACACATTAGTCAAGTCCATATCATGTCGTGCACTTCTGCGTGCTCGATGGGGCTCTACACGACATGAGGCAGGTTATACCAGTTTCATTGCCTCTTCAGTGTATCTATCCATCATTACACAACGAACATCTGCTAGGAGCCACTACAATCAGAGAAATTGTGCCGGATATGTGTAAGCAGTTGTGGAAATGTGTACAGCCTCTTCATATGGCAGAAAAAACTCAAGGTGAGTGGATTATTATAGCCGAACAGTTTTTAGACAGAAATGACTTTCCAATTTTCCTCGGTGCTGTGGACAGAAAACACGTAAGACTTAAGAAACCTGCTGGCTGTGGCTCAGAGCTTTATTATTAGAAGAAACTTTTTCGCCACTACTTTTGTATGTAGTGGACGCTGACTACTGTGTCACTGCGAGAGGCGTAGGCTCAAACGGCGGCAGTGGGGTTGTATTGCATTCAAGATATCCAGCATCTATCAAAGATTGAAGCTAATCAGTTAAAACATTCCAAGTGCTCAAAAATTATCTCATGACAAGGAAGGATAGCTCCAGTCTTTTAATTTTATAGGAGATGAAGCATTAGCACTATCTAGATATATTTTACAGACTTATTCTAAGAGAAGCCTGACAATGAAACAGCGCGTTTTTAACTATAGACTTCGTCGTACTCATTGAATGGTGGAATGTACTTTTGCGATTCTGACTAATAAATGGAGAGTTCCATCTGCCTGTCGATTTGGATGGCAAGTTTTAGGATGCAGTCATAAAAGCACGTTGTATTCTACATAATTTCATAAGAAGAAACGACTGCGTACAAATCGAGGACGAGCCACACAAATGCCTTCTACAACGCTGTGAACATGTAGGAGTAAGGACTGATGCGTGTGGTAGGCAGACAAGGGGTTATTTTGCAAATACCTTTGGGACTCCACAATTATCAGTACTATGGCAACATGACAAAATCTAAATTGTGGTAATGGCGATGTCTACATGGCTGAATAAGATTAGTGAACTATGAAATGCCTTTACTCTTCTTTCCTGGTCCTGACAATTCAGTCCAGTTACGAACGACGCTGCAGCACACTTCTCCACATAGTTTCTCTTTCACATTGCGATCCTCTTTTAATGTTCTACTGTGGAGAGCTGGCCTCTTTTCTACTTCTGAATTAGTCTTTGTGGATCGGCAGCATAACTTACTCAATGTCATCAGTAGCGCAATTCTCGTTGTCAGACAAGCTGCTGGCGCACAGAACGTGTCTGACTGCAGCACAATGTGATAGCGACTGAGAAACAGCGTAGCTAGTGCGCGCGGGCCCATGCCAGTGCGTGTGATTCATTCAACATATGCGACTGTCCCGTTGCACGTGAAATAGGGCCGATTGCCTCTTTTAAATCGCCGCAACTGTTTGATCCCTCAGGTGCGCGCGCTCGTATTCCAGCCATCGTGTTTCTTGCGACTATAAATCGCGCGACAGAAAATTTCCAGTGCGCGCCTAGCGTAAAACTATTAGACGGATTTGATGATGATGATGATGATGATGTTCGGTTTGTGGGGCGCTCAACTGCGCGTTCATCGACGCCCGTACAAAGTCTCAATTTTTACACAGTCCAGTTGTTTACACAGTCCAATCTAGCCACGAATGAGATGACGATGATGAAATGCTGAGAACAACACAAACACCCAGACCCCGGGAAGTCGATGGAGTTACTCATATGGTCTGGATGCTTTGCCTGCAGGTGTCTCTTCAGTTTTATACTCCTTAAACTATCGTTGGCCCTGTGGTCGAAATTCATTATTCAAAAGAATGGTGGTGAAGCCTAATGTTAGATAATCAACTTGATATTTACGTGCTTCGGTTTTTGTGTTTAGAATTAACATTGCTGATAAGAACATCGGAAGACGCGAGGACGAAGTGCTTCGATTAAATTCGAATCTTTTCCCTTAGAATTGCACACTATCGAAGAACAATAGACACTCGGTGAATAACTAACATGGGATCTACTGTTACCACTGCGGATTCGCCACTTATCCATGGGAATAGCGGAACTTCTATCACGCCGGCCGCGGTGGTCTCGCGGTTCTAGGCGCGCAGTCCGGAACCGCGCGACTGCAACGGTCGCAGGTTCGAATCCTGCCTCGGGCACGGATGTGTGTGATGTCCTTAGGTTAGTTAGGTTTAAGTAGTTCTAAGTTCTAGGGGACTGATGACCACAGCTGTTAAGTCCCATAGTGCTCAGAGCCATTTGAACTTCTATCACTTTATACAAATTCGGTTAATACTTCCTCTGAACACGCACCAGAATTGAACTTCTAACTAACTTACTACCTTCGGACAACTTCGGAAAACGTCGAAATCGAGAGGACAGTCACATTGCATAGTATTGACAATCTGTTATTGTAGTGAGCTTTGAAAGGGTTGTTCAAAATGGGTCAAATGGCTCTAAGCACTGTGGGACTTAACATCTAAGGTCATCAGTCCCCTAGACTTAGAACTACTTAAACCTAATTAACCTAAGAACATCACATACATCCATGGCCGAGGCAGGATTCGAACCTGCGACCGTAGCAGCAGCGCGGTTCCGTACAGAAGCGTCTAGAACTGCTCGGCCACAGCGGCCGGGGAAAGGGCTGTCAAGAGGCTTATTGTCATTAGTGGTTGTTGAATGCTTAGTAAGCAAAAAAAAAAAAAATGGTTCAAATGGCTCTGAGCACTATGCGACTTAACTGCTGAGGTCATCAGTCGCCTAGAACTTAGAACTAATTAAACCTAACTAACCTAAGGACATCACACACATCCATGCCCGAGGCAGGATTCGAACCTGCGACCGTAGCGGTCGCTCGGCTCCAGACTGCAGCGCCTAGAACCGCACGGCCACCACGGCCGGCGCTTAGTAAGCAGCTAACCCTGAGGGTGATCGGTGACAGTTTCTCAACTTTCCTGCTGGCAGGATCTACTGGTCAGATCTTGTGGAAAACAAACAACAAACTATCAGTGGAGGAGCTTCCTAACTTTGTTCAAGGACATGAGAATCTGACGCTAGCAATATTTGTTCACCAGAAGTCTTTTTCGTGAGTAATAGGAAATATAAATACTTCAATGAAAGCCTGCGCCCCGCTCTGGTACTCCCCCCCCCCCCCCCCCTCTCCCCGCTTTGACGACGGCTGCCCTATAGAACAAGGTTGCACGCTGAGAAGTTGCCACCTGTCGTGCCTGTGCTCGCCTGCTACGGCCCTGTACTGTGTTCATCGTTAGGCTAGGCGCGCACTGGCGATTTTCCGTCGCGCAATTTATTTATCGCAAGAATGAAACACAGTGGCTTGAATAGGAGCGCGCGCACATGCGACAAAAAAGTAGCGTCGATTTAAAAGACGCAACCGGCCCTATTTCATGCGCGACGCGATTGTTGCAGGTGTGGAATGATTCACAGGCACTGGCATGGGCCCGCGCGCACTAGCGACGCTATTTGTCAGTCGCTCTCGCTCTGTGTTGCATACACACAAGTTCAGTGCGCACTGATAACGGGAGTTGCGCTACGGATGACATTGTAAGTTGTGATGTCGATTCAGAAAGACTAATTGCAGAAGTAGAAAAGCGACCAGCTCTCTACAACAGGAAATTAAAAGAATACAGTGATCGCACTTTGAAAGAGAAACTATGGGGAGAAGTATGCTGCAGCCTAATTCGGAACTGGACTGAACTGCCTGGACCAGAAAAGACTAACAAAGGTATTTCATGGTTCACTTATTTCATTCATTCATGTAGAAATCACAGTTACAACAATTTAAATTTTTCATATTGCCAAGATACTGATCCTTGTGGAGTCACAAAGTAGTTTACAAAATAATCCCTTATCTGCATACCACACGCATCAGCTCTTATTCCTACAGGCTCACAGCCCTGCAGTTCGTACACTGTCATTTCGTCTTACGAAATTATGCAGAATACGACATGCTTTTATGATTATGTCTGAAAAACTAACATCCACATCCATAGTTCGATGAAATATTCTCCATTTGTTAGCCAAGATCCCCAAAGTACATTCCACCATTCTACGAGCACGACAATGTCTATAATTAAAAACACACTGTTTCATTGTCAGGTTTTTCTTCGAGTGCTGCCGCAGAATATGTCTAGACAGTGCAAATGCTTCATCTCCTACAAAATTAAAAGATCGAGGCTCTCCTTCCTCGTCGTGTGGTAATTTTTGAAGATTTGGAATGTTTAACTGATTAGATTTCAGTTTTTGATAGAAGTTGGATTTCTTGAACACATTGGAATCCCCATTGGCTGCGTACGAGCCCACGCCTACCTCAGTGAAACAATAGTCAGCGTCCACTACGGCCAAAAGTATTGTCGAAAAATAATTCTTGTAATTATAAAACTCTGAGCCACTGTCAGCAGGCTTCTTCAGTCTCACATGTTTCCCGTCCACAGCACCAATGCAATTTGGAAAGTCAGTTATGTCTAAAAACTGTTTGGCAATAATCTTCCAATCATCTTCAGTTTTTTCTGCCATGTGAATAGGCTGTAGACATTGCCACAACTGCTCGCATCTATCCTTCACAATTTCTGTGATTATAGAGCCTCCCAGTAGATATTCGTAGTGTAATGAGCGAAAGCTATTTCCAGTTGCAAGGTATCTGGAAGTATTAATATTCAGTAACAGCATTAATATTTACTCATAGAAGTATTAAGGTAAATACTTATGATAAATTATATAAAGTGATAATTTCATTTATGATAGGTACAGAAATTCAATGGAAGTGGAAAAATCTGAAGGACTGCTTCGCGAGAGAACTGGCATCACAGAAAAAAATCTTCGTCTGGCGAGGCTGCAAGAAAACGGAGGAAATATCTATCTTCCATGCAATGTTATTTCTGCTCCCTCAAATGGAAGACACACCGACCACCAACAACATCGAAATTATGCCCAGTATCACAGGAAACGAGGAAGTAGGTTCTCCCCCAAGTTTGTCTTCAGAAAAACAACAACGATACTGCACAGAACACAAAAGTACGACATCCTACGAAAAGAGAAGCCAAGAAAGTTACGTCCTACGAGGAAATATATTAAAAGACAGACAAAAAGAAGAAGTTAACGAGGATAAGAATTTTCCATTAATGCTTGTCCCCATGCTGGCGAAGTTAAACGAAGAACAGAAACATCACGCGAAAATAGAAATACTGAATGTGATGAGGAATGCCAGATATTATCAGCTTTCACCGATTTTTCCACAGCATCCGAACATGTGTTATAACACAAGTCAAGCGATTTACAACACCACTCAAGCAACTTATTCTCCAGGATCTTCATTCGTTCAACCGTATTCTTCAAATGTCCCAAATGAAACGGAACCTACACAAAATTTGTTCATGTGCCCCTCTGCTGACAACCGCAACAAGACCACAGAAACCTCTATGCGCAACATGGTTTTCCAGTTTTCTCATGAAACAAGTTCGCCAATTTCGACTTGCAGTAGTGATTTTCTTGATATATCTGATCAGTAATGTAAAATGGCAACAACAATTTTAGAATGAAATGGTTCTCTTGATGTATCTAATCAATAATGTAAAAGGGCAATAAAAGCTGTTGAATGAAATAATGTGTGCTCACCTCAAAGTCATTGATAAGCGCTCCTCAGGTGGTATACACTTCCTTCATGTCGTATCTTGTTTTGTTATATTCGGTCCTACTGTCTGAAGCAGTGTATCGAATGACTATTCTTAGTCATTCGATAGTTTGAAAGAATTTATTTGGGTGATTTTGTAACTCTTCGTGTAATTTGTAAAACTGCCCTTTCACTAGTCTTTGACTTACAACCGGATGCACCCATTAACGACATTTGCGCTGTTTTCTCGCTCTTCTTCGCAGTAAAAGCGCCACCAAACAAGCTGTTTCGATGAAATCCATGCAAAAATTACACCACGCATTCTTCCACGTTTGCTGGAATCTCATTGGATTTCGTTTCGCATTGAGCGGAAGCCAAGATGGCTCGAGTACTGTCAAGTACAACAGGGGCACGTTTTATGCTGTGCATTACATGACACAATAATACGGGACAGCAGCTTTACCAGTGCATTTACTTGCACAGCACATGCCAGCCAGCAGGTCCAGCTAATCTGCAGTTATGTGAGCAGTTGCATTTAAGGCGTAAAAAGAGACGAGCAGAGAAACAATGTAGCTTCGAATGTCATTTAATTTTTAGACAGAATGAAATAATATTCGACAAAATTCCAGCAAAACAGCACGCTTCTTGGGGGAACAGACGGAAAGTGTACCATGCTCTCGTTCTTAGTTAACACAGTACTGTAATTAAGAACAAGAGTAATAAAATTCCCAACTTAAACACAGGGTATTTTTTCCTCGCGAGCTATGCGTGGCTCAAAAGCGTATTGCAGGAATTTCATCATATTGTTAAATATTGAAGCCGCTGGGGGTATTACAGTCAGTCGTCTGGTAGTCTGAACCCCTTCAAATATCCAAGACCGAGAAAAACATTTCGGTAGTATAACTGTCACGTGCCATGTTGATCAACAATTCAAGCAGCTTTTCAAGCACCGCATTTTCTCCTCTTTTTTGTGCTGTATCCGCCAACGTTCCGCAGTGACCTTTGACAAAGCTTCTTGCATTAGGTCCAGTACGTCTGGCAGCTTAAATGTCTTGTTATTCTCGCGACAAATCCTTTATCTTGGCTGCAGATCAGTTCTTTTGGGTTCATACTGCTGTGGTACGGTGACAACTGTAACAATGTAGCGTTTTCATGGTGTGCTCCATGCCGTGAAAATTATTGTTTTCCGTGTTTCTACGACGCTTATCAGTCTCGTCTCTTGTGAGAGCACGTCTGTGATACAAAACAATGGACATGATCCATGAATTTTCATTTTTGTCCTAAGAATTTAGGCTGTCAAGTGTTCTTAATTTAAGCAATCTCTGACAATCAAGACTTTATGTTTGCAATGAAAACTGGTATTTTGCGTGCAATATTAACTAGAAATATTAATACGTGCATTTTTTTTATAAATATGATGATTAAATACATGTTAATTATCACAATTGTGTTTGATGAGCTTTATTCTAAAAAATTTAGGTATTCTAAATTGAGGGAAAAAAAGAACCAACGGGAGATTTGAGTCTGTCTCAAGTCACCCCATTCAGCTATGCCTCCTGTTTACAGAAGTGCTTAGATTTATTAACTAGAGTCCTCAGTAAATTCAAAGCCGATTTTTTTCTGAAAAATTGTGAAAAACTTTGAGAACTATTTTTTTCTCGCAACTTTTTAACGAGGTTCCACGTTCGTGTTTCAGTGCGGAGTAGGAAGCAGTGTTAGTACGTATTAACAGCACGACAATCAGAGCACAACAATACAGAGACAGTGACTGTAAACGATTTTTGAAATAAAAATTACATAGCTAAAGTACGATAAAGAAATGCGTGGATGGTTGTTAATACATTAGAATATATTAAAGTTTCATTTACCGTAACATGGTAACAAGATACTTCATCATCGTTTCCTGGGGCCTTTGCCCCAGTTTCAGCGCCCTGTTACTATGGATTTGGCAATGTTAGTGTGAGACGGGGAGGGATGCCCTTCCTGTCGCCACCCCCTACCCTCCGGGATGGAATTAGTGTACCCCAGGGGTCTGCATTTAGTGTAATCCATGAAATAGTGCGAACGTATTTCAAATGTCTGTGAGTCGTGTAACTGAGGCGGGACATGGCGACCAGCCCGGTATTCATCCAGAGGGATGTGGAAAACCGCTTAAAAGCCACATCCACATCGTCGCTAATCTACCGGGCAGATTCGATCCGAGGCCAGCGCACCTACCCGAGTCAATGAAGCAGCGCGTTAGCACCATCGGCTAACCTGGCGGGTGTGGTAACAAGATACGTAAAAAGGACCTATTTCCAAGAGCGTGATAACACAAGCGTACATGTGCTACGGCTGCTGACCAATCTTAGCATTTGTGGCTGTTTACATCAGGTTTACTCTTACATGAACAACGTACAGGGTGTATCAAACAGAATCATCCAATTTGGCACGTCTATATTTCTGAAACTCTAATCGTATAGAATGAATTTTATTTTTTGATAAACAGGAAACTCAATAAAAATTTCTTCATACCTTTTCATAGGTGTTCAATATGCCCCCGTTGAGATGCACGGCAAGGGTCAGTGCGGTATTCAAATTGTTCCCACACTGCAGTGAGCGTACCTTGCTTCCACAGTTGCTGTTATACGATGTCTCAGTTCATTCATGTTGTTGGTAATGGAGGCACATAAACAGAGTCTTTCATAAACCCTCACAGGAAATAATCACATACAGTCATGTCCAGTGACCTTGGAGGCCAGTAATGAAAGGCTGAATCATTTGGCCCAGTGCGACAGATCCATCGTTCAGTAATCCTTTGATTTAAAAATTCCTGCACTTCCATGTGTAAACGTCGACGTAACACACGCTAGTGCCGTGCTGGGTAGCCGCGCAGTTTGAGGCACTTTGGCACGATTCACACGGCTCCCCCCTTTGGAGGTTCGAGTCCTCCCTTGGGCATGGGCGTGTGTGATGTCCTTAGCATAAGTTAGTTTCAGTTAAATTAAGTAGTGTGTAAGCCTAGGGACCAATGACCTCAGCAGTTTGGTCCCATAGGAACTTATCATAAATTTCCAATCTCCACAAGCCAGACGGACATCGGGAGCATGTTGAGCTGTCGAGCTGCACAGTGAACAGATTTCTGCGGAGTCCTTGTGAAACTATGGCAGATTGTCTAATGCTCTGTGCTGTAGGACCCACACCATACCTAGAATGAAAGTCATGCTGAACATTTATTACTGATGCGCACTGCAAAACGTAGAACACAAAACTCTTTCTGTTGTGCCGGCACCATTTTTACTATAGCTCACGTCACGTAAGACGCATAGAGGCGGGACAGTGAAGGGGTGAGAACTGTGCATGCGTGGCTGCAGAGAGTGGGAAAACAAAGCTCACGTTGCTGAGCTGCATTACGTGGACAACAGTAAGCCTCATTTGCCTATGGTACATCATGTTATACGTTCAAATCTATGAGGGAATAATAAATATTAAAACCAATTTCGATCAGTCATCATGACAGAAATATTAATTCACGTCTTGACGACGTTGCGTCCACTGCTCCACAGATTTACTCTGGGTGAAGTCGGGAGGCGAGAACAGCTGACACAGGGGTTTACATGTGGAAATATCGGACTTCTGACGAATTTATCCAGCTGGATTCTTGCATATTATTAGAGCATACAACATGGTGGGAGATGCTTAGCTTCTCCTTGGGCAATGTGTTGAACATTATAGTCTGCATAATTCAAAAGATGCAAAATCCTAATTAAAAAGGCTAGGAAGTTCTCATTATTATGCACGCAACTGATATCTTGACAAAGACAGTTTTTAAACCACGACTCTTTAAAACTAAGAAATATTACTACGTGTACTTTGTTCCAAATTCTACATCGCAATACCAACGTCACTTCTATTTGAATGTGTTTCTAAACAATCTGATTATATATTTACGATGATAGGTTCAAGGATTATATCCATCATCACTTCCCTGTCAAATTATTCTTCCTGAAGCTTTTCAGCAGGCCGCACAGACCGCCCACGTTACAGGTGGGATGTTGCTATTGCCTCATTCGCAAGCGATTCAGTGAATGTTACGTTGAATGTTGTTTTGCCTCCCACATAGCCTTATCCTTTGTTCAAATTAATTCCATAGGGCTAAACTGACAGTGACACTTGGGTAAACGCAAAACTGTTTGACCCAAATCACATGCAAGGAAGTCAAGTTTGTACATTCTGTCACATGACTTGTGTAAATTGACGAACTGCAGGAGATCAGCATGGGTCTGGTTTATACTGTGCTTATTTTTTTTTTTTATTTTTAAGCTAGGGATAACATCCGCTTTTCTGGTGTTCATACTTGGTGTTTTCTCTGTAACAGTTGAATTATAACTGGCAATGACCGACTTTAAAACAACGTATGACAAGAATTGTGAGTCACGTCACGAAATTGATAGTGTTCATTTCCGAATGGTAGTCACTGCTGTTTTTCTTACACGTAAATTCAAGTTTACCCTCAGAAACAAAACAAGAAGGACCAGCATGCAGAATAATTATCCGAGAACCTACTCCTATGAAAACTTTAAAACTGCCAATTCAAATGGCTCTAAGCACTATGGGGGGTTATCAGTCCCCTAGACTTAGAATTAATTAAACCTAACTAACCTAAGGACATCATACACATCCATGTCCGAGGCAGGATTCGAACCTGCGACCGTAGCACCAGCGCGGTTCTAGACTGAAGAGCCTAGAACCGCTCGGTCACAGCGGCCGGCAACTGCCAGTACCATCACTCATTTTTCAGATGTTCCTGGAATGATTGTAACTGACCCATGTTTCATCAGGGTAATACACTGTTGGACTACCTCCTTCTCTTGTATCGTGAATCTTTATATGGGATGTAGTTCGTGCTGCACCTATGCCACTTCTTTGAACTAAAAGCTCTCTTCTTAACGTATCAGGAAGCAACGTCTAGACGAAGCACTTACCATTGAAGCTAATTGTCTCCTGCATTACCGTAACACATTTTTGTGATATCGGGCGTTCATCAATCACATGAAACACTTTAAAACATCATTGTTAAAACCATCCATTTGTGTTACAGGTTCCTTGCGATTTCGATGCTTTCCAGGCGACACGAAACCAACTTTTTCTGCTGTTCCTACAGTTCTGACACTTTCGTTTACAATTCTCTTTACAGTTTTCTGGCCGACATCATATGATTCTGGAGTCCATTCTTGTATTTTCAAACGTCAACAGTAGAAGACCTGCTTTCAAATTCACGTTTGAAAATGTTATAAACGCGGTAACTAATCCCCCTCGACTGCTTGAGAAGTACTTTACATTTAATGACATTACCTGGCTGTTTGTTTTAACCGTACTTAAACATTAACAGATACACATTCACACCTATACTGCTACAAGAAAAAAAATCTTAAACTGACAGTTACATTAATAATTCGGTTGTCGCGAAGTACGGCATCATCGCAGCATATAGGTGCGAGATTCTCGCTGTCTAGCTGCAACTCGCTGCTAGCAGCTCAGAAAGAGAATGAATATTATTGGCTGCGAGTGGCTAGTGGAGGGGGATGCGCAGAATGGCTGAAAACTGGGCTGCCTTCCAATGTGGCGCGGACTTTGAACTGAAGCAGCCGCACACTGCTGCTACCTAGCGGGAACCATGTAAAACTCGAGAGTTTGCTCTTTCCAACAGTACGTTGTTCATGCACGTATCTTAACTAACATAACATTCATGATTTTTTTTAATCGGATGATTCTTTTTGATACACGCTGTATAGTCATGCGCAAGTACGCTTTGCAGATCGTAAAAATCGTACACCAACTTGTGAATTGATAAAATCTTTCCCATACACCTGTTGCACTGAAATTTTATGTAGTCTTTCAAAATAACAGTAGCTAACGACTGTACATGTTTCAGTTCCATACCTGAAATAATTTCTGAAATATTCATAATTATATGAAAAACATTGATTTTATAGCTTTCAGTTACAAGCAACCTCCTAATACACTAATACGTTTTTGTGAATGCATGAGAGGAGGACTTAACACAACACTTTGTTGCTAAACAGACTGCCTTACAAAAAATGTGGAGAGCCCAGAAGTGGTGGAGGAAACGAAACTTCGCAGGTTGAGATGGCATGTGATGTTATTGCTGTGGTGTCACCGCCAGACACCACACTTGCTAGGTGGTAGCTTAAATCGGCCGCGGTCCATTTAGTACATGTCGGACCCGCGTGTCGCCACTGTGATCGCAGACCTAGCGCCACCACCAAGGCAGGTCTCGTGATACGAGAGAGCACTCGCCCCAGTTGTACGAGAACCTAGCTACCGCCCAGTTGTACGAGAACCTAGCTACCGACCAGATGTACGAAGCCTTTCTCTCTCATTAGCCGAGAGACAGAATAGCCATCAGCTAAGTTAATGGCTACGAACTAGCAAGGCGCCATTAGCCATACAGTGATTGTACTTAAAGTCTCCTGTGTATCGTCAAGATCGATGTACCACAATGATATTAAAGATAAGTATTAATCCTGCTCCGTACTTTTCTTCCTAACATTAATTACGTATCCTGTTCCAGTACATCACGCCCGTCTGCGTTAGTCTAGCGTGCATTTTCAGCCATCTCAACTTCACGGTGTCGGCTCAGACCGACACAACATTGGCGACGAGATAAAAGAGTTCTTTCTGATTGCTTACATTTAATTGTGTCATGGCTTCGCCACATTCTCCAGATGTACTGTCCGAATTTTATCGCTTGCAGAATCAGCAGACGCAGGCGTTACTGGATGCCCTTGGACAGCTCGTCCAGGGTCAACGTACCATTCAAACCGATGTGGCCGCCGCCGCTTCTTCGCTACCGCTGCCACTCAACGCTGTTGCACCTCCCTTTCGACCATACGTGGCAGCCGATGAGACCTGGCACGAGTGGTCTCGCCAGTTCAACTTTCATCTAGCAGCCTACAGAATTCAAGGTAAAGAGCGGCAGCCGTTTTTGCTTTCTTGTGTCGGTGTGTCCACATACCGTGTGATAGTGAAATTGTTTCCCCGACGCGACGTAGCAACTCTGTCCTACGAGGAAATTTTGTCTGCATTAGATGCCTATTTCAAAGAAACAGTTAATGTGGTTGCAAAACGGTATACGTTTTTTCGTACAAAACGTACGGCCGGTCAAACTAATAGGGAGTGGGTAGCAACATTGCAAGGACTTACTAGGGACTGTGCCTTTGAATGTGACTGTGGTCTTTCTTATTCAGATACAATGGTGCGTGATGCAATTGCACAGAACGTTTCTGATGTTCGCATACGGGAGCAAATTTTGAAACTAGTTCATCCCTCCCTTCAACAAGTGATAGACATATTGGATAGACAGGACACACTTGACTGTGCTCAGGAATCTTTTGAAACTTCGCCAGCCGTGTGTAACATTAACCGGCCCGCTGGACGCGCTGCGCGGCCCGGTAACCGGGCCTCGCGCACGTCCGCACAGCTGCCGCCGCGCGCTAAGCCACGTGTGCCGCGCCAGCCCACAAATGTAGTGAAATCGTGCCCGCGGTGTGCTACTAGACATTCGCGTGAACATTGCCCGTCACGCCAAGCTATTTGCTTTTTCTGCAATAAGAAAGGACATGTTCAAAGTGTTTGCCAGAAAAAGCTCAGATCAGACAATCACAATCATTCCAGGCCATTTGCTTCGCGCCGGAATCGAACCAAGGACACTCAGGCTCGTGGACCTTCGCCTATGGACATTCATGTCGTTAATTCCACTTCGTCCAGTGACACTTTCTCTAACAGTAACTGTGTTCGTCCCACAAAAACTGTGCGTCGACGTCGCCGGAAATCACGTCAATTAGCAAGTGATTCTGTACCAGTGTCTGTTCCAATTGCACAAAACAGTCGCTCTTGTCGTCAGCAGAACAATAAACTTTTTGTGGACTTAGACTTTGAAGGCAAAGTGATACCATTCCAGCTCGATACCGGAGCTGCAGTTTCATTGCTCAATCACGACACGTACAAACAACTGGGCAAACCTCCGTTGCGTTCCGCAAATGTTAAGCTAACTACATATTCCGGACAGAAAATTCCTGTGTTAGGACAGTGCAGCCTTCTTGCAACATACAAGGGACAAACAAAACTTGTGTCATTTTACGTTCTTCGTTCTTCTTCTGCAGTGAACTTATTTGGTCTAGATTTATTTCAGTTGTTTAACATGTCTATTGTAAATCAGATCCTATCAGTGAATCAGACTGTGCCTACAGACAGTGTTTCTCGGCTGTGTGACGAATTTGCAGACATTTTTGCACCGGGCTTAGGTTGCGCTAAAAACTATGAAGCACATTTAGAACTGAAGGTAAACGCGCAACCGAAATTTTTCAGGGCGCGCAATGTTCCCCACGCATTGCGTGATGAGGTCGCAAGAACGTTACACGATCTCGAATCACAGGGTGTCATTGAACGTGTGCAAGCTTCTCTCTGGGCCTCACCCTTAGTAATTTTGCCAAAACCTTCCGGAAAATTGAGACTTTGCGTGGACTTCAAGGCCACAGTGAATCCACAGCTAGTGACTGCTACTTTTCCTTTGCCCCGCCCGGAAGATCTTTTTGCTAAACTGTGCCCGGGAAAATATTTTTCAAAGTTGGACCTAGCCGATGCGTACTTGCAAATACCGGTGGACGACGAATCCCAGCGCGTATTGCTGGTTAACACGCATCTTGGATTGTACCGCTTCAAAAGACTGCCTTTCGGGTGTGCATCCGCCTCTGCCTTGTTTCAGCAATATTTACAAACTATTTGTGCGTCGGTCCCTACTGCAGCAAACTATCTGGACGATATAGTGATCTCCGGACAGACAGAAGAAGATCATCTTGCGAACTTACGAACATTATTTCAGGTCTTGCGGCAAAATGGTCTTCGCTTGAGGAAGGACAAATGTGTGTTTTTTGCTCGTGACTTACCATACCTGGGACATGTCATTAATGCCCAAGGCATACATCCGAGTCCAGAGCACCTCCGTGCCATACAAGAATTGCCTTCCCCTCAAAATGTGAAACAGCTACAGAGTGTGTTGGGTAAAATTAATTATTACAATAAATATGTGCGCAATGCCTCTTCCATTTCAGCTCCGCTTCATCGCTTACGCTGTAAAGGTGTTCCGTTCGTCTGGACGACGGAATGCGAACGCGCCTTTCGCCAGTTGAAATCGGCGTTGCTTTCTAATACTTGCCTTACGCCATTCGATCCCCAGAAACCCCTTTTGTTGATGGTAGATGCATCGGATTTCGGGATCGGTGCTGTGCTTGCGCACAAAGTTGGCTCGCATGATCGCCCTATTGCCTTTGCGTCCAAATTGCTCTCGTCTGCGCAAAGAAATTATTCACAGATAGAGAAAGAAGCTTTGGCTCTCGTGTTTGGTGTTACTAAGTTCCATGATTTCTTGTATGGTCGTCACTTTACCATCATCACAAACCACAAACCTTTGACATCGCTTTTTCATCCGACCAAGCCTGTACCTCCACGTACAGCGCAGAAATTCATTCACTGGTCTATTTTCCTCTCGCAGTACTGCTACGATATCTTGTATTGGTCCACTGCTAAGCACGGAAACGCCGATGCGTTGTCCCGTTTGCCTGTTGCTGAGGATAAAGCATTCGATTCTTCCGAACTTGCTTGCATGTTCATTGATTCGGAAACCGATGAAGTGGTCGAATCGTTTCCGATTGATTTTCGTCGTGTCGCTACAGCCACAGCTGCTGACCCTGTCCTTGCTACTGTTTTACGTTTTGTTGCTACGCAATGGCCTTTGTCAAAGTCTCGGATCGAGGATCCGTTGGTTCGCCGATTTTTTGCTCACAAGGAGAGACTTTTTGTTCGACGTGGTGTTTTGTTGTTGCGTTCTGATAATGATCAGTCCAGAGTCGTGGTCCCACGTTCGTTACAGTCCTCTGTTTTACGGCTTCTTCACCAAGGACATTGGGGTATAGTGCGAACGAAACAACTTGCTCGTCAGCACTGTACTTGGTTCGGAATCGATGCTGCGATTACGAATATGTGTTCTTCGTGCCCGGCGTGTGCCGAACAACAGTCCGCACCGCCGCGGAAAGTCTTTGCATGGCCAAAAGCCACTTCCCCTTGGCAACGCTTGCACATTGATTTTGCTGGTCCATTCTGGAATGCTCGATGGTTGGTTCTGGTCGACGCCTTCAGTAATTTTCCTTTTGTTGTCCGGATGTCTTCCACGACGTCCTCCGCCACCGTCCAAGCGTTGTCTGCTATCTTTTGCATTGAAGGTCTTCCGCAGACCTTTGTTTCCGACAATGGCCCACAATTCATGTCCGCAGAATTTCAGTCATTCTGCCAGGCCAATGGTATTCAACATCTGACATCCGCGCCGTTTTCGCCTCAGTCCAACGGTGCCGCTGAACGATTGGTCCAGACTTTCAAGTCACAGATGTTGAAATTGAAAGAGTCGCATTCTCGGGAGGACGCATTGTTGCTCTTTTTGTCTTCGTATCGCTCTCAACCCCGAGATGGTCGCTCGCCGGCTGAGTTGCTCCACGGTCGTCCTCATCGCACCTTGATGTCTTTGCTGCATCCGCCGCATCAGGTTCCTGTGCAGCGGCAGACTCCTGCTTTTGCTCCAGGCGACGTTGTATTTTATCGCCACTATCGAGGTTCACGGCGTTGGCTCGCAGGGCGCATTCTTCGCTGCCTCGGCCGCGCGATGTATTTGGTTTTGGGGGCCTCTGGTGAGGTGCGTCGGCATCTCAATCAGCTGCGCCTCTGTCGTCGCTCGGGTTCTGCCGCTCCCCGTCTGCTTTCAGCGACGGTGCCGTCCGGTCAGCGCCCTGGGGACCCATCTACTGGCTCGCCTCATCCCCAGGTGTTACCGACGATGCCTTCCATTTTGCCCCATGGCGACGCGCCGCCGCCGCCGCAGCAGCAGCAGCCGCCGCCGCCGCCGCCGCTTGTTCTCCCGCCGGCGCCGCCCGCATTCGACGCTTCGTTGCAGCCGCCAAGCGCCTCCCAGGGTCACGCGCCGCCGATCGCTTCCCGTGACCAGCCGTCCTCCGCCATGGAACTCCCGCCCGCTCCGGACCACATGACGTCATCGCGCGTCGGCTACCCCGACGCGATGGAGGTTGATCCTTCGGTCCCTCCTGTCTCTTTACGGGCGCATACACCGCATGTTGACGTGCACCCTGGACTAGTTTTTCAGGCGTTTCCTAGCTCCCCTCAGACCGAATGGCCGGGTGCGGGTGGCACAGCCTCGCCTGTTGTTAGGCTCCCCACCTCATCGCATACGTCAACATGTGGTCCTCCCCACGGCGGGCGGAAGCCTTATCTCACGACCGTTCGCCGATTTGCGGGGGAGGAATGTGGTGTCACCGCCAGACACCACACTTGCTAGGTGGTAGCTTAAATCGGCCGCGGTCCATTTAGTACATGTCGGACCCGCGTGTCGCCACTGTGATCGCAGACCTAGCGCCACCACCAAGGCAGGTCTCGTGATACGAGAGAGCACTCGCCCCAGTTGTACGAGAACCTAGCTACCGCCCAGTTGTACGAGAACCTAGCTACCGACCAGATGTACGAAGCCTTTCTCTCTCATTAGCCGAGAGACAGAATAGCCATCAGCTAAGTTAATGGCTACGAACTAGCAAGGCGCCATTAGCCATACAGTGATTGTACTTAAAGTCTCCTGAGTATCGTCAAGATCGATGTACCACAATGATATTAAAGATAAGTATTAATCCTGCTCCGTACTTTTCTTCCTAACATTAATTACGTATCCTGTTCCAGTACATCACGCCCGTCTGCGTTAGTCTAGCGTGCATTTTCAGCCATCTCTGCCATTTTGCAGTGTTTACAAAACCGAGAAAAAATTACAGAGAACTTGGCAGTATGAATCCGCTTATCAGTATTACGTTGCACCCTGCTCTGGCCTGGATGCATGCAGAGATTCCACTGGGAAAAGTGTCATAAAGCAGTTGTATCCTCTTCTGTGGCAAGTTGACCCACAACTGTTGTAAGTGGTCCTTGATATTTTGGATAATGACACTGGGGTGGAGCTGATGTCTGACACATGTTCTGTTGGGGACAGATGTGGGAACTTGCTGGCCATGGGAGCACCTCAACATTACACAGGCAGCTCATAGAGACACGTGCCATGTGTGGACTAGCATTGTCCTGCTGAAAAATGGTACTACACACTGTCGCATGAGAACAAACACATGAGCATGTCCTCTCAGTCATTACCAGCAGTGACAGCTGTACCGCTCCAGACATTGGAAGAATTGGGTCTCTGTCCACATCACCCACTTACTTGTCAATGATGGTCATTCGTGGTATTACAGAACCATGATTCATTGGTAAACCCATGTGATGCCATTTATCAGCAGTCCATGCATCCCAGTCATGACATCACGCCATATGCAGCCATTTGTGTTGTGGTGTTAATGCTAGCTTATGCATGAGATCATAATTCACTAGTCCAGCTACTGCTAGTCTCCGTCCAGTTGTGCAGGATGACAGAATGGTGCAGGGACTCCATTACTTCTTCTCGGGTGGCAGCTGCAGATATGAAGGGTTTACAATGTGCTTGGTGCACATTCTCACTTTTGATGGGTCGACCAGAACCTAGACTACGGGTATGCCTGTCCTCACATTTTCAGGCAGTTAAACATCGGACCATAGTCACATCCGAATGCCCTAAAGATCTGGATACTGTATGATTCCATCAGCTTCCCAAATAGAAACCACAAAGAGGCCTTTTTCAAACCGTATCAGGTGCCAACAACTTTGTGTCATGTGGGTATGCAGCATCTTCATGTCTTTCACAGTAACCCTCAACACCTGACGCTGTTTATATCCCTTATACACCATGTATGCGTGGTAACAGGAAACACCAACAACACTAATGCACTCTGGTGACCGTTCTATCTGTCACAGAGAACTTAGTCTCATATGTAGGTTCCCTGCTACTTACAGGATGAACCGGAACTCCACCAACAAAATTTTAGTGGTTATTCAGGGATATTTCCTGAGTATTTTGGTGTAAGGGAATCCTGATCTCCAGTGACCTGTTACAGAGTAATTGCATTTTATTTGATTTCTTCCCCTCATTATTTTTTTATCTGTATTGCATGAAAATATCTGCATTCGGGAGGACGACGGTTCAATCCTGCGTCCGGCCATCCTGATTTAGGTTTTCCGTGATTTCCCTAAATCGCTCCAGACAAATGCCGGGATGGTTCCTTTCAAAGGGCACGGCCCACTTCCCTCCCCATCCTTCCCTAATCCGATGAGACCGATGACCTCGCTGTCTGGTCTCCTTTCCCAAAACAACCCAACCCAAAATATCTGCATAACACTGCAATTGTATTCACTGTGTGTCTTGTTAGAAAACATTTGTTCCATTCACTCATTGTACTTGTTCTTGATAATAATGACGCCCACATTTTATGCTTCAACCTGAAGATTGCATTCAGTACAGTTTGGTTCTGTATTATTTTTTCTGGCTGACTTAGTTGTTCGTTACAGTGGCAAGCAACAGTATAGGTAGGTTTAATGACGGAGAGTTTGCTACAGTGCATCTTGTGTGCAGGTTCACTGAATGCAATGGAAAAGCGGTGCATCACTGCTAAGCTGAGACATTCTCCCATTGACGTCGATCCCATTACCCTTCTTTAGGATCTGTTTGCAGGTTATTGGATTACTGTATGTTTTGTATTGCCATATTACAGAGTTTTTCACTGTTGTGAAGTATTTTCCCATAAATAAAGGTAAATGTGGTAACAAACTAAATAAATAATGAGAAAATGCACTATGGGTGACAAATCAGAGGACTGTACATTTGAGGCAAGGATGTGCACATTCCTGAATGCATTAATGACGTGAACAGCAGTGTTAGATTTTGCATTATGTTGATGGAATACTCCATTTCTACCAAGAGGAATGAAACCACAGGGCTACCATTCGTCCCACATTCTGGAGAGCATTCAGCCTCCCTTAAACAATTATCAAATCAATTGTGTACTTATACAACCTCTTTCATCATCTTGGAGTGGATGTTTTTTTTTCTGGGGGGGGAAAGTCTTACACAGGCTTAGACCACATAGACCTGTAGAACAGAGAAACCCTCTATAAAGTCATTTAAAACTTTATTTAATTAATATTGTGTGACTAGGTCCTCCCATCGGGTAGACTGTTCGGCGAGTGCAAGTTTTTCCATTTGACGTCACATCGACGACTTGCGCGTACATGGGGATGAAATGATGATGATTAGGATAACAGAACACCCAGTTTGTGAGAGGAGAAAATTTCCGACTCAGCTGGGGAATCGAACCCGGGCCCTTAGGATTGATATTCTATCACGCTGACCACTCAGCTGCCAGAGGTGGACAATTAAAACTAATTTAATTATATTAACAGGGTTTCTTTTTCTATTCTGGAAAATTATATCAAAACTTTTTCTATTTTGTTAATTACTTTGATCAGTTTTCAAAACACTAAGCTTAAATCAATAAAACGTGTTGTAACACTAAATTGCCTGAGCTTTCTTTTGATAGTGACTTCACTAAGATGACGATGTTTTAATACATAAGATAATGCCTTATGAGACAATGTAAAGTTGCAGCTTCTGCAATATCTTCAGATGACCAGTTAGTACACTGTCCTTTCATAACTACTTGTTGTTGACAGTCAGAGAAAGTGCCATTGACCACTTTTTGAACGTGTTTTAATTTCAGTAATTCAGGACTACAACGGGAGAGATGATCCAGTAAATGTTTCATTATTTTGCCTCCAGTGTTTTATATCTGCTTCCGTAATTTTTTAATTGTTGGTGTAAGAGTCTGTTTTCATGGTTAATGTTTTGTCTAGCAGTAATTTCTTCATTAGCTAGTAATGTATTCCTGTAAAGTATCAGCTTTAATAATGTTTCGTTTTTGTGCCAGAATATTTCACTCGTTAGTAGCACAGTGCTACTTCCTAATTCAGCAGTGAACGATGACAGATTTAGAGTTGGTACAGCATCAGTCTTCATCTTGCTTTTAGGAGGAATATTCAACAATACACTTTTCAAATCCCTTTCCTAAGCCGAACAGTAAAATGTATTTCCAGTTGAAAACGAATCTGCTCGTTTTCAAAGCATTTATCCATTTTTCGTTTGTCTCACTGTTTTTAGGAAATATATGAAACTTAATTCCTAACTTACTTGCTTATCTGCTGTGGTTAGTACAACTGAAAATTGCGCAGCAAACCGTTGTTTTTCACTTAAAAACTTGCACTGAAAAAACCCTTAATACAAGGATAATTACGGCGTAACTCTCTACTCAATCGCCACTCACCAATAAAAATTGATACTGTCATTAAACAACCATGTTTTCACTCGTAAAAGCAATTATAGCACAATATGTTATGGCAATTACTGGCTACTGAGCGCTGACTGGGTTCACTCTGACATCAGCAATGCAGCCTGCTACTGCACACACACCTCCGCGGGCGGAACGTTCGAAAACGTTCGTGACGTTACCGCAAGAGAGTAGCGCTAAGCAGTTGTCGGTTGTTTCTGGAGGACTGATAAGCGCTAGGCTGTTTTTGCATGGGCCAACGCGAGAGAGCGTCAAAATTGGCATAATTGACAGCTTTGAATTTTTCCCCAGTTTCTTTTCTTTTTTTGTGCTGTGCATCCAAAAAATATCGTGAGATGCCTGGATGACCACCAGGAACGACTCACTGAAAGGATGCGTGGAATGTGTGACAAATGATAATGGAGCCATCTACCAAGAGAGCTGCTATTCGGGCGCAATAGCACACCCTTTACATCGTTCTGTGATTGTCAGTACAACTTGCAGATGGCTGCACCTCAGAAGGCTGCCTTGAACTTCGACCGTTCCGGCAATAGCCCTTACCCCTATTGCATCGCCGGCCCTAGTGGCCGAGCGGTTCTAGGCGCTACAATCTGGAACCGCGCGACCGCTACGGTCGCAGGTTCTAATCCTGCCTCGGGCTTGGATGTGTGTGATGTCCTTAGGTTAGTTAGGTTTAAGTAGTTCTAAGTTCTAAGGGACTTATGACCTCAGAAGTTAAGTCCCATAGTGCACAGAGCCATTTGAAGTATTTGAACCCTACAGCATCGTCACCACTATCTCAATTGTTGCATCGTAGAATGACTGCTGGGCATCTTTATTTACGACTCACGCTGTTGTCTTCGTTGTGGCAAACAGCTGGGTCCTGCAAAGAAGCATCGTGTGCGTCACTACCATGAACCGCTTTGTTGCTATATGCTCCGATATCTTGAGGTCATTATGTGGGGCACTGCCTCTTTTGATGTCGGATGAGGGGACGCAGTAACGGACCCGCATTCGGAAGATGTCCTTAGGTCGTTAAAATCTCTATCCAGCCATCCAGATTTAAGTTTTCTGTGGTAGTGGGTAGATACTGCCGTTTCTGGTGCAAAGTAGGTCCCGGTGAAATATTAAATGAGTTATAGGAATACCCCACACCTCACCCTCATCCGAAGAAGTATGTATAAATGTATGTATGTATAAAATGACAAGAAGTTCAAATTTTGGCGGAAAATTCAAAAAGTGGTAGGAAATTCAAAAATTGTCGGGGTTTTCCTCACTCCTATTACTCATTGTGAAAAGTAGGGCTGTTTTACTAAATACAGATTGGCCGGGAAACCAGAAATCCAAGACGGTGAATTATCCTGTTGGTTGAGGTAGGTCAGTTCTGTTAAGTATAGAAGTCAAGATGGCTGACCCGAAATACCGGCTCAGTTCTATGACTCGAAGATACTGGGACAAAGGGAAGTAATTTGCCTATTCAGACCTATAGGGCCATCTATAGCAGTTCGATCACCTGCTGTAATGTTGAATTCCACACCGCATGCTATAAGCTGAACCGCTCCTCTCTGACATCACCATTTAAAAACTTGCCGGCCTACGTTCAAAACAGCATCATGTCATTCAGTTAAAAAGTCGGGAATCCACATTTCCTCACGTCCACTTGTGCTGTACTTAAAAATCCCCACATCCCTTCTGACATTATAGTTTATACAATTCCCCTTCCACAGCAACTACCATCAATTCAGGATGGTGAGAAACAACACTTGCTCCAGGTTTAAAATGATGGGAAGTCTACTGGTTGCCAAAACTATAGAGCGCTCGCCGGTAACTTTAAAACTGAGTAACCCACTGGCGCAGCCTATATTACTGCCACTATAGTGTTTAATACCAATTAATCGTGGTTCGTTCCCGAATGAATGATTCCAAACGAATGGTTCTCTAAAGTGAATGGAAGAAACGAGAAACCGTTTCTAAGGAACGATCGTTGACCGTTCACTTCCATCGTTCCACGAACGGTCGGAACGGCAGTGGCCAGTTATACTTCCAGGAATAGGTCCTAGTTCCGGGAACTGTTGCGGCTGGTCTCCATTCCAGGAATGATGGCGGCCTGTCTTGTTCCCGCCTCCGTCTCGTTCTTTTTCGGGTAGTCACTCATTCCAAGTTCTATTTCAACTTCTGTTATAATTATGTAACTAATATAAAAATTAAGTTGTATGATATATATATATATATATATATATATATTTTCTCCCGCAGCAAACAAAGAAATCCAGTTATAGAATACATATCTATTACAAGACAAGTTGTTGTTTTTGTTATTTGTTGATTTTTTACGCATCATCTGCTTGATTTAACAACTAGTTTTTGAGATAAATTTACATAATTTTTTAATTGTAGTATAAGCAAATTTACATAAAAAAACATTTACATCAAACTTGCGAATTTGGCATTTTTTTTCCAAAAGTAAAACATGACCCTGAGGGGTCTCTTATTTTTCAAGTTTGGTTGTTTCCTTGTGCTGCCACTCAGTTTGGTTCCTTTACACAAAATAATGCTTTATCCTTGATTGACATAACATCGTATTTTGTTTTTATCTCAACAAATATTGTTCAGCAGTACCTTTTTAGCGAAAAACTTTATTGCTTTCCATTTAATTATTAATACAGTATTGCTGCATTAACTTTAATAATAAAGCCAGTAAACTTACTATTTGCTAAGCGTGTGTGGCAAATACGACGACAAAATCATATTTTCTTTTAAACATACTTATTCCTCGCCGGCAGGTGTGGTCGAGCTGTTCTAGGCGCAACAGTCTGGAACCGCGCGACCAATACGGTCGCAGGTTCGAATTCTGCCTCGGGCATGGATGTGTGTGATGTCCTTAGGTTAGTTAGGTTTAAGTAGTTCTAAGTTCTAGGGTACTGATGACCTCATCAGTTAAGTCCCATAGTGCTCAGAGCCATTTGAACCATTTGAACTTATTCCTGAGTGAAGTATCTTTTTTTCCTTAAGGGGATATTTATTTACTACTGTGTTCCAAGAACTTGACGCCTGTCTGAGTCGAATAATTTACAACGTTTAGTTTAGTAACTAAGTGTAAAGCATTGACATCTTCATTTATATGTCACTGCGAAGAATCTGTCTTAAGAAACTCGTCACTCAAATGAAATTGTTTAAATATACTCTTTATTTTATTAGAACCGAGCAGTTCTATCTCTCTCATAATTTTTGGGATTCGACAGATTCCTACTTGAATCATGTATCTTCGTCAGTTGGTTCTGCTTTACGTTTCAGCGTAGTGACTGTTTTAATTTTTGATTCGGAAGATTAAGATGAGACAACAAGGGACAGGATCCTAAGATGATATTTCAGCTTTCGTAAAGCCACTTGAGGGTTATCGCTATCGACAATTTAAAATATACATAGGTGTGAAGTTATGAAAGAATTCTGAAATTCAAATACTAAGTTTCGGCTTCTGAAGCGGCACTGGATCATGTTTCGACATATAAAGCGGAAAGGAAAGTACAAACCGAACAAATTGCAGTCTGTTCTTGTGATCGCAATTCAGGTTCATCACGGAACATAAACTTTTTCAGTAGATAAATAGTTTTCACCACACACCCTGCATGATTTAGACCTTTGGAGTACAGAAAGAGCCGGCCGAAGTGGCCGTGCGGTTCTAGGCGCTGCAGTCTGGAACCGCGAGACTGCTACGGTCGCAGGTTCGAATCCTGCCTCGGGCATGGATGTGTGTGATGTCATTAGGTTAGTTAGGTTTAACTAGTTCTAAGTTCTAGGGGACTAATGATCTCATAAGTTGAGTCCCATAGTGCTCAGAGCCATTTGAACCATTTGAAGTACAGAAAGATGCTCAACGAGATTGCTCTTCGAGAAGAGAATTTGCAGTTATTCAAAAACTATCAATATAATCGCCTCATATTTCTTATGCCTACAAGGTAACTACAAGAGACCTTTTTCCAAAATCTTTTCAACCAGAACACATGCATCTATAAAAGGAGTCGTATTTTATGCTGTTGTGACAAAGACCAATGATTTAACAGGAACGTCATTCAGTACCAGTTTCATGGGCAACTTTTTCCTGCCATTTTCCGTAGTAAGTTGAACGATTAAAATATGCCTAAAATTAACAGAATCGGACTAATAGTGGATTTTTCTTTCATTTTCAAATACACTACTGGCCATTAAAATTGCTACACTAAGAAGAAATGCAGATGACAAATGGGTAGTCATTGGACAAATATATTATACTAGAACTGACATGTGATTACATTATCACGCAATTTGGGTGCATAGATCCTGAGAAATCAGTACCCAGAACAACCACCGCTGGCCGTAATAACGGCCTTGATACGCCTGGGCATTGAGTCAAACAGAGCTTAGATGGCGTGTACAGGTACAACTGCCCATGCAGCTTCAACACGATACCACAGTTCATCGAGAGTAGTGACTGGCGTATTGTGACAAGGCAGTTGCTCGGCCACCATTAACCAGAAGTTTTCAATTGGTGAGAGAACTGGAGAATGTGATGGCCAGGGCAGCAGTCGAACATTTCTGTATCCAGAAAGGCCCGTACAGGACCTGCAACATGCGGTCGTGCATTATCCTGCTGAAATGGAGGGTATCCCAGGGATCGAATGAAGGGTAAAGCCACGGGTCGTAACACACCTGAAATGTAACGTCCACTGTTCAAAGTGCCGTCAATGCGAACAAGAGGTGACCGAGACGTGTAACCAATACAACCAATGACGAATACACGCTTCCAAAGTGCGTTCACTGCGATGTTGCCATACACGAATGCGACCATCATGATGCTGTAAACAGAACCTGGATTCATCCGAAAAAATGACGTTTTGCCACTCGTGCACCCAGGTTCGTCGTTGAGTACACCATCGCAGGCGCTCCTGTCTGTGACGCAGCGTCAAGGGTAACCGCAGCCATGGTCTCCGAGCTGATAGTCCATGCTGCTGCAAACGTCGTCGAACTGTTCGTGCAGATGGTTGTTGTCTTGCAAACGTCCCCATCTGTTGACTCAGGGATCGAGACGTCGCTGCACGATCCGTTACAGCCATGCGGATAAGATGCCTGTCATCTTGACTGCTAGTGATACGAGGCCGTTGGGGTCCAGCACGGCGTTCCGTATTATCCTCGTGAACCCACCGATTCCATATTCTGCTAACAGTCATTGGATCTCGACCACCACGAGCAGCAGTGTCGCGATACGATAAACCGCAATCGCGAAAGGCTACAATCCGACCTTTATCAAAGTCGGAAACGTGATGGTCCGCATTTCTCCTCCTTACACGAAGCATCACAACAACGTTTCACCAGGCAACGCCGGTCAACTGCTGTTTGTGTATGAGAAATCGGTTGGAAACTTTCCTCATGTCAGCACGTTGTAGATGTCGCCACCAGCTCCAACCTTGTGTGAATGCTCTGAAAAGCTAATCATTTGCATATCACAGCATCTTCTTCCAGTCGGTTAAATTTCGTGTCTGCAGCACGTCATCTTCATGGTGTAGCAATTTTAATGGCCAGTAGTGTACATTTATGCGTAAAATTTGTATTTAAATTCATTGGTACATAATTAATTGATTTGTTGATTTTCATATTCGTTTCACTATCATCTGTTAATGGCTGCCTGTGCTCGCTTAGAAGTTCTCTTTCTGAAATTACTGATGATTCATTCCATGTATGTACGTACCTTGGGGCACTTTTCAACTGCTGACTGTTTTACGGAGTAAAGTCAGCGCCGGCACTCCAGTCGGGAACGACAGGGAAGAGAAGGCTGTGGGAAGAAGTCAGCCAATAGCACACTGAGCGGCCTCCCTTCCTAGATGACAACGTGACAACAGCGGCCCCTATGTCATAAGCGCCGCGCCCGATTGGTAGCGGCCCATTTCAATAGTAGCTTCTACGTTGTGCACTTCGATAACAGCATCAACGATAGCCACTTCGTTAGGAATCTCTATGTAGTACAGGCTTGTATTTGCCTATTCTGAAGAAGACTGATTATTTTGTATGTCACCCTTTGCTTGTGACACATCTTTCAAAGTTAAATATTGTATCTTGACTTATTGTAATAAATCTCACTAATACGAGTTGTTTGATAGTTTGTGTAGTGACCCGAGTATGCAGGATTCCTAGACACAACAACATGGATGCCGAGGATGGACGAATAACATTGGCGACGAGGCAAACCATGTCCCACAGATTTTATGTTGTCGTGGACTTTTGTTATGTTTTGCTGGCGCCTTAATTCTGTCTTGTCCTTTCTTTCCAGGGGTGTGTTTATATGTTTTAACACTGTCTTTTATAGTGTTTTTTCTATTCAGTGTTTTCAGGTGGGCGTTGCAGAAATTTTGTTTGCTTGTTTGCTTATTTTTATTGCTTACGTTGTCTGTTTATTGCATTTGTCTATTCCAAAATGAGCAACCCACCTCTCTCGCACCCTGCTCAGGCACCTCAGCTGCAAGCAATAGATGCAACGCAGCTAGTCCAGATGTTTCAATTTCAGAAGCAGCAGATTGCAACCTTTCTCAATACGGTACAGCAGCTACTTGCAAACCAAGCAACAAACACTGCACAACATGCAACAACTGTAGCTCCAAGTCTCATACCGCCTTTTCGCCAGTTTAACGAAAAAGAAGAGGAATGGCTCTAGTGGTTGTAACAGTATGAAACCCAAATCGTTGCTCACAAAGTGTCAAAGTGTAAAACTACATTACTTTTTGTCAATGGTAGGAAGTGCAGTTTTTTGCCTCTTTCATAAAATGTTCGCTAACGGCACTCCGAGTGAACTTTCCTATAAACAGATTGTAGATTCTCTAACTAACTATTATGACCAAAACAGTTCACTAAACAGGCAGCTACATCAGTGAAAAGAATTGAGTCATGACCTCGGTGCTATTCATGGCACAAACGCCAAGATTGCCCGTCCAGACAAGCATAGTGTTACGCTTGCAACAAGAAAGGTCCCGTACAATCCGTGTGTTTGCAACGGAACAAACACAAGAATTGTGCCCACTCACAAAATTCTAGTCACAAGGCCCATGTAATCAATGCAGTGTATTCAAAGCCTGCTGCAGACATTAGCAAAACTAGCGGGCAAACAGTTTCTTCAGTGCTACGCCAGTCCAGCAAACGTTTTGTTCATTTGCAACTTAGTGGAAAACGTGTGAAATTTCAGCTGGACATGGGTGCCCCTGTTACATTGCTGAATTATAACCCACGCCTGTCTAAAACTAGCATGCAACTGATGCTTTATAATGGACAAGACACTTCCATTCTCGGAAAATGTACTTTGCCTGCCATGTGTCGCTCGCATACGTAAACTGTGACTTTCACTGTGCTACAATAACGCGACTGTGAGAACCTATTTGGCTTTGATTCTTTTGATTAGTTTGGCTTTCAAATTCAGGACACTGTGTTGTCAGTGACTGCATTTTGTGCCAAAGATAATGAAGCTAGCTTGCTGAAAGAATTCCCTGAACCCTCTTCTGAAGATTTAGACAAGGCTATCGATTTTGTCGCACATATTACTATGAATGACAATGCTCATTCGAAATTTTGTTGGGGCCAGAACGGTTACCACTGCATTACCGGACAAAGTGGCTGCTGAACTTAAAGAATTGCGAGATAGTGGAGCTATTGCGCACATACTAGCTAGTCAGTGGGTAAGTCCACTGGTTTTGCTCCCCAAACGTTCAGGTCGCATTCGTCTCTGTGTTGACTTTGCCTACAGTCAACCCACAAACTGTGATTGATACTTATCCATTGCCATGCCTTAGGATCTCAAGGACAGATCAGACACTGGTTAATATTTTTCAAAAACTGATTTGCGGGACGCATATCTTCAAATATCACTAGATGAAGAATCTCAAACCGCGTGTGTTGTGAGCACTCATTTGGGCTTGTTTAAATATTTGCGTTTGCCTTTTGGCAGTGCTTCCGCACTCGCCATTTTCCAACGGTTTTTGGAACAGTTGACTGCTCAAGTGCCAAATTGTTCAAACTATTAGAACGATATTGTCGTAGCAGGTCGTACACCTGAAGAACACTTGCTTTGTTTCATGTGTTATCTTATACAGGACCAAAGTGTAGACTAGATAAGTGTGATTTTTTTTTTTTAAACCTGAGTTGCAGTATCTTAATCATGTTATAAAACAGTCAAGTTTTACATCCTCTTCAGTCACATTTGTTAGCCATACATGACCTGTAATGTCACAGAATTGTAGTTAGTTTTGGGAAAAAATTAACTATTATATTCGGTTCATACCGAATGCTGCCCAAATCGCAGCTCCATTGCATCCCTTGGGTCGCAAGAATGTCCCCTTTATTTGGAAACATGAGTGCCAAGAAGCTTTTCAAAAACTTAAAGCTGCATTGCTCAGTGATCGATGCTTGGTTCACTTTGATCCTGACAAAACCGGTTGTGTTGCAAGTTGACGCTTCCTCTTAAGGAATCGGTGCAGTGCTTTCGCACAGATATGGTGATAAAGACAGTCCTATTGCTTTCGCATCAAAAGCGTTGTATAAAGCTCAGTGTAACTATTCACAAATAGAGAAAGAGGCACTGGCTATTGTGTATGGTGTCACCAAATTCCACCACTATTTGTATGGCAGAAAATTCTACTTAGTAACGGATCACAAGCTATTGCAGTCCTTGTTTCATCCGATAAGCCCTGTTCCTGTACGAACTAACTAAAAATTGCAAAGATGGGCTTTATTTTTGTCTCAATACCAATATGAGATTTTGTATCGGCCACAGCTCAACATGCTAATGCGGTTTGCACTTTCACGTCTTCTGATTGGCCCTGATACAGATTTTGACGCTTCTGCTGCATCTTGTTGTCACGTCGACGCTCAGAATTCTGAATTGCTTGAATCCTTTCCTCTGAACTATAGGAAAATTGCAGAGGCCACGTAAGCTGATTCAGATTTTAACATTTTGTTAAAATACATTTGCTCATCTTGGCCTCGCTCACTGAATAGCATAAAGACCTCTCTAGTGCTCCTATACTTTGCACGCCGGCGTGGCCACGCTATACAGCAAGGTGTGATTCTTGTTCAAAATGAAAATGGACAGTTACGTGTGTTGAACCCCAATGCTTTGCAAAAAGTGTTGCTGTTACTTCACCAAGGACACTGCGGGATTATTCGTACGAAACAGTTAGCGCGTCAACATTGTACTTGGCAGGGTATGGACACCCAAATAGAACAGATGACGTCACAGTGTCAGGCATGTGCAGAAAATCAGTCCCCTACGCTACAAAAATTCTCTGTTTGGCCTAAGTCGCAATCACTATGGCAACGTGTGCACATACACTTTGCAGGTCCTTTTCGAAACATTCGTTGGTTGGTGTGGTAGACTGTTATATCAGGTTTCCTTTTTCTGTGCTAATGAACACAAAAGCGTCACGTGGCACAGTTCAGGTGTTGTCCTCCATTTTTTGCCGCGAAGGTTTGCCTGAAGTCGTAGTGTCGGACAACGGCCCTCAGTTCACGTCACACGAATTTGAAACATTATGTGAACGCAATGGCATACAGCATCTAACTAGTGCACCGTTCCATCCACAGTCAAACGGAGAAGCGGAACGTTTTGTCAGAACCTTCAAGCAGCAGACTTCGCACCGCACACATCAGGGATCAAGCATTGCAACTGTTTCTCGACTTGTATCGTTCGCACCATCGCCGGCGGAATTGCTGCACGGCCGCTGCCATCGGACACTGCTGCACCCTCCTCAGGAAGGCTGAAAGTATCGCTTCACGCCGCATGATATTGTGTTTTTCTGGGTTTTTAGCGGCGGCATGGGGAGCGCGCGAGGCGAGATCCTTCTTCGCCTTGTCGCATGCTTGTGTCACATTTCAGGCCCACACGGATTGCAGCGCCGACATCACAATCAAATTCGCCACTGTCATGTGCTCGGTGATCCTTCTGTATCTCTTCTCCCAGATTCACGGATCCCGAGGACAGCTCGGCGACAGCAGCCGCCAGAGGGTGTCATCATAACACGGCAGGACGACACCGTGGAGACGGAGCCCTCGCCTCCTCAGCCACCTCCCATCTTACCGATGGAGCTGGACCCGCCCACGCCGCAGCGGCCGACACTTTCTACTTCGTGGTATGGGCCTCAGGAGGTGGCCACGTACCCTTCTGGACGTTTTCCAGAGGACGTTTCCTCCGGAGCGAAGGGCGGATGGCGGGGTACGACCGGAAGTTTGACGTCCCCTGCAGCCACAGCTTCCGGTCCATCAGAGCGTCCACGCTCTCCTGCCTCCTTCCCTTCCCCCTCCCCAACCCGTTATACGACGACGGGGGGGGGGGGGGGGGGGAGGAATGTTACAGCGTAAATTCAGCCCCGGCACGCCAGTCGGCAACAACAGGGAAGAGAAGGCTGTGAGAAGAAATCAGCCACTCGCACGCTATTTGTCTATTCTGGAGAACAGATTATTTTGTATGTCGCCCTTTGCTTGCGACACATCTTTCAAAGTTAAGTATTGTATCTCGTCTTATTGTAATAACTCATTAATACGACTTGTTTGATTGTTTGGCTAGCGACCCGAGTATGCAGGATCCATAGACACAACAGACTGATCAAAAACTGGTTATCTTTTGCGATTTTAAAGATCTTCGAATCAATGACATGTGCTTGTTCATAAAGTTTTTTTTAGTAAAAGTATTGTTTCCTTTCACTTTTCAAGTCTCGACGACCTCCCAACATACTCGTGTAGTTGTTGCCGTGCTGATACAAAACTTCTCAGTTTAGTATGCAATTTCTCAGTTCTTGTACCGGAAATCGAGAATTTCCGAAATAAATTTTCACTTCCCACACAGTATGACACTTTCATGTGTAGTTAATTTACGCATCCGCAAAATTGATAGTGTACTTCCAGTTATTTCACGCTAGCAATGTCCATACAAATATACAGGGTGGTCCATTGATAGTGACCAGGCCAAATATCTCATGAAATTAGCATCAAACGAAAAAATAAGAACAAATCTGTTCGAGCATGACGGGAGGAAACAGATGGCGCTATGGGTGGCCCACTACATTGCGCTGCCATAGATCAAATTGATAGAAACCGCATTTTTTTAATAAAGGTACCCCCATTTTTATCACTTATTCGTATAGTACGTAAATAAACATGAATGATTTGGAACATTTGTTTCGCTTTGTGTTGGATGGCACTGTAATATTCTCACAAATGTAGCAACGCACCCGATCGCACTGTGTGCAGTTAATTACTTAAATTAGATATCATAATACGCTTGTCCAGTCATCCTAATTATGCGGGATACATAATCTTGTTAAAACGGAACGTTTAACAGTCGCAGAAAAGGTAAATATGGTGTTTATTTATGGCTATTGAGATCAAAATTCCCAACAAGCTTGTGCTATGTATGTTGATAGTTATCCTGGCAGACAGCATCCACGTGTCCAGACCTTTCGTCGGATAGTTAATGTATTTAAAGAAACCGGAAGTTTTCAGCCAAAGAAGAAGACGCAACCAAGAACTGCAAAAAGTGAAGATAACTAAATAAGTGTTTTAGCTGCAGTTGAGGCCAATCCGCACATCAGTAGCAGACAAATTGAGCGGGAATCGGGCATTTCAAAAACATCGGTTTTGAGAATTCTACATCATACATTTTACCCCTACCAATTTCTATGCACTAAGAATTTCATGGCGATAAGTTTGAACGTCCTGCAAATTTTTGCCACTGGGCACAAAATAAATTAAAAGACGATAACAGGTTTTTTCAAGAGTTCTATTTAGGACGAAGCGTCATTCGCAAACAGAGGTAACGTAAACCGGCATAATATGCACTATTGGGCAACGGAAAATCCACGCTGGCTGCGAAAAGTGGAACATCAGCGACCCTGGCGGGTTAATGTATGGTGTGGAATTATGGGAGGAAATCTAATTAGCCATTATTTTATCTATGGCAATCTAAATGGTGCAACGTATGCCGATTTCTTAATGTTTTATCAATTCTATTACAAGATGTTTCACTTGATGACAGAATGACGATACACTTTCAACATGTCCGGCACATAGCACGCGGTGCAGTTGAAACGGTATTAAATTGAATATTTAATGGCAGGTGGATTGGTCGTCGAAGAAGAACGTGGCCTGCACGTTCACCAGACCTTAAATCTCCGAAATTCTTTCTTTGGGGAAAATTGAAAGATATTTGCTATCGTGATCCACCTACAACGCCTGAAAACATGTGTCAGCGCATTATCAATAAATGTGCGACAATTACTGTAGGCGATCTGCTCGCTGTTGAGAGGAATCTCGTTACGCGTATTGCCAAATGCATTGAAGTTGAAGAACATCATTTTGAGCATTTATTACATTAATGAGGTTCTTACAGTTGCTCACGCAGTAACAGCATGCTTTCCCATAATTTATGATAAGGTCACAAAAGTAAATGTACCATACTGAAACAACAGAAAAAAGGTCCAAACATAACAACTTTTGTGTTTTAATTTAAAAAACCACATTGCTACCAACTATCCATCTAAATCGGTGAAGCATATTATAAGTGTTGGAATATTACAGCGCCATCTATCACAAAGCGAAACAAATTCTCCAAATCAAACACTGATATTTATTTACGAACTATACGAATATTTAATAAAAATGGGGGTAGGCTACCTATTTTAAAAAAGTGCAGTTTGTATCAATTTGACCTATGGCAGCGCAATCTAGTGGGCCATCCATAGCGCCATCTGTTTTCCCCCGTCACGCTCGAAGAGATTTGTTCTTATTTTTTCGCTTGATGATAACTTCGTGAGATTTTTTGGCTTGGTTACAATGAAAAAATGGCTCCAAGCGCTATGGGACTTAACATGAGGTCGAGAACTACTTAAACCTAACTAACCTAAGGACATCACACACATTCCTGCCCGAGGTAGGATTCGAACCTGCGACCGTAGCAGCCGCGTGGTTCCGGACTGAAGCGCCTAGAACCGTTCGGCCACAGAGGCCGACGGTCACTATGAATGGACCACCCTGTATATATATTTCTACAAACGAACTGAAAACAAAGATATTGTACTTGCTACGACTACAAGCTCCCCTAGAAAGCGGATGACGATTGGGTTCGTCTGCGCTGGGTCGTAAACAGGTTCCGTAATTAGTACTTCCGTTCTTGCTCTGGGCTCTCTCTGGCTAGTTTGCGGTCAATGATCCATAACATCACCCGATAAATGTGTTCTGAGAACTCATTCAACTAAGGAAATCGAGGTTAGCAGCCTGTGTACATTAGGTAATCAATGGTTTATGAAACGTCCCCTTAGAAAAATTATACATGACTGTGTTTAAACTGACACACAATATTTTTAGCGCAACGCAGTCTGACTTTCAAAAATCACTACAAAAGAATGGCCCTGACTAACATTAACCTATACGTTTCACAAATCACTTATCTCACAAAAATCTTCGTTACTCGAACTACTGCAATACAGTGAGCGCCACTACTGCCAGCTAAATAAAAGATTCAAACTACGGAAGGCACTAACTACTGATAAGCATAGTTAGCAAATGAAAGATTATAATAGAGAACAAACAATGTATTTACCTTAATAGTCATAATATACACAGCAGTTCATGACATCCATTCTTACAAATGTACTGTTTCTGATGGACACACCTCCAGATTATCCATTCCAAAAATCAGCCATCTGACTTCCCCACATCCACCACTGCTGGCGGGTCGCCTCCAACTTCGCAATGCTACGCGCTGTTAACATCCAGCTGCCCAACACTACAATAGCAAACAACAGAGTAAACGAGCCACAGACTGCACACAGGACAGCCAGTGATTTTCATACAGAGCGCTACGTGGCGTTACCAATAAGAAAACCTAAACAGCCTAGTTACATAGCCCTCATGCTCCCCACAAAAAATTTTACAAATTATTTTGGGCAGTGGCCAATAATGATTTGATAAAATTTTTCATAATTAAATAACAAAGATATCAAATGCACACACTTATTGATACAATGTTGGTCAAAAGCTGAAATTTTCTCACAGTCCATAAAGACAGTCCTGATCAGTCATCACAGTAAAATTGCAGATTTTTTTTCTCAAAGTCTGAGCAGTAAAAGAAAATGCACACGGAAGTAGTGGATTTCCATACAGTCTTGAAGAAGTAGTGTTGTCCTTCCAATGGAAAAACAGAGCTGACTCTTGACATGCAGACAGGTAATGGTCCACAACAGAGCAAACCCACAGCAGGGTCAGTCGAAGTTTTGAAGAATATTGGTAGGTAGGTCGTCACAGAGTAGACCCACTGTAGTCCTGGTAGAGATTATGGTATTGGTGGGCCACCAGTGGTGCAGACCCACTGCAGTCCTAGTAGAAATAATGGTATTGGTGGGCCATCAAAGATGCAGACCCACTGTAGTCCTTGTAGAGACGGCCAGCAGTCATCTGTTGCGACTGTGCAGGTGCACAATCACCATCGAAGAGTCTTGCGGAGAATATAGCAAGTCCATAAACCACCACTTGTGCACTCACAAAGTTTTTGGAATTATCCTTAGAACCAGCAATGCTGTTAACCAGTCCTTTGCTGAATTATTAACACACGTCCAAACACTAACAGTCCTCTTTTTTTCCACAAATTGTGCATATACTATGACCAACAGAAATGTGTGCAGTGAAATGTAACTTAATTTGATGAACTGGTGTCAATTACAATTTTATAACATAAGAATGCAATAACAAAGGTACAAAATATATCATTAAAACATAATAATACAGATAACATTTGTAGTAATACAGGCTTTACAAAACAATAGAAATAAACATATACATCGGTGTTACAGGAATTATGACATAAGTAAATACATAAAACATCAGAATAACTTTTGAAATCATCAACTTCACATATGAGCAACAAAACAGAACAGATAAATAATGTGTAAACATCTTTACAAAGTAAATAACATAGTATTAGAAAAATTCTACAATGTAACTTTCATCAGATAAACACATAAAGACAGGAAGAACACAAATACCCAAGGGTAGAGAAACACATAGTGGGATAACACAGGGAAAGGACAGGGTTTGTTTTACTGCAGTATTTTGCAAACAAAACTTTCTTTACTTCTCGGAGATCTCCTTCATTCTTCATTATTTCCAAAAAGTCCTATCTATACCTGCTTTCTGTACTTTTTTTGTATAACTTCTCAATCCATTTCTTCCAATTCATCACAACTCATTTTCTTAAGCTAACTTAAATCTACTGAGCTCAGATGCTAAACTAAGGGACGAGGCAATGCAGCAGCACAAAACAATTAATACAAACAGCAATGAAAAAAATGGAAAATATCAAAGCAAGCTACAGTAAATCTAAATTACCAAGCAAATGCAGCATTACAACTAATATGAGCCAATGTGCAGCAACAAGAAAAATACATCAGTAGTAAAACTGACTTAACAGAGTAATACAAAGTGAAATTTAGTAGCACTATGCCTGGCAAACAGCAGCAGCAAATTCAGTAACTTATATCTAAACATGACAAAGCTCAAGCAGAAAAAAATATTACAGTAAAATGGCCATGTTTAATACCTATGTCACATCTTAACACTAGAGTGAAGCCACGATAACTTACTCTACCGAAAAATTACCAAGTAGTCAAAAAGAAAATTATGTATGCAGTTACTGTTATTAATCCCTTCTTATTGTTCTTTCCATTCCAAGTGCTCCTTTTTCGAAGAATATGGATCATAAAATTATTATTTAATAGATCTGTTGGCAGAAAGTGTTCACATTAGCAAATGCACTTAATTTTATTTTATAAAACCAATGCTGCAACACAGCTGGAAACCAGATATTAAACAAAATGAGCAATCTCTCAACTAGAAAGACAATAGCTGTAAAATGTTTCTCATCATTTCATTAGGCATTTTAGTAAATATCATAAATTAAGAGCTCCACAGTGTAATCATATGTTTTCAAGCTTGAGCGTGTCATATTTGCGATGCTTTCGACAAAGAAATCTCAATAGCGAGGATAATGGCCTCTTTTTTTCCACCTGTGCCTCTGAAAGGCACACACTAATGGCTTTTTTTCCAGGCGACTGTTGCGCAGCTGGGTGCTCCCAGTGACCTACCTTCCTTACCGAAATATTTACGACACCAGTTTGCACAACAGTGACAGTCTCACATGAAAAATTTCACAGGTCGAGAATATGCATTGGAAATGTGTAGAAACAAAATCCTATGAATATAACAGTGTGCAAAAAATTTTCGCCTGCATTGTGATACATTCACGCTTTTACACACATTTCATAACTCTTAAAGTACGATTTTCAGCTTATTGATCATAAACATACCCCAACAGCATAGTACACATCGTCATCCTAATAATATCATCATAACAGATCAATCACATCTCAGAATCGTCGCAGCTTCTTTCAATAATTCAAGACCTTCAATAAAGTCATCTACCTCAAACGTACTTCAAAAATAATGATCCCATACCAAATGCGACATTCAAAGCTCTCATAGTATCACAATGGTTCCAAAAAAAAAAAAGGAACAGTTCACAAATTACAGACAAAATACAATTTCATAAGTGTGAAATTATCCAACTGTGTAATTGCGTAAACATCTGTAACTGATGTAGTAAAAAAGACATGTTTGTCTCTCTCAGTTAAATAATCAGATAGCTGTGTAATTTATGTGTTAGAGAAATATGGAACCGATGTTAAAGTTGTATAAGCAAATGCCACATTAGCTAGGGCTCCTTGTGCTTGCCAAACACATGGTACACAAAGTAGGTGTGTACCCCCTTGAGGATTAATGTAATTATACCCTCAGGTGTTACAGATTACAGCAATGGAATGAAATGTATCAGGGAAAACCTTTGAATCATTGTAATTAAAAAATCTTTAAAAATAAATGTTTTAAGTACAAAATTAATCACTCAGATAGGTGTCCTTTAGCGCTAAATGTGCGTCTTGCTATAAGATAATTCTTTGGAAGTGTCGTAGTTATCATCCTCTGAAAACTAAGTTCTGCAGAAGTCAATGTACTTACCTCATGATAAACAAAAGTGAAATGCTATACGTATAGATATCGTAGTTATTATGTACATTACCATGATGAAGAAAGTACTGTAATGTAATGTATTGTTGTGCTACAGAAGAGGCGGTCTCATTGTAGCTATACCACAAAAGTTACTACTAAAACATGTTTTAGTTTCCAGAAGAATTCAGCAAAACTGTGCAGATATAAAACAGATACAGCATAAAAGTAACAATGTAAATTGTGTCACACATTAGTAGCGTCGTCATATAATAGTGTAGCTGTCAAAGAAACCAAATGCTAAGTCATCTGTAATCCCACAGAAAGTACTTCAAATAAAGAATATCTTTTCAAGTAAACCAAAATGTTGCATTAAATTCTCATTAGCAGTATATGTTCTAAGTATGTAAGCTGTATATCCGTTACAAAATCGTGCAACTAACAAGCAAGTATGTACAAATAACAACACTGTGTCGTTTGTTCACTATAACAATGCATTCGTAATTTCTGTTCAAATATGTTCCCTAGGTTCTAGACTGTATAGTTAACTACAAAACATTGTTGCATGATAACAGTTTCAAAGTGTGACAATGCATACTAGTAACGTGAAGTGAAAAGTTTTATGTCAAAGACAAAGTTAAAAAGCAGATTACCTTTCAATAAACGGTTTTACATGTGAAACGTGGTGTAAACCTTTACTCTTCCTAGTACGCCAAGTTTCAACTTCAAAGCAATTATCATGTTGTATATGTCGGTAAAGAATACTGGAAATTTTCTCAAGGTTAGCTTATGTCATGTTCCTCAAGCAGAGACGGTGCACGTGGCTACCTGCAGTGCGAGTCATTGCCTATTGTCTCTTTGTTGGCGCGCGTCATTATTGGGATTAGGAGACCTAACTTCTACAAATTCACCTTGTCGAGAGGGCCCTGCCCTGTTTGAATCCCGCCAGTTCTGATGCGATTCAGGTCTGTCGTTATGATCATATCGTCTGTCGTCATGTCGGTAGATTCCATAGTTTCTTTCTTGTCGGTCACGTGGTGGAGAATTTCTCCCTGAATCGTAACTGCACGCTGGACCGTTGCGTCTGAAGTTATTCTGTCTCCCTTGATAATAAATATTTTGGTTCCCATATTGTCTGTTTCTCTGATTGTCTCTGTGATAGTCATTACCGTGGAGAGGTGATCTTTCCCTGTAATTATTACTACTCTGCCGATGGTTGTCATATGGATGGCGTCTGTTTTGGTCACGATTTACGTTTAAAAATAGCCTTGTCGTGTCAATTTATTATTTCTGTCATTGCGGCATTGTGGCGGATGTGACCTGTAATTGTTGTGTCCCTGTGTTCGCGTTCCGCGATTGTCAGTGTCAATTTCTAATTCTTGTAAGAGTACCTGAAAAGCTTCAATGTCGTCTTTGCAACGTCCTGCCAAAATAATATGTCGTAAATGTTCAGGTAATTTGATTAAGCAAATGCGGATGAGTTTTGAGGGGCTGTATGGGTTTGACAGGTACTGATTCTTGTGCAACATGTCTTCAAAATATTTCACAAGACTGGAAAATTCAGATTGTTCGAAATGTTTCATCATTATGATGTGTAGCTTGAGACCAATATGCTGAGAGGAAGGCATGATAAAATTCTCCTTCACTGTGACAATCATGAATGACCGATAGCACTCCTTCAGCTGGTTCATTCTCTATGTAGCCACACATAAATTCTAATTTGTGCTCTAATGACCAGTCGGGAGGAAAACAATGAGAGAATTGATGGAGCCATGCTTGTGGATGAATGTCGTTGCCAGAATTTTTAAATGTTTTGAATTTACGTGTAGTAATGAACAGCTTATAGTCAAAATCATCATGTCGGCGAGTCGCATATCGGTCATTGTTAGGTCGTGTCGGCCGTTCCATCTCAAAATTCGGTGCACATTGCCAATTTCTTTCATAACTTCCGAAATGCCCTGTGTTATTATTTTGCGGCTTTTCCGTGTTTCTAAGTCCCTCTTCCCGTGTTGGAGCGCGAGTGTCCTCTGAAATACGTAATTCTTGTATTACCTGTGTCAGCTGATCTTGTACTTCCCGGATTTCTCTTTTGTGTTGTGTATTAATATGATTCTGATTTTGTTTGAATTTCTTAATTTGTTCATACTCTTCTGTGTCAGTGATGGCTACAGGTCTTGTGTCATTCAGATCATCATCTACCTTTGCAGATAAGTTAGTGAACTGATCCGAAAGTTCAGCTACTTTCTCCGATAGTGTACTTATTTCCTCAGTGTGTTTTTCTGAACCAAGTTTCAGAGTGTCCATTTGTGTTGAAATCGTATCTACTGTATCCTTTACGTTTTCCTGAGTTTTTGTAAGTTGCGTAACCGAATCAGTAGATACAACTGAGTCAATTTTAGCTTGCAAGGTCTCATGATTTTCATGAACAATGGTTTGCAGTTCTTTTATGGCTAATTCGTGATTCTGTAATGTATTTTCACGCCGCGAAAAAATAGGTTGGAAATGCTCACAAATTTGTGTTTTTACGTCATTACAGACTTTTTGACATTTCGATTCGGTTTTATGTAACTCAGTAGTTAAATCTTCACGTGTTTGTTCAAGCGTATGTTCCACTGAGTCTAACTTTTGAAGCTTTTGTTCCATTGTGTCTAACTTTTGAAGCTTTTGCTGTTTTTGTCTCTGATTGTGTTTCATTTGTTGCATTAATTGCAATAATAATGTATTAGTGTCTGGAATCTGTTCCTCTATGCTTTTCGGCAGTGCATTTGCACCGGCAACATTTACATTTTTACATGCAGAAAATGTGTCTTGACTTATTTGAGAAAACGGTGAGGACGCAAAACCTGAATCTACGGTATTTGCAAGATTGTGTCCTGTCATTTCGGATTCCTGAGGCTAGCTGTTGCCGACCGATCGATCGATAATGCTTCCCTGTTCACCAATTGTTTCACTGCCTACGCCATTATTTGCAGCCCGCTCCATTTCCCTACGCACAATTACCAAATTACTACTTTGAACATTAGTTGATTCATTACTCGGCGACGCTAACACACTGCTTTCGTCTTCACTGTCATTTCTCAGTTTACTTTTGAGCCTAGTATTACGTTTTTCACACGCCATTATTGTCACAATTTTTCACACTACACAGAAAACCACAATTTGAAGAGCAAAATAAGAAAACACCTTAACATAGCATTGAAAATAATATCTCGTTAATTGCAAGCGCAGCTGCGAAATACTACATGCATGCCACAACTGTTTTACTGTACAAGAATGAAAAACTACAAGTACAAAGGAAATTCTCACTACAATTACGCGCTAGCAATAAACAAAGGCTGCACTAATTACAGAAACTTCAAGAAAAAATCAGAAGATTCCACTGAGGTATCGTCGGCTAACGGTCGACATATGAAACGTCCCCTTACAAAAATTAATGAATTACTGTGCTGATAAACCTCTTACATTATTTAATTTTCAAACAGCTGAGCAAAACTGAACGTACTCAGACATTACTCTCTTTACTTATTCTGATCAACACTAAACTGACACAGAATATTTTTAGCGCAACGCAATCTGACTTTCAAAAATCCGTACAGAAGAATGGCCCTGACTAACATTAACCTATACCTTTCACAAATCACTTACCTCACAAAAATCTTCGTTACTCGAACTACTGCAATACAGCGAGCACCACTATTGCCAGCTAAATAAAAGATTTAAACTACGGAAGGCACTAACTACTGATAGGCATAGTTAGCAAATGAAAGATTTTAATAGAGAACAAACAATGTATTTACCTTAATAGTCATAATATATATAGCAGTTCATGACATCCATTCTTACAAATGTACTGTTTCTGATGGACACACCTCCAGATTATTCATTCTCAAAAATCCGCCATCTCACTTCCCCACATCCACCACTGCTGGCGGCTCGCCTCCAACTGCGCAATGCTACGCGCTGTTACATCCAGCTGCCCAACACTACAATGGCAGACAACAATGCAAACTAATCACAGACTGCACACAGCACAGCCAGTGATTTTCATACAGAGCGCTACGTGGCATTACCAATAAGAAAACCTAAACAGCCTACTTGCAGGTTTTATCATGCAGAAGTAATGCTTCTGCGTACCTGATATTTACGTCAGGGAATATACCTAAAATCCATATATCACACAATCAGATAGAAAAGGCACGGTGAACGAGTAATAATGAACGGTTCCCAAAAAGGAAAGATCACCAGTGAACTAGTTCCCAAAGACGGAATTGACCCATCCCTACCAGGAATAGCAGGAGTAGGATAGGAACAATTGCGTCTTTTTTTAAACAAACATCGCATTGAGGAGCGCCTCTTCCACGAAGTTTGCCGCCTACAGACCATGTGCAAACACTCGCCAGCCGTGCCGCTCCTGCCGTGGTCCCGCTACCGTCAGCCGCGTCCAACTGAGAGCCGATACTGCCAGGAATTTCCGCGGCACTCCACATGACGTCGCGTCAAACAGTTAGGAATGCAGGCAGGTGCCCGCCTACTGTCCGCTAAAGCCGTCTGCACACGGGACGAGTTAGCTAACGTTGACGTGGCGTTCTACAGTCTTGTGACATGGAACCGTGATTTATTTCAAAGAATATTCTTAAGAATTTATTTTATTTACCAGCAATTCATCAAGAACATTAACACATTTAATCACAACATGGAAGTAGTTGCCAGGGAGTAACTGATGAAATTATAAGCAAATTTCTTTTGACAAATGGGGAATTTTGTTCACTTTAATAGTGTCTAAAAGCATATTTTAAAAGAAACAGATTTAAAATTATAATCAAAAAGCACCCTCTAAATATCAAGTTACAATTTATTCAGAGGCAGAAAGAAACAAGTTTTGACTGTATGAGCTTTCGGGTAGAGAACCTTGCCGCTCCCTTTTGACACGGCCGTAGTTACAACCGCTCACAACAGCCTCTGAAAGACTACACTGGTCCAGATCTGCAACACACCAGATTACTTTAAGCTAAAGGTTTTAACAATTTACACAAGCACAAGAACTATGCACCCCCGTAGGAGGGGTGGTGTAACACCTCGGTTCAGTTTACAGTGATAAAAGCTATAGAAAGAATAATTTAAAATTAAGAATAGAATTTTTAGAGGGGAAAATAGTGTAGAAGCAGAGTTCGGTAATTGCATATCAAAATTATAGTATATCAGCAAGTAGTTCAACGTCTAATTACAGCAAAGCCACGGAAGCTCCGTCATGAAGAAAGCAGTGACGTTAAACTCTTGAGATGAAAAACCTATAAAAAGGCCTGATCGTCATTATTGCCGCCTTTTTTTCCTTGATTGTTTCGTTAAAGGACGGGGAACACGTGTCAGTCAGCGAGACAATAATTAGATTGGACTTTATCGTGTTAAGATTCACGATAAACTGTTAGAATATTACGGAGATTAAAAGTGATGTAGTGTACGATCTCTGACTGTTGGTAGCAACGGAGTATTAAGGGGATTTTAGGACTTTAGTGCTAGATTGGAACTTTACGGACATATAGACGATAGAAACTCAAATTATCTGCTGATACGAGTGAATTCAGAGGTACTGGTATTCAGATATTAACGTGTGGACTTTGAAAGTATCGTGTGCCGTTAGTTACGAATCTGGACGTAGAGCGTGTGCATATCGGCAGTTGCGGACTATTTAGATTCCTCCAGGCTAGGAACCTTTTAAATAGACCATCATCCATCACCATCTTAATCCTTGAATATAAAGTGAAAGTGAAATACATGAGTGTTGTACTTATTTCATTTACCTAGTACTAATCATTGAAGGTTTTACGGAACCAAAGCTATTCAGCAGTAAGTCAGCACCATCTAGCGGAAAGCGTAGGCATTAACGTTTACGTGTTTTGCGGACTGCTTAATACGAACTTTTGTGACTCTTTGACGTCCCTACTCCCTCCGAAAGGTGGCGCAGGCTGTCTTAGTCATAAAAGGGGAGAGTTTTAGCCGGGCAAATTACTAAATAAAAGCGATATTTACAAGACTCGCAGTAATAGCAAAACACAAGGCCCACACCTCATCGGAGAGTCGTCGCTGTCACGTCGGGAAGTACAGCCGGAAATCCTACCGACGATACGTATCTACGGGCAGACCTCGACGTGGAGTACCTAAAAAGGGAACCACAAGAGAGTTGGGGATGCTTCAATGGAAATGGTACAAAACACTAAAAATTAAAATATTAAGTTTGCCAACGAAGGTGCAACTTGATTTTAACTTCTAAGAAAAGTCTTACGGTGAAAGGGTGGCAACTTTATATACAGGGTGATTCAAAAAGAATACCACAACTTTAGGAATTTAAAACTCTGCAACGACAAAAGGCAGAGCTAAGCACTATCTGTCGGCGAATTAAGGGAGCTATAAAGTTTCATTTAGTTGTACATTTGTTCGCCATTTCAGCCAATAAAGTTTTTGGTCCCTTTTTCTTCGAAGGTGCTACTGTAACTGGACTACAGTATCTGGAGATGTTAGAGAATTGGCTGTTCCCTCAGCTCGAACAAGAAGCACAACAATTCATATTTCAGCAGGATGGAACGCCACCACATTGGCACTTATCTGTCCGTAACTACGTGAACGTCAACTACCCGAGGCGATGGATCGGCCGCCAGGCAGCCCGTGACAGAGCACTTCATCACTGGCCTCCAAGAAGCCCTGATCTTACCCCCTGTGATTTTTTCTTATGGGGGTATGTTAAGGATATGGTGTTTCGGCCACCTCTCCCAGCCACCATTGATGATTTGAAACGAGAAATAACAGCAGCTATCCAAACTGTTACGCCTGATATGCTACAGAGAGTGTGGAACGAGTTGGAGTATCCGGTTGATATTGCTCGTGTGTCTGGAGGGGGCCATATTGAACAACTCTGAACTTGTTTTTGAGTGAAAAAAAACCTTTTTAAATACTCTTTCTAATGATGTATAACAGAAGGTTATATTATGTTTCTTTCATTAAATACACATTTTTAAAGTTGTGGTACTCTTTTTGAATCACCCTGTACTAAAATGATCATTTAAATAAAAGCCCATGAAACGCAACATAATATAAAATTCTACAAGGTTGGTCAAACAAGTTAAGATGCTCTACAGTACACAGATACCGCCTCTCAAGATGATAGGGAAGATAAAAACATATTTCAGGAATTAGGCCGTTACTCTCCAAACAACAAATTCGTTAACACACCAAATCCGACAAACATGACAGAGGCAGCTACTAACGTACGGTAGATTGATAGGGAGATTACCGAACAACCCGAACCGCAGGTTGCTCTAACCCGCACCTACTCCACAAGGGAAAAAAGGACCACCCAATGTATAAACAACCCCCTTCCCACGGGTGGGCAAACGGAGAAGAATGGTGGGACGACCCCAAAGCAAAACGGCTGGTGACCTCACAAAGAAAACAAATAGAATTTAACAAGAGTAAATCAAACAACATATCACCGATCACTTAACTTCTAATAAACTTGCGATTTCTCGAGAAGACCTGGTGCAGCACCCCCAAATCGCTCTCCCGAACCGACCGCTGCCAGCCGCTTCAACGGACACAGGAAGGCGCGCCGATCTCCCGGCTCACGGCGTCGCAGCTCGCACCGACCAGACCGATGTCGAAGGTTGACTCCTGTTGCTCTTGTGTCGACCGCGAAGCCACTACCCCTCGCTATACGGCGCGGCCCACTGGACTCATGTGACGACCTCACATGCGGCGACGCTCAAGACGGACAAGTCATCTTGTGTCTCAGTGTGCGACCGACCAACCTATCGATCCAACCGCCAATGACTGTTGCCTGACCAACTCGAGCAGACTGGTGGCCTAACGCGCAGACTCAGATGCAGGAACTAAGCCCCGACCGGGCGACCACTCGCTGAGTTCTCTTGCTGGCGGAGTGGGAAGACTCTCATTTTGCCAGCTTTAAAGGTTGATTTGAACGACAGACATACTAGCACTCCGAACGACACACAGACACTAACTGCCTCACAAATGCGGACGAGAGACAGACTAGCAAGCTGCGGACGAGAGACTGACCGACTGGCGAGCTCATAGCGCCCCTTAAATGCACGTGAACAGGCAACCTTTCCCCTTTCCCACCAGAGGGAGACACCAAAGCAGCGATTGCCACAGCGGCGCCACCGCCAAAAACGGAGGGCGACTGCTTCACACTACGCGCTGCGTCGCGCTCTTCAAAACAGCAATTTTTACCACGGCTCAGACATCACTTCCTGTTATTTGACGTTGAGGAGACATTTCGTCACGTGAAACACAAAATAAGTTCTGCGATATTTCATGTGTCACGTGTCACGTAAAGAAGAATCAACAGGAAGCAAAAAGACTCCTTACATCACAAGCAGAACGATTGACGCTCGCAGAGAGCAAGACGACATATTGTAATATCGTGTTGAGTAGAAGCCCATATTCGGTGGGTTTCAAGTTATATCTGACACTCCATGTGTATATGCTGTTTCTAAGCATCAGGAAACTGAATGTCTCCGAGTCGTTATTAGAACGGTTTGTTGCAATAAAACAATGGGTGACGTCATACAGGTGGTTAAAGAACTGTCGTATTTAAATATTATCACGTTATAAGTCGCGTGTTATCAGAGTAAGCCGTTTTTAGGCAACGGGACATTGAAGATTCATGAAAAATGTGTCATTTTTGTTACAATTAAATGTAAATTAATAACATTTCGGCGATTAAATCCGATAGATGATTATAAGATAAAACCCGAAGTCTTATACCGAAACTACAGGCACCATGTTTACAGAGTAGAGATCAGATCAGGATACGGTTCGAGGCGTGCTGTATGCAATTTGTTTTTTCATCTTCGTGTTCTTCAAAAGCTATGTGGGACTTCTTTACGAATTTAATAGAAACAATTTCTGCAGTACTTGATGTTGTATGAATATAAGTGCGTTTTTCGTTCAAAATGGTTCAAATGGCTCTGAGCACTATGGGACTTAACATCTGAGGTCATCAGTCCCCTAGAACTTAGAACTACTTAAACCTAACTAACCTAAAGACACCACACACATCCATACCCGAGGCAGGATTCGAACCTGCGACCGTAGCGGTCACGCGGTTTCAGACTGAAGCGTCTAGAACCGCTCGGCCACACCGGCCGGCTGCGTTTTTCATGTTATTACATGCTCACACATATTGAAGTTTTTGTTTATATACATCATAAATACACTCATGCTCACGAATTAAGGATAATGTTGATACATGGTGAAACAAGGCTCTGGTGGGCGGTTTGCGGGTTTAAATCACCTCAGGGTGCATTTGACCTGCTGTCGTCGCACTGTGGCGCTGGCAGCAGTCCACATAAGCAGAGGTATGTTGGTGCATGTCAGAGTTCGGTGCAGCGAGTAACTCTGCAGACGTTTTCAGACGTGCTAATGGTGACTGTGTGTTGAAAATGGCTCAAAGAACACATATTGATGATGTTATGAGGAGCAGAATACTAGGGCGACTGGAGGCTGGTCAAACACAGCAGGTCGTAGCACGGGCCCTCCGTGTGCCACGAAGTGTGATCTCAAGATAATGGCCACGATTCAGCGGACAGGAAACGTGTCCAGGCGCTACAGTACGGGACGTCCACAGAGTACAACACCACAAGAAGACCGATATCTGACCATCTGACCATCTGGCCTGCAGACGGCCACGGAGTACTGCAGGTAGCCTTGCTCGGGACCTTACCACAGCCACTGCAACAGTTGTCTCCAGAGACACAGTCTGCAGACTGAATAGACATGATTTCTTCGCCCAGAGACCTGCAAGGTGCATTCCACTGACCCCTGGTCGCAGGAGAGCCTGTAAAGCCTGGTGTCAAGAACACAGTACATGGTCATTGGAACAGTGGTCCCAGGTTATGTTCACGGACGAGTCCAGGTATAGTCTGAACAGTGATTCTCACAGGGTTTTCATATGGCGTGAACCAGGAACCAGATACCAACCCCATAATGTCCTTGAATGGGACCTGTATGGAGGTCGTGGTTTGATGGTGTGGGGTGGGATTATGACTGGTGCATGTACACCCCTGCATGTCTTTGACAGAGGAACTGTAACGGGTCAGGTGTATCGGGGCGTCATTTTGCTCCAGTGTGTCCACCTTGTCAGGGGTGCTGTGGCTCCCACCTTCCTCCTGATGGATGATAAAGATGAATGGAGTGGCCTGCCTGTTCTCCAGACCTAAACCCCATCGAGCATGTCTGGGATGCTCTCAGTCGACGTATCGCTGCATGTCTTCAAACCACTACACACTTCAGGAGCTCTGACAGGCACTGGTGCAAGAATGGGAGGCTGTACCCCAGCAGCTGCTCGACCACCTGATCCAGAGTATGCCAACTCGTTGTGCGGCCCGTGTACTTGTGCAAGGTGATTATATCCCTTATCATCAATATTGTGGACTTACAGATCTGTGGCCGGCCGAAGTGGCCGTGCGGTTAAAGGCGCTGCAGTCTGGAACCGCAAGACCGCTACAGTCGCAGGTTCGACTCCTGCCTCGGGCATGGATGTTTGTGATGTCCTTAGGTTAGTTAGGTTTAACTAGTTCTAAGTTCTAGGGGACTAATGACCTCAGCAGTTGAGTCCCATAGTGCTCAGAGCCATTTGAACCATTTTGAACAGATCTGTGTCGTGTGTGTTCCCTATGTGCCTATGCTATTAGCATCAGTTTTGTGTAGTGCCACTTTGTGTGGCACCGCATTCTGCAATTATCCTTAATTTATGAGCATAAGTGTAGAACAACATGATTAGCATATGGTCAAGGGAGCAAAAGTGCATTTTAATACAGCTAACGTAGGAATTTTACGCTCGCCCATTTTCATGAACGATCAGAATTGTTTGCGAGCCAAATAAAGCCGACATCTACCACTGGAGACCCCTAAGAGCGCAAAATCACGTGAACCAGATCGTCCCGCGCGTCGACAGTGCTGTGTCTCGTGGCGCTAAACAACCTGTTAACGTTAGCTGCCGCGTCCGTGTGTCGACGCCTTACGACGGTGCGCCCCCCAACACAGCCGGCGCGCTTCATAAGACGACACAGCATTCAGGCGTAATCCAAAGACTTCACGATTTCACACTTAAACGTACCCTAATTTCATAACATTACTGCGTACAGTTGTGGTATAGTAAGGCGGTGTAACAGTTTTGACATTCCAAAGCTGGATTAGCCCATGTGGCTCTTTTTATGTTAGTCAATTTCCAACTGATGCGTGTTTGGTGCGAGCTGACCTTACAGAATGTGCAATAACGTCGAAGGGGGACCTCGAAGATAGGCGAAATCAGAACTCGTACGGAAACATAAATTCCTCTTTCTCTCGCTACAGTATCACTACTTGAAGGCTGATATGTTTTCAGACTAAGCACTTAGACACAAGTCGACGTGTTCACCCACAGATTGCACCGGAAGGTACCGATGTTAGAAGCTGTATTAATCCTCCGCAAATGAATGCTTGTAACTACTTTTTAAGTGCAAACTTCCTTCTATGTGAAGAACAAAACGGTATTTGCTAGTAGCTCTTCAACAGTCTAGTTAAATACTGCATACTCTATTCGTATGATCACAACGTGGAACTATTATTGAAAACAGTGTAAATAGCCTGTTTATGTGTTTCTATGTTGGCAGCGCTATGTAGCGCTCTGCATTAGAACAGCCAGCGGTGATGGAAGTTGAGAGTGAGAAGTTAGCAATGATGGAGGCTAGAGGTTAATAATTAGCAGTGTTGTAGTTTTGCAGTATTAGCGCGAGCGGACGGTCTGAATGTGTATCCGTCATGGAGATTTATTACTGATGATTATATAATTTTTTTTTGAACTGGTTGTTACATGATTAAGGTAAAATCTGCTAAATACCTTGTTTGCTCTGCAACAAAATCTTTCCTTTGCTAACCACATGCCCATTAGTAGTTAGAGCCTACAGTAGTTAGAATCTTTTACTTAGCTGGCTTTATCGGTGTTTGCTGCACTGCTGTATTTGGTGTAATGAAGATTTTTCTGCGAGGTAAGTGACTTATGAAATGTATAAGTTATTGTTAGAATTTCTTCTTATTCAGGGCCATTCTTTTGTATTAATTATTTGAAGTCAGCCAGATTGCAGCCAGATTGCAGTTGCGCCAGGATATTGTGGTTCAGTTTTGAGATGATAAGAACAAGTAAAGAGAAAGTAGGCTCAGTACGTTCAGTTTCACTCAGCTGTTTCAGAATCAAATAATGTAGAAGTTTCACCCTCTCCCAGTTATTGCAGTTTAAATAAAATTATTTAATTAAAAACTTTCAACAGTGTCAACACAGACACATGTATCTAACGCCATCCATGGTCGTGAACGAACAGTAAGTTCGTTGAATTCCAGTTAACAATTTTTTAGAAATGAAACCTGAATGCGATTTACCATAGCCACATGCATCTAACGTCACACCATCCACTCCGATTGCTGCAAAGTCCAGCGTCACAACCGAAGTTATTTCGTCGCATGTGTTGAATGATAGGACCGTTTATTTTATTCGTAAAGAACTATAGGGGACGCCAGCAACCCGCAACATCCATCTATGTTCAGACGCCACACCGCTGCTATCACGACAGACACTTCCTCTCCACTAGGGCACGAGAGACTGGCAGACGTCATTCAACGCACTGGATACTTCTGCACCATGTATCGAACCAAATGTACACAATGTTCATATTCCAATGCCGTGGCTATCGTTCCGCGAAAACTGTAGGATAGACAGCTGTTATGATCATAGCAGAATGTCTAATTTCGTTTGATATCACTCGTCATGCACTCTAGAACATATCGCACTTGAGTCCTGTACGATATTTTTCCTTTACAGAACATGTCATTTTTTCGGAAACCCCTCCAACAAATTTAAGTCGGCCGTCCATTTCTATACTTCACAAAGTCAAAGAAAGATTGAAGTTGCTCGCTATACAGCAAACGAATTGTGGTTAGACGTATAGTTATAAAACCAATGCAATTAAAGCGATCCCTTCGACAGAATTAGAAGTGTGCAGGACAGCAGCATTTAACGTCCGCACTTACTCAGTAAGCTGCACTAACGTCGTGAACAAGAACACAAGAAATTACTAGACCACCGCAATTCTCTCTCTCTCTCACACACACACACACGCGCGGGCGCAAAATACCTGTCAAGCAAACCCATGGATGAAGCTGACAGAAGATCACCTAAACCGTAGCGTACACAGAACATCCAACATCCCAACCGGATTTCTTGTGGTATATATTTTTGATGGCTACTAACCTTGGACGCAGGGGATGAGTTGTGGATAGAAACTGCGGGAAATGTTAGTTGTCTATCCTATTTACAACGTAAAACGCTTATAACTTATGCGAGGTATCAGTTAAAATGCAGTGCTAGCTTGGATATTAGATCACATTGTTTGTAGGAAAAAGTGTTGGATATTAACGTTCTGTCTGCATCGATATTGAATTTCCTTCACACCATGGCATACCTACAGCAAAAAATCGGTGCTACCAAAAAAATAATACTGTCGCCCAAGAAAGGAGTGTGTGGGTCGCTGTGGTACAGCTTTCTGAGAATACTCGGCTATCAGTCTACTACTGCAGCTTGTTGGGGAACAACTGCATTCTATAGTATGACTACCTTACTGAATTCGCCATGGGACCTTCTGTTTCTATCAAAGATGGTTCAAATGGCTCTGAGCACTATGGGACTCAACTGCTGTGGTCATAAGTCCCCTAGAACTTAGAACTACTTAAACCTAACCAACCTAAGGACATCACACACATCCATGCCCGAGGCAGGATTCGAACCTGCGACCGTAGCGGTCGTGCGGTTCCAGACTGTAGCGCCTTTAACCGCTCGGCCACTCCGGCCGGCTCTTCTGTTTCTATCTATTGAATGTACTACTACTACTACTACTACTACTACGATGGCGGTCGAGTTTAGGCTTGTCCTGCGCACGGTACGCAGTCTCCGACAGCCAATCAGTGTTCAGTAGTGTTCTGAGTGCTCCTCTGTGAATGCTGTATGCAATGCGAGCATTCTGCGCGATCGTAGCGAGTTATTCAGTGAATTTTCTTTTCATTTGTTAAGAGTTGTCATGGTTGACGATGGTGGTGCAGCGCAACTGTCACTTGGAACCGGCCAGAATGCAACCTCGTTCTTGTCTCGACCTGCGCGAACCGCCATCGTTCGTGGATCGGACTATAGTACTGTACCAACTAAGCCACAGTGAACCACATGTCTGTATGAACTATTCTAGCACATTTTCCTGTACAAGCACCATTATAGTTCATTATAAATGTTTGGAATCCCATAGAGCTATTGAACGCACTGGGTGTGACCGGCTGCAGATAGTAGCACATGTCGGAACGAATGACGCCTGCCGCTTGGGTTCTGAGGCCATCCTTGGTTCCTTCCGGCGGCTGGCTGATTTGGTGAAGACAACCAGCATCGCACGCGGAGTGCAAGCTGAGCTTAATATCTGCAGCATAGTGCCCAGAGTCGATCGCGGTCCTCTGGTTTGGAGCCGTGTGGAGGGTCTAAACCAGAGGCTCAGACGACTCTGCGACTATAATGGTTGCAAATTCATCGACCTCCGTTATTGGGTGGAGAACTGTAGGGCCCCCCTAGACAGGTCAGGCGTGCACTACACACCGGAAGCAGCTACTAGGGTAGCAGAGTACGTGTGGCGTGCACACGGGGTTTTTTTAGGTTAGAGGGACCCCCCCTTGGGCGAAACGATAAAATACCTGACGGCTTACCAGAGAGGACATTATCATCGTTGATAAAGAACGTCCGTCCTCAGAGACCAAAAACAGGAAAAGTTAACGTAATATTGGTAAACTGCAGGAGTATCCAGGGCAAGGTTCCTGAATTAGTATCTCTTATTGAAGGAAATAGTGCGCATATAGTATTAGGAACGGAAAGTTGGTTAAAACCGGAAGTGAACAGTAACGAAATCCTAGACACAGAATGGAATATATACCGCAAGGATAGGATAAACGCCAATGGTGGAGGAGTATTTATAGCAGTAAAGAATTCAATAATATACAGTGAAGTTATTAGCGAATGCGAATGTGAAATAATCTGGGTTAAGTTAAGTATCAAAGGTGGGTCAGATATGATAGTCGGATGCTTCTATAGACCACCTACATCAGCAACCGTAGTAGTTGAGCGCCTCAGAGAGAACCTGCAGAACGTCGTGAAGAAGTTTCGTGATCATACTATTGTAATAGGGGGAGACTTCAATCTACCAGGTATAGAATGGGATAGTCACACAATCAGAACTGGAGCCAGGGACAGAGACTCTTGTGACATTATCCTGACTGCCTTGTCCGAGAATTACTTCGAGCAGATAGTTAGAGAACCAACTCGTGAAGCTAACGTTTTAGACCTCATAGCAACAAATAGACCGGAACTTTTCGACTCCGTGAATGTAGAAGAGGGTATCAGTGATCATAAGTCAGTGGTTGCATCAATGACTACAAGTGTAATAAGAAATGCCAAGAAAGGAAGGAAAATATATTTGCTTAACAAGAGTGATAGGGCACAAATCGCAGAATATCTGAGTGACCACCATCAAACGTTCATTTCTGAGGAAGAGGATGTGGAACAAAAATGGAAAAAATTCAGAAACATCGTCCAGTACGCCTTAGATAAGTTCGTACCGACTAAGGTCCAAAGCGAGGGGAAAGATCCACCGTGGTATAACAATCATGTACTACGGAAACAAAGAAAGCTTCATCATAGGTTTAAGAGTAGTCGAATCACAGCTGATAAGGAAAAGCTGAACGAAGCGAAAAAGAGCGTAAAGAGAGCAATGAGAGAAGCATTCAACGAATTCGAACATAAAACATTGGCAAACAATCTAAACAAGAACCCTAAAAAGTTTTGGTCATATGTAAAATCGGTAAGCGGATCTAAATCCCCTATTCAGTCACTCGTTGACCACGATGGCACCGAAACAGAGGACGACCGAAGAAAGGCAGAAATACTGAATTCAGTGTTCCGAAACTGTTTCACTGCGGAAAATCGTAACACGGTCCCTGACTTCAGCCGTCGCACGGACGCCAAAATGGAAAATATTGAAATAAACGATATCGGAATTGAAAAACAACTGCTATCACTTAGTAGCGGAAAAGCATCCGGACCAGACGAGATACCCTTAAGATTCTACAGTGATTATGCTAAAGAACTTGCCCCCTTTCTATCAGCAATTTATCGTAGATCGCTGGAAGAACGTAAAGTACCTAGCGACTGGAAGAAAGCGCAGGTCGTTCCCATTTTCAAGAAGGGTCATAAATCAGATGCGAATAATTATAGGCCTATTTCGCTTACGTCAATCTGTTGTAGAATAATGGAACATGTTTTGTGTTCTCGTATTATGACGTTCTTAGATAATACAAATCTCCTTCATCATAACCAACATGGATTCCGCAAACAGAGATCATGTGAAACTCAGCTCGCCCTATTTGCCCAAGAAATTCACAGTGCCGTAGACACTGGCGAGCAGATTGATGCCGTATTCCTGGACTTCAGGAAGGCATTTGATACGGTTCCGCACTTACGTTTAGTGAAAAAAATACGAGCTTACGGAATATCGGACCAGGTTTGTGATTGGATTCAGGATTTCCTAGAAGAAAGAACACAACATGTCATTCTTAACGGTTCAAAATCTGCAGATGTAGAGGTAATTTCGGGAGTACCGCAGGGAAGCGTGATAGGACCTTTATTGTTTACAATATACATAAATGACTTAGTTGACAACATCGGTAGCTCCGTGAGGCTATTTGCAGATGACACGGTTGTCTACAAGAAAGTAGCAACATCAGAAGACTCGTACGTACTCCAGGAGGACCTGCAGAGGATTAATGCATGGTGCGACAGCTGGCAGCTTTCCCTAAACGTAGATAAATGTAATACAATGCGTATACATAGGGGCAGAAATCCATTCCAGTACGATTATGCCATAGGTGGTAAATCATTGGAAGCGGTAACGACCGTAAAATACTTACGAGTTACTATCCGGAGCGATCTAAAGTGGAATGATCACATAAAACAAATAGTGGGAAAAGCAGGCGCCAGGTTGAGATTCATAGGAAGAATTCTAAGAAAATGTGACTCATCGACGAAAGAAGTAGCTTACAAAACGCTTGTTCGTCCGATTCTTGAGTGTTGCTCATCAGTATGGGACCCTTACCAGGTTGGATTAATAGAAGAGATAGACATGATCCAGCGAAAAGCAGCGCGATTCGTCATGGGGACATTTAGTCAGCGCGAGAGCGTTACGGAGATGCTGAACAAGCTCCAGTGGCGGACACTTCAAGAAAGGCGTTACGCAATACGGAGAGGTTTATTATCGAAATTACGAGAGAGCACATTCCGGGAAGAGATGGGCAACATATTACTACCGCCCACATATATCTCGCGTAATGATCACAACGAAAAGATCCGAGAAATTAGAGCAAATACGGAGACTTACAAGCAGTCGTTCTTCCCACGCACAATTCGTGAATGGAACAGGGAAGGGGGGATCAGATAGTGGTGCAATAAGTACCCTCCGCCACACACCGTAAGGTGGCTCGCGGAGTATAGATGTAGATGTAGATGTAGATCTATGATATTTCCGAACCGGACAAAAACTAGATAATGGCGCCCCCGCCCCCCCTCGAGTGTTTGAGATAGGACATCAAAAATTATTAATAAATCGATTTTTCAAAAATATGTTCGTTTTACAGTTCACATCTTTCTGAGAAGTTTGGTTTATAAAATATATATGTTGGAGGAAATTTAAGATGGTTCAAATGGTTCAAATGGCTCTGAGCACTATGACACTTAACATCTGTGGTCATCAGTCCCCTATAACTTAGAACTACTTAAACCTAACTAACCTAAGGACATCACACACACCCATGCCCGAGGCAGGATTCGAACCTGCGACCGTAGCAGTCGCGCGGTTCCGGACTGCGCGTCTAGAACCGCTAGACCACCGCGGCCGGCGACATTTAAGACATGTTATTTGGTCTTAAGTGTGCCAAACTGCAGTGCCACGCCTCTTCACATGGCATTTTTCTATGGCACATCACTGTATTTCGTTCTGTGGAATTCAAATGTGTATCTTTTGTAATGGAAGCCATCAAAACTATATTCAGGACAGCGGAAAGTAAAATGTCCTGTGATGCCTCTCTTGCTCCAAGTCGGCCAGTTTGACATCCTAGAATTATTTGTAAATGGGAGGGTAAGAACCCTTCAGAACATTTTGACTCTTTATTGTCTATTAGCTAATAATTTTCTCTTTTGTGTGGCATAAAATTAAATACAGAAAACATAAAACCGGTGAAGACAAGAGACAAGCAAGAAATTACACATTTCTTCAAACCTTCAGTCCCAGCATTTTTTCTCTCTAATCTTGCTACAGCTTTACAGTACGTGCTTTCCTTTCTGCGAAAGAATCTATTACGTCATCAAAGTTCGTCAAACGTTTTGCTACATGAAAAATTAAAATGCAGTCTAATACTGAAAAGGCTGTTAGTACGAATACTACCCAAGACTGGCATGGTTTCTCGATTTGATTTCATCTATTTTGTCTCTGTCTGCTAGATATAACGAAATAGGCCTTTCTGATATTCCAGCAGTTGTAACACATGCCAAATAAATGAGACTGTTTTGGCACAAATGGTCATTTTTATAACATCACAGAATGTGATCCACGAAGTACCAAATCAAACGCCTATTACGCCTACTACAAGCAAAAAGTTTTATATTAGGAAATAGTTTCACATTTCATTCTTACGCTCCAGTTTCTCAAGCAAGAGATCGAAAAATAGTAGTAAGAAATTGAAACGCGAGCTGTATGCGCGGTTGCACCATCTTGTTGAAAATAACCGTTTAGTATTTCACTTAAGACAAGTTCTCCTATGAATGGGTACAGAATATCACTGCAGTATCGTTGTGCGTTTATTGTTTCGTTGAAAAATATGGGACCCACAATTCGACGTCTAGAAATTGCAATCCAAACTCCTAGTTTCACAGAATGAGGTGGTTCCTCATGAATACACGATGGTTTTGCAGTACTCCACATACGGAAATTTTGCGAGTTCATGTACCCAGATAAATGAAACCACGCCTCATCAGTGAAAAACGTTTCATTAAGAATATCCCTTCCATTTTGTTGAACGAAATTTTTGAACCATTGATAATAATACCGTCTCTTGCCATGGTCAGTATTTTTCAGTTCTTGCACGACTGTCACTTTGTATGGGAAACGTTCTAATTTTTCCTTACAGCTTTGTGGGCCGTTCCGACACTAACATTGATTTCCTGGGCGAGTTTTCTTACTGACTTGTTCGGACTCATGGACATTTTATCGGAAATATCGAGTAGTTTATCCTCAGACTAAACGCTAGTTCGACCACTTCTCGGTGCATCTGTCACTGAACCCGTACTTTGAAATTTGCTAATCAAATCTCGCACAGTATCGCGATTTGGGAGTGTTGTCTCCGGGAAAACTGAATTAAATGTTTGACGGATTGAAACTGTGTATTTACCTCCAGCTTTGAACACTTGTTCGACTAAAAACACACGTTCTTCAATGGTTAGCATTTCAACAGTGACAAAAACGAAACAAACGAACAAAGGGACTAAACTTAAACGTTCGCGTCAACACATAACGACACACACCAACGATACTACTGACTAGACTTGGCCACTGTTTCTATGTTTCGATCCAGTGTATCGATACGTTGAACTGTTTTCAGTGTTTGGGAACGGCTGTGATTCACAGTTTCGAAACAGTGGTGTTTCATTCCGCCCCTGTCTCGGAAAACCGGACCAGATTCGATCTCGAGCCAGACACAGAAACTGTATCGTTGTTACAAAACAATGCTGTTTCAGTCCACCTATGCTTGGAACGGACTGATTGTATCGAAACAGTGATATTTCATTCCGCTCCTTGTCGGACGAGATTCGATCTCGGCACAGGTACTGAAACTCAACATACCACTTCATGAAACACTTTCAAGAGTGTCGAAATCTTTTTGACAAGCAATAGCATGAAGCTTAAGATATCCGAAAATAAAGCTTCGTTTTTAGCTGACTGTCTTATTCCGAAATGGTGTAACATCTGCTTTATAAACACTAACCAAACAATAAAACAGCGCATACTATTCACATTCAAAATAATAAATATGTGAAAATCATTGAGTTAAATTACACTTTTTTTTATAACATACGCTTCTCTGTTCATGTACAGTAATCATATTAGAAACACAAGTAAGCCTACAACATTTTGATTAAAAAAAGGCGTAGAGTGACAGTTATTAGACATATACATAAATTTGATGTAGGTATAATTGCAAGCAATCTGTTTGACATATCACTGATAGTTTAATGGTGAACGGGAAGGACTGGGGAGCATGGTAAATTTATAATAACGGTTCGAAACACCTTGAAAGACAAAAATTTTTTATGTTATATTTTGTTATTTATTCGAATTATTTGGCGTTATTTGTGAGTCAATAGTCACTGTGCCTATTATCCACAATGATTCCCTTTGTGTGCATGGAAATTAGCAGGAGGGGTATTTTACCCATACTAACGGAATGTGGGAATCCCAGTAGCATATCCGTTGTTTCTGCAGTTTGCTCCCACCTCCAGATCCGTTCGTGGTGGTTCTTCTGTCTTCAGCTACGGCTGTCCTCAGCCAATTGAAAACTATGAAAGTCACACGACACGAAAGCAGCGCATTTGCTGCAGGAAATACGAAACTGCCAAGACGCCTAAGTGATAGTTTCATACTTTCTGCGACATGATTAGCGCTCTCGCACCTCATTTGTGTTTATATGGATATACTTACACAGTAGACATTCAAATGATAAAATGTGTAGGTTTATTAGATTACAAAACACAAACTGTTTCACTGTTTCGAAACAGCGTATCGAAACATTACATTGTACTGTTTCATTTGTTTCGAAACAGTTACGTGTTTCAGTTTGCTCATCTCTACTACTGACACTGGCTGAGATAAACGAAACAGTGGAATGCTGGGAGAGTCCGCTTGAAGGGAAGTAACCCAGGCAGGCGAACAATCAATCATACGGCACGCGCGGCTAACAATCATACGGCACTGCGGAGAGACTTTTTAGACACCTCGTGTGTCTACGCACCCAGGCACATGGACTACTTGGCAAACTCGCGTCCTGCCAATACTTGATACCAGCTAACCCTTAAGACAGAGGGGACAGTAAAACTTCCGTGATGGTCACCACGCAAGTGGTGGCGGGGAGGGGCTCAACTTTTTCATCAAATAAACAAACAAAGAAAACAATCAATCGATGACTGTAGAGTGCCACCACCATCTGCAGGAATTATGCGTGAAATTTCAATTCAGCCCGTATTGTATTAAATATGAACAACACAATTAGGAACCTGTGCAACTCCATTCCGGAACTTTTGGACGACTGCGAACATGACCCAATGTCATAACGAAATCTACTGTAAATAAAATATAGCTCGTACAAATTAAAATCATTTCTTGTTCCGCTGATTTGTACATGTCGGCAAATCCCAGTTCGACCTGCCCCGTCGGGTCAAGCTATTTTTATCACGACGAGTATAATTGAGATTCAGGGAATTTAATGATGTGATTACTGCGAGCGTAACAGTGCTCAAATAACGGAATTACTGTACAATTACTACATAATTGGGTGCGCTAATGTGTTAGAAATAACGATCGTTGCCAAGAGAGGATAGCGATGTCATATATAGTACGCTCCCATACAGGCACGCATACACACACACACACACACACACACACAGAGAGAGAGAGAGAGAGAGAGAGAGAGAGAGAGAGAGAGAGAGAGAGACTGAGAGTGAGACCTGCAGCCACCGAAACAAATAAATTTTTCTTTTATACAGGGGTTGGACGAAAATATGGAAACACCAACACACAACACATTACCAAGTAGGACTGCCTAATTTTCCGGGGGGGACATAAGAAAGGAGGGTCATGTCTTTTGTAAAGTCATAAAGCTACATCCAATTTCACGACCACTTGTTGCTTGAAATTCCGCTGGTATCTGGGATTTCTTCCATTTTAATGTCCAAATTGTGAGGTTGTAGCTCCTGAGCAAGTTCTAAAGAACAAAACTAACTGTCGCAACTTATATTCCTGTTTTTTTTTTTTTTTTTTTTTTTTTTTTTTTTTTTTTTTTTTTTTTTTTTTTGCTACAGGAAGTGTGGATCCATTACATCCTTTACCAGAGTAGATGTTGGCGTTGCAAATATATGCATTATGTGCATCTGTCAAGCCCATGAGTTTAGTGTCATATTTTACAGGTTTATTTGGACATATACATGTGGAATTTAAGTCTCCGTTTGTGAGGCAACAAAGTTTCATCAACTGTCATATTAACTTCAGGACTATAAATTTGCTGGACGCTCCAAATAAACTAGTTAAATGTGTTCATAGTGGCAGCAGTTGGATCACATTTCTCCTTGTATTTTCTCTAAGCATCATTCTTAATGGCTTTTCTGCTATAATTAATCTGAAAATTGGCCTCCAGGAGACCGAAGTGGAAATGAGTGAGGTCATAGCCTTCCTCACAGATCTGAATATGCTACAAAAGGCTGTGACTCCAATAGCAGCGTTCACTTCCTGCATACTGCAATCAGAGTGAATTTTCCCCAGCTTTTCGTTGACATGCTTTACAATTGTCTTAATCATATCGGTAAGGATTTTACGATGTTGGAGCTGTTGTTCGGGTTTTAAAACGTGTAGCAACTGATGACCATGTGAACCGTTTGATTCTTTCGTGATAAGATAGTGGAAGACAAAATCTTGATTGTCACGATCAGAAGACCTAAATGAGCTAGAAACATCAGCAGGCAGCTGTGGAGTGGTTAGTTTGCTTCCTCTAGAAATTACCAGACACTAGTTGCTCTTCGATTTCTTCGCGAAATGGAGTATTTTATACTTCAAATATTCCTGAAAAGGATTCGTCACCAACATCGGGAGAGCCATTGCCGTTCTCTTTTTATTATGTAGGTCTAGGATAGAACGGAAAGGTCATTTTGAGATAGAGCGAGGGCTACATTTTTTTTCGACCGATTTGAAATGTTCTTCGGACCTCTCATTGTAAAGCTGTAACAAAAAGAGGAAAAATGTAATTTAACGAATTTTTAATGTGAATATATCAATTTCTGCAATATGTATGCGTAATAAATTACAATATGTTTGAAAACCGGAATCATTAAAACAAACCGTAAAATGCAAGTTCTCACAATTTTTTTTCATTCCTCTACAAATATAAAAATCTCAACCTTAGTATGCTAAAAAAACTTTCAGTTAAAATGATGAAATGTTGCGACAAAAAAAACAGACCTTTTGGAAGAGTGGAACACTTCAAACAGGCCGGCAAACACATACTTTTAGGAAGACTCGGTCGGAGAGACTGGCAAAAACTTGATGCTATTAGGGAGAAGAGTGGACTATTTAGGAACATGGTTTCACATACAGACAATACGCAACAAAGAACCTTCTGACTGGAAAACAATGAATGCGCTGACAATGAATTTTTGACCAGCTGCCGTTCGGGACCCGATTATCAGCTTCTCCTCTCCCTCGGGAGGCATGCAGCTCCGTTAGCATTGTTAGAGTCAAGTATAGCGGTATTTCAGACCGATGTTCCGTTCAGAGGGATAAAATTCAAGGTGAAACGATATGAGTGATAACATCCGCTGATGACATTGATGTCATAAGAGAAGGTGAAGATCTGTTGCATGGATTGAAAAGTTTAATGATTACAGGATATGAATTGAGAGTAAACAGAAGAAAGATGAAGATACTGAGAACTAGCAGAAATGAGAACAATGAGAAACTTAATGCCTGATCCACGTGGTTGCCAAACCCCGACAAGCAATCACGAATTCAAATGTGTGGGTAGGGTGTTTGGCTTAAGTGTGCTTCTTGTGTCGGACTATCGGCACAAATCAGAGGAAGTCTGCAGCAAGCACTTGCAACGCCTCTAAACGTTTGTGTCGACTTAAAATTCTTCATGCACTGCCGGCGGACAGAAGTGCCTTCCTGTGCTCCAGGAAAACTGAATAACTGGTCTAGCGAGGTAATTTTATAATTCCTCGAAAGCTACCAAGTAGGGCCCTGCATTTGGGACCCACGGAGTAAAGATCATAAAAATAGAAAAGTAACTGATGCTTGGAGACACCTTAGTGAAGTTTTAAAGAAACCTTTAATTAAATATATTTAAATAAACCCATCAAGCAGATTAAAAACAAGAAAGAAATTCTTATTTTCACACTTCATAAATATTTAAAGAAGAAACAAGATTATATTAGTTCTGGCTCAAGTATAAATTTATATATTTATTTAAACTAGATACTTATAGGTTAAGACAATACATTTATAGGACAAAAACAATAAATCTGATAAAAAGTTGATTCAAACAAAGTGGCTATTTTTCATATTGCTATATTTCTTTAGCAATTTTTAAATAATAATTATTGAAATGTCTGTAATTAAATACTAAAGTAGTTATGTTACTAACAAAATATGGACGTATTTCTGATGTAAATAAAAAATAGGTAATAATAATTTTCGCGCAGGAATCGAGGATATTTACGAACCTGTATAGTTTGCATACGAGCGTAAGGAATCGTTTCTTCTGCCGGTATATACCAACAAGATTGGTCTGAACTCAAAAACGGCAAGTTTTTACTATACTGGTTTTACTATACCAGTTTCCTTGACGCTTCAGCGTATTTCGCGTACAGCAGCGATAAACTTTAAAAAACAAAAACAAAATCTAGTACAAATGAGTTTCCTCGCTCCTGTATCTGATTACACATGTCTATACCAGTTTCCTTGGCGCTTCAGCGTATTTCGCGTACAGCAGCGATAAACTTTAAAAAACAAAAACAAAATCTAGTAGAAATGAGTTTCCTCGCTCCTGTCAAGACGTCAGCTCTGATGTCCCATGTTTTCTTACCTTACAAGGTTAACCGCTTATGATCAGACTTGGTCTGCGAAGCGAACAAAGTGTTGCTCAGCTTAACTGAAGTAATTAAAAACAAACAATACGGTCGCCATGTTACCGATGGTCAATGCACCTCTAATAGAAATCAATGTGCTCTCACCGATAATGGAGTTCTAACTGAAGAAAAATAATTATAAACCATGAATCGGATACTAAATTGAAATACTCAAACTGGGCAACAAAATCTGGTTTCTGTTTTTATGAGAGATCGGTATCAATAGGTACCAGCTTTATATAGTAGCATATTTCTCTCCACAAAACTTCACATTGAGCATTTGTCTAAGTCCTCGGCACGAAGCGACCATTTATATTAATTTTCTCATGTGTGCGCCAAAAGCTTCGACGTAATTTCCAAATGCTAAAACCACTTTTTACGTACATGGTAGGCCGTCAGAAATTTTTTGTGTAGGTGAACTTGATTACATTATGTCGTACGTTACCGGCCAGTTTTCGCCTTGTGCCCTTTTTCTGCGATATATTTTACGTTGTAGTGACATAACTGCAAGAAATTGTAACATGTACTGTGTGCGGGATTTCATTAAGAATAATGATAGGGCGATTACGCAAATATTGTGGCCAGACGACTACAGCTCTCGGCTCTCTGTCAAATTTCACGGTTAAACATTGTTCTTTTGCCCGTCCCGCATGTTTACGGCGTCTGTGTCTACGCCTGTGGAAGTGAAAGGAAATATAAACAAGAATTAGTGAACAATTGCTCAACAACATTTGAATTATATGACGTTCTACACAATGATATATGCAGATGAAGTACACTGATGAGCAGAGTTAGAGGGTTCCCACTCGTAAGGGGCCCTGGGAAAAGTATTATAAAAACCTTTAAAAACGAGCGTATGAAACAAAATTTGTACTTGACATACCTTCATGGTTGAGAAACGAAGATACGTAAATCCTTCCACCTTCCACAACAGCTCAGTACGGTGCTGCATGTTCGCGAACGTTACTGCCAGAGCATTGGATTTCACGGCGGATGTTCTCACGTAACTTGTCAACGTGGAAGCATATCTGAAATGTGGCAACAGTGAGAGGTTCCAGGAACTCGCGTTTCTGTGTTGCGTGCGACATGCTTCTCCAGGTGCTGTTTCATTCGGACGATATATTCTGTGGAACAGCGGAAGCTTCTTGTGAAACTGTATTGGGTACGTGGTCCCTCTAAGACGTTTCAGCGACTGTTTTTAGAACGTTTCGGCGGTCGACGTAAATCACCTAACATGCTACATTCAAGTCTTGGCGACGAAGCTGGGGACAAAGGGTGTCGCCCAGAAAGCCTCTTCGCCGTTAATCGCAGGAATTTGGACTATGGCGTATCACGTGCCACAGAGCTGCTAAGAAAACAGGCCTGAATCCCTCAAGTTTACAGCCGTTCTTGAACTGATACAGGCTGACCATGATAAACATCCAACATACTGCCATTGGTTTCAGCAAATTATCGCTAAAGGCAAAAATTCTCAGTACGCGTGATACAGTGACAAAGTATGTTTCCGTTTGTCAGCACACCTGAACTCACAAATTTGGAAATTTGTGGTACGTTCCTCTGGAACCAAACTGCTAATATCATCAGTCTCTAGGCTTACACACTATGTAATCTAACTTAAACTAATTGGCGCTAAGGACAACACACACACCCATGCCTGAGGGAGGACTCGAACCTCCAATGGAGGTAGCCGCGCGAACCGTGGCAGGGCGCCTTTGAACGCACGGCTACACTCTGAACTCACAAAACACACATTTATGAAGCAGTGACAATCATCATACAGTCGTTGACGAACCCGTTCATTGACAGAGGATGGGCGTGTTCTTTGCGCTAACACAGTGGCACATCATGCAGCCAATTTTTGTTGACACTATGGTGACCAGTGAAGTGTATCATGTATTGTTACATGAATTTGCGAACCAGTTGTAAGATGAGGAACTGACCTTCGGCTGGTGCCAGCAAGATGGAGCAATATGCCACATGTCCAAAGCGAGTATGTTAGCGGTGGTATCATTTTTCCCCGGCATACTGATTTCCAAAGGATTCTGGCCATCACCTCACTTGACCGCCCCTGACCTTTTTCTCTGGCGTCACCATAAAAGTTATGTGCACAAGAACAGATCGCGCACCATTGACAAGTTACGAGTGGACATCCACTGTGAAATCCAGGCAGCCAACTCAATAGTCTGGCAGCAACATTCATAAACATGCAACGCCATGTTGAGCTGTTTATACAGATGGGAGGGGGGGGGGGGGGGGGTATGAGGAGTACACTTCCTGCACCTCTTCTAAAGTACGTTCATTTCTCAACCACAAAGGTATGTACACACAAAGGAATTAAAGTCATTAGTCGCCAAAGGGCATCGAGGAGGCAAGTTGAAAATTCGTGCCAGATCGAGATTCGAATCCACGTCCCCTGCTTACTAGGCAATTGCGCTGACTACAGCACCACCCAGACACAGCAGTCACCACAACCGCACAGACTACCGTAGCAAACCTCCCCTCAGACCCAAATTCGCAAATTCCCGTAAGACTTTGAGTTTGGTTTGCGGGTGTAGTGACCACTGAATCTGAAAGGCAGCAGTGTTTGGCGCACCTGCCTAGTAAGCTGAATATCTGAGTTCGAATCTTGGTCTGCCACAAATTGCCCTATTGGTACAGACCAGTTCCCCTGGCAACTAATGCCTTTAACTCCTTTGTGTCTTGGTTCATAGTGCCTGCAGGGTAAAAATGGTGTCTGTTATTTTGGACATATCCCAAAGAACAAACGACACATGTAAAAGGGTATGTCATGTACAAATTTGGTTTCATATCCTCCTTTACTAAAATTCTTATAACACTTTTCGCATGGCTCCTTACAAGTGGAACACCCGTTTATGCTCACAGCCATTGCGAGATCGAACGCTGCCTGGTGGCGTTGTGAACACCTGACACAGTAAGGAAAGGGTGTGCGGGCGATGAAATCACTAATAGGCAACAAATATGTCAGACGTCCATCCCTCAGCACAGAATTTGGAGGTCAGAGCCTTGTCCACTCTGTAAACAACAACAAACAGCAACCTGTGGCTGAGCTGAACTCAGTAGTACAATGATGGTATAGGCGCAATGTTTCAGAGCTCACTGTTGAGTATGTTTCGTTGATTGTGAGGCTCCACAGCAGAAGACCATTACCTGTTCCCATAATGACTCGACAACATTGTCGTTTTTCACAGCAGTGCGCACGAGATCATCGAGATTGGTCGGTGAATCAATGGAAACATATCGCCCGATCAGATGAAACACATTTCCTGTTACACCAAGTCACTGGTCATGCCTAGTTAAGCTGTTGTCCAGGTGAATGGCTTCTCGAACGAAACAGACATCACATCTAAGACATAGGCTGGCGTGGACAGTATTATACTATGGGGAACATTCACCTGGGCTTCCAGGGGACAGGTGATAGTAATCGAAGGCACCATGAAAGCTGTGGACCACGTGAACTTTATCATGGATCAACTGCATACCTTCATACTTGATGTCTTCTCTGATGCCAATGGCATCTTCAAGCAGGCTAACCATCCACGTCAAAAGGCCAGACTCGTGCTACAGTGGTTTCAGATGTATGATAGTGAAATCATACGATATCTCGGTCTGCAGATTCTCCTGGTATGAAGCCAGCTGGACACATCTGGAATGCCGTCGGGGACCAGCTCCATGCCTACAGTCCATCATCCCATAATCTACTAGACTTGCATGATGTGTTTGTGTATCAAGGACTTGATATACCCTTTCCACACAGAATTATATTTATTGGGTTCCAAATGTCATCCAACACTTAAGCAGATGGCCATAATGTTTTAGCTTACTAAATGGGCACAAACTTCAGGAAAGGATTCCCTGAGATGCTAAGAATCTAAAAAAGCTCCTATGGGGATATGGCTGCAAATGTGTTCAAAGCGAGGTACACTGACTTAAAGATGGAGATAAATGATCTGTAACAGTGTAGTTTTCAGTGAATAAGACTACCCATGAGAACACACTAGGAACGTGGAAGTGTTATGTCTGCAGTGGAAACGGAAATGAGCGTTTGGCGTCATTGGCCAGGAGGCCCCTTACGGGGCAGGTCCGGCCGCCTTGGTGCAGGTCTTATTACATTCGACACCACATTGGGCGACCTGCACGCCGTATGGGGATGAAATGATGATAAAGACAACAGAACACCCAGTCCCTGAGCGGAGAAAATCTCCGACCCATCTGGGAATGGAACACTGGCCCCTTAGGATGGCAGCCCTGCACAAGGCCGCACGTACGGAGACAGAGCTCTCGTGAAAGAGAAGTTATTTAGGGTGTAATTAATTGTAGGTGAACACTTTTAACTAATTAAATACGTTCTTTAGTGTACTCTTCAAGCTCACCATTAAAAGTTTTTCTCTTATTTGCGTAGTGTTCTAGTAATCGCGAAAAGTTCGTTTGTTTATTTACTGTTGCTTAGGCCTAATTTTTCGAGTGTGCATATTTAGCGTTATACCGCAATTGGAAATGCATTTACTGTAGTTTAACTGATTAAATACGTTCATTAGGGTGCCTTTCAAGTTCACCATTAAAGGTTTTTCTTTTATTTGCGTATTGTTCCAGTAATCGCTAAAAGTTCTTTTTTTTATATTTCGCGGCTTTGCCTTACTTTCCGAGTGTGCATACTTAGCGTTATACCGCAATCTTAAGTGCATTTGGTATAGATTAACTAATTAAATACATTCTTTAGTGTGCTCTTCAAGCTTGCCATTAAAGGTTTTTCTTTTATTAACGTATTCTTCCACTTATCGCAAAAAGTTCGTTTTGGTTACATTCGGATGTTTAGACCTAATTTTTGATCGTGCATATGAGTTTCCAAAACATATTTAGTGTCCTTTTACATCTGTATTTAATGTATTATTGTTATCACTTAGTAAATCTCTTTAACTAATTTCCAAAACTACCATGGATACTCAGCGTGTGAGCTGCAGTAGGAAAGTTAGTTCAGGGGTTTTGTGCAGCTGTTGTGACAGGTGGTTTCATTGGGGAAATTGTAGCGGCGTGGGAATTGGGGAAGCAAACGAGACTCTTCCATTCTCTTGCAGGGTTTGCTCAAGAGATAGGATTATAGCTGAACAGGAGGAGAAAATTAGAGCCCTTCAGGCTGATTTGGACAGAGCGAGGGAGGATCTGAAGAGGTTAAGGGGAGAGGAGGGCAAACAGCGGTGGGAAGTGGTAGCTGGGAACAGAGGCCACGGAAAGAGGACAGTGTCTGATAGTTTCCCAATTGGCACAACCAATAGATTTGCCTTGCTACCACAGTTAAGTAAGGAAGAGGCTCCAGTAGACGTAGATGTAGTTAAGATGCAACAGAATTTCACTAGGAAACCAACTGTTTCAAAAAAAGTAGAAAGTAAGAGGAACGTTCTGTTGCTAGGTAGCAGCCATGGAAGAGGTGTGGGCAGATTTTGCAGGAAAAATTAGGCGACAGGTACCAGGCCACAAACTTTTTCAAGCCAAGTGCAAGTCTTAGCCAGGTGGTAGAGGATATAGGTTCCTTGTGCAAGGGATTCACAAAGCAGGATCATGTGATGGTAGTGGGTGGAGTGGGAAACAGTATTGATATGGATCAGGGCTACAGCACTGTGTGTGACCTGGTGAAAATAGCCTCAGCAACGACCCATACCAATGTTGGGCTGGTGCCTGCTTTTGTGCGGCATGATCAGCCCCAGTTGAACCGCTCTGTCAGGATGGTAAATGTGGAGTTGGATCAGTTGCATAGGGCGGCCACTCTGTCAGACATTGGACTGGTTCCTGTCGAGGCTATTGATAGGGGGGATTTCACAAGGCATGGCCTACATCTCAATAGGAAAGGGAAGGGTAAACTGGCAGGGTTGTTAGCGAAATCCATATGGGGGGATACTAGTACTCATGGATGTACCTCATTTTTAGGCTAATATCAGTGTCCAATGAGAAGTTCAGGCAGGCAGGTGCTAGCTAAAGAGATCCAAAACTCACAAAATTCTCACAACAGCAAAATAAATAATAATGTTACCTTATTTAACCAAAATATTGGTGGTTTAAAGAAAAAGTAGATTCTCAGAAAAGTAAAGTAAAAAATAACGTTACCATTTTTCACCAAAATATTCCGGGATTGAAGAATAAAGTAGATGAGCTCCCGGTCTGTTTGAATGACATTGAATCTAATAATGTAATAGATATACTATGCCTGTCTGAGCATCACATTGTGTCCAATATGGGAAAGGTAAATATCAGTGGTTATAAACTAGCTGCACGTAAGAGTAGAGAGAATAAGGTGGGAGGAGGAGTTGCCACATAGGTCAAAAGTTATCACTGTGTAGAAAGCTTAGATACAAAAAAGTTTTGTCTAGAGCAACATATAGAAGCTTGTGCCCGTCAACTTAAACTGAAGGAGGGCTCTTTTATAATTGTAACAGTATATAGGTCCCCTTCAGGAAACTTTCATTTATTCCTAGAAAACTTGGATGCCTTGTTGTGCTATTTGTCAGATAGGGGAAAGCAAATTATTATTTGTGGGGACTTCAATATTGATTCGTTGAAAGAGTGTAATAGGAAGAATGACCTGGAAGTCTTGCTCGGTTCTTTCAATTTGACATCTGTCATTAATTTTCCAACTTGGGTAGTAAAGGACAGCAGCACAGTGATAGATAACACTTCTATAGACCAAGATAGGTTTAAAAACATAAATTCTCGTCCCGTTGAGAATGGGCTTTCTGATCGTGATGCTCAGCTAGTTACAATATATGACATAGCTCCATTCACTAATTCAAAACTACCCTCAAAAGTTGTGCATTCAATTAATAACTCAACAATTAGAAATTTCAGAGAAAATCTTCAGCAGTTAGACTGGGATGAGGTGTACAAGGAACCTGATACTAATTTAAAATATAACTTATTTCATGATACACTAGTAAGAGAATTTGAAAACTGTTTCCCCAAGAAAGTAGTTAAATCTAATTGTAAGAAACTATGCAAAGAACCATGGCTTACTAAAGGAATAAAAATATCTTGTAACCACAAAAGGGAAATGTATCTAACAACAAGAAAGAGTAATGACCCAGAAACAGCCAAATATTATAAAAGCTACTGTGCTACATTAAGAAAGGTTATTAAAAAGTCCAGAAGCATGTGCATCATGTCTGAGATTAATACCTCTGATAACAAAATCAAAACAACTTGGAATATTGTTACACGGGAGACAGGACAACCAAGAGTACAGGATGATGGCATCACCATCAGTGCGAATGGAAACTTGATAAACAAGCCAGAAGTCGAAAACTTTTTGAATAATCATTTTTTAAATGTTGTAGAGAAAATAGGATCTAAATGTTTATTAGAAGAAGCAAGGCAGTTAAGGGAAGAGGCCTTGCCCACACCATTTGATACAATTGAAATTCCACCCATCTCTCCATCTGAAATTAGGAAGATAATAAACTCTCTCAAGAATAAAAGCTCACATGGGATGATGCAAAGCTGGTACTTTTTGCCGATGATATAAGTATAGCTATCACACCCGACAGACAAGAATTAACTGGTGAAATTGTAAACGATGTTTTTCAGAAAATCATTAAGTGGTTCTCTGTAAATGGGTTCTCATTAAACTTTGGCAAAACACAGTATATACAGTTCCACACAGTAAATGGAATGACCCCCCTTAATGAATATAGACTTCGATCAGAAATCGGTAGCTAAGAGAGAATATTCAAAATTTCTAGGTGTATGCATTGATGAAGGGTTGAACTGGAAAAAAACACACTGAGGATCTGCTGAGACGTTTGAGTTCAACTACTTATGCTATTAGGGTCATTGCCAATTTTGGAGATATACATCTAGGTAAATTAGCTTACCACACCTATTTTCATTCTCTGCTTTCGCATGGCACCGTATTCCGGGGTAACTCATCATTGAGTAAAAGAGTGTTCATTGCACAAAAGCGTATAATCAGAATAATTGCTGGAGCTCATCCAAGATCATCCTGCAGACACTTATTTAAAGAGCTAGAAATCTTCACTCTAGCCTCGCAATATATATATTCACTTATGAAATTTGTTATTAACAATCCGAACAAATTCGAAAGTAATAGCAGTGTACATGGCTACAACACTAGAAGAAAGGATGATCTTCACTACTCAACGTTAAATCTAACTTTGGCTCAGAAGGAGGTAAATTATGCTGCCACAAAAGTCTTTGGTCACTTACCTAATAGCATCAAAAGTCTGACAGATAGCCATATAGCATTTAAAAGGAAATTAAAAAAATTTCTTAATGGTCACTCCTTCTACTCATTAGATGAATTTTTGGATATAGTAAGTGGGTAATTTCCCAACCTCCACAAAATAAATAAATAAATAAATTGAGTGTCATGTAATATTTTGTCTAATGTAATATCTTGTATAGACACCTTTTATTAACCTGACACGTTCCACATCATTACAAAGTGTCGTATTCATGATCTATGGAACAAGTACTAATCTAATCTAATCTAATCTATTCTGTCACACTGACCATTCAGCTGTCAGGGACTCTGTCTGCAGTAGTGTTTTAGCTCCACACTCAAGAGGGCAGTAAAACTATACATGACGGCAGAGTGCTCACACATTGGTACTATGGGTCATCCAGTTCACTTCTTGCAGGTTACCCTGGGTCTATTTCTGGAAAACGTTCCTTTGGAGGTACAAAGAATGATTGGCTACTACATGATGGTGCTCGAGCTCACTTCTACATTTCCGTGCAGACGCATATCTACAACATCAACCCCAATGATCGATCAGGTGAGATGGTACAGTCACATGGCCTGCCTGATCACCAGACGTCACCATTTAGGTTTGTATCTTTTTGTGCATCTGAAAGAAGTGCAATTGTTTCTGCATCATGATGGGCCTCATCATAATGCTGCTGTTAGGTGTGTTAACACGTGGCTTGAGAAGGTACTGATAGTGGAGGGCATGACTCACACTGCAATGATACCAGTTGAGTCTATCAATAGATCAGGTTTCACTAGGCATGACCTGCACGCCAGTAGGTATGGGAAGAGGAGGTTTGCAAAGCATATGGGTTACAGCTTATTGGGCAGTGGTGGGATCACTCATTGGAACATTCCTGTAGTAGTTGGTGTCAAGAGTTGCACCTTTTTTAGACTGAAGTCAGCTGGTAGGTATCCCTGCTTAAAATAGGACTCTCTAACAAAGGAGCCACCATCAAAGGAGGTCAGGTATCCACATAGTGAAGGAATTAGCATATTTCATCAAAATGTAAGAGGTGTTATAGATGAAGTTAGTGAACTGAGGTATTAGAGATAGTTAGTGAACTGCTTATAGAAGGTGAATCTGACATTATGTGTATCAGAGCACCACTTAAACAATTTGTCAATTCAGAATCTTCCTTTTTCCAGAATTCAGATTTGCTGGCTGTTTTTCAAGGAGTTATTTGCAGAGTGGAGGAGTGACCATGTACTTAAAAAATAGTATTCCATTTGACTCTGTAGACGTACCAAAGCACTGCACTGAACAGGTATTTGAATGGTGTGCAGGGGCGGCTGAATTTAGTGAAACTAAACTTCTAAATGTTGTTATTTATATGCTCCATAACTCTGACTTCAGAGAATTTCTGCTCAGGCTAGAGAGGGTTTTTGGTTCATGTTATAGGAAGTACCAAAAATTAGTTGTACGCGGTAACTTCAGTATTAATTTTGTACGCAACTGTCCAGGAAAAAAGATGCTGAAAGATTTCCTAAATTCATTTGATTGATGTAGACTGAATTTTTTCCAACCAGTGTGCAGGGGAACCCTAGCACATTCACAAAGAATATTTATATTAGTTCTTCATTACTAGATGGGCATTCTGTTAGTAAGAGGGTGAATGGCCTTTCAGACCATGATGCACAAATTTTAACACTAAAAATTTTTTGTTCTCAAACAAATGTTATCGATAATTACAAACCATATAAAAAAGCTAATGCATAGGCCATAGAGAGTTTTCTGAACCTCATTAAGGAACAAGAATGGCGGGATGTTTATAGCACCGATAACACAGTTGATAAGTATAATGCTATCCTTAACACATTGTTCATGCTCTTTGAAAGTTGCTTTCCATTAGAACGTTCTAAGCTCGGTACAAGCTGCAAAAGGGAGCCTGGGTGGCTGATTTATGGACTAAGAATATCATGTAGAACAAAGTGGGAATTATATCAAAATGTTAGAAGTAGACACAATCGAGCTACAGTAGCCTTTTACAAACAATACTGTAAGGCGCTTAAAAATATTATTAGGAAGGCAAAGAGTATATGGCACGCAAATAGAATAGCTAATTCACAGGATAATATTAAAACCATACAGTCGGTCGTGAAGGAAGTGTCTGGTCAGCAGCACAAGGTCGACAATACGAAGTCAGTACACAGTAAAAATGTTTCTGTTACTGATAAGTCAGATATATGTACAGTATTTAACAATCTCTTTATGAACATTACTGGTGAATTAAATTAAAAAAATCATATAACTGTCTTAAAAATGCCTTTCTGAGATTGTTATCTGAAATACTTCTCTGTGATACTGATGGTGGGAGATTGAGTTAGTATTTAAATCACTGAAGACTAAGGACTCTCACGGATATGATGGAGTATCTAGCAGAATATTAAAGTATTGTGCTGCACATGTTAGCCCTGTACTTAGCAATAATGGTAATTTTTCCTATAGGAGTGGTCAGTTCCCTGAATGATTAAAGTATTCAGGAGTAAAACCACTTTATAAAAAGGGAGAAAGGGATAATGTAGACAATTGTAGACATGTTTCTATGTCATCAGTGTCTGCTAAAGTTATTGAATAGGCTGTGTATGTAAAGATAATTGATCATTTTTATTACATAATTTACTGTCAAATGTCCAGTTTGGTTGTATAAGTGGTTTGACAACTGAAGATCCTATATTCTCTTTTCTCTGTGAGGTACTGGATGGATTAAACAAAAGATTTCGAACGCTAGGCATCTTATTTGATTTAACTGAGGATTTTGATTGTGTTGATCACAAAATACTGCTCCAGAAGTTGGACTATTACGGAACATGGGGAGTAGCTCACAAAGTGGTTCGCCTCTTACTTTAATAACAGACAGCGAAAGGTCATTCTCCAAAGCATGGACAATGGCTATGGTGTGGGGTCCAAGTGGGCCACGCTTAAACAGGGGTTGCCCCAGGGATCAATGCTGGAGCCTCTCCTTTTCCTTATTTATATAAATGATATGTTTTGTAGTATTACAGGTGAGTCTAAAATATTTCTCTTTGCTGATGACACTAGCTTAGTAGCAAAGGATGTTGTGTGCAACATTGGCATTATTTCAAATAATGCAGTGAAATACGTAAGTTCAGAGTTTGTAGAAAGTGAACTAACGCTACATCACAATAAAACTCCGTTTTTACAGTTTGTAACACACAATTCAACAAAACCTGACGTCGTGATTTCACAGAATGGTCATATGATTAGTGAAACTGAACAGTTCAAATTTCTAGATGTTCAGGTAGGTAGTAGAGCCCACATTCAGGATCTTGTTCAAAGACTTAATGCTGCCATTTTTACTATTAGAACCGTATCTGAAGTAAGTGATACAAAAGGAGTCTACTTTGCTTAATTTCATTCGCTTATGACGTATAGTATTACACTTTGGGGCAAGTCTTCCCATTCTCAAAGGGTATTTTTGGCTCAGAAACGGCAGTTAGGCAATAAATGGCGTAAGTTCGCGAACCTCTTGTCGACCGCTGTTCGTTAGTTTGGGTATATTCACATTGGCCTCTCAATACATATATTTTTATCTGTCGTTTCTAGTTAAAAATATCAGCTGATTACCAACAATTGGCAGCTTTCATTACGTTAATACCAGGTAGAAATCCAATCCGCATATGGATCGCACTTCCTTGACTCTTGTGCAGAAAGGCGTGCTGTATACTGCTTCGCCCGTTTTCACTAAGCTACCACAGGAAGTCAAAAATCTTAGCAGTAATCCATGCGGCTCCAAATCTATACTGGAGTGTTTCCTCATCGGTGACTCCTTCCACTCTGTCAAGGAGTTCCTTGAAAAATTAAGCTGATTCGTGTCTTATATTGTTGACTGCGTTTGCATAAACTTACGGCTTGTCGTTCTTTTGGATTTTACCTCTTATTAATTTTCTGTTGTAATTTCATGTACTGACACGTTCTGTGATCTTGGAGATTAGCTCCTCAAATTGGTTCTAAGGAACTAGACGAGTAAAGTAAAAATAAAGTCATGTATGCGGAGCCTATTTTGGTCGTGCATTCACTGGGACAACGTGTCCATCTAGCCTGTGACGCCGTTCGGTTCCAGAATGGCCCATGTAAATGGGTCTGCAGCTTCGTCGTTATCACTCTTCCTTAGAGGCTTGTGGGGAACATTTCAAACATCTTGTCCAATGGTGGACTCACCACAACATGTCGTGCACCGCACGCACCGCACTGTACTTTACAAAGTTCAATGTAGGCCATCGGTCAGAGAACGAGCGTAGGGGAGCAGGTGCAAGAATCCTGAACTGCTGTTCTAGGCAAGGTTCTAGCGGATGCCTTCCTCCAGCCTTTTATGAAGTGACAAGTGCGTGTCTGGACTGTGTGGATGATTGTGGCGAGTGCTTGTACAGTGCAGCATTGGGTTTCTGTTGTTATGGATGAAGGAAAGGGAGAATCCAAATGCCGGTACATAGCCTACTCTCGCCAATAGCACCAAGGTGATAACCGAGTTTAAATACGACCGATGGATCACTATCAGCAGTGTCTCACGCCCGTACTTCACGGAGAGGTTTGAAACTTAATCCAGGACGTTGGGACAAAGACCGGTGGTGAGAAACTTTCCGTCACCTACTCCCCTTCCCTTCTCGGCTAAATATCGGCAGTGATAATTTTTCACCACCAGAATTCAAACAAGCTCACATGCCAACTGAGTCCAGCGCTAGCGAATTAGTGTTCTTTACGGTGGCGGGTATTGTATTGTAAGCATGATGAATTAATAAATACCCTCTAGCATAGGCACTGTGCATTTCCACCCATGTGTTCGTATGACCATTTTTGCTCCTTATCCTCTCAAGGATCGTTTCCTGCAGTTTGTCCTCATTTAAGGAAAATTATATATATATATATATATATATATATATATATATATTTTCCGCAGGAAAACATCGTTTGCATCTCCATCTACGCAATCTGCTGCTAGGTCAAAGAAAAAAGTGTATATGATGCCAATTTATAACTGGTTAAACAGTGCAAACAGTCAGTATGCAGACAGGAGGACAGAAAAGGCATCTCACGTGAAATAACATTCCTATGCTATGCCGAACTGAAATGATTCAAAATTACCTGCTAAATAACAACACAATATCATATTCTCTACCATTTCCACCTCAAACACAATATTTTTACACACTTTCCACTGAATTGTAGTTCACTAAAAATTCACTGCTGATAAACATATTGCAGTAGGGTCTAACAATTTCTTTAGATCAATTGTGGCCACTATTTACAAAAATAAGTAACCCCTACTGAAATCATTTCTGATCTTACATAGTTACAACGAATTATATCCGTTTCATCCTAATATTTCGTTATGTAAAATAAAAGCAATTCAGTTTCGTTCTACCTATTCCACATCTGCCCTAAGACATGGTGAATTAAATGTCGCAGCGCTTATATATCCCCATCGCATATAAAACAACTCACCACATAACATTAGGGATAAGGCATTATTAATGACTATTTTTCAGATGCTGCAAAAGTAAACTAGGACTGAATATTAAGTCTCTGGTTGATGCATATATGCACTGCACCACTCCACCACCTGGCATTGCTGTGTCCACACTACGATCTCAGAGAGTCATGCCACTCAAACTAGGGGGCACCGGTTATGTTTATCTCAGTGAACCTTAGTTGTGACTAAGTATTTATGTTAAACAAAAGCGGATATTACACTGAACAGCCAAAAAAACTGGTGCATCTGTCTAACATTATGAAGGACTCCAGCGAGGACGCAGAAGTGCCGCAACACGACGTGGCATGGCATCGACTAGTGTCTGAAGTAGTGCTGTAGGGAAGTGGCGTCATGAATCCTACAGGGCTATCCATAAATCCGTAGGAGTACGAGGGGGTGGAGATCTCTTCTGAAGGGCTCCTTGGAAGGCATACCAGATATGCTCAATTATGTTCATGTCTGGGGAGTTTGGTGGCCAGCGGAAGTGCTCAAAATCATAAGGGTGTTCCTGGAGCCACTCTTAACAATTCTGGACGTGTGGGGTGTCGCATTGTCCTGGTGGAGTTGCTGAAGTCCGTCGGAATGCGCAATGGATATGAGTGGATGCAGGTGATCAAACGGGATGCTTATGTATGTGTCACCTGTCAGAGCCGTATCTAGACGTATCAGGTGTCCCATATCACTTCAACTGCACACACCCCACACCAGTTTCTTTGTCTCTTCGGTTTAGATGTTACCGTTGCTATACTCGATTCAACAATGAAAATTTTGGGTAGCGTCCGACTACTTTAAGACTTTCGCTTGAAGATATTGCGGCCTCAGAAACAACAGAAACATTTGAAACATGGCTAGGTTAGATTTTGCCACTCAGAATGGACTACGAGGATAAAAAGTAATATTGTTTATGGAATACGTGGAGGTACAGAAAATTAGAAAAGGTTTTGAAACCATTGTATTCATCCAAATCGGTGAAACATTTCCTTTAATTTTAATTCAAATATCGCCAGGGAATTAGATTAATAAGTAACTATTGTCACTTTCTTTACTACTCCTACACCTGAAGAAAATAATCAACTGAAGTAAATAATTAAGAAGTTAACTAATATGCATGATCCTTGAAATTAAATTATTTCGTAACAGAGAAGGTTCTCATTAAAGTTCAACTGAGTTTCAATCGTTCGTTATTATCTATTCAGAGAAAATACAGCTTCCCTTAACTGTCTTGAATGCTCTTGATTACACTCCGTCCTGTATGTCGTTGAAAATTCAAGAGTCCCTGCCGAGAGTTGAAAGACAGTAATTAATGGTGCTCGAAGATCTCGTTTTGTAGGAACAGCTGCAGATCTCCGTCGGTCGCCTGTAAATTGCTGCTAATATTTAGAACTTAGTGTAGAAGCTTCGGAAACTGATCCAGTGCAATTCAGTTGTCATCTGGTTCGACGAAGCGTAGCCGGACAGCAGATTACGCCAATCATCGGTAAAGACATCTCCCCGTGTATCCTAACACCGTGATGCAGATTCGCTAGCAAACATCACGAACCCTATGTCCTTATGTCCTACAGAAGCCTTGTATCTATGTTCACTCTTGGAAATGCACCGTTTATAAAATCAAATTTGTTCAAGTACCTTTCAACACTGCGGTATATCCTTGAGGAAAATTACAGTCTCTTCTCTTCAGTTCTTTTAACACCTTCGTGGCAATGGAAAAGTAAAATAAAATTGCCTTAAGGCTAACAACAATGAGTTACAATTGTGTTCAAGATTTGTACACATCGTTCTCGATCGGATATCTGAATGGAGTGTTTTATCTGTCTCTTGTTTTTTGCTTTAGCTTTAGCTCTCCAAGGAGCAATTACAGTCCAAAGAGTAAACACGTCACTCTCGCAGGTGGAATGCGTTACATAGCAGTATTTGCCTTTTTATCTTAACAATATTAGAGTAATGATTGAACCCGTTTGTGGATCGGTTACGTAAACATAGATTAACCGTTGTACTTTAGCAGAGCACAGGCAGCAGAGAAACGCAAAAATCTGATCGGTTACGTAAACATAGATTAACCGTTGTACTTTAGCAGAGCACAGGCAGCAGAGAAACGCAAAAATCTTATGTAATGGTTAAACCAGCCAGTGAAGTATGTTTGTGGATCGGTTACGTAAACATAGATTAACCGTTGTACTTTAGCAGAGCACAGGCAGCACAGAAACGCAAAAATCTTATGTAATGGTTAAACCAGCCAGTGAAGTATGCTCACGTAAACATAGATTAACCGTTGTACTTTAGCAGAGCACAGGCAGCAGAGAAACGCAAAAATCTTATGTAATGGTTAAACCAGCCAGTGAAGTATGTTCAGAATTTATCGAATTTGAACGCATGAGCCGATCGGCTTCCTAAACACATACTAAATTAAACATTGTACGCTAGCACAGTCTGGTCTGGATATTAAGTTGAGATTACCATATTTACAAGTACAAGCGCCTTGTTGAAAAAAACGGTAAACTATGCAAAAGTCTTAATTAAAGGCTTAATCAATCAATAAATTATGTCATCTTGTACATTGAAATTAGGGTAACGAAAACATAACGGCAAAGGTCGGACTCTAACAACTACAAAGGCAATTCTGCAATGGAAAATGTAGCTACTCCTGAACTTTAATGTTAATTATCTCATAAGTTAATTAGTTTCACATAAATTGAAATACGTTACTGAAAAGCTGGAATGTCAGTCTTTCTAATGAGCTGTGTCACATAGTCCATAAATGCACACTCACGAAAATTGTCAAGTGGAACTGTAGTAAAAACTTCAATTACCCACATTTTTTGGTTGACACGTCTTCTAGTAAAACTAGATGCGTCATTGGAATCAATGCATTGAAAATAATGCATCGAATAGTGCATTTGAATGGAGAAAAGCTTAGTTTAGGTTTGCAAATATTTGGGCACTTACGACCTGTATTATTACTTAGAAAACGAACATAAATTTAAAAAATAAGTAAAATAAAAAATTAATTACTCTTAGAGATGCAATAAGAGCTCATGGGAGATTCCAGTTTGCTCTCTTTCTCATGGCGTAATTGGAAATAACACACTATCAGTGCGAAAAATAGTGACTGTCAAAGAGGAAGCACAAAGCGATTGAAGGCAAGATGCAAAGATTTGTACTTTGTAGGGATAACAGACAATAGCCCATTTCTTAGGTTCCAAATGAAGCTGTAGATCTTTGATCACGGCTGTTCAGGGGGCAGAATAGAATGAAAGTAGCGACCTACAACCACTCTATGTGTACCATCGAAGTCTTCAAGTGCTGTCTCAGGGGTAACCACACACTGAAGAAATTTATTCCAATTTTATATAAAGTTCCATAACAATTATTAGAAAAGTGGCAGGAAACTGTCAATAAATGAAGCTGACACCGAACGGATTGCGTTCTAAACGAACAGGTCGGTTTGTTCAATCAGACATAAGTGTGTCGTAATTGACCACGGAAAAGTTAAAGTATCTCAACCCAGAGCTTGGCGAAATTTTCTAATATCACGACAGCACTCGCAAAATTTGTCAGAAATTAAGGAAAATTTTCTATCACCGAAACGTGCACCTAAATGCCGCTCAGACAGTCATATGAACTAGAATCAAACGCAACCGGTGAACTAAGCTTGTCCCTGCACCACAGGTACAAGAGATTCACCAAACCGCCAATACAAGAGTGCCGCTCACTTAACACAATGGAAACGCCGCTCCTCCACGCCAGTAAATGCGCGATATCGAGAACAAAGCGCTTAACATGAAAAAATTCTTAAAATCTGACTATTTGTGATGGAATATAATACTGATCGACATCAAAATCGACACAGCTTACTTAATTAGCTTTGGAGTAGTCACCATATTAATATTTCTGTCTTTTTGAAAGTGTTTCTAGATCTAGTGTGTATCGTCTCTCTTGCACCCATTATTACATGAATTGTGCCTATTCTAACGGAATTTTCTTGCTGTATATGATAGTTTTTATGAATTCTATTACAAAAAACTTTATTTCCTGAAATTTAGAGACTGTAACACCGTATAATTACATGAAATTGTGCAGTGTCGTTAAATAGAGTTCACTCAGCCGCGTCCAGCGCTGTGTCTTAGGATGTTATATATTAACTATTTCAGGTGCTATTAATATTCATTATTTTGTGAATTTATTGCTTTTATAGCAACTGCAACTATCTGTGGAGTGGTAGTACTGTCCGGCTACGTCGTGTGAATCAGCTTAAAATGCTGCAGCTCACATGGAATTCGCATATTACTCTACTGGTAGGTTCAAACCTCTTTACTCACATGCTGTTCTTTATTTCACAACAAACAAAAAGATTTCTTTACATCTGTCACTAAGAACATATACGATCAGAGGCTAGATTATTCATAAACTAAAGATTGTGATCATAATTTGCTTAGTAACTTTAATTATTTAACTTATTCTCTTCATTCATTGCATTTCGACATCTTCGTTGACTCAACAAATAGAGGTATATTTCTGCTTGCAGGAGGATATTCACGTTTGGTTTAAAAAACATACATTGAAATAACTTGTTGCAGGCACTTTATCTTTCGCTTAGAGCATTTCTCTTCATTATAAGATATCACAATTTCAACATTCAAATATGTCTGAAACTGATAATGCTACAGACACAGTACAACAACTTCCCGCCAACTTCACATGACAACCACTTCTCATGACCACTCCCCAAGAAGAAAAAAAGATTTTACATGTATTAAAGACATTCTGTTGGATAAAAAATGAATTAATTATTAATAATCTCCTCTTTGAAGTTATCTTTTAAAAGTTTATGATTTACAATTTTAATGTTTATGGCTTGAAATGGGAATGATATTGAATAAGTAAATTTCGAAATAAATTCAGTATTTATGAGAAATAATTCACCTTTTTGAAAAATAATGACATAAGTATTATTTTTATTAGATTCATGCCTGAACACATATTCTGTATGCACACATACAAAATTATACTATTGATGTCATTAAAACAGCACAGAATTCAAAATAACAATTTCGAACTATCGTGTCTCGTGCAGGGAATTTATGGAGTGTGTCGAATAATCCATTTCTTTTAATGTAAGGACAAGTACTAAGAGAATCAGTTACCTTACAAGATCCATAATATTTTGTAACCATGCTCTAGATACAGTTTATGAGTTTAGAACGTTTCTGAGGTTTGGTCGGCGTCAGCCATTGATGCTCCATGCCATGTGTTCCACCCACCGACCACCGCAGTTTACGTTAAGCTAGCTCCGGCTGCGTTGCTACAGTAGGTATAGCGAAGTGGCGCAGATGATCTCAGGCAGCCGGCATCACTGTTGCCAGCTTGCAAACAGCTCCAGGGCAAACAATAATTTTCTATAGAGCTGCAACGTTACGGAAGCATTACCATACAAATGTTTACAAAATCACATTACGTGGCTGGCACATAATGGCCGCACCCAGCCCACTGAAATTGCGAGATTACTTTCGCCGCCTCGACTGTAGCTCTGAGTTGTGGTGCGGGCTGCATGTTTTCTAATAATACGCATCTAGAAACTAACAGCCGAATCCAAAAACGCCACCTAACATTTAAAGTTTCTTAAGGGAACAGTTTCCTGTTCAACATCAAAAATACTTATAGAGACAGTAGTATTTTAACCCTTAACTACACTCGCTATTTAGGCTAACGTTAGTAACTTCACTCGGTAGTTTTCTACCATCTGAAACTTATTTACTTCTACGTTTCTCTAAACTTTTGTTAAAGAATTAATAAAAGAAAGGCTCCTATTTATGAAAAATCAGTCTTTATTATACAAGAAAACATCACTTTACCATCAATTAAAGCTCTTAGAGTAACACTGATCTCTTAAGCAGAGTTTCTGGGATTAACTTTAAAAAAAAAAAAAAACAAAGAAAATCTACTTCAACAACGTTCAGAAGCATGTTTTGAGATCAAATAATATAATGATCACTTACGTAAACTATAAAGAAAAAATAAACAATGACTTTCAATTAAAGATACAGAAAGTACATGAATGAATCAACTGAGCACTCGTTTTGCCCGCTCGGTTGGCCGTGCGGTCTAACGCACGGCTTTCCGTGCGAGAAGGAGCGCCTGGTCCTCGGCAGGAATCCGCCCGGCGGATTTGTGTCGAGGTCCGATCAACCGGCCAGTCTGTGGATGGTTTTTAGGCGGTTTTACCCTTATTCCGCCTCAGTTACACTATGTCGGCGATTGTTGCGCGTACCAGTTCTCCACGTACGCGTACACCACCATTACTCTACCACGCAAACATAGGGGTTACACTCGTCTGGTATGAGACGTTCCCTGGGGGGTCCAGCGGGGGCCGAACCGCACAATAACCCTGGGTTCGGTGTGGGGCGGCGGAGGGATGACGTGGACTGCGGTAGTCGTCGTGGGGTTGTGGACCACTGCGGCTGCGGCGGGGACGGAGCCTCTCCGTCGTTTCTAGGTCCCCGGTTAACATACAATACAAGCACTCATTTTCGTTTTCACAATCAACACATAAGTTTTTATCAGTGGAATGTATTTTGTACACATATTTTTGACGTTCAGAACCTGTTTTTGTAGGTTTTGTGTCTTTAAGGTGTGGACTTGGGTGGCATCGCGACACATTGACATTTTTGACTGCCTTTGTCCTGTTACAGATTCGTCGATCCTGCTACCATGTTCAAAAGTTTTGCAAAGAACTTTGTCCATTGCAGTCTGCAGGTCCCTAGAAATACTTCTGGAATTCATGTTCCTCTCTTTGATATCTGCTTTGACAATACTATGCCGTGCTGTCTTATAAAATACCAATATATGCTCTTCCTACTCTTATTTATAACGGTTTTTCCATAGAAATAGCCAGACTATCTTCCTATTTCTTGGTTTTCTTCGCGAACATTCGCTTCTTCTGCCTCTTCATTGTCCTCTGTTTCACTGACAGATTCGTGATCAGATATTCGTGTTTCATTTTCACTAAACTCGGCTGCACCTTGGAAGCATCAGCAGTCTTCACAGGCTAGTGACTGCAAAATCTGATCGTCCGTCGTTCATACGTCACTCCATTCTGTCTAAAACACTTAAAACCAATCTGTCATGACATATAAGAACACCAATGGTTACAACTTCGTGGGGCACATTTCGACTCCAACTAAGCACTCCTGTGGAAATAATGGTCACTGGTTAACACGCGCCTACACAGTGCAAAAGCACAGACGGTACTAAGATTACAGAAAAGCGATTGGGCAATGTTGCAGTAGGAACGGAATTGCAAACAAAAGAGTGAAGTGTGGGTTAATAAATTACACCACGAATGTAGTTAAGAGTTAAGATGTGTTTAATTTTAATTGGCGTTGGTGAATTTGGTTACCTCAGGACAGAGGGGTAAATAGGGTGGCCACTAAGGGGTTAGAGCAGTTGTTCCCAACCTTCTTTAGACCATTACCCCTGAGTGCTATCGGATATTATCCCCCCCGCCCCCTGCCATCTGTTATCTCCGCCTCCAACATTATCACCAACTTAATCACCTAACTAAACTATTGAATGAAATACTTTTTTCGGGACACTTATTTTTAAAATGATGAAAGATGAATCATATTTAGTTTGTGTGTGTCTGTGTGTGTGTGTGTGTGTGTGTGTGTGTGTGTGTGTGTGTGTATGTGTGTAGATGGGGTGGGAGGGGAGGCAGTTGTTAGAATGAATTATGAAGAAATTCATGGTGCATCGCAAATGCTGCCCACAACTTCTTTTCATATAAGAATGCAACTGTCCACAATGAGGGTAGACACTAGGCGTCCCTAACCCCCTTGTTCCACATTATCATCAACTTTAGCATCTAACTAAACTGTAGAATCAAAGACTTTTTTTGGAACACTTTTATTTTTGAAATGATAAAAGATGAATCATGTGTGGGGAGGTGGGGGGGAGCGATTGTTAGAATAACTGACGAAGGAATTTATGGTGGATTGCAAGTGCTACACACAACTTCTCATATAGGACAGGTACTATCCACAATGAGGATAGGCACTTCTTACAAAATATAGTAGCCCTGCATTACTGCTCTCCATTGCAGCACTTGCTTGATCTGCACACTACAAACCCATTAAAATCAGACAAGTTCAGATATATGGACTATACTTACTGTTCATAAATCACTTGGTTGCTGCACGCCTTTCTTCTGAGTTGGCAAAAAGTGGAAGAATTCATGCTGTTAATGCTTTGTGTCTAATCACTCTGGTAGCAACAATAATAATAACTACCTCAGACTGTTAAAGTTTTGTTTCTAACCACTCAAATAATAATAACTCTGTGTACAACACTACAATAGCCCTTATGTCGTTACTACTGATTTGTGGTGTCAATTCATTTATCTGTTTTGAAATTAGTAATGGAGCAATATCTGGACTACTGCAGGTACTATCTACAACTTGGAGAATACATTTTCATTAGATATTAAGCATTTGTTACGCAATATCTTACTTTTATCATCAACAATGTACGGGGCAAAGCACAACATATGTGTATCTTGGGTGGACTATGTGAGAAACCTGTAACATCTACAGCGTTAATGGTACTAATTGCGAAAAAGTAATTGTTGCTCACTTATACAGTCAGTATCAGAGTCTTACGTAACTGTGATAATAGTAATGATCATTTGAAAATGGTTTAGTTTCGTGGCTGAAACAGAAGAGAATCGTTCAGTTTTTATTTCGCAGAAAATTTCATTTTATCCATCAGGGGGTAATTATTCCCAAGTTGGGAACCACGAGATTATAGGATGTGAGAAGCGGAATGTTTTATTGTTTGTCTTCCAGTGCTAACGACTTACGTGCGTGCGCGACTCATACCAAACAGCTGGTATGGTATACATTTCGACACGAAAGTAGCATGGATTCGTGAATGAGCATTTTGGAGACGGTACGTATTTGTAGCAAGAAATATGAAATTAAAATAAGGCTGTTGTAATACAGTGAAATGAGTAGAAGAAAAATGAGCAATTAGTAAACATTTGTGATTGTGTCCCATACTGCATTATGCCTTTAAATAGAAGTAAAATTAATATTGTTAACTAATCTACCGATTGCAGAGACAACACAACAAAACATCATTAGGTAATTGCAGTATCACAACTTTGTTATAACTGAAACAGAGACTGACGACCGCTCGCTCAGTGGGGCCACAGCTCGATGGCAGCTGTCAAATCTCGCATGTTTTCTTCCCGTCGTCCGTCTGCCTCGGACGCCACGCCTCTCTCTGGCCCCAACTTTGACGTTTTCCCGCGTTCCGTGATGACTTGTCACGTCACACGGTGACATGTTGCTTTCTCCTTCGTCTCACGTTTTGTGACATATACATTAAAAGTTGGAAGTACTGTTCTTCTCCATAAACGAAAAGATAGCATCCATTTTCTCAGAGTATTTCTGTACTATCCGCAAACTGGGCTAGAGGTTTATTAAATACACTACAGGCCATTAAAAATGCTACACCAAGAAGAAATGCAGATGATAAACGGGTATTCATTTGACAAATATATTATACTAGAACTGACAAGTTACATTTTCACGTAATTTAGGTGCATAGATCCTGAGAAATCAGCACCCAGAACAACCACCTCTGGCCGTAATAACGGCCTTGATACGTCTGGGTATTGAGTCAAACAGAGCTTGGATGGCGTACACAAGTACAGCTGCCCATGCAGCTTCAACACGATAGCACAGTTCATGAAGAGTAGTGATTGCCGTATTGTGACGAGCCAGTTGCCGGCCACCATTGACCAGACGTTTTGAGTTGGTGAGAGATCTGAAGAATGTATCTTCTGTATCCAGAAAGGCCCGTAAGGACCTGCAACATGCTGTCGTGCACTATCCTGCTGAAATGTAGGGTTTCGCAGGGATCGAATGAAGGGTAGAGCCACGTGTCGTAATACATCTGAAATGTAACGTCCACTGCTCAAAGTGCCGTCAATGCGAACAAGAGGTGACCGAGACGTGTAACCAATGGCACCCCATACCATCACGCCGGGTGATAACGCCAGTATGGCGATGACGAATAGACGCTTCCAATGTGCGTTCACCGCGATGTCGCCAAACGCGGATGCGACCATCATGATGCACACAACCTGGATTCATCCGAAAAAATGACGTTTTGCCATTCGTGTACCCAGGTTCGTCGTTGAGTACACCATCGCAGGCGCTCCTGTCTGTGATGCAGCGTCAAGGGTAACCACAGCCATGGTCTCCGAGCTGATAGTCCATGCTGCTGCAAACACCGTCGAACTGTTCGTGCAGATGGTTGTTGTCTTACAAACGTCCCCGTCTGTTGACTCAGGGATCGAGACGTGGCTGCACGATCCGTTACAGCCATGCGGATAAGATGCCTATCATCTCGACTGCTAGTGATACGAGGCCGTTGGGATCCAGCACGGCGTTCCGTATTACCCTCCTGAACCCACCGATTCCATATTCTGCTAACAGTCATTGGATCTCGACCAACGCGAGCAGCAATGTCGCGATACGATAAACCACAATCACGATAGGCTACAATCCGGCCTTTATCAAAGTCGGAAACGTGATGGTACGCATTTCTCCTCCTTGCACGAGGCATCACAACAACATTTCAACAGGCAACGCTGGTCAACAGCTGTTTGTGTATGAGAAATCGGCTGGAAACTTTCCTCATGTCAGCACGTTGTAGGTGTCGCCACCGGCGCCAACCTTGTGTGACTGGTCTCAAAAGCTAATCATTTACATATCACAGCATCTTCTTCCTGTCGGTATAAATTTCGCGTCTGTAGCAAATCATCTTCGTGGTGTAGCAATTTTAATGGCCAGTAGTGTATGTTTTACTCATCACATCAGATCTACTCCGAGTTTGTATCTGCGGGGACATTTTGCGATCTACTTCTTAATGCTTACACATTATTGGAGCCAATTATCATACTACAGATTGTGATATCACACTCTACAGGGATGACAAACTATACTGCCACGTCTGGATTTCAGCTTCACAAGCCTACATCGTTGTCAAGGACCTTTTTTTGTAAAGTATCGAGGGGCGTTCAATAAGAAATGAACACTTTTTTTCCCCGGCTAATTTCTGTTAAAAGAAATGCGGCATTTTGTTGTGGGACATTGTGAAATATTCCCGCTTCAGCTGTTATTGTTTCATGAATTATCGATAGCTGCCGCCGCTATACGTGGTCTTCAGAGTGGCGTCTGCAACGGAGGTGCGCTCCAAGAAGAGAGCTGCCATTTAATTTCTTTTGGCGGGAAACCAGAGTATCGCAGATGTTCATAGGCGCTTGCAGAGTGTCTTTGGAGACCTGCCAACGAACGGAAGCACGATGAGTCGTTGGGCGAGGCGTTTGCCAACATCACAACATACATGTCCTAACTCGAGCGTACAGGCCGGCCGCACACAGCTGTTACTCCTCCAATGTTGTTACGTGCGGACACTCTCACTCGCGGTGATCGACGTATCAGTCAGACATCTCGCTGCTGAACTGGACGTCTCTGTATGTAGTGCTGACACACTCGTCCATCAGTCGAGGTACTCAAATGGTGTGTGCCCGCTGGAAAAAAAAAAAGGTTCAAATGGCTCTGAGCACTGTGGGACTTAATATCTGAGGTCATGAGTCCCCTAGAACTTAGAACTACTTAAACCTAACTAACCTAAGGACATCACACAGATCCATGCCCGAGGCAGGATTCGAACCTGCGACCGTATCAGTCACGCGGTTCCGGACAGAAGTGCCTAGAACCGCACGGCCACCGCGGCCGGCTACTTGTATCAAAACGGGCTGGTAGCTAGCAGTCTCTTTTCACGTTGGTTCTTCCTGAGTATACTCTTAAATTTCGGTTTCTCTTCATCATTACTAAATTTTAGTCTGTTTTTATTTCTGAGTACGCTCCTAACATCCCATTATCTGATTTCAGAGTCTATGTCTGGTCACGACGTAATCTAGTTGTTATCTTTCTGTATCTTTAGGTCATTTCCAAGTATACCTTCTCCTCTGGTGACTTTTTAACTGTGTATTCGCTATTACCACTTGAAGTTTACTGCAAGAAATGTGTTAATATTTTTCGTCTCTCAATCCTACTATCGAGCCCATATTCTAGCATAACCCAGTCTCCTATCCTTTCCGCTACTACCGTGTTCCAATTGCCCGTGATGTTAGATTTTCATCTCCATTTAAGTGCTAAATTACACGTTCAGTAGCCCCATATGTTCTCTCTGTTTCCTCACTTTCTGCCTGTGACGTCGGCATTTATAATTCAACAATTGATGTTGGCGTTCCTTTGCTGTCGACTCTGATCAGAGTCAGGAGATGAGCTTCTCAGAGTCTAGAAAGGTCATTATGTCTGAACACAAAATATGTTCCATGTTACTACTACTCTGAGAGATAATAAACTTGTGATCTTTTTAAACAGGAACTGTTTTAGAGAGGTGTGCATCCGGTCACTAGACCACATCTCACGAGCCAATACCAGGCACATCCGATCGTACAAGTAGCTTCCCTTCCCGAGATACTTGTATCAAATGGTTCAAATGGCTCTGAGCACTATGGGACTTAACATCTGAGGTCGTCAGAACTTAGAACTACTTAAACCTAACTAACCTAAGGACATCACACACATCCATGCCCGAGGCAGGATTCGAACCTGCGACCGCAGCAGTCGCTCGGTTCCAGACCGAAGCGCCTAGAACCGCTCGGCCACCGCGGCCGGCCCCGATGGGTTCCTCGCCGCCTAATAGAAGACCATAATGAGCAAGGAAGGAGTGTCTGTGAGGAACTGTTTGCGTGTTACCAGGCAGATAGTGACAATTTTTTGTTGAGTATCATTATAGGTAATGAAACATGGTGTCTTAATTTCGAACTGGAAACAAACCGGCAATCCATGTAGTTGTGCCATACCACTTCTGCTCTCTCCTCCGAAAATAAAGTTCAAAGCCGAACCGTCAGCCGTTAAAGACATGGCAACAGTCTTCTGGGACTCTGAAGGTGTCATTCTGCTTAATGTCGTCCATCACGGTGCAACGAGCAACTCTGAAGTGTATTGCGCTACCCTCAGGAAATTGAAGAAACGACTTCAGTGTGTTCGTCGCCACAAAGAGGCAAGCAAACTTCGCCTTCTCTATGACAGCGCAAGACCTCAGTCAGGCCTGCAGACTCGAGAGGAGCTTGCAAAACTTCATTGGTCTGTTCTTCTTCATTCTCCCTACAGCCTGGATCTCGCACCTTCCGACTTCCGTCTGTTTGGCACAACGATGGATGTACTCCGCAGGAAGCGGTACGTATATGATGCGGAGGTTTTTGATGCAGCAAGACTTTCGCTCCTACGGCGACAGAGTGGTACTATGCGAGCATATGGGCCGTCCCAGTAAGCTGGCGAAAGTCGTCGCATTACGTTGTAAAATAAGGTTTTGTAGCCAGAATAGTGGAGAATAATATGGTGTACTGGAATCCTGAAGGAACCAACGGGCTTTCAGAAAGAAAATGTGTTGAATTATTTACTGAACACCCATCGTATTGATACTAAGTATAAGTTGCGATTTTATGAGTGTTGTGAGGGCGGGCGAGGGATATAAAATAGACATTGTTGATGCCACGGTATAGCATTATTACCTGTAAATTTTCGGCTGCTGGTTGCGAAATATTCAAGAGTTGGTAATATTCGCCAAGACTGCATTGTCCATCGCAAGGGTACCCTTTGCTCCTAGTCTTAACGATCCTTAGCGCACTGACACACCAAGGGCGGTAGGGAAAGTATCCTAACCGTTTGAGGAATAAAATATTAGCCAATATAGCCTACCATCTCACAACAGTCTCATGTGTCAACGCTGAAAATTTTACGCGCCAATTGTCAGCCTGTGAAATATTTGTCATGACATGGTGTAATGACTGTCAGTTATCTCTCAATATTAGGAAGTGTGACCTACTGCGTATAACAAGGCGAAAATCTCCATTAATGTACGAGTACAAAATAAATGCCTAGTCTTTGGAAGCGGTAACATCCGTCAAGTATCTAGGTGTGACTATTCGAAATGATCTCAAATGGAATCATCAGATTACACAAGTAACGGGCAAGGCGAACTCTACATTGCGGTTTATTGGTAGAATGCTGAAGCGATGCAGTCCGTCAACAAAGGAAATTGCTTACAATGCGTTAGTTAGTCCAGCCTTAGAGTATTGTTCGTCTGTATGGGACTTTTACCAACTGGGTCTGATTCAAGAGATTGAGAAGGTTTAAAGAAGTGCGGCAAGATTCGTAACTGGCACATTTAGCCATCGAGAGAGCGTCACAAATCTCATAGAAAGTTTGAAGTGGGACACACTTGCAGACAGACGACGCGCTAAACGGAAGGGGCTGCTCACTAAATTTCGAAATCCGATCTTCGCCTAGGATGTAGAGCGTATATTATTACCACCAACTTTCAAATCGCGCAATGATCACCATTCAAAGATAAGGGAAATTAGAGCTCGTACTGAGGCGTTCAGACAGTCGTTTTTCCCTCGTGCGATCCGCGAGTGGAACAAGGGGGGGGGGGGGGGGGGGAATATGACTGGCGCGAATTGTGTCCTCCGCCACATACCGCTTGATGGCTACCGAAGTATATATGTAGATGTAGATGATTCAGGACTAAATTATCCCGTTACGAAGTGATTAAAACTCCTATAGCATTAGGCACCGTCAAATGTAAAACGCCAGCAGCTAACATGCATTGTCAAACATAAAACTTTTCATAGCACATTTGATGTTGGACATAGAACTCTTCCAAGGCACAGTTGTACACTCAGTTTCTTGTCGCGTAACATCTGCGGCTGGAAAAGGACAAGGGACATCGCGTTAGAGTCGTACACGAATTATCCTCTGCCATACACCATAAGTGGCATGCAGAATGTGGAAAATGATCAAATCGCTCTCAATTCTGTAACAGAAAAGTGGAGCACATCCATTCACTCGTACTCTGATTCAACTAAAGAACCCTCGAAAAACTGACAAGGAGCATAATTTCGCTTTACATTCAGATAAATAGTAGAACCTTTCTGGCACAGACCATTCACAGCTTCCGAAGACTTACTATACTTATACATTCTACACTTTCTTAAGCTGCCACTAAATTAACATAACTGGTCGTTAACATAACCAAGAAGTGGTAAATACGTAGTGATACATGAACTGCATGACCAATCAGTGATTGTTGTAGCGTTAACGAAGGATATTATAAGTATGCGTTACCCCATTCACTGATTAGTGCGTCTCACAGAGCAGACAATCTTTCCATATTTTACTAGCGAACCAAAAGTAAAAGCTTCTAGTCAACTACATCAGTAAGTTGTGTGGCCGCCATTTGATCCCTGTTGCAAGCTTTTGAGAAAGTGAAGTCAGAGAGGCTACATTACTCCAAAGCGTCAGACGCCAGACCACTAAAGTCACAAGCCTTGTGTCAAACGCAGTTCATGCGAAGGTTTCGTTTGGCGAAGGGGTGGTGAGTGGGGGAAGAGAGGTGGGACACCGAGCAGCTCCAAGATGTTCGGCACTATAGGCAGTGCAGCTGGCGTGATCGCTCACCTGTGCTACTATGCGCTACACCGAGCACAGCCGAACACGGTCCACTGGCTGTCGAACATGGAGCGGGGTCTTTCGTCCGCCTCAGTAGCTACGCGGTAAGCGTGGCGGATTGCTAAACTAAGAACCCGGCATCGACTCACGGCTGCGTCGGTGATTTTGGGTGTTCTCTTGTGCTTAAGTTCGTCTCTACATCTACATCTACGAGGTGCATTCAAGTTCTAGGGCCTCCGATTTTTTTTCTAATTAACTACTCACCCGAAATCGATGAAACTGGCGTTACTTCTCGACGTAATCGCCCTGCAGACGTACACATTTTTCACAACGTTGACGCCATGATTCCATGGCAGCGGCGAAGGCTTCTTTAGGAGTCTGTTTTGACCACTGGAAAATCGCTGAGGAAATAGCAGCACGGCTGGTGAATGTGCGGCCACGGAGAGTGTCTTTCATTGTTGGAAAAAGCCAGAAATCACTAGGAGCCAGGTCAGGTGAGTAGGGAGCATGAGGAATCACTTCAAAGTTGTTATCATGAAGAAACTGTTGCGTAACGTTAGCTCGATGTGCGGGTGCGTTGTCTTGGTGAAACAGCACACGCGCAGCCCTTCCCGGACGTTGTTGTTGCAGTGCAGGAAGGAATTTGTTCTTCAAAACATTTTCGTAGGATGCACCTGTTACCGTAGTGCCCTTTGGAACGCAATGGGTAAGGATTACGCCCTCGCTGTCCCAGAACATGGACACTATCATTTTTTCAGCACTGGCGGTTAGCCGAAATTTTTTTGGTGGCAGTGAATCTGTGTGCTTCCATTGAGCTGACTGGCGCTTTGTTTCTGGATTGAAAAATGGCATCCACGTCTCATCCATTGTCACAACCGATGAAAAGAAAGTCCCATTCATGCTGTCGTTGCGCGTCAACATTGCTTGGCAACATGCCACACGGGCAGCCGTGTGGTCGTCCGTCAGCATTCGTGGCACCCACCTGGATGACACTTTTCGCATTTTCAGGTCGTCATGCAGGATTGTGTCCACAGAACCCACAGAAACGCCAACTCTGGAGGTGATCTGTTCAACAGTCATTTGGCGATCCCCCAAAACAATTCTCTCCACTTTCTCGATCATGTCGTCAGACCAGCTTGTGCGAGCCCGAGGTTGTTTCGGTTTGTTGTCACACGATGTTCTGCCTTCATTAAACTGTCGCACCCACAAACGCACTTTCGACACATCCATAACTCCATCACCACATGTCTCCTTCAACTGTCGATGAATTTCAGTTGGTTTTACACCATGCAAATTCAGAATACGAATGATTGCATGCTGTTCAAGTAAGGAAAACGTCGCCATTTTAAGTATTTAAAACAGTTCTCATTCTCGCGCCTGGTGGTAAAATTCCATCTGCTGTATGGTGCTGCCATCTCTGGGACGTATTGACAATGAACATGGCCTCATTTTAAAACAATGCGCATGTTTCCATCTCTTTCCAGTCCGGAGAAAAAAAATCGGAGGCCTTAGAACTTGAATGCACCTCGTACATAGATACTCTGCAAATCACATTTAAGTGCCTGGCAGAGGCTTCATCGAACCACCTTTACAATTCTCTATTATTCCAATCACGTATAGCGCGCGGAAAGAATGAACACCTATATCTTTCCATACGAGCTCTGATTTCCCTTATTTTATCGTGGTGATCGTTCCGCCCTGTGTAGGTCGGTGTCAACAAAATATTTTCGCATAAGGAGGAGAAAGTTGGTGTTGGAATTTCGTGAGAAGATTCCGTCGCAACGGAAAACGCCTTTCCAGCCCAAATCCTGTATCATTTCTGTGACTCTCTCTCCCATATCTCGCGATAATACAAAACGTGCTCCCTTTCTTTGAACTTTTTCGATGTACTCCGTCAGTCCTATCTGGTAAGGATCCCACACCGCGTAGCAGTATTTTAAAAGAGGACGGACAAGGGTAGTGTAGGCACTCTCCTTTGTAGGTCTGTTACATTTTCTAAGTGTTCTGCCAATAAAACGCAGCCTTTGGTTAGCCTTCCCCACAACATTTTCTATGTGCTCTTTCCAATTTAAGTTGTTCGTAATTGTAATACCTAGGTATTTAGTTGAATTTGCGGCTTTTAGATTAGACTGATTAATCTTGTAACCGAAGTTTAACGAGTTTCTTTTGGCACTCATGTGGATGACCTCACACTTTTCGTTATTTAGGATCAACTGCCTCTTTAGGCACCATTCAGATATTTTTTTCTAAATTGTTTTGCAGTTTGTTTTGATCTTCTGATGACTTTATTAGTCGATAAACGACAGCGTCATCTGCAAACAACGGAAGACGGCTGCTCAGATTGTCTCCTAAATCGTTTACATAGATAAGGAACAGCAAAGGGCCTATAACACTACCTTGGGTAACGCCAGAAATCACTTCTGTTTTACTCGATGACTTTCCGACAGCTACTACGAACTGTGACCTCTCTGACAGGAAATCACAAATCCAGTCACATAACTGAGATGATACCTCTTAAGCACGTAATTTCACTACGAGCCGCTTGTGTGATACAGTGTCAAAAGCCTTCCAAAAATCCAGGAATACTGAATCGATCTGAAATCCGTTATCAATAGCACTCAGCACTTCATGTGAATAAAGAGCTAGTTGTGTTTCACAGGAACGATGTTTTCTAAACCCATGTTGACTGTGTGTCAATAGACCGTTTCCTTCGAGGTAATTCATAATGTTCGAACACAATATATGTTCTAAAATCCTGCTGCGTATCGACGTTAACGATATGGGCCTGTAATTTAGTGGATTATTCCTACTACCTTTCTCACGATTGGCATTTTTCTGTTGAGATGGCTATATGGACACGTCCCACAAGGCACTAAATGTTAAAAAAAGGGGTCTTGCTTCTTGTATGTCCCAGCCTTATCTCACATCTTCACAGGGTTGGTATGTTAATGTGGTTTGGGCAGTATTAGTTGTAGGAGGTGGCCGGATGCTCTCCCCTCTTCCCCCATCCACAGAACGAAATGTGTGTTCCCTATCTGTCTGTATCTAACGTTATGCCATGTGAAAGCGTGTGAAAGTTTTCGAAATGTTTGCGAATCGTGTAATTCAGGCGGAACGTAGGTAGCAGCTCAGCATTCACGAAGTTGGAAGGGAAAAACCCCCTAAAATCCACATCTAGACCGACCAACACACTGGTCCTCAACGTTCATCCGCCGGGCGGATTCGATCCTCAGTCTTCTCGAAAGCGGCGATCTAACGCGCGCGGCTATCAGTCTAGGCTGGCAACATGAAACGAGCTGTTTATTTATTGTATTTATTTGACATCTAGCTGCCTAGCTATTTAGCGAATTACGTCGTCATTTCACATATTTCAATTACATAAATTTATTATGTTAACAGTTGATTTTCTATGGATCTCACTTTCTCTTAATTACATGCTTGTATTATCGCTGCAAATAACACAAACATATAAACTTTCTTATTCTTTTGTTGAATATGTTCATAACTGTCATTCACGTATCGCTGGAGCAAGTTTTATGAGTTTCCTCATTGGAATTAAATAGCTAATCGGGCTGTACACAAAAAACAAGTTACAAAATGACTGTATACAGTTTCTTCATCTGGTACAGTTGCTGATGTGCATCTGAGTGTGTCGGGGGCTTAGACGGGGAGAAGGGGGGGAGGGGGAGAAATATGGATTATTCGTCGTACGTACGTTTTGTAGTTGGGCTACGTTTGGGGGATCGTTCACAATCATTGATGGAGGATGATGTCACTGAGAGCATGAATTTTCTTTTCACGTGAACAATGTTTTTATCGGGCTAACAAAATGAGAACTGAGTGGATACGCAGAGAAACTGAGCTACTGATATAACTTTACAGAGAAAAATGGGACCACTAAAACAATAAATATCATTTAAAATAAACCATTTTGACACCGGATAGCGAATGGTATGGGATGTGGAATGGGTGAAGTGAAGAACGCGGTGACATCGTTACTGCTCTATCAGAATCTGTACCATTTTCAGTCATTTCTACTACCTTCTCATAAAACTCTCGAACTGAAGTGGCTGCCCTTGATCAAGTATTTGGTACTCTTCCATAACATCACTCTTATGTAACCAGTCCAGCACAGCCAAAGCAGCTTCATTCATACCAGCAACTGCAACAACCTCATTCAATTCAACCCATAATTACGCAGCACTTCATAAATACGTGACCGTAAGTACGTTTTATTAATGGCTCATTGCACGTCAACTTCAGGAGCCAATTCCACCTGATCACCTCCAATCTGTTGGAAATACCTATAGAATAAAACTGGAACTGTGTATAATGTGAGCTCGAGATACAAAACGTTCATAGTCTTATGAAGGTTTCGATACGGGGTTGCAAAATTACTTGCAAATCATACGACATTTTTGGGAAACTATAAGACAGAATGGACAGTGTCTTGAAGGGAGGAGCCGGCCGAAGTGGCCGTGCGGTTAAAGGCGCTGCAGTCTGGAACCGCAAGCCCGCTACGGTCGCAGGTTCGAATCATGCCTCGGGCATGGATGTTTGTGATGTCCTTAGGTTAGTTAGGTTTAACTAGTTCTAAGTTCTAGGGGACTAATGACCTCAGCAGTTGAGTCCCATAGTGCTCAGAGCCATTTGATTTTTTTTGAAGGGAGGATATAAGATGAACATCAACAAAAGCAAAACGAGGATAATGGAATGTAGTCGAATTAACTCGGCTGATGCTGATGGAATTAGATTAGGAAATGATACACTTAAAGTAGTAAAGGAGTTTTGCTATTTGGGGAGCAAAACAACTGATGATGGTCGAAGTGGAGAAGATATAAAATGTAGAATGGCAATGGCAAGGAAAGCGTTTCTGAAGAAGAAAAATTTGTTAACATCGAGTATAGATTTAAGTGTCAGGAAGTCTTTTCTGAAAGTATTTGTACGGAGTGTAGCCATGTATGGAAGTGAAACGTGGATGATAAATAGTTTCGACAAGAAGAGAATAGAAGCTTTCGAAATGTGGTGCTACAGAAGAATGCTGAAGATTAGATGGGTAGATCACATAACTAATGAGGAGGTATTGAATAGGATTGGGGAGAAGAGAAGTTTGTGGCACAACTTGACTAGAAGAAGGGATCGGTTGGTAGGACATGTTCTGAGGCATCAAGGGATCACCAATTTAGTATTGGAGGGCAGCGTGGAGGGTAAAAATCGTAGAGGGAGACCAAGAGATGAATACACTAAGCAGATTCAGAAAGATGTAGGTTGCAGTAGGTACTGGGAGATGAAGAAGCTTGCACAGGATAGAGTAGCATGGAGAGCTGCATCAAACCAGTCTCAGGACTGAAGACCACAACAACAACATAAGACTGCTTAAAAATGAAATTTCTCTTAATCGAAGGGAGATATCTGGGTCAGATGCACAACTTTTTGAGGTCTTCACACTGCATTTTAAGGTAGAGTCAGTCATCTTTTTCGTGTTACTCGAGGTCAAATTTTAGCAAAACATAGTCTCAACGACTTTCAAGGATTTTGTGAGTTGCGAGCCAGCCATTCTTTTTGTAACTGTACTTAGTGTTCGTATAAAATTATGAACCCTATTTCTGCCCTGAAATATATCCCCGTAACTCAATACGGCCCATTAATAATGCAAACGGACTTCAAAGTCTAAGTTTTGGAGATGGTAAAGCTTCCGCAAAGCGCAACGAAAGGGAGGTTAATCAGAAATAACACAATTCAGTTTTTAATTAAAACACTGACTGCAAATCTCACATTGTACTGCCTCGGAGTGTTTTACAATTTGGCCTTATAGACTCAATTGCGGCAGGACAAATGTTTTTGTCATCTGTTATACTAATTAATAATCTGAAAGTGGGGAGCTTGTGTGATGGAAAGAATAATTTACAATGACCGTCTCCACCGCCGTGTAACCAGAAGGGCTGCGTTTGCGATGCCTAGCCTCTCTTGCTGGAAAGTTCTTGAGAAAGAAAAATGCAGGTACTGTTGACGTATATGGGTATATTGTAACCCCCAATATAAGGGAATGCAGCATGTTTTGTATGCAACAAATATTAAATATTCACACATGGAGATAGGATATACGTGGCAGAATTTGTGAACAAAGGAAATATGTAAGACAATGAATTCGCAAAGGCCAAGCATGCGATAAATCCTGTATAATGTTTGAATGATTCAAGTAAACAAAGTCAACCATTTTGGAGGAAGGCATTTAACGTACCTCCAAAAACATTATGGCACAAACATACGTAAAATAACTTCACCTACTTTTGGCGAATAATCTAACGAGTGAGAAAATCTGCAAGTCGCTTGAATTTACAGACGATTGACACAATGAGGATACCGGTCAGGAAGTGCTCTGATGACATCAAAAGCGAGAACAAAGGTATAACATTATCCGTGGCAAGTCCAAATGCAAAAGTGCGAAAAGGGCACAATTTTATATAGCTCCAACATTCTGGTGATTTCCAGTCATGCGACTACACGCATGCTCATAGCTTGGTGCTCTATTATATTCTATTTTTACCACTGCCTGAATAATGAATTACAGTTTTTGAATTCGAAATTATTTTATGACTTTTAACTGTGAAATCATACATGAAAGTTAATAAAATGCTTATATGGCGGGCTGTCGAACAGACACCATCAATCAAATCGGAAATAAACTTTCTCGGAAATTTAATAGCAAATATTCTTAGTTGTATTTTCTTCGTAGTTTTAAACTTTACTTCTTCTTTCTGCTGCGATTGTCATCTTGAATACAGCCGCCTTAGAAGTTGCTAATTGTTGACCATGCCGCCTAATGAAAGAAAATATTCTTTATATGTCATACAGTTTACCAAAATTTTTCTTACACTATACTAAAATTACAAATTAATCAATTACTTTGTAAGTAGGCTGTTTATGTTTTCTCTATGTAAGTAGGCTGTTTATGTTTTCTCTATGTAAGTAGGCTGTTTATGTTTTCTTATTGGCAACGTTACGTAGCGCTCAATATGAAAATCACTGGCTGTGATGTGTGCAGTCTGTGGCTGCTTTGCATTGTTGTAATACTCGCCATTGTAGTGTTAGGCAGCTGGATGTGAACAGCGCGTAGCGTTGCGCAGTTGGAGGTGAGCCGCCAGCAGTGGTGGATGTGGGGAGAGAGATGGCGGAGATTTGTAATTTGTCATGAACTGCTATATTTATACATGATGATATCAAGGTAAATACATTGTTTGTTCTCTATTAATATCTTTCATTTGCTAACTATCCCTATCAGTAGTTAGTGCCTTCCATAGTTTGAATCTTTTATTTAGCTGGCAGTAGTGGCGCTCGCTGTATTGCAGTAGCTTGAGCAGCGAAGATTTTTGTGAGGTAAGTGATTTGTGAAAGGTATAGTTTAATGTTAGTCAGGGCCATTCTTTTGTAGGGAATTTAGAAAGTCAGATTGCGTTGCGCTAAAAATATTGTGTGTCAGGTTAAGCACAGTCTTGTATAATTGTTCAAAGGGGACGTTTCATATGTCGACCCTTAGCCTAGGATACCTCACTGGAATCTTCTGATTTTTTGTTGTAGTTTGTGTAATTAGTGTAGATTTTGTTTATTGCTAACGCGTAATTATAGAGAGTATTTCCTTTATAGTTGCAGTCTTTCATTGTTGTACAGTAAAACAGTTGTGGTATGCATGTAGATTTGCACCAAGTATTTCGCATCTGCAATTAACTAGATATTATTTTCAGTGCTATGTTAATGTGTTCTCTTATTTTTGATCTTCAAATTGTGCTTTTCTGTGTTATCGTGTGAAATATTGTGACAATTATGGCGTGTGAAAAACGTAATACTAGGCTCCAAAGTAAACTGAGAAATGACAGTGAAGACGAAGGCAGTGTGTTAGCGCCGCAGAGTAATGAATTAACTAATGTTCAAAGTAGTAATTTGGTAATTGCGCATAGGGAAATGGAGCGGGCTGCAAACAATGGTATAGACAGTGAAACAGGTAGTGAACAGGGAAGCATTATCGATCGATCGGTCGGCAACAGCTCGCCTCAGGAATCCGAAATGACAGGACACAATTTCGCAAATACTGTAGATTCAGGTTTTGGGTTATCACCGTTTTCTCAAATAAGTCAAGACGCATTTTCTGCTTGTCAAAATGTGAATGTTGCCGGTGCAAATGCACTGCCGAAAAGCGTAGAGAAACAGATTCCAGACACTAATACATTATTATTGCAATTAATGCAACAAATGGAACAAAATCAGAGACAAATGGGACAAAATCTTCAAAAGCTAGACACAATGGAACAAAATCAGAGACAAACACAGCAAAAGCTTCAAAAGTTAGACACCACACTTGAAAAAACACGTGAAGGTTTAACTACTGAGTTACATAATATTGAATCGGAATGTCAAAAAGTCTGTAATGACGTAAAAACACAAATTTGTGAGCATTTTCAACCTATTTTTTTGCGGCATGAAAATGTATTACAGAATCACGAAGCAGCCATAAAAGAACTGCAAACCATTGTTCATGAAAATCACGACACCTTGCAAGCTAAAATTGACTCAGTTGCATCTACCGATTCGGTTACGCAACTTGCAAAAACTCAGGAAAACTTTAAGGACACAGTAGATATTCTGAAACTTGGTTCAGAAAAACACACTGAAGAAATAAGTACACTATCGGAGAAAGTAGCCGAACTTTCGGATCAGGTCACTAACTTATCTACAAAGGTAGATGATGATCTGAATGACACAAGACCCGTAGCCATCACTGACACAGAAGAGTATGAACAAATCAGAAAATTCAAACAGAATCAGAATCAAATTAATACACAACAGCAAAGAGAAATCCGGGAAGTACAAGATCAGCTGACACATGTAATACAAGAATTACGTATTTCAGAGGATACTCGCGCCCCAATACGGGAAGAGGGACATAGAAATACGGAACAACCACAAAATAATAAGACAGGACACTTCGGAAATTATGAAAGAAATTGGCAAGGCGCATTGGATTTTGAGATGGAACCGCCGAAACGAAGTAACAATGACCGACATGCGACTCGCCGACATGACGATTTTGACTATAAGCTGTTCATTACTACACGTAAATTCAAAACATTTAAGAATTCTGGCAACGACATTCATCCACAAGCATGGCTCCATCAATTCTCTCATTGTTTTCCTCCCAACTGGTCGTTAGAACACAGATTAGAATTTATGTGTGGCTATTTATAGAATGAACCAGCTGTAAGAATGCGATCGGTCATTCACGATTGCCACAGTGAAGGAGAATTTTACCATGCCTTCCTCTCAGCATATTGGTCTCAAGCCACACAAGACCGCGTAAAACATGGTATCATAATGATGAAACATTTCGAACAATCTGAATTCTCCAGTCTTGTGAAATATTTTGAAGACATGTTGCACAAGAATCAGTACCTGTCAAACCCATACAGCCCCTCAGAACTCATCCGCATTTGCTTAATCAAATTGCCTGAACGTTTACGACATATTATTTTAGCAGGACGTTGCAAAGAAGACATTGAGGCTTTTCAGGGTCTGTTACAAGAACTGGAAAGTGACACTGACAATCGCGGAACGCAGGAGCACAACAATTACAGATCACATCAGTCGCAATTCCGCGATGAAAGAAATAATAACTGGACGCGACAAGGCTATTCTCACAACACAAATCGTGACCGAAACAGACACCACCCGTACGACAACCACTGGCAGAGTAATAGTTACAGAGAAAGATCGCACTTCCGTAATTATGAATATGACAGAGATAACCATAGAAACAGACAATATGGAAACCAAAACAATTATTATCAAGGGAGACAGAATAACTTTAGACGCAACGGACCAGCGCGCAGTTACGATTCAGGGAGAAATTCTCCACCATGTGACCGACAAGAAAGAAACTATGGAATCTACCGACATGACGACAGACGATATGATCGTAACGACAGACCTGAGTTGCATCAGAACTGGCGGGATTCAAACAGAGCAGGGCCCTCTCGTCACGGTAAATTCGTAGAAGTTAGGTCTCCAAATCCCAATAACGACGCGCGCCAACAAAGGAACAGACAATGACTCGCACAGCAGGCAGCCGCGTGCGCCCGCTGGCTCCGAGAAAAATAACATAAGACGCTAACCTTGAGAAATATTCCAGTATTCTTTACCGACGTATACCGCACGATAACTGGGTTGATGTTGAAACTCTGAGTACTATGAAGTGTAAAAGATTGTACCACATTTCAAATGTAAAACCGTTTATTGAAAGATAATCTGCTTTTTAACTTTGTCTTTGCCATATAACTTTTCACTTTACATTACTAGTATGCTTGTCACACTTAGAAACTGTTAACATACAACAATGTTTGAAGTTAAATATCCAGTCTAGAACCTAGGGAACATTTTTAAACAGAAATTACGAATGCATTGTTATAGTGAACAGACGAAACAGTGTTGTATTTGTACATTCTTGCTTGTTAGTTGCACGATTACGTAACGACTATAAGGCTCACATACTTAGAACATTTACCAGTACTGCTAATGAGATTTTAATGCAACATTTTGGTTTATTTGAAAATACATTCTGAATTTAAAGTACTTTCTGTGAGATACCAGATGACACAGTGGTTAGTTTATGTGACAGCTACACGATTTTTATCACGACGCTACTAATGAGTGACAATTTACAATGTTGCTTTTGCGGTGTATCTATTTTATATCTGCACAGTTTTCTGAATTCTTCTGGAAAGAAAAACATGTTTTAGTAGTAACTTTTGTGGTATAGCAACAATGAGACAGCCTTTTTCGTGGCACAACATTACGTTACTGTACAGTACTTTCTTCATCACGGCAATAAGCGTAATAACTACGACATCTATACGCAAAGCATTTCACTTTTGTTTATCATGAGGTAAGTACATTGACTTCTGCAGAACTTAGCTTTCGGAGGACGATAACTACGACACTTCCACAGAGATTATGTTGCAACAAGACGCACATTTAGCGCTACAGGACACGCATTTGAGTGATTAATTTTGTACTTTAAAAATTTATTTTTAAAGATATTTGAAGTACAATGATGCAAAGGTTTTCAGTGATACATTTCATTTCATTGCTGTAATTTGTAACACCTGGGAGTATAATTACATTTATCCTCAGGGGGGTATACGCCTACTTTGTGTACCATGTGTTTGGCAAGCACAAGGAACTCTAGCTAATATGGTATTTGCTTATACAACTTTACACATCGGTACCATATTTCTCTAACACACAAATTACACAGCTATCTGATCATGTAACTGAGAGAGACAAACATTTATTTTACTATATCAGTGACAGATGTTTACGTAATTACACAGCTGGATAACTTCACACTTATGAAACTGTATTTTGTCTGTGCATTGTAAACTGTTCATATTTTTTCGGAATCATTGTGATACTATGAGAGCTTTGAATGACGTATTTCGTAAGGGAGCATGATTTTAAAGTACGTTTGAGGTAGATGACACTATTGAAATGAGCAGAGAATTTTTTTAGGCTTAGAAATTATTGGAGGAAGTTACGACGATTTTGAGATTTGACTGAAGTGTTATGATGTTATTATTACGACGACGATGTGTATTATGTTGTTGAGGAATGTTTATTATGCTACGTATTTCTCACGATGAAATATTGAAGAAGTGTCGACGAATATGTATATGTATAATGAGGTAAGGAATAATGAGTAGTGTTTAGGGACTCTGATTTATGAAAAGGATGTTGGAAACCAAGAAACGTACTTTAAGAGTTATGAAATGTGTGACTGTATCACAATGCTGACCAATATTTTTTTTGGACACTTATATTTATAGGATTTTGTTTCTACAGATTTGCAACGCTAATTCTTGACCTGTGAAATATTTTTATATGAGACTGCCACGGTAGCAGAAACTGCTGTCGTAAATATTTCCGTACGAAAGTTAAGTGACCACCTGCACGTAATGCGTCGTGCGCACCCAGCTGTGTCAGACGCCTGGAAAAAAAGCCATTAGCTTTCAGCGGCACAGGTAGAACAAAAAAAAAGGGGAGGCCATTATCCTCGGAAATATTCTTACATCTGCAAACCTGATAATGACAAGTGTCTTTCTACGAGAGTTGAGAGCTACTGACTTACGAAATGCCACATGACTATTGAATGATATTTTTATGCTTTGCTTTTCATAGTTGCTTATTTCATTTGACATCTGGTTTCCAGCTGTGTATCAGCATTGCTTTTATAAAATGAAATGCATTTGCTAATGTGAACACTTTCTGTCAACAGATCTATTAAATAATTATTTTATGATCCACATTCTTTAAAAAAAAAAAGGAGCACTTGGAAAGGACAGAACAATAAGAAGGAACTAGTAACAGTAACACATAATTTTCTTTTCAAGTACATGGTAATATTTCTTTTTACAATCAGTTGTTGTGGTGCACCACTTTAATTACATAGATATTAAGATGTGAATATGCATTTCCCTTATCTGTGTTGTTGTCTTTAGTGTACTATTTTTTCTGCTTGTGCGTTTGTCATGTTTAGATATAAGTTATTACATTTACTGCTGCTGGCTTTGCCATTTTGCATTCTTTTAATTGCTGTTTGTATTAATTGTTTTGTGCTGCTGCATTGCCCCGTTCCTTAGTTTAGCATCTGAGCTCAGTAGATTTAAGTTAGCTTAAGAGGGGGTAGCCTCTAAGAGAATGAGTTGCGATGAATTGGAAGAAATGCATTGCGAAAACAGGTTTAGGTAGGATTTTCTTGGAAATAAATGTTGAGGTAAGAAATGTGTGAACATATAAATACAGAAAGCATGCTTAGATAGAATTTTTTTGGTGGAAACAAAGGATGAAATAAGAGGAAAGATATATGAAGTTTTGGGTTGGACTGCAGTACCAAATGTTACACTGAAAACGAACCCTGTCCTTTCCTATTGGTGTTATCCCATTATGTGTTTGTGTACCCTTGAGTATTTGTTTTCTTCCTGTCTCTGTGTAGTTTCATAGAATTTTTTCTTCTTTTAATATTAAGCTACATTCACTATGATGAGGAATACTGTTATCCTCGAATATAATTGGCATTAATAATATGTTATTTACTTTGTAAAGATGTTAGACATTATTAATTCTGTTCTGTTCAATGCTCATGTGTGAAGTTGATGTTTCAAAAGTTATTGTGATCCTTTATGTATGTACTCATGTCATAATTCCTGTAACACTGACGTATATGTCTATTTCTATTCTTTTGTAAAGCCTGTACTACAAGTGTTATCTGTATTATTATGTTCTTTAATGATGTATTTTGTACCTTTGTAATTGTATTTTCATGTTGTAAATTTATAAAATTGTAATTGTCACCAGTTCATGATATTATTAACTTGTAAGTTACATTTCACTGCACACGTTTCTGTTGGTCATAGTATATGGACAATATGTGAGAAGTAGGGACTGTTAGTGTTTGCACGTGTGTTAATAATTCAGCAAGGGACTGGATAACAGCATTGCTGGTTCTAAGGACAATTCCAAAAACGTTGTGAGTGCACAAGTGGTGGTTTATGGACATGCTATATTCTCTGCAAGACTCTTCGATGGTGAATGTGCACCTGCACAATCGCAACAGATGGCTGCTGGCCATCTCTACAAGGACTACAGTGGGTCTGCACCTCTGGTGGCCCACCAATACCATCATCTCTACAAGGACTACAGTGAGTCTGCACCACTGGTGGCCCACCAATACCACAACCTCTACCAGGACTCCAGTGGGTCTGCTCTGTGATGACCTACCTACCAATATTCTTCCAAACTACGACTGACTCTGCTGTGGGTTTGCTCTGTTGTGGCCCATTATCTGTCAGCATGTCAAGAGTCAGCACTGTCTTTCCGTTGGAAGGACAACGCTACTTCTTCAAGACTGCATGGAAATCCACTACTTCCGTGTGCATTTTCTTCTACTGCTCAGACTTTGAGAAAAACACTATATTTCACCGTAATGAATGATCAGGACTGTCTTTATGGACGGTGACAAAATTTTAGCTTTTGACCAACGTTGTATCAATAAGTGTGTGCATTTGATATGTTTGTTATTGTAATTATGAAAAATTTTATCAAATCATTATTGGCCACTGCCCAAAAATATTTTGTAAAATTTTTTGTGGGGAGCATGGGGGCTATGTAAGTAGGCTGTTTATGTTTTCTCTATGTAAGTAGGCTGTTTATGTTTTCTTATTGGCAACGTTACGTAGCGCTCAATATGAAAATCACTGGCTGTGATGTGTGCAGTCTGTGGCTGCTTTGCATTGTTGTAATACTCGCCATTGTAGTGTTAGGCAGCTGGATGTGAACAGCGCGTAGCGTTGCGCAGTTGGAGGTGAGCCGCCAGCAGTGGTGGATGTGGGGAGAGAGATGGCGGAGATTTGTAATTTGTCATGAACTGCTATATTTATACATGATGATATCAAGGTAAATACATTGTTTGTTCTCTATTAATATCTTTCATTTGCTAACTATCCCTATCAGTAGTTAGTGCCTTCCATAGTTTGAATCTTTTATTTAGCTGGCAGTAGTGGCGCTCGCTGTATTGCAGTAGCTTGAGCAGCGAAGATTTTTGTGAGGTAAGTGATTTGTGAAAGGTATAGTTTAATGTTAGTCAGGGCCATTCTTTTGTAGGGAATTTAGAAAGTCAGATTGCGTTGCGCTAAAAATATTGTGTGTCAGGTTAAGCACAGTCATATATAAATTGTTCAAAGGGGACGTTTCAACTTTACATAGATAAAGAGAATATTAGAAATTTTGTTTCATATCATGTCGTCCTTTCTCACATTCAGTTAAACATTTAACTTTCGTTATTTACATTTACGTCACTTGCATGTCTTTCCTTTAGTTTGCATCAAAAATTTGCGCCTTCGCTGTACTTTGTTTTTCTATTGTCGTTGAATCGTCAGCATGGGCTGGCTCCATTGTTTGAAGTTCCTTGCGACTATTGTTTTCCCCACCACGCAGAGCATTATTCGTACGTGTAGTGTAGTGTGAAAATTTTGTAGTGTCCACACAAGTTAACTGTCTACATCTACCTAGGTATTCTGTAAGTTACAACGGCCTCCACTGCACAATGAGACCGAATGACCCTGTTGGACCAGTTACGTCTGCATGAATCTTCGTCGACATTTTAGTGTGTGTTCACCTTTCCATTAGCACATGATGTGCCACTGTTCAGGCTTATTTAGCATAGCGCTGAGGATTCGTTAAAGACCTTCTGCATTGCAGTGAATGAATCACTTGGCGATTGCAAACTTGAATTGTCCCACAGAACTATTTTCGAACCACTAGCTGGCAACACCACATATTTGAGATGCGTTGCACAACTTATGAAGCACTTTATTCACACTAATTTGCACTTTCTAATACATCTGATGTCACGCAAGATTCGTTTTCACAGGTTTACAAAATATCCATGAACATATCTACAAAAACATGAAACAAATGAAAGTCATACAAGCAAGATACAAGAAAATATTATCTACATTCTAATTCGAGGTTCTTGTAATTAATTTTTGTTACCACCTTTATTTTTAGCTCTAAGAAAAGTTTCTCCTTTTTATTTCTTTCAGTGAGTGCAGAATTTACTTCTCAAAATCTTTACATCTGCTTTAACAACCTGAAAACTGATATTATCATCAAAACAGTCAGGAGCAATTTCACCACTACTCGAGGATTTAAGATACACATTATGCGTCTTCTTGTACTAGTATTTGTTTTCAGAAACAATTTATACGCTACTTGCTACGAGTACAGGTGAAATACTGGTTGTAAATCCATGCTCTGCTCACAGCGTAGTTGCCATTATATTCCTATTTGCATCTCAAAATCCTTTGTTTAATATTTATATTTTTGACTCAGCTAATCACTGTTGAAACCGTCTTTGTATATTAAGAACTGATATAATCATATGTACATATGTTTTCATAGCATTTTGAGTTCACGTTCACTGGTAAATCTGTGTCTGAATATGGTGTTCAAATGTTTATAATACGCTAGTTTTGTATTACTCTTCATACAACGTGAACACAGGTGTTAGTTTACCTTCAGATGTGGCTTGCATATGCATTTCATTGGACACAGCACTCAAAGGCTTACGTAATTGCTTAACACGCAGACTTAGTTAATGTGAGATCCATAGTACTCGTTATAACTCTTGAGCTGCCAGAGCTACACTTGTGTTAGCTTTTCAACGTACTGAATATAAATGTATCTACTTACCCTCATTTCCATAAATTCACCATAATTGTACATAACTTATAAATTAAAATGAGGCGAGAGGGACTTTGTTTCATTCCCTTCAATATTCTTATTACTACGTAACTTCTTCATTATGCGTAATTGCCCATAGGTCAGTCAGCATGTTGATTCACACACACGCGCACATAAAGTGCAGCTCGCTACATTTAATATTTTTGCTAATAACATTTCGTCTCCAAACCTTTCCTGTGATTTGGTCCTAAAGTATATGTCAATGTTTACTTAATACGTTTTATTCATAGTATTTCCTTTGGGTGACCGAGCGAGCTGGCGCAGTGGTTAGACACTGGACTCGCATTCGGGAGGACGACGGTTCAATCCCGCGTCCGGCCATCCTGATTTAGGTTTTCCATGATTTCCCTAAATCGCTCCAGGCAAATGCCGGGATGATTCCTTTCAAAGGGCACGGCCGACTTCCTTCCCTGTCCGTCCCTAATCCGATGAGACCGATGACCTCGCTGTCTGGTCTCCTTCCCCGAAACAACCAACCAACCATTTTCCTTTGGGTGATTAAGTCTTGTTTTGTCTTTTTCACTAGTTAATGTTTGAATGTCGCGCTGTGTCTCTCACAGTCATTGTTAAGCGATGCACTAGCGCGCATGCACGAATATGGGGACTGCAGACTACGCCAAAAGCGGGAAGAGGAAAGGGGGAATTCCTGGATTCCTCCCCTCGCGCTGCGTCACGTGCCGGCTGACGGACTGTTTGTTGTCGTTCGTACTCACTGTTTCCAATAATGTATTTCGTACAGCTAGTCTATTATCATATCGCTCTGAATAGAACAATCTGAATAGAACAAAATTTTCATAACAGATTTCAAAAAGTCTTCATACCTACCTTAGACTATACCCAGCCCAACATTCATTATGAATTTCTCCGGTTTGTTTCAAACGTAATATGGATATTTTGCGAGTTGTTAAGCGAAAAATATATACTGTGTCACATCCTAGAAGTGTTTTCATTCTTTGCTATCAGATAGACTCTCCAAATTTCTGTATGGATTGTAAATTGTTGTATTTTCCAAAAGTCCTGTAGGTGCTGAAGAAGTTGAGGTGCATTCACCTCTTTTGTTTCGGGTATACATATAATAGAGTGCTGTATTTTCCGTTGGTTCGTAGGTACAGAAGCAGCTGAGGTGCACAGACCTTTTGTCTAGCGTGTAAGTTCTCTGATATCCTTATCTGTATATAATCCACGTATGTTCCCTGTTTTTGGGTTGCTCGACATATAGCATTACGGGTGTGGTATTTTGTGTATAATGAACGGTCCTGTGTACAAGAACAGCCATTTTTTGTTAAGCTGTTTATGTTTGGTAAAAAGAGGGTGTGTGTGCAATAGCACCTCCTGTACAAAGTGAAAAGTAGTTTTGTGACTTTTTTTGTTACCATAATCTTTTTTCCTGGCTTGTGTCTTCGCTTCCAACGTTATTAAGACTTGTCTAACCGTTTCTTCTAACGGTATCTCTTTCTCAGAAAATTTAGTAAGGGCTCAACATATTCACCTATTTTATACTTCTTGTACGTTAATTCAGTTGATGTAAAACCTAGTCAGTCCACCTAGTGTCCCTGCATGTTGTATCAATTCTGATAAATTTGTTAAACTCACGAAATACCAGTATTATTGGGCTAGCCTTCGGATGAAATTTGGATACATAAATGTGTGTTATGCCATGTAACTTGAAAAGTTTTTTCCACTTTGCACTTGTGAAGTTTTTGCATTATCAGTCAGAATAGCTCTTGTTTACCCACTCTCACAAAATATTCTGTCATGATTCGCTCGATTATAGGCCTTGCTGTTAGAGTTTTAGTGGCATAAATCTGCACATATTTAGAAAACACATCGTACAAGGCTATTACATATTTCACTCCTTTTGCCGTCAGAAAAGGTACTGCGGCATTGACTGATATGAGGTCGAGGGACTTTCCTAGCATAATAGGATGTAATTCATTGAATGGTAATCTGTTTAAGTGTTTGCTCTTCTGACAGATTACACATTTTTTGGTGACCTGTTGTACTCTACATCTAATGTTAGGCAAAAAACAGTATGACATTTTCTGAGCACACGTAGCTGCACGATAGTGACCCCATGACTTATGTGTATACCTGATAAAGCTGTCTACATATGCTTCAGGTAAACAAACTCACCAGTTACCAGACTGAGCCATTCAACCATAAAACAAAACTCAATTGTGTAACTTGTAACATGTTATCAAGTCTGCTTCGTCGGTACTTGCTAGTTGTTGTTCTTCCTCTTGAAGCTGATTCATATTTTTTTACCCACTTTAAAACAGAAGGGCCTACATGAGCTTTTACACATGAGTAGAATCCTGAAGTCGGATGTTTGTTCTGATAATTCTGTATATTTCTTTAATCCTTGTGGAAGTCTAGATAAGGCATCTACCAAAATACGAGTATTCTACTTACATTTCACGTAAATTATCTCAAAATCGAACTCTTGAAGAAAAAGACACCAGCTGGTTAGTCTGTTGTGAAACAGTTGTCATGCCATTAAGAATGAAAGTGCTTGATAATCACAATGCACTTCGGTGTAATTTCCCTATAGGAAGTACTAGAATTTGCGGAATGCCCATAATACTGCAAGCGCTTCAAGCTCGATTATGAAATAAGCTCTTTCACATTCTGTCAGTGTGAGACTAGCAAAACTGATTATATTTACATTTTGATTTTCATTATCATGGTTAATCTGAAACAATATTGACCGCAGACCCTAGAATGACATATCAGTACTGAGGCAAAATTCTTATGTTATATCAGGATCTAGTAATATGAGCTCGACAGGAAGTGCAAAATGGCTAAGCAGGGATGGCTAGAGGACAAATATAAGGCTGTAGAGGCATATCTCACTAGGGGTGAGATAAATACTGCCTATAGGAAAATTAAAGAGACCTTTGGAGAAAAGAGAACTACTTATATGAAACTTACTGACAGATTGAAATTGTGTGCCGGACCGAGACTCGAACTCGGGACAGTTTTAATCTGTCAGGAAGTTTCATATCAGCGCACACTCCGCTGCAGAAAATCTCATTCTGGGTACTTGTATGAACATCATGAGCTCAGATGGAAACCCAGTTGTAAGCAAAGAAGGGAAATCAGAAATGCGGAAGAAGTATATAGAGGATCTATACAAGGGCGATGTACTGGGGACAATATTATGGAAATGTAAGAGGAGGTAGATGAAGATGAAATGGGAGATATGATACTGCGTGAAGAGTTTGACAGAGCACTAAAAGACCTAAGTCGAAACAAGGCCCCGGGAGTAGACAGCATTCCATTAGAAGCACTAACAGCCTTTGGAGAGCCAGCCTTGCAAAACTCTACCATCTGGTGAGGAAGATGTATGAGACAGGCGAAATACCCTCAGACTTCAAGAAGAATTTAATAATTCCAATCCCAAAGAAAGCAGGTGTTGATGGGGGGTGAAAATTACCGAACTATTAGTGTAATAAGTCACAGCTGCAAAATACTAACGCGAATTCTTTACAGACGAATAGAAAAACTGGTAGAAGCCGACCTCGGGGAAGATCAGTTTGGATTCCGGAGAAATGTTGGAACACGTGAGGCAATACTGACCCTACGCCTTATCTTAGAAGATAGATTAAGGAAAGGCAAACCTAGCATTTGCAGACTTAGAGAAAGTTTTTGACAATGTTGACTGGAACACTCTCTTGCAAGTTCTGAAGGTGGCAGGGGTAGAATACAGGGAGCGAAAGGCTATTTACAATTTGTACAGAAACCAGATGGCAGTTATAAGAGTCGAGGGGTATGAAAGGGAAGCAGTGGTTGGGAAGGGAGTGAGACAGGGTTGTAGCCTATCCCTGGTGTTATTCAATCTGTATATTGAGCAAGCAGTAAAGAAAACAAATGACATTGTAATTCGGTCAGAGACAGCAAAGGACTTGGAAGAGCAGTTGAAGGGAATGGATAGTGTCTTGAAAGGAAGATGTAAGATGAACATCAACAAAAGCAAAACGAGGATAATGGAATGTAGTCGAATTAAGTTGGGTGATGCTGAGGGAATTAGATTAGGAAATGAGGCACTTAAAGTAGTCAACGAGTTTCACTATTTGGGGAGCAAAATAACTGATGATGGTCGAAGTAGAGCGGATATAAAATGTAGACTGGCATGGCAAGGAAAGCGTTTCCGAAGAAGAGAAATTTTTTGACATCGAGTATAGATTTAAGTGTCAGGAAGTTGTAGCCATGTATGGAAGTGTAACATGGACGATAAATAGTTTGGACAAGAAGAGAACAGAAGCTTTCGAAATGTGGTGCTACAGAAGAATGCTGAAGATTAGATGGGTAGATCACATAACTAATGAGGAGGTATTGAATAGAACTGGGGGGAAGTGAAATTTGTGGCACAACTTAGCTATAAGAAGGGATGGGTTGGTAGGACATGTTCTGAGGCATCAAGGGATTACCAGTTTAGTATTGGAGGGCAGCGTGGAGGGTAAAGATCATAGAGGGAGACCAAGAGATGAATACACTGAGCAGATTCAGAAGGATGTAGGTTGCAGAAGGCACTGGGAGGTCAAGAAGCTTGCACAGGATAGAGTAGCATGGAGAGCTGCATCAAACCAGTCTCTGGACTGAAGAGGACAACAACAACAGTAATATGTCACAGTTTACCAAGGCTTCTTTTATAACATCAAAGTCCTTCTGATAATTTTCTGTCCATAGCCATGTGCGGTTGTGACACTGAGACTGAGAAGTGTACCACTATTTAGTAGCTAGTGTGGCACACAATTATGGAAGAAAGAGGCTAAGCCTATGAATGCTTTTAACTGTTTTTTAGTTCGTGGGATAGGAAAGTGTCTGATGGCGTCTAATTTGTGTGGATCATGCTGGCTGCCTCTTGGTAAAGTAATGTAAGCAAAGAACTTTGTTTGTTGGAAAATTCTGTTTTTTATGATAATGTGACTTTATAAGTGGAAGATTTGCTAATATAATTCTTAATATGCGCAAATGCTCATCCCATTCAGCTGCACCAATAAGTAAATCATCCACACAGACTACAGTAAATCTGAATGGTAAAACGCGAAATTTATAACTTCTCCATTACAGACAAATGCTGTATATTGTCAGCTATCTGGGTGCAACAAGGTTTTCCAATATGATCGTTTTAGGTCTATGTTGTAAGGAATTTTACTCCAAGGGATTTTAATAATTGTTCCTCTAGATGTTGACGTTTTGTTCTCACAGGTACTATGATTTTGTTAATATCTTTTGCAACCAAAACAAGTCGTACACTTCCATTGGGTTTGGCTACCACTAGGATGGGGCTGCTATATGACGAGAGAGATGATTCAGTAACATCACAGTTAATCATACGTCCAGTCCTTTCTTACTCCTTCTTTCTTTGCCCAAAGAATTGCATATGATGTACATCAGAAAGTCTCGTGGGGATATACTTCCATATGATAGACATAGCCTTTAGTTACTCGTGTTTTTTCAAAAACATGCAAATATTGTGACAACAAGGCAGCTAATTCTTGTTTCTGTGTGGCTGAAAAACAACCTGATTCTTCTACCTTACTCTGAATACTGTGTAAAACTGTTGTTTCATATGTCATGCTTCCATTACATTCCTCATTCACGTAAAAGACATCTGGATACATCTGATGGATACTCACTGTATCCGTTAACTGGCTATTTGCAGAAGACTTTCTTTTCATTAAATCAACTGAAATAACATCATTACCTCAGTAAAGATAACATTTGCCATTGCCTAGGTCAGGCAACGGCCTTGCCGCAGTGGATACACCGGTTCCCGTGAGATCACCGAAGTTAAGTGCTGTTGGGCGTTGCCGGCGCTTGGATGGGTGACCATCTAGCCGCCATGCGCTGTTGCCGTTTTTCGGGGTGCACTCAGCCTCGTGATGCCAATTGAGGAGCTACGCGACCGAATAGTAGCGGCTTCGGTCAAGAATACTATCTTACGACCGGGAGAGCGGTGGGCTGACCCCACGCCCCTCCTATCCGCATCCTCCTGAGGATGACACGGCGGTCGGATGGTCCCGATAGGCCACTCGTGGACTGAAGATGGAGTGCTTATTGCCTAGGTCAAAAAGTCCCTGCCGGGGAGGCAACTAACTTTCAGTTTTTCTACCACTAGGAATGTACAATTAATTGTGGTTCCAGGGAAAGTTATTGGAATATAGGCGTGTAACTTGACGCCTTTTGACTTATTTCCCATAGCAGTTAAAATATGGCAGTTGTGAACAGGTTAAAAAGGTAGTTTTAGTTTCCCCTTTATTTCATTCAATAAGCTGTAAGAAACAATATTTGTAGCCGCTACTGTGTCTAGTGTCACATGATCATCTATTGTTCCTATTTTGGGATTAACCATCACCTGTAGTTCATCGTTTATTCCTTTTATATCATTTGTCTTACCTGTATATAGGTCATCTCGCATATCGATTTCTTTGTCATACCTTAAGAAGTAATTGTTTATTAGTGCCATGCTCCCATTCCCGTTTTCAGTTGGCAGCAGGGGTCAGGGGTCTAGGCCGACGGATCGCTATTTACCGCCTGGAGAGGCAGTGTGCTGCCACTCCTGTGAGTCACTTCAACAATGTTTTCAATGTGATCGGCAGTTTGCCATGTTCTATTCTGCGCATTATTGGGGGCGGTGTTTCGCTGATTTTGGTCTACATGGCTCTCACAGCCGTTATTTTCATAAGTGTTGTTTATGTGTGGATGTTCGTTCCCATTTCTACGCCCTTGTTTTTCGTTTTCGTATGGACCACACCAGTTATTCCCACCATTATGTTTATTTCCTGATTTTGAGTCATGGTGCCCTGAATTGTAATTTCTATTATTTCTCTCTTGGAAACCGTTACTTTGACGATTTCTGAATCCTCCATTACTGTTATATCCCTGCGTCGGCGCGTATGGATCCCAACAGCACTGCAAGTTGACATACCGATTTCTGCTATTATTGCCATTGTTGTTGTTATTAGCATTACCACGATTACTAAATCCTTCTTTTTCGGTGGACCTGACTGGTTTTTGTTACACTCATTTGAGTTTTGACTAAATGAGGTCAACTGAATCCACTGCTGTTGGAAAGTGTTCTAGTCTCATGCTGGTACGGTTACCAGTTTGTCACGAATGTTATACGGTAAACGACTCTTTAATATTCTCAAAACAGCGACATGTGGTATCGGTTTGCTCCAGTATCTTATCTTTCGAAATATCGGCCCAGTCCGTCTTGTTTTACGTTAAATAGTAAAGAACTCTTGTCTCTCTCTCGCCACTTGCAGCACACTTAGCACAAGTGATTCAGACTTTTGTGTCATGTGCTTGACAAGGGCGCATAAACATAATGGTGAGATCGCAGTGTAATAGCAACCAAAGGTAGGCTCAAGAATATTCCATTGGTCATAGAACGCAAAAGCAATTTCGCCACAATATCCTATCCTCAACCTTTTTGCAAGCGGTGACCGAGCGGTTCTTGGCGCTTCCGTCCGGAACCGCACGACTGCTACGGTCGCAGATTCGAATCCTACCTCGGGCATAGATGTGTATGATGTCCTTAGATTAGTTAGGTTTAAGTGTTTCTAAGTTCTAGGGGACTGATGATCTCAAATGTGAAGTCCCATAGTGCTCAGAGCCATCTGAACCATTTTTGTGTTGGAGCCTTACCAAATAGGTTATGCCGAAAAACCTAAACTGACGAACACTCAAAGACAGACATCAGTAGTACGGCTATGCTGACTAACCCATTTCCTTACATTTGTTATCTAGATCAATGACGACCGACATTCTGGACTACTTTGTTTACATCATGTGAACCAAGTCATTGACCGCTTCTTGATAATGTCATGAGTCGTATCCCCCATCAATGATGTCAATAAGCCCCACCCCTTTCCCCCTCACCTTCTCACCTCTTCCCATCCAGCCAATCACAGTGTACCAATAAAATGAGATAATCTATCAAAAGTCCAAAATGTTCGAACTAGTCCAGTTGTGCTGGCATGAAAATAAAAAAAGCAATTCACATTCCTTTCTCCCAAACCCATCCCTCCCTCCGGCCACTACTAGCGTAGTGTTGGAATGAAACATGAAAATGACAAGGTCAAAGATATTAACCTCCCAGATAAAGGTACTTAAAAAGCGTTCAAAAGTATTGGAACGCTCCTTTTTTCATCATATTCAAGAGTCTTTATCCGAAAATCATGTAAGTGTGACCACTTGCTCTCTCTCTCTCTGTCTCTCTCTCTCTCCCTCTCTCTCCCCCCCCCCCCTCTCTCTCTCTCTTTTCATACTCCACTAATATTTATGTCAAAAACTATACTATTTCATCATCAGTATAATACAGAGGGAATACGAAAGGTATATAGACACAAGTAAAAAATTATCTATAGTAAAAGTTTATTACGAAAAATATTACATTCCAAAGAAAGTTAGATGCACCCTTGGATGACTGTGCTTATTTACATAGAACAAGGACTATTAAAAGTTTAAAATGTTAAATTTTTTCACACTACGAAACATTCTAGTATCCTTACAACCAGCTTATTATACTGAAACACATACACAGCCGGAACACATGGTTTTAATACAAATTCTAATTCATCTTCCCCACTTTTTAGAATATCATGTATTGTAAACAGTCCGTTGTTACAATTTGAGTAAATAGCTGAGAATTTAGGTACCTCTACCAGCCAACCAAATTTCGACAGCTCTCCCATTCTTAATAATGGAAATGACAATGAAATACGTTTTGTGGGCAAACTGTATACAGCATGAATAATATATCATTAATGTAATAAAAAACCAGTTTGTTCCATCGACACAGAATCATATCAGTGTAATAAATACATTTGTTCTTACCATGCACTTGAAAAGCGACAATGTGTTCAGGATTTGTAAAGCACTCTCTCTCTCTCTCTCTCTCTCTCTCTCTCTCTCTCTGAAGCAGCGGCATTATTTTCACATTCATTGCTGAAAAGGTGTTTAGAGCGGAACCAAGTCCAAAGACTTTGTATGAGAGAACTTAACACTCTTACAAATTAAACAGAAAGTTGCAGTATTTTTCGCTGAGACAGCAAACATTTATTTCTCGCATGTTTCCAGCGTGTGATATCTTACGAATAGGAACTGACCTATTTATATACACAGTTTTATAATAGGCATAAATGTTAGTGTGCATTACTATTTTCGAAAGCAGCTGTGTCCATGGTGTTCACTCATCACGATAAACCATGCACACGGTGCCACTGTTGACAAATTTAAGTTCATCTTTGCTGACAGCTAAGAACCTTGTCGGTAATTACATCTTGAAGTCCTTCAGATAGGCCAACACTGCCACTCTTAGTCTTGGGCTCAAGACTGGATGTCTTTCTCCCTTTTCCAGCACTGACAATCTTTTGGTACATATTGTGCTTCCACTATCACCCAGATGCTTCAAGTTCTGTAACATGGAAGCAGAAGAAACCCTATTTTCTTCAATTATAACAAGTAATTGATAAGTAAAATACAAAATTTTATTATTATTGGTAGTAGTATTGCATATTAGACCCACACTTTTTCATATTTGCTGAGGACACCAGCAGAAGCAACAGGACCAACGACTTCTAGTATTGGTTGTCTCGTATTTATACTATTTTCCTACTGAGCCAGTGACTGTCGACAGGTTCCGACAAGCAGAAGTACTTAGTCGGTGAACCAATACTTCTACAATCTCCAATCGTGTTATATATCACTGGCTTGTCAAAATGCACGTGTGTTCTTTTCAAGGTAAGCTGAGTCATTAAAAAATGCATGATTGGCAATTGGGACTTGCTGATACCTTATTGGTCTCCACCACTAATGTGCGATTACTGTTGTTGAGCAATTACACATTTTATGTTACACGTTTAATAATAACATTCGCTAAAATTTCAACAGGCATCTTAAACTTTCACACCTGCACATGCACACATCTATTTTTTTTCTTTTTTTAAAAAAAAATTCTTTATTCAACATTAATATTTATACAAAAGAACCCACTACCTTAGTGATTAGTGGGTCATAACTGATCTACATATTAGATGTTCAGCAGCTACTTATTGTTATTATTATATTATGCTATGTTAATTATTGTGAGCTACAGACAGAATACTAGAAGATAATAGGCAGACTACAGCTAAATTCTACTTACTAATTATTAATATCTTCCTACTAGTTAATTCCTAACTGCCTGCAGCGTTACAGGTGTGCCAGCATAGATATAAACCTACTGATTTAGGCCTTGCTCATCGAGCTAATCCCGATGAGCGTGCCCCTGACACTGGGCTGGCCAAGACTGTTTGTCACTGCAGGTTCCTAACTTAATATCTATATCTAAAGCTACAACTACTACTAACCTACGTCAATTCCGGTGCTTTGGTCTTCATTGGTGTACCCTGATCCTCCTAGTCCTGCACGTGGCGGATTGCAACTAAGAAGTCGACCTGTCCACGTACAGGCGGTATAGGATGAGGGTAATTGGTCACATTCGGTAAATGTCACTAATCGTGAACGACCCTTATGTATCTCGTAATGGGACACATTTGTATATGTCTTAATCATGAAAGTCAGTCAGGTATGCCGTCAATACTTTTGGTGACACCTCGTCTGCCAGTTTGTTTAAAGTGTCGAAAGTTCCTTCGTGTCTTAATAGGTCATATGTGTTATTGTGTGGAAGTTGTTGTCTTAGTGTCATTGCTACATCATCGAAAAGGGGGCACTCGTAAACCACATGGTCGGGAGTGCCCTCCGAAGCACCACAGTCACACTCGGGTGTAGCCTTTTTCCCAAACCGACACAAGCATGTCGGGTAGGGCCCATGACCAGTGAGAAAGTGTATTAGACCCCGCGTTGGCTCAAAGTACTTCATCCCTAGCCTTTCTTTTACATCTGGCAAGAACCCAAAGGTTCTTCTGCCAGTTTCTTCTGTTTCCCAAGACCGTTGCCATAGGTCCTCGCCCCTTCTACGTATTTCTCTCCTATCTATTACCAGTATTCCCATGATGTTCTCTGTTTTCGCGTTGTTCCCCTTCTTGGCCCAGTACCAAGCTGCTTGTTCCCGAATTTTGATGTCTAAAGGACAGAGCCCCATTATTATTAAGAGTGCACTTCCTGGAGAAGTTCTATAGGCCCCTATGGATCTTAGAAGCATGTTTCTTTGTACTCTTCTCACTGCCATGGCAGGCACCACCCTTGTGAGCCTATGTGCCCAGACTCCCGATCCGTAACCCACTACTGATGTTAATATGCTATTATGATACACATCTATTTGCTGAGCTATCACCATCTGTGATCACTAAGTTGTAATTTTGACGATATAATTCTACCTGTACTTTCAATTCTAATACAATCTCTCGCCATCTATTCCCAAGATACAATGTGTGCTGTTTCATATACGAAATCCCATATAATAATTACATGAACAGTTTCTGAATTTGCAAAATACAGCTTTCGATGGCCGAATCCCTGTGGTCCCGTGTGGTCCGTTGCCACTGAAATCGTAATTGACGATGTCGTTGGGTCAACATGTGAACACGCAGGGGTGGTCTGCTGCCATGCTCCATGTTCAACAATGTACGATGAACGTTGAGCTCTGAAACACTTGTGCATGCACCAGCAGTCTCTTTCAGCAGAGATGCCATGGATCACCATCTATCCTAGTTTACAAAGCAGACAAGCCTCTAAACCCCACCTTCTGTGAAGAGTTGTGGACGTCCAACAACCAGCGCCTAGTGGTACTTTCACTGTCCTTCTGCCTCTTTCCATAGATGCTCACGACAGTAGTGCGTGAACATTCGACCAGCTTCGCACAATAATATTGTGCCGTTTGTCAAAGTCGCTGACCTCAGTCGATTTCCCCATTTGCAGCCCATATCTTTGCTAGGATGATCCCCAACTGTGTCTGTTCCGCTTACGTACTTCTGTTACCACGTCACATCGCCGCGACGCCACCAGGTGGCATCCAACATCGCGGTCGGCAGTGGTCATAACGTTTTGGCTTATCAGTTCCGACCGCAAATGTAAACTAGTGGGTTGGAGTCGGCATTGCCATACTACACTACTGGCCATTAACATTGCTACACCAAGAAGAAATGCAGATGATAAACGGGTATTCATTGGACAAATATATTATACTAGAACTGATATGTGATTACATTTTCACTCAATTTGGGTGCATAGATCCTGAGAAATCAGTACCCAGAACAACCACCTCTGGCCGTGATAACGGCCTTGATATGCCTGGGCATTGAGCCAAACAGAGCTTGGATGGCGTGTACAGGTACAGCTGCACATGCAGCTTCAACACGATACCACAGTTCATCAGGAGTAGTGACTGGCGTATTGTGACGAGCCAGTTGCTCTGCCACCATTGGCCAAACGTTTTCGATTGTTGAGAGATCTGGAGAATGTGCTGGCCAGGGCAACAGTCGAACATTTTCTGTATCCAGAAAGGCCTGTACAGGACCTGCAACATGCTGTCGTGCATTATCCTACTGAAATGTAGGGTTTCGCAGGGATCGAATGAAGGGTAGAGCTACGGGTCGTAACATATCTGAAATGTAACGTCCACTGTTCAGATTACCGTCAATGCGAACAAGAGGTGACCAAGACGAGTAACCAATGGCACCCCATAGCATCACGCCGGGTGATACGCCAGTATGGCGAAGACGAATACACGCTTCCAATGTGCGTTCACCGCGATGTCGCCGAACACGGATGCGACCATTAAGATGCACACAACCTGGACTCATCCGAAAAAATGACGTTTTGCCATTCGTGTACCAAGGTTCGTCGTTGAGTACACCATCGCAGGCGCTGCTGTCTGTGATGCAGCGTCAAGGGTAACCGCTGCCATGGTCTCTGAGCTGATAGTCCATGTTGCTGCAAACGTCGTCGAACTGTTCGTGCAGATGGTTGTTGTCTTGCAAACGTCCCCATCTGTTGACTCAGGGATCGAGACGTGTCTGCACGATCCGTTACAGCCATGCGGATAAACGCCTGTCATCTCGACTGCTAGTGATACGACACTGTTGGGATTCAGCACGGCGTTCCGTATTACCCTCCTGAACCTACCGATTCCATATTCTTCTAATAGTCATTGGATCTCGACCAACGCGAGCAGCAACGTCGCGATACGATAAACCACAATCACGATAGGCTACATTCCGATCTCTATCAAAGTCGGAAACGTGATGGTACGCATTTCTCCTCCTTACAATCACAACAACGTTTCACCAGGCAACGCCGGTCAACTGCTGTTTGTGTATGAGAAATCGGTTGGAAACTTTCCTCATGTCTGCACGTTGTAGGTGTCGCCACCGGCACAACCGTGTGTGAACGCTCTGAAAAGCTAATCATTTGCATATCACAGCATCTTCTTCCTGTCGGTTAAATTTCGCGTCTGTAGCACGTCATCTTCGTGGTAGAATGAAGGGTAGAGCTGTAGCACGTCATCTTCGTGGTGTAGCAATTTTAATGGCCAGTAGCGTATTGGTGTCAGTTATGCCAGGAAATTCTACTTATAATGTTTCAAGAACATTATTAAGTGTTGAATCTAGAGATATACTTCATCCTCCAACATACTGCTCCCAAAGAGGTCTTAAAGAGAAGATTAAATTATAGCTCACATAGAGGCATCTAGACAATCATTGCTCCCAAGCCCCGTAGGCGATTGGAACGAGAAGAAACCTTAATGCGTGATAGACTGGGAAGTACCCTCTGCCGTGCCGTTCACAATGGTTTGCAGATTATAGATGTAACTTTACAAAACAAGTCCATTGTGCTGCGAACTACGTCAACACGCCCTTTGGGGTACCAAAATATTTCCCTTATCTCTCCACGTCTCCCCTTTCACCGACGCCCAGCACCAGACAGCTTAAATTACTGCTTCCCATAGTGCCTACATCAGCCGGTGTTCTGTATTTCGTCGACAGTTTTCAGCATATCATGACCAATTCACGACCTACTTACCTACTTCACTTCTCATATCGTTGAGATAGATCTTAAACGAGAATAAAAATTTTCCTGAATACTTGTGACTGGGACAGTATAGTGAGATTTTCTCCAAAATATTTTAGCATCAAGGAGATAGCAATCTCAAGGACGTTTTTCCAAAATTACAGAAGTTGAAAGACTTGCTTGTCCAGGTTAATCTAACGATAAAAATGGAATATTGTCCTAATGTAATGTAACGGAGGGATGAGCAGAGCTGTATAAACTTCGATGTTTCGCACTTTTGTTTTGGAGTAATGCCTTATATATATATATATATATATATATATATATATATATATATATATATATATATATATATATATATATAGTGCTGACTTTGTATAGCAATTGTGGTACTACAGCTAGTACAATGTGCTCTAATAAACTCTTTCTGATACAAAAGACTGTGGCCGGCCGTTGTGGCCGCGGGGTTCTACGCGCTTCAGTCTGGAACCGCGCGACAGCTGCGGTCGCAGGTTCGAATCCTGCCTCGGGCATGGATGTGTGTGATGTCCTTAGTGTTGTGTCGGTATCTGGGCCGACACCGTGAAGTTGAGATGGCTGAAAAGGCAAGCTAGACTAACGCAGACGGGCGTGAAGTACTGGAACAGGATACGTAATTAATGTTAGGAAGAAAAGTACGGAGCAGGTTGAATACTTAACTTTACTCAATCATGGTGGTACATCGATCTTGACGATACACAGGAGACTTTAAGTACAATCACTGTATGGCTAATGGCGCCTTGCTAGTTCGTAGCCATTAACTTAGCTGATGGCTATTCTGTCTCTCGGCTAATGAGAGAGAAAGGCTTCGTACATCTGGTCGGTAGCTAGGTTCTCGTACAACTGGGGCGAGTGCTCTCTCGTATCACGAGACCTGCCTTGGTGGTGGCGCTAGGTCTGCGATTACACAGTGGCGACACGCGGGTCCGACATGTACTAAATGGACCGCGGCCGATTTAAGCTACCACCTAGCAAGTGTGGTGTCTGGCGGTGACACCACATTCCTCCCCCGCAAATCGGCGAACGGTCGTGTGATAAGGCTTCCGCCCGCCGTGGGGAGGACCACATGTTGACGTATGCGATGAGGTGGGGGGCCTAACAACAGGCGAGGCTGTGTCACCCGCACCCGGCCATTCGGTCCGAGGGGAGCTAGGAAACGCCTGAAAAACTAGTCCAGGGTGCACGTCAACATGCGGTGTATGTGCCCGTAAAGAGACTGGAGGGACCGAAGGATCAACCTCCATTGCGTCGGGGTAGCCGACGCGCGATGACGTCATGTGGTCCGGAGCGGGCGGGAGTTCCATGGCGGAGGACAGCTGGTCACGGGAAGCGATCGGCGGCGCGTGACCCTGGGAGGCGCTTGGCGGCTGCAACGAAGCGTCGAATGCGGGCGGCGCCGGCGGGAGAACAAGCGGCGGCGGCGGCGGCGGCTGCTGCTGCTGCGGCGGCGGCGGCGCGTCGCCATGGGGCAAAATGGAAGGCATCGTCGGTAACACCTGGGGATGAGGCGAGCCAATAGATGGGTCCCCAGGGCGCTGACCGGACGGCACCGTCGCTGAAAGCAGACGGGGAGCGGCAGAACCCGAGCGACGACAGAGGCACAGCTGATTGAGATGCCGACGCACCTCACCAGAGGCCCCCAAAACCAAATACATCGCGCGGCCGAGGCAGCGAAGAATGCGCCCTGTGAGCCAACGCCGTGAACCTCGATAGTTGCGATAAAATACAACGTCGCCTGGAGCAAAAGCAGGAGTCTGCCGCTGCACAGGAACCTGATGCGGCGGATGCAGCAAAGACATCAAGGTGCGATGAGGACGACCGTGGAGCAACTCAGCCGGCGAGCGACCATCTCGGGGCTGAGAGCGATACGAAGACAAAAAGAGCAACAATGCATCCTCCCGAGAATGCGATTCTTTCAATTTCAACATCTGTGACTTGAAAGTCCGGACCAATCGTTCAGCGGCACCGTTGGACTGAGGCGAAAACGGCGCGGATGTCAGATGTTGAATACCATTGGCCTGGCAGAATGACTGAAATTCTGCGGACATGAATTGTGGGCCATTGTCGGAAACAATAGTCTGCGGAAGATCTTCAATGCAAAAGATAGCAGACAACGCTTGGATGGTGGCGGAGGACGTCGTGGAAGACATCCGGACAACAAAAGGAAAATTACTGAAGGCGTCGACCAGAACCAACCATCGAGCATTCCAGAATGGACCAGCAAAATCAATGTGCAAGCGTTGCCAAGGGGAAGTGGCTTTTGGCCACGCAAAGACTTTCCACGGCGGTGCGGACTGTTGTTCGGCACACGCCGGGCACGAAGAACACATATTCGTAATCGCAGCATCGATTCCGAACCAAGTACAGTGCTGACGAGCAAGTTGTTTCGTTCGCACTATACCCCAATGTCCTTGGTGAAGAAGCCGTAAAACAGAGGACTGTAACGAACGTGGGACCACGACTCTGGACTGATCATTATCAGAACGCAACAACAAAACACCACGTCGAACAAAAAGTCTCTCCTTGTGAGCAAAAAATCGGCGAACCAACGGATCCTCGATCCGAGACTTTGACAAAGGCCATTGCGTAGCAACAAAACGTAAAACAGTAGCAAGGACAGGGTCAGCAGCTGTGGCTGTAGCGACACGACGAAAATCAATCGGAAACGATTCGACCACTTCATCGGTTTCCGAATCAATGAACATGCAAGCAAGTTCGGAAGAATCGAATGCTTTATCCTCAGCAACAGGCAAACGGGACAACGCATCGGCGTTTCCGTGCTTAGCAGTGGACCGATACAAGATATCGTAGCGGTACTGCGAGAGGAAAATAGACCAGCGAATGAATTTCTGCGCTGTACGTGGAGGTACAGGCTTGGTCGGATGAAAAAGCGATGTTAAAGGTTTGTGGTCTGTGATGATGGTAAAGTGACGACCATACAAGAAATCATGGAACTTAGTAACACCAAACACGAGAGCCAAAGCTTCTTTCTCTATCTGTGAATAATTTCTTTGCGCAGACGAGAGCAATTTGGACGCAAAGGCAATAGGGCGATCATGGGAGCCAACTTTGTGCGCAAGCACAGCACCGATCCCGAAATCCGATGCATCTACCATCAACAAAAGGGGTTTCTGGGGATCAAATGGCGTAAGGCAAGTATTAGAAAGCAACGCCGATTTCAACTGGCGAAAGGCGCGTTCACAGTCCGTCGTCCAGACGAACGGAACATCTTTACGGCGTAAGCGATGAAGCGGAGCTGAAATGGAAGAGGCATTGCGCACATATTTATTGTAATAATTAATTTTACCCAACACACTCTGTAGCTGTTTCACATTTTGAGGGGAAGGCAATTCTTGTATGGCACGGAGGTGCTCTGGACTCGGATGTATGCCTTGGGCATTAATGACATGTCCCAGGTATGGTAAGTCACGAGCAAAAAACACACATTTGTTCTTCCTCAAGCGAAGACCATTTTGCCGCAAGACCTGAAATAATGTTCGTAAGTTCGCAAGATGATCTTCTTCTGTCTGTCCGGAGATCACTATATCGTCCAGATAGTTTGCTGCAGTAGGGACCGACGCACAAATAGTTTGTAAATATTGCTGAAACAAGGCAGGGGCAGATGCACACCCGAATGGCAGTCTTTTGAAGCGGTACAATCCAAGATGCGTGTTAACCACCAATACGCGCTGGGATTCGTCGTCCACTGGTATTTGCAAGTACGCATCGGCTAGGTCCAACTTTGAAAAATATTTTCCCGGGCACAGTTTAGCAAAAAGATCTTCCGGGCGGGGCAAAGGAAAAGTAGCAGTCACTAGCTGTGGATTCACTGTGGCCTTGAAGTCCACGCAAAGTCTCAATTTTCCGGAAGGTTTTGGCAAAATTACTAAGGGTGAGGCCCAGAGAGAAGCTTGCACACGTTCAATTACACCCTGTGATTCGAGATCGTGTAACGTTCTTGCGATCTCATCACGCAATGCGTGGGGAACATTGCGCGCCCTGAAAAATTTCGGTTGCGCGTTTACCTTCAGTTCTAAATGTGCTTCATAGTTTTTAGCGCAACCTAAGCCCGGTGCAAAAATGTCTGCAAATTCGTCACACAGCCGAGAAACACTGTCTGTAGGCACAGTCTGATTCACTGATAGGACCTGATTTACAATAGACATGTTAAACAACTGAAATAAATCTAGACCAAACAAGTTCACTGCAGAAGAAGAACGAAGAACGTAAAATGACACAAGTTTTGTTTGTCCCTTGTATGTTGCAAGAAGGCTGCACTGTCCTAACACAGGAATTGTCTGTCCGGAATATGTAGTTAGCTTAACATTTGCGGAACGCAACGGAGGTTTGCCCAGTTGTTTGTACGTGTCGTGATTGAGCAATGAAACTGCAGCTCCGGTATCGAGCTGGAATGGTATCACTTTGCCTTCAAAGTCTAAGTCCACAAAAAGTTTATTGTCCTGCTGACGACAAGAGCGACTGTTTTGTGCAATGGGAACAGACACTGGTACAGAATCACTTGCTAATTGACGTGATTTCCGGCGACGTCGACGCACAGTTTTTGTGGGACGATCACAGTCACTGTTAGAGAAAGTGTCACTGGACGAAGCGGAATTAACGACATGAATGTCCATAGGCGAAGGTCCACGAGCCTGAGTGTCCTTGGTTCGATTCCGGCGCGAAGCAAAGGGCCTGGAATGAATGTGATTGTCTGATCTGAGCTTTTTCTGGCAAACACTTTGAACATGTCCTTTCTTATTGCAGAAAAAGCAAATAGCTTGGCGTGACGGGCAATGTTCACGCGAATGTCTAGTAGCACACCGCGGGCACGATTTCACTACATTTGTGGGCTGGCGCGGCACACGTGGCTTAGCGCGCGGCGGCAGCTGTGCGGACGTGCGCGAGGCCCGGTTACCGGGCCGCGCAGCGCGTCCAGCGGGCCGGTTAATGTTACACACGGCTGGCGAAGTGTCAAAAGATTCCTGAGCACAGTCAAGTGTGTCCTGTCTATCCAATATGTCTATCACTTGTTGAAGGGAGGGATTAACTAGTTTCAAAATTTGCTCCCGTATGCGAACATCAGAAACGTTCTGTGCAATTGCATCACGCACCATTGTATCTGAATAAGAAAGACCACAGTCACAGTCAAAGGCACAGTCCCTAGTAAGTCCTTGCAATGTTGCTACCCACTCCCTATTAGTTTGACCGGCCGTACGTTTTGTACGAAAGAACGTATACCGTTTTGCAACCACATTAACTGTTTCTTTGAAATAGGCATCTAATGCAGACAAAATTTCCTCGTAGGACAGAGTTGCTACGTCGCGTCGGGGAAACAATTTCACTATCACACGGTATGTGGACACGCCGACACAAGAAAGCAAAAACGGCTGCCGCTCTTTACCTTGAATTCTGTAGGCTGCTAGATGAAAGTTGAACTGGCGAGACCACTCGTGCCAGGTCTCATCGGCTGCCACGTATGGTCGAAAGGGAGGTGCAACAGCGTTTAGTGGCAGCGGTAGCGAAGAAGCGGCGGCGGCCGCATCGGTTTGAATGGTACGTTGACCCTGGACGAGCTGTCCAAGGGCATCCAGTAACGCCTGCGTCTGCTGATTCTGCAAGCGATAAAATTCGGACAGTACATCTGGAGAATGTGGCGAAGCCATGACACAATTAAATGTAAGCAATCAGAAAGAACTCTTTTCCCTCGTCGCCAATGTTGTGTCGGTATCTGGGCCGACACCGTGAAGTTGAGATGGCTGAAAAGGCAAGCTAGACTAACGCAGACGGGCGTGAAGTACTGGAACAGGATACGTAATTAATGTTAGGAAGAAAAGTACGGAGCAGGTTGAATACTTAACTTTACTCAATCATGGTGGTACATCGATCTTGACGATACACAGGAGACTTTAAGTACAATCACTGTATGGCTAATGGCGCCTTGCTAGTTCGTAGCCATTAACTTAGCTGATGGCTATTCTGTCTCTCGGCTAATGAGAGAGAAAGGCTTCGTACATCTGGTCGGTAGCTAGGTTCTCGTACAACTGGGGCGAGTGCTCTCTCGTATCACGAGACCTGCCTTGGTGGTGGCGCTAGGTCTGCGATTACACAGTGGCGACACGCGGGTCCGACATGTACTAAATGGACCGCGGCCGATTTAAGCTACCACCTAGCAAGTGTGGTGTCTGGCGGTGACACCACACTTAGGTTAGTTAGGTTTAAGTAGTTCTAAGTTCTAGGGGACTGATGACCTCAGGTGTTAAGTCCAATAGTGCTCAGAGCCATTGGAACCATTTGAAAGACCGTGGATTAAAGGCGAAATACCGCCGGATCTAGCAAGAAGGCTGGAATGATTCTCATTCAGGTTGTATGTTTCCAGCTATTCCCTTCTTTACGATATTGACCATTGTATCAGATGTGGTACTGTCTTGCTAAAGTTCCTGGCACTACTTCCTGGGGTTCTGCCGCTGCCTGACTCTGGTTGGGCAAAATTTTCATCTGCCGGGGCGGAAATCGAAGGGGAACTGCGAGTAGAGTAAACAGCGATCGTGGCGCTGGCCGAGTTAGCCAGTAAAGGCCGCTGCACGCGAAAATTCAAGCGGCCAATCAGATACAATACGTTAGTGTCAGTTGTTCTCACAGCATAGATGATGGTGCACGAGACTGCTCAGCCTTTGCTTCGGGTTCGATTCATACTGCTGTCCCATGTGCCATGTTTGTATCGCTCTCTTGTTTGGTTTTAGGAAACCAAACGAGGGGCTTGTTTGGCGACACCGTCTCTGACGGGCAACTTGAATTTGCTCGTGCAACAGCCTGATTGGCTAACTTCAGTACTAAGTAACTCGGCAACGGCGAGCATGTGCTGAGGTGAACTGATGTTCAAGTAACATGGTACATATGTGTAGGAGGATGCAACAGAGAGGCCCATGTACCACACAAGGGAAGTTACTGTTGTCTTAATGATCCTCGCATTAAATAAACTCAGATCTTTCTGAAGTTGATATGCACCTACCTGGCTTTGTATTATAGTTTCTAATCTTGGTTTTAAATCCCTTTAAATTGTAATTAATTTGAATTTTGAGTAAATAACTGATTTTTCTATAAAAGGATTTGGTTATATTTTTTTATTTTAAAACTCTGATCTTTAAACTCAGTACACCTTGGAAGTTGCTTGCATCAACTTTTTTTCTTATGCTTGTGGTTATTTTTTCATCGTACTAAATTAATTTCAATTTTATTTAATTTGTGTTTTGTTAAGAATTGATTGCTGTACTAAATTGCGTATCCAGCCAAATCTGTCTCTTGGAGCTCTTTATTCAAGTTGTCAATGAATATATAAATATTGTACTGATAACATAGACTCAATCAGTTTATTCTAGACTTTAATCCTAAGTGCCCTTGACACCTATCACCATTGGGATGGTAACATAGGGCGTATTTACTTGCTACGAAAAAAACCTAAAGTCCTGTGTCAGACTGGGATTCACGGGCGGAAAACTGTATCCCGTACTGGTCAAAAAGTTGCAGATGAATATTTAAACAATTCAGGTGTTTGAAAGGAACACAGAGTGCGACACTCCTTCCTTGCTGCCGAAAAACGCACCGTCCCCGGTGAGTCAAATATAATTTATACTTCCACCGGATAAGCCATGCTTCAACTCGATGAAAATTCGATTATGAAACAGCACTCGGAAAAGCGCACTAGTGACAAATGACTTTTATAATGGCAGTCTGCTAGCACTTTTAATAATTAAACAGAGTCGCCGGCTTCACTCTTGCCCTATTCTAATGTGGTTAACAGCCTGGTGGTTATAGCATTATTGTTAGCGCCGTCCTAGAACATTCGAGATTCGCAGATTAGATCGTTTTCTGTACTCTCTATAAAAAAAAAAAAAAAAAAAAAGTCACTTTCTTGCATCGAAATAACAAAAAATTCCATTCACTATAAATACATAAAAACTAAAGCTAAGAATTACTCTTGCAAACATTTCACCAAGTTTTACATTTGAGACCTGAATACAACAACATTTACAAGAGCACAGATATCTCAAAAATTTCAACACAGATTATGATTACCGCCTTCCGGATTCGGGTGGCTAGTAGCCTGCCTCGTTAGGGAAACAAAAACAACTCCCGGGAAGCCTCCTCGGAAGAGTATCAAACATAAATATTTTTCTTCTGAATTGTTTGGAAACAGGAAACATTCTCCCTCTCCACTCTCCTCGCCGCCAACGAACAACTTTTGCACTGGAGCAAACTGAAACGAAAACAACCAAACGAGCATTTGCAAACAGTTCGTCAGTCTTCATAATCATTCGCTTGACCTGTGAAGAAGCCTTTACGTGGGAGAGAACAAACATAAGCATGCCAAACCTACAAACGCTGCATTAACGACTTTTTTTTCCACCAGAGTCATCACACAGGTTTCACTTGACACAACACTAGTTGAAGTCGCGAGGCAAAACGGTGAATGCATAGCTGGTAAGTCTGAATTTTTACAAGTTTGAAACGCATGTTAGTTGCCACATAGACACTACTGGAAATTAAAATTGCTACACCACGAAGAAGACGCACTACAGACGCGAAATTTAACCGACAGGAAGAGGATGCTGTGATATGCAAATGATTAGCTTTTCAGAGCATTCACACAAGGTTGGCGCCGGTGGCGACACCTACAACGTGCTGACATGAGGAAAGTTTCCAACCGATTTCGTATGGCAGCAGGAGTTCTCTCGTGGTTACCCCAAGCACCTTGACGGCAAATTTGTTCGTCGATCTGCTTATTCGATCTGCTGTGTTGCCATTCATGAACAGCAGTCCAGGGTTTTTTTTCCAGTAGGATAACGCACACCCACGTACCGCTGTTGAACCCATCATGCTCTATAGACTGTCGACCTGTTGCCTCTGACTGCTCGAACACTAGATCTGTCTCCAATAGGGGACATACGGGACATCCGTGAAGAACTCCAACATCATTCCATGTAGGATTTCTCGGCCGGCGTCTTCATCAATAAACACTTCCGGGCTAAGTTGCCGTGGTCGATCTGTAGAACTTCTTCTCCCTGACGTATCGTTCTCAACTACGGAGAACAACTTCCGAGGTGAGTCAACGACTGGCTGCTAGGAGCTGGGGGCGCCGCTTATATGGATATCGTAGAGGGCGCCACCGCACTTCACGTGGCGTCGATGTGCAGCTATCTCTGGCTATCGTCTGTTCTCTCGATTGCAGGTAATCGATTGTCACGTGATTGATGCAACGTCGACCGCCATATCTTATCTAATTGTAATCCTTCTTCTTTACGATTAAAATTGTATTGATGTTTGTGGATTTCAATTGCCTCTCTATACATACGCTTGTTTCACCAAATTTTATTTCGTGATCTCCATCCTTAAAAACATGTTCCGCTACTGCCGATTTGTCGATATGCCCCAAGCGACAGTTTCTTTTGTGCTCCGTCAACCGTGCATTGATGCTTCTTTTTGTAGTTCCTATGTAAACCCTGCCACAACTGCACGGAATTTTATATACCCCTGGGGTGGCTAGGGGGTGACGAGCATCTTTTGTTCATCTTAGGCATTCACTAATTTTCTTAGTTGGTCTGAAAATGGTCTCTACGTGAAACTTGGCTAGTACTTTCCCAATGCGATCCGTGATATTAAGGATGAACGGAAGAAATACTTTTCTAGCTGATGGTCGTTGCTGTCTCCTATTTTTAGGCATTTTTCTGTTTGGGTGAAGTGCTCGGTTAATCTCGTTTTTCACATAACCATTTTTCGCAAAGCCCATTCGTAAATGATTTAGTTCTTCTTGTAAGTAGCCTGGTTCACAAATATTATTGGCCATATCCACTAATGTTTTTATGACCCCCCTCTTTTGCCTAGGGTGGTGGTTTGAGTTCTTATGGAGGTAGCGATCAGTATGTGTACCTTTCCTGTAGACCTTATGGCCTAAGGTCCCATCCGCCCATTTGATAACAGATACATCCAAGAAGTTAAGTTGTCCGTTCTTCTCCATCTCCATAGTAAATTTAATCTTTGGGTTGATGCTATTTAAGTGTACCAGAAAATCATTCAAGTCTTCTTCCTCATGATTCCATATTACAAAGGTATCATCCACATACCGATACCACTTCGAGGGTCTTTTTTTGGCCGTCTGCAGTGCTTGATGTTCAAAATATTCCATGAATAAATTCGCAATTGCGGGACTTAGGGGGCTTCCCATGGCTACCCCATCGATCTGTTGATAAAATTCACTATTGCACTGAAAATAGGTCGAGGATAGACAGTGTTGGAACAAGGCTACTACATCAGTAGGGAACATATCGGCTATATGGGAGAGAGCTTCATCAACTGGAACCATCGTGAACAAAGACACTATATCAAAACTGACAAGGGTGTCATTAGGACCGACAGTAATTTCCCTCAATTTCTCAATGAAGTGTAGAGAGTTTTTAATATGACTCTCAGTTTTGCCTATGTAAGGCTGTAACAAAGAGGCAAGGTGTCTGGCTAGTTCTTGGGTAGGAGCTCCAATTGCGCTGACTATTGGTCTCAAAGGAACATCAGGCTTATGTATCTTTGGTAATCCATATAATCTCGGAGGATAAGCCTCCGTTTTACAAAGATACTTTTTAACTTCTGTAGGAATGGAAGACTGTTTTATCAGACGATTGGTGGCATTCAGCACGTTCGTTGTGGGATCCTTTTTCAACTTCTTGTATGTGCTGGGTTCCAGGAGATCACTGATCTTCTTGTGATAATCCTCAGTATTCATTAAAACAGTAACATTTCCCTTGTCAGCGGCAACTATAATAACATTCTTGTCTGCATTGATCTCTCGCAATGCCTTCCTTTCCCCTTGAGACAGATTGCTGCTGGATGGCTTAGCTTTGCGTAATATCCTGGAGGCTTCCATTCTAATTTCGTCAGCAGAATATGATGGTAACTGACGAATTCCTGCCTCTATATTAGCAATAATGTCCTCCATAGGAATCTTGGATGGAGTTATTGCAAAATTCCCTCCTTTAGACAGAACAGAAAGTTCTTCCTTAGACAATTCTTTTTCCGATAAATTAATAACCGTTTGGGAATTGTTTGGAATCGGTGTTTCTTGTCGACCCTCTTGTAGACGATCAAACGTCTCCTTCTGCCTATCGGAAGACACTTCTGCACTAATCTCCATAGATCTAAATGTTAAACTGTCCACTTTGTTCCAATGACAAAACTGCATAGTATTGCTAGTAAGTAAATGAAGATTTAGTAGTTGACCATCACATACCGCCAGTCCTCGTCGTGTCTGATGTATCCGCTCACGTAGTAATGCCAGTTCCATACGAGAGTAAATACGGTTAGCTTGTGCCGAATGAAACATTCTTCTCACTTTTAAAAACTTGTGATCTATACCGGTATCACGACAGCGTAGCAGAAAAGTGAGTGAGCAAAGTTGTTGACCTTTCTTCTTGCGTAGGTTCTCCAGTCGTCGTACCCTAGTTGACATTTCCTCCCCGTAGAGACGTCGATCATTCCATGTAGGCTTTCACGGCCGGCGTCTACATCAGTAAACACTTCCGGGCTAAGTTGCCATGGTCGATTTGTAGAACTTCTTCTCCCTGACGTTTCGTTCTCAACTACGGAGAACATCTTCCGAGGTGAGTCAATGACTGGCTGCTAGGAGCTGGGGCCGCCGTTTATATGGATATCGAAAAATGGTTATACGAAAAACGAGATTAACCGAGCACTTCACCCAAACAGAAAAATGCCTAAAAATAGGAGACAGCAACAACCATCAGCTGGAAAAGTATTTCTTCTGTTCATCCATAATATCACGGATCGCATTGGGAAAGTACTAGCCAAGTTTCACGTAGAGACCATTTTCAGACCTACTAAGAAAATTAGTGAATGCTTAAGTTCAACAAAAGATGCTCGTCACCCCCTAGCCACCCCAGGGGTATATAAAATTCCGTGCAGTTGTGGCAGGATTTACATAGGAACTACAAAAAGAAGCATCAATACACGGTTGACGGAGCACAAAAGAAACTGTCGCTTGGGACATATCGACAAATCGGCAGTAGCGGAACATGTTTTTAAGGATGGAGATCACGAAATAAAATTTGGTGAAACAAGAGTGCTAGCGAGGACGTCGCATTATTATACACGTATGTATAGAGAGGCAATTGAAATCCACAAACATCAATACAATTTTAATCGTAAAGAAGAAGGATTAAAATTGGATAAGATATGGTGGTCGACGTTGCATCAATCACGTGACAATCGATTGCCTGCAATCGAGAGAACAGACGATAGCCAGAGATAGCTGCACATCGACGCCACGTGACGTGCGGTGGCGCCCTCTACGATATCCATGTAAGCGGCGGCCCCAGCTCCTAGCAGCCAGTCATTCACTCACCTCGGAAGATGTTCTCCGTAGTTGAGAACGAAACGTCATGGAGAAGAAGTTCTACAGATCGACCACGGCAACTTAGCCCGGAAGTGTTTATTGATGAACTCCAGCATCATCCACAACCAGCGTTAACAGTCCCTATACTGACTGACCAAGTGTAACAGCCATGGAACGCCATTTCACAAGCTGACATCCGGCACTTGTACAGCAAATGCATGCACGTTTGTAAGCTTGCATTCAACATTCTGGTGTTTACACCGGTTATTAATGCACCAGAATTTTACATCTGTGCTTACATGCACCTGTGATCTTGCAATGTTAATCATTTAAATACATTACCTTGACAAATGTAGTCCCGAAATACCATTACTCTGCATTAGTTATTTTTTGGTATTGCGAATTTTTTTATTTTTATTTTTATTTTTTTTTTATTTTTATTTTTATTTTTTTTTTTTTTTGCTCAGTGCATAAGCTCGCACTACTTTCCAGTATACAAATTGCTGAACGACATTAGGACTCTACAGTCTGGAGCCGCGCGACTGCTACGATCGCAGTTTCGAATCCTGCTTCTGGCATGGATGTGTGATGTCCTTAGGTTAGTTAGGTTTAAGTAGTTCTAAGTTCTAGGGGACTGATGACCTCAAAAGTTAAGTCCCATAGTGCTCAGAGCCATTAGAACCATTTGAACATTAGGACTAAATATACGAAAAATTTAACAGATAATGGTCCAACCCTTTCTCGACAAATTGCTCCTTCACAGATCAGGAAGATATAATAGTTTGCTCGGTGTCTTTGCCAGGAAGCCTATCAGGCCTCTAGAGATGTATAGCTGTTATTTGTATTTGGCAGGGGAGGTAATGGTCACCCTTTTCTCGACTATGGAGGATAGTGTACACACGGTTGATTGCAAAGGGCACAACCTTTAATGTACAACATTGATATGTCTGCACGGCACCACAAAGAATAAAGGGCGTGGAAAATTAAACAAAGGCATTGTTCAGCTGCACGAGAATGTAACACCTTGCACGGCGCCTAGAACCGCTCGGCCACAACGGCCGGCAGTATCAAGTATGTATGTCACTTTAAAGTGTAGTGCATCATTCAAAAAAATTTACTTAATATTTGAAATACCTTCGTACATTATTGTAATAGCTCAGCTACAACTGACCTAAAATTACACTACTGGCCATTAAAATTGCTACACCACGAAGATGACGTGCTACAGACGCGAAATTAAACCAACAGGAAAAAGATGTTATGATATGCAAATAGTTAGCTTTTCAGAGCATTCACACACGGTTGACGCCGGTGATGACACCTACAACGTGTTGACAAGAGGAAAGTTTCCAACCGATTTCTCATACACAGACAGCAGTTGACCGGCGTTCCCTGGTGAAACGTTGTTGTGATGCCTCGTGTAAGTAGCAGAAATGCGTACCATCACGTTTCCGACTTTGATAAAGGTCGGATTGTAGCCTATCGCGATTGCGGTTTATCGTATCGCGACATTGCTGCTCGCGTTGGTCGAGATCCAATGACTGTTAGCAGAATATGGGATCGGTGGGTTCAGGAGGGTAATGTGGAACGCCGTGCTGAATCCCAAGGGCGTCGTATCACTAGCAGTCGAGATGACAGGCATCTTATCCGCATGGCTGTAACGGATCGTGCAGCCACGTCTCGATCCCTGAGTCAACAGATGTCGCCGTTTGCAAGACAACAACCATCTGCACGAACAGTTCGACGACGTTTGCAGCAGCATGGACTATCAGCTCGGAGACCATGGCTGCGGTTATCCTTGACGCTGCATCACAGACAGGAGCGCCTGCAATGGTGTACTGAACGACGAACCTGGATACACGAATGGCAAAACATCGTTTTTTCGGATAAATCCAGGTTCTGTTTACCGCATCATGATGGTCGCGACCGTGTTCGGCGACATCGCGGTGAACGCACATTGGAAGCGTGTATTCGTCGTCACCATATTGGCGTGTCACCCGGCGTGATGATACGGGGTGCCACTGGTTACACGTCTCGGTCACCTCTTGTTCGCATTGACGGCACTTTGAACAGTGGACGTTACATTTCAGATGTGTTACGACCCGTGGCTCTAGCCTTCATTCGATCCCTGCGAAACGATACAGTTCAGCAGGATAATGCACGACCGCATGTTGCAGGTCCTGTACGGGCCTTTCTGGGTACACAAAATGTTCGACTGCTGCCCTGGCCAGCACATTCTCCAGGTCTCTCACCAACTGAAAACGTCTGGTCAATGGTGGCAGAGCAACTGGCTCGTCACAATACGCCAGTCACTACCCTTGAACTGTGGTATCGTGTTGAAGCTGCATGGGCAGCTGTACCTGTACACGCCATCCAAGCTCTGTTTGACTCAATGCCCATGCCAGAGGTGGTCGTTCTGGGTACTGATTTCTCAGGATCCTTGCACCCAAATTGCGTGAAAATGTAATCACATGTCACTTCTAGTATAACATATTTGTCCAATGATTACCCGTTTATCATCTGCATTTCTTCTTGGTCTAGCAATTTTAATGGCCAGTAGTGTAACTGAACTGTAGCTCCAGCTTTCCTTAGCATTGTTCGAAAAACTTAAGCGTATGGTGATTGACAATTTTCACTGTAATTGGATTGTAATTAAGGGAACATTTCAGTGCCCGACAGTAATTGCAGACGAATAATTGAGTAGCTAACTTTCACACTCAGGTTCACAGTAGCAGGAGACAGTTACGTTACAACGTATTTCACATTTCATTAACTGTTATACCTCAAATAATTCATGATGTCTACACTGCCACGCACACAAATTTTGTTAAAGTTCGTGTAAGGAAGATAATATCAGATAAAGTGGGATTAACGCAATGTAAAATCATACCTACGACCTGTCACGTAGGCTACTCTATAAAGTCTGCTAAGTAATTTGATGTCAATGAACTCTTAAGGAGGAAGAAGAGGGGATGTTAAGCAAGGAACATTCAGAAATTTTACCTGCGGCACTACGTACGAAAATATTGTTATTCTGTCCGAGGTCACGCGCGTTGTGGAAAAGAGTGTGAAGTGATCAGCGATAGAACATTGTTGTGCTTGAACAGTTTGGAGACAATGGCAGAAATCTTCCGATTAGACATGCATGGAATTAGCGAATGTTTAGTCACCTGGTGATGCCGATGAACTGACGGAAGAAAAAAATATAGAAGTGTAGCAAATGAAGCTGGCGAAAGGGCTGGAGACGTCTGAAAATTGAGGTTGAGAGAGAGTGCAAAATGTCTATGACCAATGCAAACATAGACGTAGCCTACACGAAAATTAATTATGGAGGCCTTTGGAGAAACTAGTAGTAGTTGGATGAATATCAAGAGCTCAGATAGCAAGCAAAGAAGAAAGAGCTGACAGGTGGATAGAATGTATAGAAGGGCAATAAAGGGAATAGAGAAGAGGAAGTAAGTAAGTGTGTGATTGGAGATATGACACTGCGACAAGAATTCGACAGAGTACTGAAAGAAGTCGAAACAGGAAACTGAAGTAGATGACATTTCCTCAGAAGGCTTGGATAATTGGAACAGCCAGCCACGATAAAGACGTTCCCCCTGTCGAGCAAGATATATGAAACAGGCGAAGTACCTTTAGACTTCAAAAAGTATCTAATAATTCCTAGTCCAAAGATGACAGACGCTGACAGGTGCGAATATTTTCGAACCATCGGTTGAATAAGCCGCGGTTGTAAAATAATGACACTCATTATTTACAGAAGAATGGAAAAACTGACAGAAGCCGACATCAGGGAAGATCGGCACGGGAGGCAATACTGACTCTAAGACTACACTTAGGAGACCGACTGAGGAAACGATCAACTACGTTTATGGTATTTGTAGATTTAGGGAAAGCTTTTGAAAATGTTGGCTGGAGTACACTACAGTGAGGATAAAGTACGGGGACCGGAAGAAATTAGACTGCATTTATAGGAATGGAAAAACATGAAACGGAAGTACTAGTTGAAAATGCTGTAAGGAAGGATTGCAGCTTATGCTCAACGTTATTTAACTTGTACATTGAGCAAATAGTAAAGAAAATCAAGGAAAAATTTTGAAAGGGAATTAAAGTCCAGGGAAAAGAAATAAAAGCTTTGAAGTTTGCCAATAATACGGTAATTCTGCCAGAGGCGGCAAATTACTTGCAAGAGCAGTTGAACGGAATGGATAGTGTCTTGAAAGCGGTTATAAGATTAACACTAATAAAAGTAAAACAAGAATAATGAAATATAATCGAACTACATCTAGCGATGTTAAGGGGATTACACATAAAATGAGAAACTGGGAGTATTGGGTGAGTTTAGCTATTTGGGCTGCAAAATAACTGAGGAATAATGAAGTAGAAACTTTTGAAATATGATGCTAAATGAGAATGCTGAATATTAGATGGTTAGATCATATAGTTAATTAGGAGGAAAGATTGGAATTGGGCAAACAGAAATTTATGGCACAGCTTGTGCGGGGGCAGAATGATTTCGCACGTTTTGGCGATGTAATTTGAGGTTCGTTTCACTCTACTGAAACGGCACGAGAAAAATAAAATGTGGAAAAAGGAACATGTGAAAATTTGTAACGTTCTGTTTGTGATGTATACCTTATGTATTTGTGCAGATAGTTGAGTAACTTGCATAGCATGTTGGGGAGGTGACGGCAAAGATCATCCGTCAGCCCCGGGATAACTGCAGAGCGCTGGAACCAGAGACCATCGTACACCAGCTGATCGCTAGAAGAACGACTGACTGCTATACATTGCTCATTGACAATGGTTAAGGAATAATGATGGTGTCATAGATTTGTGAATGAAATGGTTCAGCTACGGTTTTATGTCCGAGGAAAGGTAGTTACTATTGAGCAACAGTGAGAAACATTTAAGAGAAACTAAGTCTGTGTGTAGAGGATCGGAAAGACCGGATACGTGGCTGCTGCTGTTCGCTAACTTGAACTGATGCGGTTACCTATCGATATTAATTAATCGGAGGGTTGTATCGATTTATGGTGCAGGTGGGAAGTTTCCACAGTTTTAGAAGTGTGAGTGAAAGTACCTGTATTTCAGTGAAAGATTGCAGCAACGGGTATAGGGCTAGATATAACAGACTGGAAATAATTTAATTTTATTGTGCTCCTCGATGTGAATTGAAGAATTATCGCAGTGACGCGTTCTCAATTAGCTGAGTGTGGGTTTAAGTTTTATGCTTGTAACGCGGTTACAAACTTTTTGAAGATTGTGAATCGTGAATCGAAGAAGTATTGTTTGATTTGAGAGATTGGGATGAAGCTATTTGAGTAGGGTTCCGATTATGGTGTATCTGTACCACGTCTATAAAGTGGGTGCTCTGATTAATTGTAAAAGTTGACGAAGGCGTTCTCTGAGGCATAGAGTAAAGGCCTTGAAAATATTGTATCGATCTGGTATTTGAGGTGATATGTGGGTAGGATTTTAAGGACACTGAATTATTTTTTTTGTCGAACGGAGTTTTCGATTTTTGAAGATTGTTGCTGGAACACCCTGAACGGTACTTTTTCTTTAAATCTGATAAAGTTTACTCACCCAGAGTTGCGATTGTAACGTTCTCGTTGATCCAGACCCTAGCTGAACCATATTTAAGTGGAATTCCACTGCAACCATTATTCCTGTAGTTGATAGTGACGAGTGACATTTTCATTGAGGTTGCTAGTGGGATCGCGGATCGCTAATACCTGAAGTGGCTGAGAAGTTTGTAGTTTGTATTTTAAATTGAGTTAAAAAGTGGTGGTAGCACCAGGATTTTTGTTTGATTTTTTTTTATTACCGCTCTTCGCTTAGAGTGGGGATTTGTTTTTTTTTGTCACTCGATCACTCGTTGACGTGTGTCATTGCACGTAGTTGGTAAAGAGAAAAAAATATTGTTTTGTTAAGAAGTCAAAACCTAGTAGGTGCGTTCTCGCTTCGCCAAAAGTTACTAAATACTTGGCATTTCAGAGACATCACTTTTTTTGATATAAACAAGCGAGATCTTAAACTGTGAAATATTAACAAGCAGAAAAGAGCTGTCAATGTCAGAGATTCTTGAAGAAATGAATACAAGATAGGTAACCCAAAGTATTAACGAGTTAAAGAACTTTCACTTCAACACTATTTAATTAAAAAATCATAATAAAATAATTAGGGCTGAAGTTTGCGTTTAAAAGGCAGTAAGAGTGAGTTGTTTGTTTAAAAGCACAGAAAATATGGAGTGGTGTATTTTTGTTCTAAAGTTGAAAGTTCACGAACGTAGTTTCGTAATATAAAGACAGGGCATTGTTTATATTGTTGATGGGTGTTGCTGTAGCGAGAAAATAGATCAGTGACTGTATCTGTCAAAGTTCATACATTTGAAACGTTTTGGGGTTTTGGTGAGGGTATTACGCGTAAGTAAGATTGTAGCAAAATATATCAACCTTTTCTGTGATTTTACTAAAAGCTCAATAGAGAAGAGGATGCATTTAAGGTCTATGACTTATGTTAAATAGTGGTCTGACGTGTGTGGAGTTAGCAGTGATACTTGGCTACTCTAAAGGGTTAGGAGTAAGAAAAGTAAATTATTTCTGTTTTAGGAACTGTTGTAGAGCGCTGACACTTGCATACGCGTTTAGACAAAATATTTCAGTTTAATTTCGATCAATTTATGGTATTTAATCTTTGGTATTGCTGGACAGTATATGATACTCAACTGCATTTTTCCGTCAGTGTGTTGACATCGCGGACGTTGACTGTGGATATTGTATCACAGACACAGTCCCTTTGACCAGAGTTGTCACTGAACTCGCCCAAAGATGTAAATAACCATGCATGAGCAACGCCTATTAGGCGGTGGGGGTCCGACAGCCGATCAGTTCCAGTCATTCCACCACGAAGGAGGTACACGACTCGTGTTGTCTGCAGTTCAACCATGTCGAGACGGTCAATACCTCGCTTCGATCGCGTTCGCGTTGTTACTTTGTGCCAGTCAACAAGGGAAGTGTCCAGGCGGCTCGGAATGAACCAAAGCGATGTTGTTCGGACATGGAGGAAATATAGAGAGACAGGAACTGTCCATGAAGTTCCTCGCTCAGTGCGCCCAAGGGCTACTACTGCAGTGGATGACCGCTACCTACGGATTATGGTTCGGAGGAGCCCTGACAGCAACGCCACCATGTTCAATAATGCTTTTCGTGCAGCCACAGGACGTCGTGTTACGACTCAAACTGTGCGCAATAGGCTGCATGATGCACGCCTTCACTCCCGACGTCCATGGCGAGGCCCATCTTTGCAACCACGGCACCATGCAGCGCTGTACACATGGGCCCAACAACATGCCGAATGGACCACTCACGTTCTCTTCACCGATAAGTGTCGCATATGCCTTCAGCCATACAATCGTCGGAGACATGTTTGGAGGCAACACGGTCAGGCTGAACGCCTTAGGCGCACTGTTCAGCGAGTGCAGCAAAGTGGAGGTTCCTTGCTGTTGTGGGGTGGCATTATGTGGGGCTGACATACGCCGCTGGTGGGCATGGAAGACGCCGTAACGACTGTACGATATGTGAATGCCATCCTCCGACCGATAGTGCAACCATATCGGCAGCATACTGGCGAGACATTCGTCTTCATGGACGACAATTCGCACCCCCATCGTGTACATCTTGTGAATGACTTCCTTCAGGAAAACGACTTCGCTCGACTAGAGTGGCCAGCACGTTCTCCAAACATGAACCCTATCGAACATGCCTGGGATAGATTGAAAAGGGCTGGTTATGGACGACGTGACCCACCAACCACACTAAGGGATCTTCGCCGAATCGCCGTTGAGGCGTGGGACAATGTGGACGAACAGTGCCTTGATGAATACAGGCATGCATCAATGCAAGAGGATTTGCTACTGTGTATTAGAGGTACTGGTGTGTACAGCAATCTGGACCACCACCTCTGAAGGTCTCGCCGCATGGTGGTATAAGATGCAATGCGGTTTTCATGAGCAATAAAAAGGGTGGAAATGATGTTTATGTTGATCTCTATTTCAATTTTCTGTACAGGTTCCGTAACTCTCGGTGATGACTTTTTTCGATCTGAGTATATCGATAACGTTCTGCGCAAATGGCGGCCGTTTGCATGCTCAATTGCAGTTCCCTAGAACCTGCACTTCTGTGTACCGAGAGTGTTACCGCTGCGATCTTTCATATTATAAATCATAGTTCGTAGGACTATTTTAAAAAATTCTCGATTTCTTCTCTTGTTGGGGCTGGTTCGTGTTTCCTAGCAGCTTGGCTAGCTATATGAAGTTACGTGCGGCAATTTCGGCACAGTGGCAACTTGATTAAAAGAAAGAATCTGTTGATAAGGTGCATCTTCAGGCATGAGAGACTAATCATATTGATAATGGAGGGAAGGATGAGGATAAGGATTGTAAAGGGAGACCTGGGCATGAATACAGCAGGAGGTTCAAATGAGTGTAGATTGCAGTAGGTACTGACAAGGGAACCTCCCCATCGCACCCCCTCAGATTTAGTTATAAGTTGCCACAGTGGATAGACCTTGAAAAACTGAACACAGATCAATCGAGAAAACAGGAAGAAGTTGTGTGGAACTATGAAAAAAGTAAGCAAAATATACAAACTGAGTAGTCCATGTGCAAGATAGGCAACAAAAGGAGCAACAGAGTACAGGAGCGCCGTGGTCCCGTGGTTAGCGTGAGCAGCTGCGGAGCTAGAGGTCCTCGGTTCAAGTCTTCCTTCGAGCAAAAATATTAATTTTTTATTTTCAGACAATTATGAAAGTTCAGGCACTCACACATAATCAACTTCGCTCTACAAAATTCCAGGACATGTTCAGATTTGCTTGGACATATGCAGGATTTGACGGTCTACACACGGAAAAATTTGAAAACGTAAAAAACATATGTTTTGACAGAGCACAGGGAAAAGTGTGCGAGTGTGAGACTTTTGTATTCATTTGTTGCAGTTTATGTGACAAACTCTTACGTTTTCATCACCTTTTTGGGAGTAATTATCACATCCACAAGAAAACCTAAATCGGGCAACGAAGAAGAATCTTTTTACCCATTCGCCACGTGTACAAGTTCGGTGGGTCGACAACATATTCTTGTCATGTGACACACATGCCGTCACCAGTGTCGTATAGAATATATCAGACGTGTTTTCCTGTGGAGGATTCGGTTGACCTATGACCTTGCAATCAAAAGTTTTCGGTTCCCATTGGAGAGGCACGTCCTTTCGTCTACTAATCGCACGGTTTTGCGGTGCGGCCGCAAAACACAGACACTAAACTTATTACAGTGAACAGAGACGTCAATTAACGAATGGATAGATCATAACTTTGCTAAAATAAAGAAAAATTTTGCGCTTGAGGTGAGACTTGAACCAAGGACCTTTCGTTCAGCAGCTGCTCGCGCTAACCACGGGACCACGGCACTCCTAATCTCGGAACGTCCATGATGTTGCCTGTCTTCGCGTGGACTACTCAGTTTGTATATTTTGCTTATTCTTTTATAGTTCCACACAACTTCTTCCTGTTTTGTCGATTGATCTGTGTTTGGTTTTTCAAGGCCTATCCACTGTGCCAACTTACAACTAAATCTGAGGGGGGTGCGATGGGGAGGTTCCCTTGTGAGAGATGAAGAGGCTTGCACAGGCCTGCAGAGCTGCACCCGACGAGTCTTCGAACTGAAGACCATAACAGGCCCTTGCTGCTGATTGTGGATGGCATTGCTTCTTTAACGATGGCTACAGCAGTTCACAAATTAGCAATCTATGCAGGATGTAGGGCTGTTGACAAACAGGTCGATTCTATCAATTCGTCGAATATATCAGATTTGTACCTGTCTTTCCCTGCAATAAAGTTTAAATGTGATTCTCATCATTAAATAAAGAAAAATGAATAATTTCTTGGTTATTCAAAAAGTAATTTCTATTCCTTCACATGAAAGTTTTATTCCAGTTTAACTAACATATCAATTAATTTAGTAGGAAGCAAACGAATCACCCACAGCTGAAATGCGGTAGGGCGTTTATATGGAACGAAAACTGATTGTGTGGGCTGAAATTCGGTAGCCAAACCGGCATTTCTAGAATCGATACTGGAGTGTGTACTTGACCAACCAGGAGCGGTATTGGGAAATCGGCTTATGGGAAATCGGATTTGGGATACTATGTGTGCTACCCAATTTCTCTTCTTGTGCCGCTCATTGCTGTTTGTTGAAAATTACGTGATGAACGTGCATAAAACATAACGCGTTGGCTGTGCGAACATAGTATTTTGTCTTAAAACAAAGCCGGTAAAAGACAGATAGTCATTTGTAGCGTAAGGTTCTCATATGTCTTCTGCTATTGTAAATAATTCACCTTTACTGCACTTGGACAAAGACGAATGAGCGCACTGTAGGATTAGTGAATAAAATCATTGACTCTGTGTTTAGTTTCATCTGTGGTTGACTTACTAGTCAATCTGTCGTGCATGTCTGGAACATTCATATTTGAGCCATATAGTAGCAAGCAGTTTAGTTTTTCAGAGAAAGATCTTTTATCTGGGAAAAACTATCTGGTATATTTTATTATGAAGATGAAAATTGTGGGTGTCGCGCTAGCAAGTAGATTAATTTTCAGTGAGCAGTATTGGAGATTTCAAACAGTTATTTTCTTCCGAGTAGAGCAGTAATTTATTTTTGTGGATATTCAAGGCACACATTGCACTTTATATCAAGCAACGATCGTATGTGCTTCGGTATGAGTTTTAATTATACAGTTTGCATTGAGCACACAATTAGTTTCCTTTAGCATATAAATAGATTCATTTTCTTTATTTCAAATTTTGCATTTCATAAAGTTTAAAGTTTTATTTCTCGACACTGCTCACGAGTGCAACGTAGGGCCAATTGCCAGTTTTCTCAGCGGTAGAATACGATACCTAAATAAACGTTACATGAGAAAGTTTTTGGAGTCAGTATATTCATTTTCTCACGTACAAATAATTTTTTATGAAAGAATTATACAGATTTCGACCCTTTTCGCCTAGGACAGTCCTCTGCTTTTTCTGTGAATAAGTAATTAAATTGCTACATACGATGTCGAATGCATATCAGCGCTACGCATGTATGTACTAACAATGGCATTTTCCCTTTCGTCTACTGTAATTTCATTGTAATTTTTGTGTGAAATTTTCTCTGCTTTTCTAAAAAATATTGAATGAGAAGATCTTTGTTGCGCAGCAGACAATAATACAAACTGTGTGAATTGTTTCAGTGTTACAAAGATATTTCGCAGATATTTCTGTTGCGTAAAATAATTTATAACTTCCGGTTATTTATCTGCAAATAGAAATTTTTTTGGCAATTCAGTTTTTACGTTTCAACATTATGGCTAGCAACACAGTATTTCGTCGTGTTACTACATAGCAATACCAGGTCACAAAATAATGACTCAATTATTAATGAAGCAGAACAAGCAAAACAGTCGATAAGCATAAATAATTTATGAGAGATTTCTGGGAATGTGAATAACTTTCCAACACAATTGAGCTCTTTATTAGGAAACGCAGCAGAACAGATATCCAGTAGCGAATGAGAAATTTCAGAAGACGAATCGACAGCCGAAAAGTCTCCCCAGTTATGCGAAATTTCGCAACAATTACTTACTGAGACGGTCCATTCTGTTTTACTTCCATTTCTTTTAATCACTCAATACAACACCACTTACTAACAATACGAACTCAAGTCATTGCAAATCCAATAAACATGAATGCGGAAATCAATAACTCAGTTTTGTTACAGCTGCTACTAAAGATGAACACTTGAACAAAACGCAGAACAAAATGTAAAATCACAAGAAGAAGTAAGTAAAGATATCAAGAGGCTTGAGAAAAAATAGACAACCTTTCTGTAGAAATTGGACAAGAGATTAAAAATTACTCACAATCAGTTATTACGAAGTTAGAGGCCAGGCTACCCAATTTCTCTTCTTGTGCCTTGAAACTGAAGAAAACAAAAAAAAAGTTTAAGAACGACACAACATAACGACAAAAAAAAACCTGCTCGCAAAAATAAATGCCACTGTACAGAGCGCAGTTATCTTGCAGCTCAAGGCAAGTCACGACCACATTAACAGCTCTGTTGAAACAATTAGTGAACAGGCAGACGCATTGAAAGTGAACTGTGGCAAATGAAAAGAACAACTATGAACGTCAACAAAGAACATAAGTTAGCCGGCACGAGCTTAAACAGTGAAATAAATCAGGGCATTGACAAAGTACAACAACTTTCTGAAGAAAATCATGTAATATCCTGTACCGTTATAGCTCATGGAGAACAATAATTTGAACATCTTGCTGTCACAACTTGTGAAGAACACGAACATACTGCTATCATTTCGAGTAACATAGGCAGAAACTCAGATAATAATTTTCTAGTTTGTTCTCACATGCAAAGAATTCTTACATAAGAATTTTTAGCATATTGCAGCCCCCCCCCCCCCCCTCAGCAACTGTGATAAACTAATATACTGAAAGATCCGCCTCAGTTGCAAAAATTTTCTCGTCTTTACCCAGGTTTCGGCTAGAATAATCTAGCCTTCTTCAGAAGCATAAAATTACTATAACACGCCAAGGTAAGGCACAGTCAACATTAAAAATTAAAACCTATAGTACCGTGATACCATGTCAAATTAAAACTACTCGCCGGCATCACTTCACCACGCGGTCAGTTGGCAGCGGCAACTACGTTGGCACTCTGAAGTGATGCTGGGGCTGGACTTCAGTTAAGTAGTTTTAATTTGACATGGTACCACGGTGCTATAGGTTTTAATTTTTAATGTTGACTGTGCCTTACCTTGGCGTGTTATAGAAATTTTATGCTTCTGAAGAAGGCTAGATTATTCTATATGAAACCTGGGTAAAGACCAGAAAATTTTTGCAACTGAGCTGGTCCCGGCGGATGTTCGAGTCCTCCCTCGGGCATGGGTGTGTGTGTTTGTCCTTACGATAATTTACGTTAAGTAGTTTTTTTTTTTTGCAACTGAGGCGGATTTTTCAATATGTTAATTCTCACATACAAAGAAACGTAAATCTTTGAAACAGTGTACACACGATCCTGTAAGAAAAATGGAACAACAGCTTACACGTAGTGAAAGAAATTGCAAGTGCAATGATTTTGAAAATTCTTATTTACATTTTGGCATTTTCCGTATTTGTATTGAAACGTCCCCTTTGAACAATTATACATGACTGTCCTTAAACTGACACACAATATTTTTTAGCGCAACGCAATCTGACTTTCAAAAATCCCTACAAAAGAATGGCCCTGACTAACATTAACCCATACGTTTCACAAATCACTTACCTCACCAAAAATCTTCGTTACTCGAACTACTGCAATACAGCAAGCGCCACTACTGCCAGCTAAATAAAAGATTCAAACTACTGAAGGCACTAACTACTATAGGCATAGTTAGCAAATGAAAGATTTTAATAGAGAACAAACAACGTATTTACCTTAATAGTCATAATATACACTCCTGGAAATTGAAATAAGAACACCGTGAATTCATTGTCCCAGGAAGGGGAAACTTTATTGACACATTCCTGGGGTCAGATACATCACATGATCACACTGACAGAACCACAGGCACATAGACACAGGCAACAGAGCATGCAAAATGTCGGCACTAGTACAGTGTATATCCACCTTTCGCAGCAATGCAGGCTGCTGTTCTCCCATGGAGACGATCGTAGAGATGCTGGATGTAGTCCTGTGGAACGGCTTGCCATGCCATTTCCACCTGGCGCCTCAGTTGGACCAGCGTTCGTGCTGGACGTGCAGACCGCGTGAGACGACGCTTCATCCAGTCCCAAACATGCTCAATGGGGGACAGATCCGGAGATCTTGCTGGCCAGGGTAGTTGACTTACACCTTCTAGAGCACGTTGGGTGGCACGGGATACATGCGGACGTGCATTGTCCTGTTGGAACAGCATGTTCCCTTGCCGGTCTAGGAATGGTAGAACGATGGGTTCGATGACGGTTTGGATGTACCGTGCACTATTCAGTGTCCCCTCGACGATCACCAGTGGTGTACGGCCAGTGTAGGAGATCGCTCCCCACACCATGATGCCGGGTGTTGGCCCTGTGTGCCTCGGTCGTATGCAGTCCTGATTGTGGCGCTCACCTGCACGGCGCCAAACACGCATACGACCATCATTGGCACCAAGGCAGAAGCGACTCTCATCGCTGAAGACGACACGTCTCCATTCGTCCCTCCATTCACGCCTGTCGCGACACCACTGGAGGCGGGCTGCACGATGTTGGGGCGTGAGCGGAAGACGGCCTAACGGTGTGCGGGACCGTAGCCCAGCTTCATGGAGACGGTTGCGAATGGTCCTCGCCGATACCCCAGGAGCAACAGTGTCCCTAATTTGCTGGGAATGGCGGTGAGGTCCCCTACGGCACTGCGTAGGATCCTACGGTCTTGGCGTGCATCTGTGCGTCGCTGCGGTCCGGTCCCAGGTCGACGGGCACGTGCACCTTCCGCCGACCATTGGCGACAACATCGATGTACTGTGGAGACCTCACGCCCCACGTGTTGAGCAATTCGGCGGTACGTCCACCCGGCCTCCTGCATGCCCACTATACGCCCTCGCTCAAAGTCCGTCAACTGCACATACGGTTCACGTCCACGCTGTCGCGGCATGCTACCAGTGTTAAAGACTGCGATGGAGCTCCGTATGCCACGGCAAACTGGCTGACACTGACGGCGGCGGTGCACAAATGCTGCGCAGCTAGCGCCATTCGACGGCCAACACCGCGGTTCCTGGTGTGTCCGCTGTGCCGTGCGTGTGATCATTGCTTGTACAGCCCTCTCGCAATGTCCGGAGCAAGTATGGTGGGTCTGACACACCGGTGTCAATGTGTTCTTTTTTCCATTTCCAGGAGTGTATATAGTAGTTCATGACATCCAGTCTTACAAATTTCAAAACTCCGCCATCTTTCTCCCCACGTCCACCACTGCTGGCGGCTCACATCCAACTGCCGCTGCTCCACACTACAGTGGCAGACAAACAATGCAAACTAGCCACAGACTGCACACAGCACAGGCAGTGATTTTCATACAGAGCGCTACGTAACGTTGCCAATAAGAAAACATAAACAGCCTACTTACAGTATGTATTCATGGCATTTAAGTGACATTTCGCGAGAATACAGTTGCACCGGCAGGTGAAAGAGTGAAAAGCCTGGGCGGCATACGGGAGTAGTTTTGTGGATACAATAAGATAACAGTTACGATTACAAACATTTTCATGTAGTCAACATAGGCATTTATTTTCTTGTACAGAAATGCGCTTACACACCACACAATGAACAGTCTGCGCGCTATTGCACTGAGCATTTGAGCAAAAGAATTTCCAGAAGTACTGACAATCTGAGTCACTGTTGGAATCGGCCAGTTCATGTTAATACCTGAGTGTAACATTTTCCCCTCGGGACGAAATCGAGTGATCACATAGGCTCAGTTGTAGGTAAAGCAGGTTTAGTGATAGAATATTGGGGAAGTGCAATCAGTCTACAAAGGAGATTGCTTACAAATAACTCGTGCGACTGGTTCTAGAATATTGCCCCAATATGTGGGACTGATATCAAATAGAGAGAAGGGCAGCGCGATCGGTCACAGGTTTGTTTGTTCCGTGGGAGAGTGTCACAGAGATACTGGATAAACTGAACTTGAAGACTGTTGAAGACAGACAGACGTAAACTATCCCGAGAGAGACTATTAATTAAGTTTCAAGAACCAGCTTTAAATGGTGACTCCTGGAATATACTACAACCCCCCACGTGTCGCTCACTCAAGGATCGTGACGATAAGATTAGAATAATTACTGCACCTACAACGACATTCAAACGATCATTCTTCCTGCACTCCGTATGTGAAAGGAATGAGAAGAAATCCAAATATGGTTTTCCCACAGACCATGATACACTTCCTTACAGTGCTATGCTCCAAACGTACATTCTCTGCAATTTCTTCCCCAAAATATGACCAATATTTTATACTAGTAGACTTCTCTTGGCCAAGAATGGCCTCTTCGCCTGTGCTACTATGCTTTAGAAGTCCTCCTTGCTTCCTCCGTCAAGTGGTATTTTACACCGAAGATACAGTAGAAGAATTCCTTCACTTCTAATTCTCGGTCACTAAATAACATGTCAAATTTTGAACTAGTCTCATTTCTGCTTCTGCTCATTGTTTTCGTGTTTCTTCCGTTTACTCTCAATCCGTTCAAATGGTTCAAATGACTCTGAGCACCATGGGTCTTAACATCTTAGGTCATCAGTCCCCTAGAACTTAGAACTACTTAAACCTAACTAATCTAAGGACATCACACACATCCATGCCCGAGGCAGGATTCGAACCTGCGACGTAGCAGTCCCGCGGTTCCGGACTGAAGCGCCTAGAACCGCACGGCCACCGCGGCCGGCCCTCTCAATCCGTATTCTGTAATTATTAGACTATTCATTGCTATCAACAGGTTCTGTAATTCATCTTCACTTTTACTGAGGACAGCAAATCTTATTGATGTTCATTCACCTTGAATTTTAATCCTGCTCCTGAACCTTTCATTTCCGTCATTGCCTCTTCAATGTATAGATCGCACAGTAGTGGCGGAAGACTGCGTTTCTGTCATACACCCTTTTTAATTCAAGCAGTTCGTTCTTTGTCTTCCCTTTGTATCGTTCCCTCTTGGTACTTACTGTATATTGCCCTCATTTTCCGATAGCTTACTCGAATTTTTCATAGAATTTCGGACAGCTTGCATTATTTAACACTGTCAATTTTTCTTAATCTTGCTTTCATTATTACGTCAGAACGCCTCTCTGGTCCCTTTACCTTTTCTAACGCCAAATTGTTCTTCGCCCAGGGAGCCTCAGATTTCTTTTCCACTCTTCTGTGCATTATTTTTGTCAGTAACTTTGATACATGAGCCGTTAAGGCGATTAAATGACGATTTTCACACATCTGCCCTTGATATGTTCGGGATTATGTGAATGATATTTCTCCGAATGTCTGATAGTACATAAATTCTACAAACCAACTTGAATAGTCGTTCTGCTTATACTTCCTCAATGATTTTAGTAGTTACAACGAAATGTTATCGATTTCCTCCCACCTTATCTGATCTCAAGTGATTCTGACTCAGGTACTTGATCCCCTATAATTTCTGTACCGATTCCCATTTCTTCTTCCATCACGTCATCAGACAGTGTCCACCACTTGCAGAGTCTTCATTGTTTTCCTTCCACTCATCTGCTCTTTCCTCTGCATTTGTGAGTGGAATTCCTCTTTTTCTCTTAGTGTTAAAGCCTTTGCTCTTAATTTCACTGAAGATCGATTTCACTTTCGTGTGACCTAAGTCTGTCCTTCTGATCACCTTTTCTTTTTCGATTCTTCATATTTTTTCTGTAAGCATTTCGCTTTAGCTACCCTACACTTTCTATTTATTTCATTTTTAAGTGACTTGTATTACTATAAGCCTGTAATTTTTTTATTTCCTTCTTATGTCGATCAGTTGTAGCATTTCTTATGTTACTCAACGTTTCTTTTCCCTTCTTTGTATCTTTGGAGCCATTTTTAGAGACGTCCATTCCTCTTCAGCTGAAATGTTGACTGTGGTATTCAGTATCTACACCGTTAGAGAACTACAAACGTACTCCATTATTCCTATTTTAGTAACTCACTTCTTTCAAGACTGGTTTTTGGAGACAATTCTCTTAAACTTCAGCCTACTCTTCAACATTACTAACATACAGAAGGCATACCAGTGCTTGTAGGGAGTCCAAAATGAAGTTTATTCAACAGAATTGCAGTAGGTCATCGATTATCTGAAGACTGACGAACCGAAACTTCGGTTAACCGAAAGCGTTCCATTCATAATATTCAATTTCACGTGCGCGTCTTGTATAAGTTCCGTCAGCGGTTGGCTACCTCGTTATGTGGTTTCATCCTGTAACCTCCTCCTTCCTAATCGGCCTACTGGATTGCGATATAACTGACTATGATCGCATATGCCTAATGAAATTTTACAGTGAGTAAGACTACCGTTGCCGAGGCAAAATAACACCAGTTAGATGGACGAAAGTGTAGACAGACTCTTCTGAAGCAAGAATCTATTCTAAACGTAAGCAAAATACTAATGATAATTTTGAAGTGGGTGGAATGTAGCGCAATCGCTCACGAACCACATAGGGTATGCCATGTAATATTTACTACAAATTTTACTGATAAACAAGGAAAACACCGACTAGCTAAAAAGGGGATAATTAAACGGTCGCCATCCCCACTAGAGTAATGAGTCTGCAGAATCTTAAGAGAGGTAATGACAAAGAAATTTAAGCAAATAATCACTGATGTGGCAATAGAAGGTTGTCACGCTTTTTCACAGCACACCAGTTTATGAGAAAATAAATGAATCAGAAAACACTAAGTTTGCAGTTACTTATCCTGAAATACACTCCTGGAAATTGAAATAAGAACACCATGAATTCATTGTCCCAGGAAGGGGAAACTTTATTGACACATTCCTGGGGTCAGATACATCACATGATCACACTGACAGAACCACAGGCACATAGACACAGGCAACAGAGCATGCACAATGTCGGCACTAGTACAGTGTATATCCACCTTTCGCAGCAATGCAGGCTGCTATTCTCCCATGGAGACGATCGTAGAGATGCTGGATGTAGTCCTGTGGAACGGCTTGCCATGCCATTTCCACCTGGCGCCTCAGTTGGACCAGCGTTCGTGCTGGACGTGCAGACCGCGTGAGACGACGCTTCATCCAGTCCCAAACATGCTCAATGGGGGACAGATCCGGAGATCTTGCTGGCCAGGGTAGTTGACTTACACCTTCTAGAGCACGTTGGGTGGCACGGGATACATGCGGACGTGCATTGTCCTGTTGGAACAGCAAGTTCCCTTGCCGGTCTAGGAATGGTAGAACGATGGGTTCGATGACGGTTTGGATGTACCGTGCACTATTCAGTGTCCCCTCGACGATCACCAGTGGTGTACGGCCAGTGTAGGAGATCGCTCCCCACACCATGATGCCGGGTGTTGGCCCTGTGTGCCTCGGTCGTATGCAGTCCTGATTGTGGCGCTCATCTGCACGGCGCCAAACACGCATACGACCATCATTGGCACCAAGGCAGAAGCGACTCTCATCGCTGAAGACGACACGTCTCCATTCGTCCCTCCATGCACGCCTGTTGCGACACCACTGGAGGTGGGCTGCACGATGTTGGGGCGTGAGCGGAAGACGGCCTAACGGTGTGCGGGACCGTGGCCCAGCTTCATGGAGACGGTTGCGAATGGTCCTCGCCGATACCCCAGGAGCAACAGTGTCCCTAATTTGCTGGGAAGTGGCGGTGCGGTCCCCTACGGCACTGCGTAGGATCCTACGGTCTTGGCGTGCATCCGTGCATCGCTGCGGTCCGGTCCCAGGTCGACGGGCACGTGCACCTTCCGCCGACCACTGGCGACAACATCGATGTTCTGTGGAGACCTCACGCCCCACGTGTTGAGCAATTCGGCGGAACGTCCACCCGGCCTCCCGCATGCCCACTATACGCCCTCGCTCAAAGTCCGTCAACTGCACATACGGTTCACGTCCACGCTGTCGCGGCATGCTACCAGTGTTAAAGACTGCGATGGAGCTCCGTATGCCACGGCAAACTGGCTGACACTGACGGCGGCGGTGCACAAATGCTGCGCAGCTAGCGCCATTCGACGGCCAACACCGCGGTTCCTGGTGTGTCCGCTGTGCCGTGCGTGTGATCATTGCTTGTACAGCCCTCTCGCAGTGTCCGGAGCAAGTATGGTGGGTCTGACACACCGGTGTCAATGTGTTCTTTTTTCCATTTCCAGGAGTGTAATAAATTTTGAAAGTAAAATTGAATGAAGTTAGTGGTTAAATAAATGACTGATTTAAAATTTATTATGTGAAAAATGACTTTTAATAATAGCGTAACGTAATGCAAAATTTAGAAAAAGACAAGGAATTTACTTTTGATTATTGAAAGATTAAATTGAATTTACTTTGAGCAAACTAGCAACTGATTTCACTTTTAAAATAACAACAATAAAATACATACTAAGCCAGCAGAAGTCAATCGCTAAGCTAAATACGGAATAAATGAAATTGTGCTCTCTTCATTTGTGCTGTATCTTCAGTTATTAGTTTTGCTAGTGAATTAGTGAAATTGTGCTCTCTTAATTTATGCTGTATCTTCAGTTATTAGTTTTGCTAGTGAATTAGTCGAATTAAGTCGGGTGATGCTGAGGGCATTAGATTAGGAAATGAGACACTTAAAGTAGTAAAGGAGTTTTGCTATTTGGGGAGCAAAATAACTGATGATGGTCGAGGTAGAGAGGATATAAAATGTAGAGTGGCAATGGCAAGGAAAGCGTTTCTGAAGAAGAAAAATTTAAAATCGAGTATAGATTTAAATGTCTGGAAGTCGTTTCTCAAAGCATTTGTATGGAGTGTAGCCATGTATGGAAGTGAAACATGGACGATAAATAGTTCAGGCAAGAGGAAAATAGAAGCTTTCGAAATGTGGTGCTACATACGAATGCTGAAGATTAGATGGGTAGATCACCTAACTAATGAGGAGGTATTGAATAGAATTGGGGAGAAGAGGTATTGAATACAATTGGGGAGAAGAGGAGCTTGTGGCACAACTTGACTAGATGAAGGGATCGGTTGGTAGGACATGTTCTGAGACATCGAGGGATCACCAATTTAGTACTGGAGGGCAGCGTGGAGGGTAAAAATCGTAGAGGGAGACCAAGAGATGAATACACAAGCAGATTCAGAAGGGTGTAGGCTGCAGTAGGTACTGGGAGATGAAGATGCTTGCACAGGATAGAGTAGCATGGAGAGCTGCATCAAACCAGTCTCAGGACTGAAGACCACAACACCAACAACAACAACAAGTGAAATTTTACGCCACTAAGTCAATAAAGTTAATACTCAAAACTGTAAAGCCCTAGTTATGAAATACAAGAATGAACAGTTGCTGAGGCAGGAAATTTCGACTGAAACCGGTCATTAGCATAGAAAGGAAAGGGATCCTGCCTGGTAATATTGCCTGAGGACAATGACAACACAGGTGCCCTGCAAGTTTCAAATGTTGCAAGTTGTTATTCAAGTCAGTCATACTTTGTGAAAGAAATGTAACTGGGTAAAGCCTCCGCATTCCTGTGTCTGTCAGTTAACAGTCTTACGATGTTGTAGCTGTGCAGACGACGAAGAATGTAGCCGGCGACAATGCTGAGCTGCCGCTGTTGCTGCTGGATGAGAAGCCCGGGTCGTCTCCATAGCCACGGATAGTTATGGGTCAGAAAGTAGTTAGAATTGCAGCTTCATCCGCTTGTCCACTCCCACCGTGCTCTCAATGCTCGCGGGAGCGCCCAACATACACTTCCACACTATTTCATGACTCAGGTTGCTCTGCTTTAGACTTGGCCACTGTTTCTATGTTTCATACAGTGTATCGATACGTGGAACTGTTTCAGTGTTTCGGAACGGCTGTGGTTCACTGTTTCGAAACAGTGGTGTTTCATTCCACCCCTGTCTCGAATAACCGGACCAGATTCGATCTCGAGCCAGACACAGAAACTGTATCGTTGTTTCAAAATAAGGCTGTTTCAGTCCACCTGTGCTTGGAACGGACTAATTGTATCGAAACAGTGATGTTTCATTCCACTCTGTGTCGGGCGAGATTCGGGCTCGGCACAGGTACTGAAACACAACATACCACTTCGTGAAACACTTTCAAGAGTGTCGAAATCTTTTTGACAAGCAATAGCATGAAGCTTAAGTTCTCTGAAAATAAAGCTTCGTTTCTAGCTGACTGTCCTATTCCGAAATGGCGTAAGATCTGCTTTATAAACACTAACCAAACAATAAAACAACGCATACTATTCACATTCAAAATAATAAATATGTGAAAATCATTGAGTTAAATTACACTTTTTTTTATAACATAAGCTTCTCTGTTCATGTACAGTAATCATATTAAGAAACGCAAGTAAGCCTACAACATTTCGAACAAAAAAAGGCGTAGAGTGACAGTTATTAGACATATACATTATTTTGATGTAGGTATAATTGCAAGCAATCTGTTTGACATATCACTGATAGTGTAATGGTGAACAGGAAGGGCTGGCAAGCATGGTGAATTTATAGTAACGGTTCGAAACACCTTGAAAGACAAAAATTTTTTCTGTTATATTTTGTTATTTATTGGAATTATTTGGCATTATTTGTGAGACTACAGGCACTGTGCCTATTATCCACAATGATTCCCTTTGTGTGCATGGAAATTAGCAGGATGGGTATACTACCCATACTAACGGAATGTGGGAATCCCAGTAGCATATCCGTTGTTTCTGCAGTTTGCTCCCACCTCCAGTTCCCTTCGTGGTGGTTCTTCTGTCTTCAGCTATGGCTGACCTCAGCCAATTGAAAAGTATGAAAGTCACACGATCACACGACACGAAAGCAGCGCATTTGCTGCAGAAATACGAAACTGCCAAGACGCCTAAGTGATAGTTTCATACTTTCTGCGATATGATTAGCGTTCTCGCACCTCATTTGTGTTTATATAGATATACTTATACAGTAGACATTCAAGATGATAAAATGTGTAGGTTTATTAGATAACAAAACACAAACTGTTTCACTATTTCGGAACAGCGTATCGAAACATTACATTGTACTGTTTCATTTGTTTCGAAACAGTTACGTGTTTCAGTTTGCCCATCTCTACTCTGCTTCCTCTCTGCTCGCAGTGCCACAAAGAGTCTCCACATGCAAAGATAAACAACGGCACAGATACTGCAGTTTCGTCGTTGCTATCGATACATTTAAATAAAGTTCCCTTGGCTATTACCCAGCAATTTACAATATTTTCATTGTAATTACAGTCAGTTATAATCAGTCAGAAATAAATACACTATTACATCGATTACTTATTAAATATCGTTTCTGAAATACAGCTTACAGCTTCAGAATCAGTAGTACAGTACAAGTTATCAACGGATATTAAACGCCGAAAATTTTTGGATGGCGCAGAAAATATGTGTTGACGTCTGAACTCCTACTTGTGACAGATCGTGGCAACAGAAAGAAGCATCAGCATTCGTTTCTAAGCCACGCAAATATGCATCACTGCTGTGGTAGGTAAAAACGTTGCTGGAATATTACATTAGTCGTATTCCATGGATCCCACGGAGAGTGGGCTCTAGAATGTAGAAAGAAGTCAGAGACGACCGTTTTATTTTTGTAAGTGCAATACAGTCACATGACATTACAGTACTGTGTTAGTCACAATTGAGGGTAAGCCAAGACTCTGCAGTTTCTTCCAGGACTGCTAGCCCTGCAAGTTATGCAGTAGACCTTCTGTGAAGTTTGGAGGGTAGGTGGGCAGGTACTAACGGAAATGAAACTGTTAGCACAGGTTGTGAGTTGTGCTCAGGTAGCTCAATCGCTGGAACACTTGACTGCGAAAGGCAAAGGTTCTGGGTTCGAGTCCCAGTCCGAAACACACCCACCCACCCACCTACCCACCCATCCACACACACACACACACACACACACACACACACACACACACACACACACACACACACAATAATAATCTGCCAGGTTTCGTATCAGCGCACAATCCTCTGCAGAGTGAAAATTTCGTTCTGGTTTAAATATATGAGTTTGTGAGAAGACGCTTTTCAGTGGAGCATGGGATGTTGCCCAACAGGAAATTCAGTAATTCAGTCTTAAATTCTGCTACACTTATGCTCTGATTAAGTGATGGCTACATGTATAACCACACACCTGATTTCCTCCTGCACTAATGTAAATCTCTTAAGCTCATGCAAGAGCACACAGGTTATGGTTGCTAATGTAGGGATGTCTAAAACCGCAGTGCTTCAAGGAAAGAAAAAACTTGCAAATTATCTACAAGAACTAACATGTATGACCATGTACGAAAAACAGATGTATTTAACTTGCTGTCAGGTGCGCTGTTCTCCTCAGCGTCATTAGGCGTGGTGTATGAAACATCACTTATTCACCTGTTTTTTAATTACTTTCCACTAATTATAAGCATTAATAACGGCAAAAATCTTTACTAAAAGAGAGAGACGTGAAAAGATGACAACAACAATAGAAATATTAATCATTTCATTGTCTCATCATCACTGTTGGATTATTGAGACAAATGAAGAGTTTTAATGCGGTCAGAGTAAAAAGTTTCAGCGTACATCCAACAGACTGATTTTTGATGCATTTTGCAATAATATTTTTTCAGTCTTTTGTTTACTGCGGTGGTATTACATTTCTCCATGTTGACTGCACTCCCATTTTCTGAATTCTGCTTTCATCTTCTCCTTCTTCACACCTTGGCATATATCGTTTTACCCTCTGCTGAAGATCCATATGAGCTACTCACTTGTCCTAACTTCTTCGAACCAAATGAGACGCTTTTTTTATGACTACGTTTCTTCTGGTAAGTAGATGTGCTATGTATGTTCTGGCACACCTAGTCAAAAAGATTTAGTTTGTTTACATTATTTGTGACATCACGTGGCACGCCCCATTATCTATGATGTCGTCATTGTGACACGACGAGCGACAGTCGATGATTGCGTCAAGATGGTAAACGGCAGGAAATTTGAAAATTAAAGATGATTGTAGCTGGGATATTTAAACATTAAAAATGGCGAAAACCTTAAAAATTTAATATAGTGGAGGGTGGGAAATTTAAAAACTAGAGTTGGCGCTGGTGCGAAATATTTTCAGCCAGTCACACTGCAAGATGGTGGTGGTCGGAAAATGATCACAGCCAATGACAGTGCATTATTTTTTGCGTTATGTTCAATTATACTACACTATTCCTACATTAAAAAAGTTGCATAAGCCACTCCATCAGATTTAAATGTATGTACAGTATTTCCAAAAGCTTCTTAAGGTGCCAAAGTATTCCATTATTTATCAAACAAAATTTCGTGAAATTTCACCTGGTTTCATACTCAGCTAATGTTTACGCCAAATACTGTACTGCGTCGTAATCAGTGTATTTTATGTCAATTACTGTACCGTCTAATGATCCACAAAGTTCGCCTCTGTTTTTTAATATATTTGAGAGGGAATGGGAAAGGAAAGAAAACTCAAAAAAAAAAACTCTGGATATTAAATTAATTGTAAAAAAAGATTGCACTCTACAGAAGTTAGATGCATATTTGGTTGGCCGTGCGCATTTTTATACGAAAAGGGATACTCAGAGTTTAAATTTTACTGTGTTTTTCTACATTCGATATTTTACATTTTTTCACACATTTAATGTTTTTTTTCCTTTTTTCACAGCACAAGAATACTTTAGCATCCTTACAATGAGTTCGTTACATTAAAGCAGAATTACTCAAGTATATGACGAAACAAAATGCAGAAACCACGAGACAAATGCGTGCGATTAAAGAAGAAAACAAAAAAAATTCAGTTACACCTAAGTTATATTGAAGACGAGGCAAAAGAATCTCGAGAAGTCGTAGGAAACTTAGTGACAGGTCACAATCAATTGACAACAGACATTGACATGGTACAAGCGGACGTACAAACATTGCATAATGACACTCAGGACGAGATCAAAACATTACGTAACAACACCCAGGGAGAAGTCAAGAAACTATAGAAACATATAAAAGTAAGTACTAGACAAGCAGCAGGTACAGCACGTGAAATTGCTGAAAACAGTGTGTTACACAGAGTTATTGCAAACCATTGAAGAGCGTAGTGAACAGGATTGAACAAGCACTGAGTCTGCAACCACATCCGTATCTGTAACAGCACCGGAAAAACAAGCAATTAACGAAGATATCAGGCATTTGCGATTCCAATCACAGGCGGAAAGTAACATACGTGAAAGTAACATACGTGAAATCAGCAACAAACACGTTTCGAAATTCTTGATGAACAAACGGCACCACAAACACATGCGGAACCACAAATGTATGTTTCAAGACAGTTTGGATCGTGCAATGAATCGGCAAGGTTAGCCAGACAAGATACCCAACCAAAACGTGACAATGTAAAGCCAGGTCGCGAAGAGTACAGTTGAATGCATTCAGCTACATGTTCACAACCGATGGAAGAAAATTATTGCGTACCACTCCAACGATACTACGCAAGGGTAGGCGAAAGTTACAGTGGACAATATCCAATGGATCTACCACAGCCGGAAAGAAAGACGGGAGAAATGATCAGAAACGAAAGTGGCGAAGATTCGCGAATTTCAACCGAGCGAGGTGGCGCAGTGGTTAGACACTGGACGGTTCAATCCCGCGTCCGACCATCCTGATTTAGGTTTTCCGTGGTTTCCCTAAATCGCTCCAGGCAAATGCCGGGATGGTTCCTTTCAAAGGGCACGGCCGACTTCCTTCCCCGTCCTTCCCTAATCTGATGAGACCGATGACCTCGCTGTCTGGTCTCCTTCCCCAAAACAACCAACCAACCAATCGCGAATTTCATATGGAACTATGACGAAGCACGACAACGATCATTTCCTCACAGTCAGAAAATTTCAACACTTTCGAGAAGGAAACTCATTACATCCACAAACTTCTATTTATAATTCCGAGTAGGATTACCATTGGACGCTAGCACACAAATTAGACTTTATATGCGCACACATGTCGGGAACAGTCGCAGAAACCATGCAAAATGTTGCAGCGACATGCCGGTCGTACGAAGATTTCAGAGAGCAGTTTCTCTCACGATATTGGTCCAGCGAAGCACAGAACAGAGTGCAGTACGAATTATTACAGAACCCATATTTCGAAAATTCAGGAGAGAAGAGTCCAGGGAAATTTTTCGAATTAATGGCAAAGAAAAATCAATGCTTAGATGTACCATACAGTGACGGAGAGTTGATTAAATTATGCCCGATGAAGTTACCATTGAAATACCAGCAATCATTAGTAGGTCGCAGAGGCAATGACGTCGAAGCATTTAAAGGTATTCTAAGGGAACTAGAGTTCATATTTTCGGAAGATGACGCAAGAAAAAGACGAAGCGCACGTGAAAACGAAAGCAAAAAGCAGTGGAATCCACAAGACACAGTACGAAGAAACAATAATTACAAACCATGTGATAACTTCGCACCAAGAAACGACAATAGATTTCAACAAAGAACCGGTTATGGATTAAAAAGAGAATATGGCAATAACTATAATTCACCCAGGAACGGCAACAACTATTACAGAGAGAATAACGACAACCGGAACGGGTATTGGAGCGCCAATAGACCGACAAATTATCAACAAAGAAACCAATATCAACAAACGGAGCAAGAAAAGAGAATACAGATAGAAGAGGTGGAGGTAAGACCACCAAACCCCGAAAAACGTTCGAATTGACTGCTAAGTGCCCATGCCAAAGGGAATGACGCACCGACCCAGGACAATTGCAGCACCTTGAACAGAGAAGTAAATACCTTATCACTAGAAGAGAAGAAGGAAGAAACAAATCCGCAGGGACCAGATGAAAACGAAGACAAGAAAATAACAATATCGTGTTGGGACGAAATTAATTGGGAGAATACTGACGAGGAAGATGAATTACCGGAGGCATGCACAACGAATGTAGGAGGAAAGGACGAAGTAATGAGTATTGCAGAGCTATTTGAGATGGAAACCAGGGAAAGCGAATTCAATGAGGACAATGCGCTGTTGACAGAAGTTGAAAATAAGTTACTAGTGGGCACACAACCCAACGTATATAACGAAGGAAGTTATGAAGCGATAATTAGAGCATTTAGATGCAATCATGTGGAAGTAGCGACGAAGAAGGAGAAGATAGACGAGGATGAGGAGAAAGAAGAGGATGTTGAAGAAAGTCTAAATTAAGGAAGAAATAGAGAAGAGGAAATAAAAGAGAGAGAAGTAGCAGTCGAAGCTTATCCTACAGAAAGTTCGAATTCACAGGGGAAAGTCCTGAAAAGACTCATGTATGATTCAGTGGAGGATTCGTAGATGCAAGAAAAAGAAGATCTTAACCAACCCTTTCAAATTCAACCAATTGTGAAGGCTATGGTAAAGCATATCCAAGTCAATATTGTAATTGATAGCGGAAGTGAACTGACCGCGATATCAGAAAATTTATTCATGCAGTGTAATGCCAATGAGGAATTGCCAGTTCTGAAAACACGTAAGATTAAAGTAAGAGGCCCTATTAGAAACAATTCTGCAGAAGGTTAACTCTTTCGTGTCAATGTCAAAAGATCGAAGCCAACTTCATGATTATACCTAAACTAACTGTAGATTTGATTATAGGTGCAGATTTTTTAAATGAGAGACGAGCAATAATAGATATGGGGAAAGGTAGCATAACATTCAGGAATGTCACACTTTGAGCAAAAGCTAAAATTAGAAGAAATACCAGTTATAAACAAACAATTAAGAATGACGAGAGATAAAGAGGATGAAGAATTAGAATGGTATGCACAAAAGGGGGAATCGCCTCAACTCATGTTAGAAGTCCATAAAGAAATCGACGAAAAATTGCAAGAAGTTCAAGGTATTTCGGAACACAGTAAAAGAGAATTAGAGGGTATTTTACGAGATAAAGCAGAGGTATTTTTACCTAAGACTGGCAGTATTAAACACTTTCAGTACAAGTTTGAAGATTAATTTTATTACTGGTAAATAATCAGCACAATATTTCAAGATCATGTTGCAGATAAGATCGTCAGGAGAAAGAAGAATGAAGAGAGAGGAAGGTGGGAAAAAGAAAGTAGTTTCAATAAAAACAAAAACAAAAATAACACCAATAGTACCATAGATTAAGGTGAAGGGATAAAGCGTAGATAGTCTAACAGCATGAAATACTAAAATGCTATACACCATGACACTATACAAAAATAAAAAACGAATCTGAGGATTCTTGTAGAAGTTAAGACTCAAAAATCTTAGAATTGTAACATGGAAAGGGCGCCGAAATTTGTAAAGCTTTTTAAGAAGGCATAAAACAATGTAGGTACTAGACATATGTTAGATGATTATAAGTAAAACTTTTTGTAAGAACCATTGTAAAAACTCCAGCAAAGACCAGATGCAACGACCTACAAGTTGCACTGTGAGAAGTATCAAGAAAGAAAAGGACGTAATTAGCAAGACATGATTCCTACAAGGCAGAAGTGTCGAGAGAAGGGAAAGGACAGCGAGAGCAACAGAGGGCCCTTGTTGCTGAAGTGGGCAGTAAATCTGCCCGCTAAGCGTAACCCCGCTGGGACAGACCATGGAACCACAGAGTGGCGGAACCCTGCTGGGACAGAACATGTAAGGCCAAGAGGGTCTTGGAACACCCCGACTCAGCGGAGCGAGCAAAAAACGGCCAGACGAGAAGACCACTTGGGCAAGCCACCGCTGGCAAAAAAATATGTGTAAAAGTCACACTACGGCTATTAAACAGCACGCTGATGCACGAAACTGAAGAAAACTTCCACAAAGTAAAAATGACACATCCAAACAATTTATCAAACTGTTACTAAGAGGAGAACTTCAAAGCGACTAGTTATCAATAAATATTTCCATATCCTGCCCAGAGAAGAACCAAGAAGTAAGTAAGAAGCAGAGAAAAAGCGGAAACAACAGAAGTTGAAGATTCGCAAGATTGAGACGAAGAAAGAAGATGGGTGAAGAATAGATGACATACCTTCCCAAATCCGTATCCTATTGTAAACTAGTCGTCTGCGAAGTATTACAACGAAAAACGGTCGCTTTCAGCGACACATAACGATGACTTTCACGCATACAAAGCCAGTAAACCACGAGATTCTTCACTCACAGCTCCATTCCATTATGGGACCTCCACAACAGCAACACACACTTGCAAAGCCAACAAGGAACGATGAATGAAGCTGTACATCAAATACTTGTCCACATCCATCTCGCTCAAGTCCATCACCTTCGTGCAAAAACATTCACCAACCTCATGCTTAAACATTCATAGGATTGTGTGAATGTGTGAAATCAAATTATGTGATGTAGGAGTTGTGCAAAAGAAACGTGTGAAAAACTATATAAGTTAAGCACACCAGACAGCTAATAAACTACAAAATAACAGTAATTGCCTATGGACTTAAGTAAAAAATACACTATCGATAAAAATAAGTCATTAGTTCTGAAATGGACTGTATATAAATAACAAAAGTAAGGCATAATAAACACTAACACTATATGCCACTTATTTGTTCCTCATAAAAATAAAAGAATAACTATATTTTATTTATTTTCTCCTTATAAAAACAAAGAATAAAAAATTATCTTGTTGCATGTTTTCCCTTTTTTTTAACATTTGTACCATTCGTTAGGATAATATCATTACTTGTGTATGTATATTTCTTTGTCAAAGCAATTCTTGGAAATAATTCTTATTTGATAGTGTAACAATGTTGAAATGAGTGTCTAGAAACAAAAACATTTTACTTGTACATCATATTTAGAAAATGTGTTAGGAATTGATTTTACTTAATTACTACATTTATAAAAAAAATATTTCTAAGAAAATTGATGTGAAAGACTCCTCACTTTCGTAAAAAAACTTCTTAAAACCAAACTTCACAGTTAAATAAAGAAAGAAAATAATTAAAAATTAATAATAATGATAATAATAGAATAAAAATATTCTTCTCTTGTCAATATAAACATATTTTTGAGAATAATGTGGAAGAATATAAAAATATAAATTACTAATACGAACTAGCATAGAACCAGAATAACGTGACTGAAAAGTAGGCAACAAAATTTAGATAAAGGCATAATTTTTGACTGACTTAGACAGCGATTCAATCATTGCCTAACTTCAGTGCAAAAATTAAGTTCGAAGGGTGGTGATATGTAAGGTGTCAGGCAAATCCAACACCTTCCATGAAAACCCTGACATGATAAGCAAATCCAGTAGTATGTCACATAGCTCCAAATAAATCGTGACATTAAATTAACCAAAGTAATACGAGTAACGAGGGAGCAAATGGAATACCACAGACTAACACAAGAATGCCTAAATGCATGTCATACCTTCCCACCGTGAGACAGACGCAGTTCAGAGGAGAGAAACGAGAACAGAAGCCGAGAGCAGAACCGTGTTAAGCTAGAAGGCCCTACGATAAGGGACGGACACCCACATGGCCAGCTAACCACCAGGACCACCCCTGAGCCCATGTTAAAAGCTATAGACCTCCAGAAGAACAGTATAGATCTTATGATAACACTAAAAGGGCCACACCAGCCGCAAGTTTTAGCGTGAGACTTTTTCGCGTCTCTGTTACGTTGCAAACGTTAAAAACATTGCACCACCACGAAAAGTAACCACCAGGACCACCCGCAGCCCATGTTAAAAGATAGAGCCCCTTCAGAAGAACAGTATAGATCTTATGATAACACTAAAAGGGCCACACCAGCTGCAAGTTTTAGTGTGAGACTTTTTCGCGTCTCTGTTACGTTGCAAATGTTAAAAACATTGCCCCACCACGTTTCTCATTGGATAGACAGAATTTTTGTAGGCAGAGCTTAAGCTTAATATTGAGACCCTGATTGATCAGATGAAAACACAGCCAGATAGTTTTTTTTAACCAACTTCGGTAAATTGTAGTAAGGAGAAGTTAGGAGAAAGTTGCTTCCGAGACTGCTTGCTCTATGGAGCTCCGCCGGCCGCTGCCCCCTGACGAACACCGACAAGGTAATAAACACACGCGATGCCGCATTTTTGAGTGCATAAGGCTTCACTCAGACTGCAGAAATCTCATCTGTTACATCCCCTTTTTACGTAATACTAGTGTCGATCGTCAATTAAAGCTCATGGTATTCACATTTGCTACATAAGTTAAAATCTGAAACGCGATGATTTTTCTGTTATATAATTATTGAGAAGCCGCATCAGCCACTGTAATTTACGACAAGTTAGATAATTAATTAAAGATAATTGAGGGTCACTGTAGACCATTTTGATAGTTTTCTCTTTTGTGAAACTTAATTTAAACCTAGATTATAGATGTGATATGGCATAGGTCATCCTTCGATCCATTGTAGAATTTGGAAACCAATTCAGGGAATATTCGTTCACATTTTTGTTGAACGCAGTTGGCTTTTATCATCCTGTATTAAAACATTTCCTTTTATCAATAGTGCAATTTATAAACAATATTTTGTGAATAGAATAAAATTTCCAATGGTAAACTTAACTGCTTTTTCGACGTTATTTTACCAGCTAACTAAAAATAGGAAAGCCTTGAACTCCTTCCACTAAATTTAGTTAGTATTAAGATTCTTTTACAGGGAGTGCAGTGGAGCTGACGTTGAAATCATTTAGTATTTGGTTATACCATCACTAGTCTCACTGAACTCTTCTGAGCTCTACATGTCATGTGTGGTCTGGCGTCTCCTTACCAGCAACAGGTCCCAGGTTCAAACTAGTCAATTCCCTAAAAAACACGCTTAGAGCGTCGTTGCGCGAAAGTGGTAGGGAGACACGACATAGAACAGACAGACATCACGCAGAATGTTAGAAGGTTACATATATACACTTGTACAACATTTTTTAAACATTACAACTAGCATCTTACACAGTATTAATTAAAAAATACAAATTTTTTACACATTCACCTCTAAGTATTATCGTACATGCCACATTATAGATGTTATACAGTTCACAATAAATGTTCGAATATCCCACCGTTAGCTTCAATGCTTTTGTGTAGTCTTGGGGGAATATATTGTGTCGCTTGTCTGAGTGCCTCTGCACATTCCCTAATGAGGACAGCGGCGTCCATGATGTGACCAAGCAGTTCATCACATGTATTCACCTTTCACTTTAACAGCCTATACTTCATCCAACCTTATAAACAAAAATATAATGGCATAAGGCCTACAGATCTTGGTTGTAAGTGGGGCTAGAATAAAACGTGTAAGAGTTTAGTGGCTAAAACAATATGTGCATGCCACTAGCCCAAAAACAAATGTACTAAATGTGTTCTATCTCGGAAATCCCAAAAAGCGCACTGGATACTTTTAAGGACTCTGTAAAGTACCGGTACTTTGTGTGTGTGTGTGTGTGTGTGTGTGTGTGTGTGTGTATGCTCGTGTGCTTATATAATTTTTGATAAATAGTCCTGTGGTTTCACGTTGGTTGGCTGAAACTTACATTTTTAAGTTCACCAGTATTTTCTATCTTTAATTTCTCCGCCATCCGGCATCTTTAATTTTGAAATTTACAGACATTTTTAATTTTTAAGTTTACTGTCATCTTTAATTTTTAAAATTTCCACTCACAACCCTCTTTAAGTTCCCATCCACTGCCATATTTAATGTTTAAATCTCCTGTCTTCTTTAATTCTAAAATTTGCTTTCAAGCACTTTTAATTTTTAATTTTTAAATTTCCCACTTTGAGCATCCTTTATTTTTTTTAATTTCCCACCATCCAACATCTTTATGATGTCATCGAAAGAGCGGCGTGGCTTGTGATGTCACAATCAAGATGTCATAGGATATAAAGCTCTTCTACAGTGATACAATTTTTATTGTTGCCAAAACAAATTACATAGGTATTGTTCCACTCGTATTGAACACGTTTCTTGTAACTTGTCCGTAGTGTCAACTACCATTTTATCAGATTTCTAAAATATGCTATGGATGGCTTTTCTTTATCTTCTACGTCAGTAGCTATTAAATTAATCACATGCGAACTTGATGCTAGGAACACACTCTTCCCTTTTTAGGAGCACAGGAAACTGAGAAAGGGCTTTCTTGAAGCCAAAAAGAGAACTGTGGACAGCCTTTCCTTTACTGGTAGTAAACTCTAAATGAATCCCAACCAACAAAAGAAAGACTTTTCTTCATAACTTTTACATCAAGCCAACAGTGATAAAGCAGTTATCTGCTGTCATTTTTCAACTGGAATGATGAGTATGTTTACACAGTTGCAGAATAACACTCGAAGGTTCTTTGCTTATGTAATATAATCCTTCCAGTTGCAAGCCAGCTCAGATTTTGAGGTTACACAGGCAAAATGCCTGGGAAAGCGTATGCAGGGCAATTATGAAGTTCATGAAATATTTCAAAAAATCAGTGCAGATGAATAGCCAAAAGCAACGTAACAAATGATGCGGGTATGTGAAGTACAAGCTCTCAAAGTTTTTCTTTTTATTTTTACAGTGGAAACTTACGAGCTTCCAACCACGGGTGGTTTAAAACCCACGAGCTTTTGACCCAGTACTTCACGGTCGCCGGCCGATGTGGCCGAGCAGTTCTAGGCGCTTCAGTCCGGAACCGCGCTGCTGATACGGACGCAGGTTCGAATCCTTCCTCGGGCATGGATGTGTGTGCTGTCCTTAGGTTAGTTAGGGTTAAGTAACTCTAAGTCTAGGGGACTGATGACCTCAGATGTTGAGTCCCATAGTGCTTTGAGCCATTTTGAACTTTACGGCCATTGTCAAATGCTGACTATCTCCTGGTTGCTGTTACCGTCCTATATAGCGGCGCTGCCTTCTGTTACGTCACTGGTGTTCGCTCCAATGCCATTTATCGTAACGTTTTCGTTGCGCGACCGCCGCACCAGCTTCAAGCTTCCGATAGCCTAGTTCCAAGCCTTGCTTGGACGCAGACCGCCGTCTTTATTGAGGGAGTTGTCACAAATTTTTTTCTCAATCGATTCTTTTATGACGTCGTCCCAGAAACTATTAGTCCATATAATAAAACAGATGTCTCGCAGACGACAATACGATTTCTAGTCCATGCTCTGCTACCATCGATTTCTCATGGTACCGAAGGCGAAAACATCTCGTATTCTACGTAGTGCCGTGGAATACTACGCACACTCTGTCGATTGAAACTGTTCACACCCTCACGGTATTTTGTATATTCCTGGCATTCTGAAACCCATGTGGTCTTTCACATGCGTCATGAGATTTCGAGTTTTTGTTTTAGCCCTGAAGACCGAACCAATTTTATGCCTCCTTAGGAGCTGGCTAATCTTTCCTGTTAGTATGCCACAGAATGGCAAAAATACAAGCTTCTTCGTGTCGTCTTTGGGGTCCTTCTGTTTACGTGATTTCGAAAAAATGACTTTCGAAATCTGGCGGTTGTTTTAATCATTTTCCTTGAATAATTTCCGTAAATGACTTAGTTCCTTCGCCAGGTTTTCAGCGTCTGGGATGACTTTAGCTCGATGCACCAAAGTCTTCAGCGACGGATGGTGATAGCAGTTAGCGTGGAGATATCGATTCGTGTGGGTGGGTTTTGCAGTAAGCGCTGTGGCTGACACACTCATTTGCTTTACACCGGATGAAGATGTCAAGGAACGGCCACGCAACGTCTCTCGCTACCTCCATCGTGAACTTGATGTTGTCATGGATATTGTTGGTGAGGTCCAAAAATTCTCCCAGATTTTCAGGCTTCGCAGAAGGCCTTGCGGGAGCTCTGTCCAGGGCCATGTCATCAAAGTACTCCATAAACAGATTGACTGTAACTGGAACTAATGAGCTTCCCATCGCGACATCGTTCGCCTGCTTAAAATATTCTCCATCACACAAAAAAATATGATGACGTCAGAGTATGCTCACATAAATTGATGACAGTGTCGTGAGATGACTGGGAGACAAGATTCACAGAGTCTTGTGACTATAATATCTCCTTCTCCAAGACGTAAACATTTAATTCGAGTGATGAAGACGATCGTATTCTTGGTAAGGTGCACACAATGACCAACGTGCGGAGTAAGGAGGCTGTCCAAATGTTTTACGAGTCTGTAAGAGGCCGGCCGTTGCGGCCGAGCGGTTCTAGGTGCTTCAGTCCGGAACCGCGCTGCTGCTACAGTCGCAGGTTCGAATCCTGCTTCGGGCATGGATATGTGTGATGTCCTTAGGTTAGTTAGGTTTAAGTTGTTCTAAGTCTAGGGGACTGATTACCTCAGATGTTAAGCCCATAGTTCTCAGAGCCATTTGAACCATTTGTCTGTAAGAAAACATTATGGTGCTGAAGCGAACTCCAGTGACGTCACATAAGGCAGCGCGACTATATAGGAACGGTCAGCTGTTCAGAACCAGATATCAGAGTACTCTGGTATGTGGTTCTGAGCATATAAGAGAGGTTGCTGACGCAACTACTTTGATCTGAAGATGACCCTGAGTGATCGAAACATATAATCTAACTAAAAATGTGCAACTGAGACGCAACAGTAAACGAGAATTATCTTAAAAATCAATAGAGTTGCTGTGCCTCACAAGGCGAATATGTCGGCTAGAGTGAAAATTTTAGAAATTAAGCACTGTGCTGGTGTACATCTAAGTATATACATCAATCCACAGAATAAATTTTACTTCATTAGGACAGCGGGAAATTCGGAATTGAAAGAGGAGAGAAGAAGGGAGATTTAATATCACCTGGAACCCCAGATTTCTGACGAGGTCCAAAAATTCTCCCAGAGTTTCACGTCCATGGGACTAACAACCGAGGGTACCAGAAGACAGCCACTTGACGAAGGTCGTGTAGTACTCAGCCGAAAGCTCGTGGATTTTAAACCACTTGACGCGACAGGAAGGTCGGGAGAATTTTATCAGTACTTATCGCCGCGAAACCATGCATTCATATATTTTTTTTACAATGCTTATAATCGTTCTACGTGGCCACGCTTTGTCACAAAGGATAGATCTAATCAGTAACCTAATTCTGCCGATACCCGACACAGCCTACCAGAAGTGGTGATGGTGGTAAGTTCCTATGGCACCGAACTGCTGAGGTCATCGGTCCCTAGGCATACACACTATTTAATCTAACTTGAACTAACTTACGCTAAGGACAACACAGACACACCCTTGTCCGAGGGAGGACTCGAACCTCCGAAAAGGGAGTCGCGCGAACCGTGGCAAGGCACCTCAGACCGCATGGATACCCCGCACGCAGCTTACCAGAAGTGGTGGTAAGAACAGCTCCTGTGATGTGATGTCGTGAGTCTTCGAAGGTCTGTGAAACTCGGTACGCGTGAAGTCCAGCGACCGTGACGTTCACTCGAGTAGCGCCAGGTCGTCGACCGCATGACAGACTACCCAGCGATGAGGCAACGTCTCGTTCAGGCAATTTCATACACAACTGTGGAAATGTGGAGGGGCGCCGTCTTGTTGAAAGATGAAATCCCTGAAGTCAGTTTCAAGTTGTGTCATGAACCACATTTGCAAAATTTCAAGGTAGATGACATCGTAGACATTTGTTATCAGCAAAAAATAAAGAGTCCATAGACTGTCTCGTTTGATACGGGAGAGCACACGTTAATATTCCGGAATCCAGGACGTGTTCGACAGTTGTATGTGGATTTCGTGCCCCCTATATGCGTGTGTTGTGTCGGTTCAACTTTCGTAAAGGACGAAAAGTGGCTTCGCCACTGAAGATTAACCTGCTTCATTGTCAAGATGGTATTGAATGTCAGTGGAGAACTGCAGACTGCGCACTTTGTCATCATGGTTTATGGCTTCCAGGATTTGCAATTTGTATTTACTCCTATTAATTGCTTATAAAGTACACTCCTGGAAATGGAAAAAAGAACACATTGACAACGGTGTGTCAGACCCACCATACTTGCTCCGGACACTGCGAGAGGGCTGTACAAGCAATGATCACACGCACGGCACAGCGGACACACCAGGAACCGCGGTGTTGGCCGTCGAATGGCGCTAGCTGCGCGGCATTTGTGCACCGCCGCCGTCAGTGTCAGCCAGTTTGCCGTGGCATACGGAGCTCCATCGCAGTCTTTAACACTGGTAGCATGCCGCGACAGCGTGGACGTGAACCGTATGTGCAGTTGACGGACTTTGAGCGAGGGCGTATAGGGGGCATGCGGGAGGCCGGGTGGACGTACCGCCGAATTGCTCAACACGTGGGGCGTGAGGTCTCCACAGTACATCGATGTTGTCGCCAGTGGTCGGCGGAAGGTGCACGTGCCCGTCGACCTGGGACCGGACCGCAGCGACGCACGGATGCACGCCAAGACCGTAGGATCCTACGCAGTGCCGTAGGGGACCGCACCGTCACTTCCCAGCAAATTAGGGACACTGTTGCTCCTGGGGTATCGGCGAGGACCATTCGCAACCGTCTCCATGAAGCTGGGCTATGGTCCCGCACACCGTTAGGCCGTCTTCCGCTCACGCCCCAACATCGTGCAGCCCGCCTCCAGTGGTGTCGCGACAGGCGTGAATGGAGGGACGAATGGAGACGTGTCGTCTTCAGCGATGAGAGTCGCTTCTGCCTTGGTGCCAATGATGGTCGTATGCGTGTTTGGCGCCGTGCAGGTGAGCGCCACAATCAGGACTGCATACGACCGAGGCACACACGGCCAACACCCGGCCTCATGGTGTGGGGAGCGATCTCCTACACTGGCCGTACACACTGGTGATCGTCGAGGAGACACTGAATAGTGCACGGTACATCCAAACCGTCATCTAGACAGGGAAGGGAACTTGCTGTTCCAACAGGACAATGCACGTCCGCATGTATCCCGTGCCACCCAACGTGCTCTACAAGGTGTAAGTCAACTACCCTGGCCAGCAAGATCTCTGGATCTGTCCCCCATTGAGCATGTTTGGGACTGGATGAAGCGTCGTCTCACGCGGTCTGCACGTCCAGCACGAACGCTGATCCAACTGAGGCGCCAGGTGGAAATGGCATGGCAAGCCGTTCCACAGGACTACATCCAGCATCTCTACGATCGTCTCCATGGGAGAATAGCAGCCTGCATTGCTGCGAAAGGTGGATATACACTGTACTAGTGCCGACATTGTGCATGCTCTGTTGCCTGTGTCTATGTGCCTGTGGTTCTGTCAGTGTGATCATGTGATGTATCTGACCCCAGGAATGTGTCAATAAAGTTTCCCCTTCCTGGGACAATGAATTCACGGTGTTCTTATTTCAATTTCCAGGAGTGTATTTTTCACACTGTTGGTTTAGGGATTTTCAATTTTGCTCTAGCTCGATATGTATACTTTCTAGGACATCGGAACGTCACGGCCTCACATGATCCATTGTCTGTTCTGACACATCCGACGACCCGAACGTTTTGCATCGCACAAACAACCATCATCCCCGAAAATCTTGTATCACCACTATGTTGTTGTAAACGAGCGGTGTCTTTCGGAACATGCTAAGGAAAGTACAACCGCTGCAGACTGACAAAGGGCAAATTGTAGCGCACAAAATGCTTTCTCTGCTTGACTCGCCAAAATTTTCAGTATCTATAGTCGGTGGTGCCCCTGTTGGCGGTTTTCCAAGCTAACATATAAACACTACGCTAGGAAAAATTTCCATGCAGTGATACAGATTTTTTAAAAATATTTCACGGACGTTGTATTAATATCAAATTTGTATGGTTTGCTGAGAGGCGGAAACTGGACCTCCCACCCTTACAAGTGGTTCAAATGGCTCTGAGCGCTATGGGACTTAACATCTGAGATCATCAGTCCCCTAGAACTTAGAACTACTTAAACCTAACTAACCTAAGGACATCACACACATCCATGCCCGAGGCAGGACTCGAACCTGCGACCGTAGCGGTCGCGCGGTTCCAGACTGAAGCGCCTAGAACCTATCGGCCATATTGGCCGACCCCACCCTTAAAAACATAGAAAATAGTTACTGAATGGCTATTATCTTTAAGCGTCTCCTTGTTGTTAACTTACAACGCCCCAAGTCATTCTTCGAACCTTCCACTTGATGCAGAGAACAGTAGGTTTAAAGTAGTTGTACTGCCTCCCGCTATTACTTCAGTCAAACAGCCGATGGACCAGGGCGTCATTGAACGCTGCTAGTTATAACTGGAAATGCCAATATTGTCTATATTATAGAAGAACGTAGAACGTGTGCAGTATTGTGCTTTTCAATTAAAATTATGTTGTTCTACCAAGAAGTGACAGACGAAATAGTTAACGTGAAAACTCCTAACGTTATTACAGAAAGGTATTGCTGTGTATAGTCTACTGTTCAAGGACGAATAAGAGAAAACAAATTCAGCAAGTGCACAAAGGTATTGATTTGAAGAATGATGTCATGGTGGCAATTGGAGCTTGGCCGACTAGCAAGGAAACTACACTAGCAACAACTGGTTACTTTAAAAATCAGTTATCCGAACACCCCTCCCCGCTTCCTTCTGTCCTTAATTTTGCCCATCACCCACCTCCGCCTCCCCACCCTGTCACTAGCTTACTTCCGACGCTTTCAGTTTCCTTTTTTTAATCGTTGTATAAAAGTAACCTTCCATATTGTACGTACAAAAAGCGTAATCATTTATGGAACTATAAGAGATGAATAGTGGAATTCCTTAAAAGCAACACAGCATGGACTCTGTACTTGTTATCCTTCTGCTTACAGTTTTCTTCCTGTTGTGAAAATTGTATCAAAGTAGGGGAAGGAACAAGTGCGACGTACGTGGTGTCCAGTTGGAAAGGGGGTACGTAGGAGGGAAATGGACAGCCATTTTCACCTTAGAATAACAGTAAAATAAATCAGACCGATGCCAAGCACAAGATCTTATATCTCGTGATGGCAGCTTTCAACTGGACAAGGCTTGGGACACGATGATCTCTTTAATTTCTTCTGAGAGAAAATACTTTATTCATAATGACACGTCTAGCGACATGTTACGTTTGTTTTTAGCGTCGTGAGCGCACCCTCCGACAGAGAACGGACATGTAGTTTCACCTTTACGCATGCGCCTACGCGCCAGAGATGGAACAGTATTTGCATACCGAGCGAGGTGGCGCAATGGATAGCACACTGGACTCGCATTCAGGAGGACGACGGTCCAAACCCGCTTTCGGCCATCCTGATTTAGGTTTTCTTTGATTTCCCTAAATCGCTTCTGGCAAATGCCCGACTGGTTCCTTTGAAAGGGCACGGCCGACTTCCTTCCCCATCCTTCCATAATCCGATGGTAATGATGACCTCGCTGTTTGGACCCCTCCCCCAAATCAACCAACCAGTATTTGCATATGGTGCGGATTTCGGTAGAGAACGCTCCTGTGGCAGCCACCGATGCACATGCGTCTTTCCGCCAATTTTTGCTATAAAGCCGACACCGTGAACTAGCAGTCTCCAGCTCCAGCCAACTCTAACCCCACCTTCCTCCCCCCCCCCCCCTCCTCAGGGCTCCTTCTCCACTTCTTTTTCCTTCTTCTGAGCGGTTTTTCCAGCCTCCTACGCCCCTTACCTTTCCAGCGAACCCCTTCCACGTCTCTGCGCGCTCTCCTGGCTTACCTTCCCTCTCCCACCCCGCCCATCTCCTGCCTCTTGGTGCGCCACCCAACCCCGTTTTTTCATCCCACCCTCTCCAGCCCTCCTCCACCGTTGCCGCCTCCTCAACTCCCTTTTCCCTCCCCTCAGGCGACCCCTCCCTCGGCACATCCCTCCCGCTGTTTTTACTCTTCGTCGTGTATGCTGCATCTCGTACAGTGGTTTTAAAGTGTCGTCGTTCTTGTGTTTTTTTAATACTGTGGCCAACGTTTAACTTGTGCGTGTGACTTCTGTGTAGTTTACGTGCTACGCACATCGCCAGTTGTGTTTTTATCTTTATGTGGACCTTTTTTTAACTTTCCCGCAATGAACGTCTCCGTGTAAGCATATATTTTAACCCCCATTGTCTCCCTCCTTCCCCCCTTATGTCCTTATGTTCCCACTTTTAGCGCCTTTCTGTATGTTTTGTTACATCTCTTTTAATCACTGTATTGTCTCTTGACTGAAGAGCGGCGGACTGTGCAGCTGTCAGCCTTCCTCTGCCCATATGAGGCCGGGCAATGAAATTATAATAAAGAAAAATAAAAAACACCTAGCAGTCTCCAGTGGCGGACACCTGAATATGGCTGGTCGGTTGCCAGCCGAAATATTGTGGAAAGAAGTCAACATGATCCGGCTGCAATCCCGAAACCTCAGAGAACAGACAGATGTGGTTAATTCACGGAAAGAAAAGAAGGAAATGCATGTCAATGTGCAGTCATGAAGATAAATATATCAAAAAATCTTGCGAAACTCAGCTTTCTCTATTCTTCTATAACATCCCGAGCGCAGTACCATCGTCGCTCAGCGTGATGCCGAGGTCGTCGACCTCAGAAAGGCATTTGATACAGTTTCCTGCTGTCGTTTTGTGAATGAAACATAAGGTTACCGAGCATTCGAGCAGATGTGTGACTGGATTCAGGACCTACTTATAGGTACAACTAACATGTCGCTCTTAACGGAACAAAAGCGATAGATGTAATTTACACTACTGGCCATTAAAATTGCTACACCAAGAAGAAATGCAGATGATAAACGGGTATTCATTGGACAAATATATTATACGAGAACTGACATGTGACTACATCTTCACGCAATTTGGGTGCATGGATCCTGAGAAATCAGTACCCAGAACAACCACCTCTGGCCGTAATAACGGCCTTCATACACCTGGGCATTGAGTCAGAGCTTGGATGGCGTGTACAGGTACAGCTGCCCATGCATCTTCAACACGATACCACAGTTCATCAAAAGTGACTGTCGTATTGTCACGAGCCACTTGCTCGGCCACCATTGACCAGACGTTTTCAATTGATGAGAGATCTGGAGAATGTGCTGGCCAGGGCAGCAGTCGAACATTTTCTGTATCCAGTGCATGGGGCTTAATTATTTAAAATGCAAATAATTTTAATTTTAATAGCTGTATGTACGATTACGAAGTCTCGTAACCGGTTGGCCCTGACTAGTATTAGTACGCAATCTGACTGCATAGAATAACAACAAAGAATGAAAGGAAATTTCCGTTACCACAATTAATTAATTACGTCCCCAGCAACTATAAAAGCTACGAAACAAAAACTACGAACAACAAAGCACAAGTGTAACTGTTCTGTGTGTTGAAGTGTGATTCAACGTACCCATCTGGCACGGTTCTTCCTCAATAAGACAAGATATTTTAAATACCATTTACACTGAATAATTAAATAAAACTGAAATACTATAATTGCACATAGAAACCCGAATTACAGTCTAATACATGAACACAAGCCAGATGCTTTGTTGACTGAACCTGTGACCAAGAGGCATTGGGTTAGTTAGGAAATTAAAAAAAAAAAAAGTTTTTTACCTTCATATATATTGACTAAAAATACACTCTGATCATTACAACATCTCCATTCGAACAACATCTGCTGTCTAGCCCATCAAAACAACTGCACATGACATGGCCTCAAATAGTACATCTATCAACATCCTCTCAGCAAAGCACTAACCACCAAAACTTCTGAACAAGCACTGCCAGTGGAGGCGGCGGAATAAAACTCTTTGGCGCAATCTCTGGCGCTGTGACTCAGTGTAGCCACCTTTCACCAGAAAGTGCGGTTTATCGTATCGCGACATTGCTGCTGAAGTGTAGGGTTTCGTAGGGATCGAATGAGGGGTAGAGCCACGGGTCGTAAAACATCTGAAATGTAACGTCCACTGTTCAAAGTGCCGTCAATGCGAACAAGATGTGACCGAGACGTGTAACCAATGGCACACCATACCATCACGCCGGGTGATCCGCCAGTATGGCGATGACGAATATGCGCTTCCAATGTGCGTTCGCCGCGATGTCGCCAAACACGGATGCGACCATCACGATGCTGTAAACAGAACCTGGTTTCATCCGAAAAAATGACGTTTTGCCATTCGTGTACCCAGGTTCGTCGTTGAGTGCACTATCGCAGGCGCTCCTGTCTGTGATGCAGTGTCAAGGGTAACCGCATCCATGGTCTCCGAGCTGAGAGTCCATGCTGCTGCAAACGTCGTCGAACTGTTCGTGCAGATGGTTGTTGTCTTACAAACGTCCCCATCTGTTGACTCAGGGATCGAGACGTGGCGGATAAGATGCCTGTTATCTCGACTGCTAGTGATACGAGGCCGTTGGGATCCAGCACGGTGTTCCGTATTACCCTCCTGAATCCACCGATTCCATATTCTGCTAACAGTCATTGGATCTTAACCAACGCGAACAGCAATGTCGCGATACGATAAACCGCAATCGCGATAGGTTACAATCCGATCTTTATCAAAGTCGGAAACGTGACGGTAAGCATTTCTCCTCCTTACACGAGGCATCACAGCAATGTTTCACCAGGCAACACCGGTCAACTGCTGTTTGTGTATGAGAAATCGGTTGGAAACTTTCCTCATGTCAGCACGTTGTAGGTGTCGCCACCGGCGCCAACCTTGTGTGAATGCTGTGAAAAGCTAATCATGTGCATATCACAGCATCTTCTTTCTGTCGGTTAAATTTCGCATCTGTAGCAAGTCATCTTCATAGTATAGCAATTTTAATGGCCAGTAGCGAATGAGTATCCCAAGAAAGTATGATAGGTCAGTTAATGTTTACAATACATATGGGTGATTCAGCTGCCCCTATCCCTGGGTTTTCACGCAATTTGCAACGTTTTCAAATACCTTCTGCAAGATTTACATATTATCTTGCTGGTTACACGCAAACTATTAGTTCTACAGAAAAAATGAACAGGACTTTTGTTGGAAATTTAATATTAAACTTTATACTGGGATGCCTTTTCGTTAGACGCTGTAGTTTTCGAATTATTAAAGAAAAATGACAAAAAGTGACCTTTGAAAGCGTTTTTTGTGAATAACTCTAAAACTGTGTCATGCGCAACATTTAACTACATTAAATTTCCTACAAAAAGGTCCTGATCATTTTATCTGTAGGACTTATAGTACGCGTGTAGCCGCGAAAGACTTTGAAAATCTTGCGCATGATATTTGAAGGCATTGTGGGCTGCATAAAATCAAGTTGTGGGGGCAGCGTAATCACCCTGTATAAATTACTGAGTGGATAGTTTCGGAAGCACCACGAGGCTGCCTGTAGATGATGCAGCTGTCTATGAGAAGGTAAGTGGTACTTGGGGCTAGAGGGATGGGGCATTCCATTTTGGAAATCGTTAGGGCATTCAATATTCCGACACCTACAGTGTCAAGAGTGTGCCGAGAATAACAAATTTCAGGCATTATGTGTCATCACGAACGACGCATTGGCTGGCAGCCGCCACTTTAACGATCGAAAACAGCAGCGTTTGCATAGAGTTGTAAGTGCTAACAGACAAGCAACACTGCGCGAAATAACCGCAGTGATCAATGTGGGAGGTACGACAAATGTATCGCCGGCCGGTGTGACCGAGCGGTCCTAGGTGCTTCAGTCTGGAACCGCGCGACGGCTACGGTAGCAGATTCAAATTCTGCCTCGGGCATGGATGTGTGTAATGTCCTTAGGTTGGTTAGTTTTAAATAGTTCTAAGTTCTAGGGGACTGATGACCTCGGATGTTAAGTCCTAGTGCTCAGAGCCATTTCAACCATTTGAACGAATGTATCCATTAGGACAGTGAAGCGAAATTTGGCGATAATAAGCTGTGGCAGTGGTCGACCGACGTGAGTGCCTTTGGTATCAGCACAGTGTCCCCTGCAGCACCTCTTCTGTGCTCGGTCATATCGGTTGGACCCTAGACTCCTCGGAAACAGTGGCTTGGTCAGATGAGTCCCAATTTCAGTTGGTAAAAGCTGGTGGTAGGGTTTGAGTGTGATGCAGACCCAGGAAGCCATAGACCAAAGGTGTCAACGAGGCACAGTGCAAGGTGGTTGTGGCTTCATAATGGTGTGGGCTGTGTTTACATGGGATGGATTGTGGTCTCTTGTCCAACTGAATCAGTCATTGACTGGAAATGGTTATGTTCAACTAATTGGAGATCATTGGCCGCCATTCATGGACTTTATGTTCCCAGACACCAATACGCCATATCACTGGGCCACAATTATTTGCGATTGGTTTGAAGAACATCCTGGAAAATTCGAGCAAATGATTTGGCCACCCTAATCGCCTGACGTAAATCCCCTGGAACATTTATGGGAGATAATCGAGAGATCAGTTCCTGCATCGGCAACACTTTCGCAATTATGGACGGCGATAGAGGCAACATGGGCTTCAATATTTCTACAGGGCACTTCCAACGACTTGTTGAGTCCATGTCTCGGCGAGGTGGTGGACTAGACTGGGCAAAAGGAGGTCCGTCACAATGCCAGGAGGTATTTATGAGTTTTGCCGCTTCAGTGTATAATTCATTCGCGGAAAGAAGTGACTTACAAAACACTTGTTCGAACGGTTCTTGAGTATCGCTCGTCACTCTGGGACGTTTACCATATTGGATCAATAGGGGAGAGAGAGAGAGAGAGAGAGAGAGAGAGAAAGAGAAGATCTGATGGAGAGCGGTGCGTTTCGTCACGTGATCATTTAGTCGGCGTAGCAGCATCACAGACATTATCAACCAAACTCTTCGGCTGACGCTACAAGAGGCGTTGTTCATCACACAGAGAGTTGCTACCGAAATTCCGAGAGAGTGCGTCACTGGAAGAGTCGAACATATTACTTCCTCTCACATACGTCTTGCGAGGTGACGGCAAGAGAAAATTTGAGGAATTGGCGATAGGAACAGGAAAGGAAAGAGCAGATAGTAGTACAACAAGTAGCCTCTGCCACATACCTTATGATGGCTTGTGGAATATACACTCCTGGGAATTGAAATAAGAACACCGTGAATTCATTGTCCCAGGAAGGGGAAACTTTATTGACACATTCCTGGGGTCAGATACATCACATGATCACACTGACAGAACCACAGGCACATAGACACAGGCAACAGAGCATGCACAATGTCGGCACTAGTACAGTGTATATCCACCTTTCGCAGCAATGCAGGCTGCTATTCTCCCATGGAGACGATCGTAGAGATGCTGGATGTAGTCCTGTGGAACGGCTTGCCATGCCATTTCCACCTGGCGCCTCAGTTGGACCAGCGTTCGTGCTGGACGTGCAGACCGCGTGAGACGACGCTTCATCCAGTCCCAAACATGCTCAATGGGGGACAGATCCGGAGATCTTGCTGGCCAGGGTAGTTGACTTACACCTTGTAGAGCACGTTGGGTGGCACGGGATACATGCGGATGTGCATTGTCCTGTTGGAACAGCAAGTTCCCTTGCCGGTCTAGGAATGGTAGAACGATGGGTTTGATGACGGTTTGGATGTACCGTGCACTATTCAGTGTCCCCTCGACGATCACCAGTGGTGTACGGCCAGTGTAGGAGATCGCTCCCCACACCATGATGCCGGGTGTTGGCCCTGTGTGCCTCGGTCGTATGCAGTCCTGATTGTGGCGCTCACCTGCACGGCGCCAAACACGCATACGACCATCATTGGCACCAAGGCAGAAGCGACTCTCATCGCTGAAGACGACACGTCTCCATTCGTCCCTCCATTCACGCCTGTCGCGATACCACTGGAGGCGGGCTGCACGATGTTGGGGCGTGAGCGGAAGACGGCCTAACGGTGTGCGGGACCGTAGCCCAGCTTCATGGAGACGGTTGCGAATGGTCCTCGCCGATACCCCAGGAGCAACAGTGTCCCTAATTTGCTGGGAAGTGGCGGTGCGGTCCCCTACGGCACTGCGTAGGATCCTACGGTCTTGGCGTGCATCCGTGCGTCGCTGCGGTCCGGTCCCAGGTCGACGGGCACGTGCACCTTCCGCCGACCACTGGCGACAACATCGATGTACTGTGGAGACCTGACGCCCCACGTGTTGAGCAATTCGGCGGTACGTCCACCCGGCCTCCCGCATGCCCACTATACGCCCTCGCTCAACGTCCGTCAACTGCACATACGGTTCACGTCCACGCTGTCGCGGCATGCTACCAGTGTTAAAGACTGCGATGGAGCTCCGTATGCCACGGCAAACGGGCTGACACTGACGGCGGCGGTGCACAAATGCCGCGCAGCTAGCGCCATTCGACGGCCAACACCGCGGTTCCTGGTGTGTCCGCTGTGCCGTGCGTGTGATCATTGCTTGTACAGCCCTCTCGCAGTGTCCGGAGCAAGTATGGTGGGTCTGACACACCGGTGTCAATGTGTTCTTTTTTCCATTTCCAGGAGTGTATTACTTCCTCTTACATACGTCTTACGAGGTGACGGCAAGAGAAAATTTGAGGAATTGGCGATAGGAACAGGAAAGGAAAGAGCAGATAGTAGTACAAGAAGTAGCCTCTGCCACATACCTTATGATGGCTTTTGGAATATAGATGTAGATGCAAGCTAGAAAATTAGCATTACACATACAAAACTTTTCGTATTTAATACCTCTTCAGTATGAACACCAATAATGATGCCGCTTCTGCTCGAACTTTCATTACTGTTGTCATACATTTCACCGACATCAAAGCATTGATTAGACGGTGTCAATTTCGTTGAATAATTCATGTTTTTATGTTGCGGTCGGCTCAGCATCCCACACCTTTCGTCGAGCCGTATCGTCAATGGGGAGTGATGACGACTGGCAACCAAAGTAATGTCAGCTTGAATCTGGAAGCTGTGACACACTTGTGTAACCGAAGCTGCTGGGAGGACATTGTGCACAAGAGAGCTTCGGGAACACCCACAGTTTCGGTCATCTCGCAAGCTTCGAGGCGTCTGCAGTGGTGCCTTTCTGTGCAGTAGGCGGGCGGTTTGCCCTGTCCTTGAACATCCTCCTGCCATGTAGGGCGTCGACGCGATAAATACGATATTTCAGTGCCTCTGTTATTCTGAAGTACGATGCAATATTTCTTAAGACATCCATGTGTGTCCAAAGGATCAGGCGCTGCGGCGACTACGGACGTTGTAAAATACTTGAAATGTGTTCGCAGTTGCGAGTATGACCTACCATCAGCTGTATAATGCAATGACGGCAATGAAAATTAGTGCCAGACAGGGACTTGCATACATGTCCGAAGGAATATTTCATCATACTTCAGAATAACACAGGCATTGCAGTATCGTATTTATCAGCCGATAGCACGCAAGCGGCTTTCAATCAAAATGTCTGCCCTGTACGGGAATATACAGGGTGATTATAATTAAAGTTAAACTTTGAAACCGCTGTGGAAATAACACCATTTGTCAGAATGAAGTCAAATTGCAACGGAATATTATCGGAGAAGGGGAAAAACGTATGATAGAAGAAAAATAAATAGTTACAAAATATAGCAATAGATGGCTCTGTAAGTTTCATAATTTAATAGTGGTCGACTACAAATGACAAATGAAGCATACAACAATGGGAGGGGGGGGGGGGGGGTGTACGTTTGAAGTTAAACAAACTGTACTACTCAATGTGCATTGGTGTACAGGTGTGATACTGTTAGTTAAGTAAGCCCATCCACCACAACAAGGTCATATCACACCGGATGGTAAAAATCAGTTTTTAATAGTCCTGAGGCGAAAAACCGCATAAAAGGCATCAATCACATCGGTTTGTAATTGCTCTGAGGCCAAACACCGCATAAAAAGCATCAGTCACAATCAAATCGTATTATTAATTTCCGTGTGACTGGCGCAAAACATGTTCAATATGCTGTTCACCATTTTCTGCAACAAGTTGAAATCCAGAAACAGCGCCGGCCGGAGTGGCCGAGCGGTTCTAGGCGCTACAGTCTGGAACTGCGCAACCGCTACGGTCGCAGGTTCGAATCCTGCCTCGGGCATTGATGTGTGTGATGTCCTTAGGTTAGTTAGGTTTAAGTAGTTCTAAGTTCTAGGGGACTGATGACCTCAGAAGTTAAGTCCCATAGTGCTCAGAGCAATTTGGACCAGAAACAGCATGTTCCACAACTGATCGAAGTGTTTCCGGGCTAACGGTCAGAATGTGTCGCGCAATGCGTGCTTTCAATGCAGCTAAGTTTGCAATCGGAGCACAGCCAGAAGTCACGCGGTTAAGATCAGGTGATCGGGACGGCCAGGCTGTACGCAAACGGCAGCTGATAATTCTAGAATTTACGAAATGGCGCTTCAGCAGCTGCTTAACTGGATCTGCAATGTGCGGAAGTGCGGAGGTGCACTATCTTGCACAAAAATGATCCCATCCACACATTCACGTCCCGGGTTCGATTCCCGGCGGGGTCAGGGATTTTCTCTGCCTCGTGATGGCTGGGTGTTGTGTGCTGTCCTTAGGTTAGTTAGGTTTAAGTAGTTCTAAGTTCTAGGGGACTTATGACCACAGCAGTTGAGTCCCATAGTGCTCAGAGCCATTTGAACCATTTTTGAACACATTCACGCTGTTGGAAACCTGGAATGACGTGGTTGTGCAAAAGACACTCAAAGCGATTACCAGTGACTGTACAGATAACAGTACCGGAAGCACCTGTCTCTTCAAAAATATGTGGCCCTATGATAAATGATGCCGTAAATCCGCACTACACAACGACCTTTTTCAGAATGAAGTGGTGCTGGTTGATTTGCGTGTGGATTTTCCTTTGCCCATATTCGACAATTCCATGTATTGACATATTCTATCAGATGGAAGTGGGCTTCGCCTGTCCACAAAATCTTCGACGGCCAATCATTGTCCACTTCCACGCGAGCAACAAATTCTAAAGCAAAGGCCTCTCTTGTTGGCAGGTCAACAGGAAGCAACTCCTGCACATGGGTAATTTTGAATGGATTGCAAAGAATGATGCTTCGTAGGATTTTACGCACCATGCTCGTATGTGTGTCCAGTGTTCGGGTCATTCAGCGCGCACTACACGTTTGCACACCACCACTCGTCTGCCCCTGCATTGCTGTGGCCACTGCTTCCACTGACGTCGAACCAGTTAGTTTCCTCCCTGTAGCAGGTTGCACACCAAAAGAACCCGTCTTCTCGAATTTCCGAATCATTTTCTTAAGACCCACGGCAGTCATCGGACCAACGCCTTTTTTCAAACCTTACAGTGTCTGGAACTTCTGCAGAGCGACGTGTGCACAGTCATCTTTCTTGTAATACAGCTTTACAAGCAGAGCGCGATACTGCATTGAGACAGTCATGCCGAACGTCGCAGGCGAGGAACGAGGAAAAGCCGTGTACAAGGCGTGTTTGTACCAACTTCAATGGGTCGTGGGCAAGACAAGTGTTTTCATTTACATATTCTGTCGCATACAGAGCCATCTACTGATAAATTTTCACACAATTTTTTTTTCTTCTGCCGTACGTTTTCCCCCTTCTCCGATAATACTCCGTTGCAGTTTGACATCATTCTGACCAGTGGTGTTATTTCTACAGCGTTTTGAATGTTTAACTTTAATTATAATGACCCTGTACGTAATAGCTGTACGAGTACTGGTTGTAGACGTATGGAAGTTTGAGTGTGGCCGAGAGTAGCACTCGGTTAGCCTAATGACGCCGACAAGGTAGCTCAGCGTGTTCGGTCAGAGAGCTGGTTGGCCTCTGTAATAAAAAAACTGAGTGGAAATGGCTCTAAGCACTATGGGACTTAACATCCGAGGTCATCAGTCCTCTAGACTTATAACTAATTAAACCTAACTAACCTAAGGACATCACACACGTCCATGCCGGAGGCAGGATGCGAACCTGCGACCGTAGCAGCAGCGCGGTTCCGTACTGAAGCGCCTAAGAACCGCTCGGCCACAGCGGCCGGCAACTGAGTGAAAGGATCAACAAACGAACTTTAACGGATGTCATGTGACGTCCGCAACGAGCAAACACAACGATCAAAAAAAGAAAAAAAAAGCGACCGCTGGCTATAAGCCGGAAATCTGGGTTCCAGTCCAGGCCCGGTACAAATTTTCGTTATCATCATTCCATTATTCAGCTGATAGTTGTTCGTATTCGCAACTGCGAATACATTTCATGTACATCATGATAAGGTGCAACGGACCATGAAGAAGATACGGGTGCAATATGTTTAGTATCATCATATAGATGACGTATATTGAGGAAAGAAAAACTGTTGAGAACAAAAAGGCGACGCGACTAAATTACATACTATTAATCCTCCATTTTTTTATGTTTATGGCTACAGTTGAGCGGCTCCATCTCCATAGTACTGATGATATAAATACTTAGGAGGAATTTTAATCCATTTTTTATGTTTATGGTTACAGTTGAGCGGCTCCATCTACATAGCACTGATGATATAAATACTTAGGAGGAAATCAAACAATATTATTTGGAATGGGACGTGTGTGTCCTGTCATTAAATAGGTTCCGCTCAACGCGTTGCACTACTCAATGAGCATAAGACGGTGTAGTTTTCATTTTTGTTTTGTGCACCATCTGATCAGAAGTATCCGGACAGCCCTGTACATTGCGGAACTGACCAACGTCACGAGAGGTAGACCCACCAGTATAAACGAAGCGGGGAGTTTTGTGTTGTCAGCAGAGAAATCCTAACACCAGAATGAGTCGATCAGGAGAGGTCACTGACTTACAACGTGGACTAGTCTTCGGACGTCACTTGAATAACAGACCTATCAGGGACATTTCAACCATTCTAAAGCTGCCCAAATCGACTGTTGGTGTTGTGTTTGTGAAATGGAAGCGCGAAGATCAATTGCAGCCATACAAGGACCAGGCAAATCCCATGTACAGACGGATAGGGATCGTCGAAAAAAAAAAAAAAAAAGAAAAAAGTTCAAATGTGTGTGAAATCTTATGGGACTTAACTGCTAAGGTCATCAGTCCCTATGCTTACACACTACTTACCCTAAATTATCCTAAGGACAAACACACATACCCATGCCCGAGGGAGGACTCGAACCTCCGCCGGGACCAGCCGCACAATCCATGACTGCAGCGCCTTAGACCGCTCGGCTAATCCCGCGCAGGGATCGTCGAGCATTGGGGAAGGTGACTGTAGGAAATCGCATGGAATCAGCGGAAGCAATCGCACATGAGTTTTGAAATGCTGCTAGGAATCCATGTAGCACAATGGCTGTGTGTTGGAAGTTAAAAAGAATGAGGAACAACGATCGAACAGCTCCTCATAAGACAAACATTTCTGTAGTCAACGCTAAGCGACTCTTGTTGAAGTGATTAAAGACTGGACAGTGAGTGACTGGAAGCGAGTGATGTCGAGTGGTGACTCACACTATGCCCTGTGGTGTTCCGATGAACGGGTTCGGATTTAGCGAATTCCTGGAGAAAGTTACCTGCCATCATATGGAGTGCCAACAGTGAAGTACGGAGGAGACGGTGTCATGGGATGGGAGTGTTTTCGGGGTTAGGGTATGGTCCCCTTACTGCGCCTATAAAACGCTAAATTCGCAGTGATAGAACACATTTTGCAGCACTGTGTATTGCGTAAAATGGAGGAACGGTTCGTAGACAGAGATTATTTCTATCAGCATGACAATGTACCCTCTCAAAGCAGCACCTGTGAGGCAGTGGTTTGTGAAAAATAATGTGCTGTCTTTCCTCAGCAGAGATGCAGACACTTAATTGAAAGTGTCTCCGGCTGAGTGCAATACGTCTTAAAGGTGGACGATGAACACACCACGTATCAGTATCTTCTAATAGGAGTCCCTGTATTTTCTATAAGGGAGTGTATATACTTCTTTCAGTCTGAGAGCTTGTTCTCAATTTTTTTTGTTCTGTGTATGTGTATTGACGTTAACAGCGTATTTCTTCCAGGCGGAACATGTAATTGATTTATGCTATAAGGTAATAACATTTACGTTGTACTATCTCGTCGGCCGGTGTGGCCCAGCGGTTTTAGGCGCTTCAGTCTGGTACGCGCGACCGCTTCGGTCCTAGGTTCGAATTCTACCTCGGGCATGGATGTGTGTGATGCCCTTAGGTTAGTTACGTTTAAGTAGTTCTAAGTTCTAGGGGACTGATGACCTCAGATGTTAAGTCCCATAGTGCTCAGAGCCATTTGAACCATTTTTGTAATGCCTCAACAAAGTAGACGAGTATCCGTGGAGCAGGAAGTCCTTAACCTTACACACTCATTATACACTGAAAAGCCAAAGAAATTGGTACACCTATCTAATAACGTGCAGGGCCCCCGCGAGCATGAAGTGCAGCAACACGATGTGGCATGGACACGACTAACGTCTCAAGTAGTGCTGGAGGCAACTGACACCATGAATCCTGGAGGGCTGTCCATAAATCCGTAAGAGTACAGCGCGTTGCAAGGCATCCCAGATATGCTCAATAATGTTCATGTCTTGGGAGTTTGGTGGCGAGCGGAAGTGTTTAAACTCAGAAGAGTGTTCCTCGAGCCACTGTGTAGCAATTCTGGACGTGTGGGGTGTTTTATTGTCCTGCTGGAATTGTCCAAGTCCAATAGAAAGCATAATGGCCATAAATGGATGCAGGTGATCAGACAGGATGCTTACGTACGTGTCACTTGTCACAGTCGTATCTAGACGTATCAGGGGTCCCATATCACTCCAACTGCACACGCCCCACACCATTACTGAGTTGCACCAGCTCGAACCGTCCCCTGGTCCATGGATTCTTGAGGTTGTCTCCCTACCCGTACACGTTCATCTGCTCGATTCGATTTGAAATGAGACTCGTCCGACTGGACAACACATATCCAGTCATCAACAGTCAAATGTCGGTGTTGACGGATCCAGGCGACGCGTAAAGCTTTGTGTTGTGCAGTCATCAAGGGTACACGAGTGGGCCTTCGGCTCCGAACGCCCATATCGATGATGTTCCGTTGAATTGTTCCCGCTCTGACAGTCGTTGATGGCCCAGCATTGAAATCTGCAACAGTTTGCGGAAAGGTTGCACTTCTGTCACGTTGAACGATTCTGTTCAGTCGTCGTTGTCCCGTTCTTGCGGTATCTTTTTCCGGCTGCAGCGATATCGCCGATTTGATGTTTTACCGGATTCGTGATATTCACGGTACATTCGTGAAATGGCCGCACGGGAAAATCCCCACTTCATCGCTACCTCGGAGATGCTTTGTCCCATCACTTGTGCGACGGCTGTAACACCACCTTCAAACTCAGTTAAATCTTGATAACCTGCCATTGTAGCAGCAGTAACCGATCTAAGAACTGCGCCAGATACTTGTGTTACATAGGCGTTGCCGACCGCTGCGCCATATTCTGCCTGTTTACATATCTCTGTATTTGAATACGAAAGGCTATACCAGTTTCTTTGCGCTTCAGATAAAAATTCTGTACTGCAGTATCAGCGTTTTTACGACGTCCTTCAAACCTGTGTTTCTACGACGTTCTCTGTAATGTCCTTCAGACATGCATGCACATGTAAAGGACATTGCAGAGTACATCGTGAAAGCACAGGCACTGCAATATAAAATTTCACGTCAAGACAAGTCCGCGACACTAATCGTAAGTCTCTCTCTGTATGGGAATCACAGCAACTCTGCGGGTACAGGACGTAGACACACGGTGACATAGCGAAGTATGAATCGGTCCTGGAAGCGTGCTCGGGTGGCCGAGGCTAATAAGGCGACCGCTCGGTTAAGGCGGAAGCACAGATTCGATTCCCGCCCGGTATAAAGTTTCATTGCCACCAATACATTGTGCAGCTACGGTATGATCATATTCACAGTTGCGAATATATTTATTGCACTATAAAATTGTTAGTAAAAACATTTCTCATCCCAAGGATAGTTCTCCATCGGAGAAGAAAACCTTACTAGAAAAGAAATATTTTGTAGTGAAAATATGGTAAAACGTTTGTTCCTAAAACAATCCTATTACCTGTTCTCAGTTTTCAAGAAGCCATATTTGAATGTAGTTTATGTTTGTATGACATCACTAATATGAAGTCTCGGGGTGAAAAATTATAAATTTTGATTTAAAAGTTATTGCTTGAAGCCTATAAATACAATTACTTCAAACTCTAACTTGTAAAACAGGAAGAAAAGCAATACATTCGAATCGATTAAACATTTACGTACAAAATAGAAAGAATGATGGAAATGTATGATTTAAATCTTTCCTTTAAAATTATGGGCGAATGAATTTGTTTAATCGCCATACTCATGTCAGAGATGAAATTATAGCAATGTTGTTGTTGTTGTGGTCTTCAGTCCTGAGACTGGTTTGATGCAGCTCTCCATGCTACTCTATCCTGTGCAAGCTTCTTCATCTCCCAGTACTTACTGCAACTTACATCCTTCTGAATCTGCTTAGTGTATTCATCTCTTGGTCTCCCTCTACGATTTTTACCCTCCCCGCTGCCCTCCAATGCTAAATTTGTGATCCCTTGATGCCTCAGAATATGCCCTACCAACCAATCCCTTCTTCTTGTCAAGTTGTGCCACAAACTCCTCTTCTTCCCAATTCTATTCAATACCTCCTCATTAGTTATGCGATTTACCCATCTAATCTTCAGCATTCTTCTGTAGCGCCACTTTTTGAAAGCTTCTATTCTCTTCTAGTCCAAACTATTTATCGTCCATGTTTCACTTCCATACAGATACTTTCAGAAACGACTTCCTGACATTTAAATCTATACTCGACGTTAACAAATTTCTCTTCTTCAGAAACGCTTTCCTTACCATTGCCAGTCTACATTTTATATCCTCTCTACTTCGACTATCACCAGTTATTTTGCTCCCCAAATAGCAAAACTCCTTTACTACTTTAAGTGTCTCATTTGCTAATCTAATTCCCTCAGCATCACCCAACTTAATTCGACTACATTCCATTATCCTCGTTTTGCTTTTGTTGATGTTCATCTTACATCCTCCTTTCACGCCTTTGCTGTCTCTGACAGAATTACAATGTCGTCGGCGAACCTCGAAGTTTTTATTTCTTCTCCATGGAATTTAATATCTACTCCGAATTTTTCTTTTGTTTCCTTTACTGCTTTTCCAATCCCAAAGAGAGCAGGTGTCGACAGAAGTGAAAATTACCGAACTATCAGTTTATTAAGTCACAGCTGCAAAATACTAACGCGAATTCTTTACAGACGAATGGAAAAACTGGTAGAAGCCGACCTCGGGGAAGATCAATTTTGATTCCGTAGAAATGTTGGAACACGTGAGGCAATACTGACCTTACGACTTATCTTAGGAGAAAGGTTAAGGAAAGGGAAACCTACGTTTCTAGCATTTGTAGACTTAGAGCAAGGTTTCGACAATGTTGACTGGAATACTCTCTTTCAAATTCTAAAGGTGGCAGGGGTAAAATACAGGGAGCAAAAGGCTATTTACAATTATGGCAAAGAGTAGTAAAATTTAAGACATGTAATTGTACCGATTGATTACTGCCGCTGTGGGAGTCCCTGTAGTATCTCATACACTTCCCTCCCTTAGCGGCAGGAATCAGTTGGTATTATACTTTTTACTGTCATCATTTTACGAGACTTTATTCATTTGTAGTTAAGAATTAGGTGTGGTATCGATAGCTACGATGCCACGGCGTAGGTACAAGTTCTTAAGTTGGCACTACGACAGACACCGACGACAGCGCCCTCTAGCCGGCGCTGTGGAGCTCTACGAGCGTCGCTCCGGATTCAGCCCATTTGATTCCCAGGAGACGACCTAGCAACATTGTTTCTACTTCATAGGGGGCCATTACTGACTTTGTTACTTCAATGATAGTTTGTCCTACTACTAGTGGCTATTGAAGTTGATGCCTATCCAGTCGCACCTATGGGCTCTTCAGTGTAAATTTACGTATGTCATTGACTAACAATTAAATCTACTTTCACTTAAACAACTGTACCGAGAATCTTACCTCACCAGCTCCTACTCATTTCCTACATTCGGCCTACCCTTCAGTTTACGGGAGCAGACCCACGCGCCGTCTTCCAGGCGGGATACAAAATTAGGTACGATCAGTCTGTCACTTGCATGATTATTATCCAAAGAAGTTGTTGTCGTTGACTTTCTTTGACGAAAGAAACAATGAAAATTTCAGCGTATGAGATCTTTCTCCGTCATTCATTGAACAAAGCACACATATTTGTAGTCACGGCAAATATTTATCAATGATAGTGATGAAACAAATGAAAACGGATGATTTCAAAAAAGACATTTCAGCTATATTATTCACTATTAATTCATCATTTTTACGTGTACTATTAAGCACGCCCACCCGGCTAGTATCGACAATATAACTTATTTAGAAGGAACTCTAGCGGCGTGTCTAAAACGCACACACACAAACACACATATATTATATACGAGGGTCGGAACTTAAATAGTGGCAACTATTTATTTACAGCTCGTACAAAATATATACGTATTTCAACGTTTTACTGACCTTCAAAGTCGTCACCATTATTGTGTATAACCCGTTGCCAGGGATGTGGAAGTCGTAGGATACACTTAGCAGTGCCAGTTATTATTGACAGTTCGAGCGGCGCGGTCTGTTGCCCAACGAATTTGAAGCGAATGCCGTGAATTCTTTCCTTCAGTTTAGAAATCGAGTTGAACTTACGACGTCTTAAGTCAGGGGAGTGCAATAGGTGGTATAGCACTTACAAGCCCCATCAGTCAAACAAATCAGTAATAGCTTGCACTGTACGTGCTTGAGCATTGTCCTGGAAATTGATGGTCAGGTCCTGCAGAAAGTGTCTTCACTTCTCTCTCTAAGCTGGTCGTAGGTTGTGTTCCAAAAATGAACAGCATAGGGTTCGCGAGTGCAACATTCAGACCAGCAGTGACCTTCGCAGTTGTTATCCTCTTATTTGTCGTCACAACCATCTTCAGTCACCGTGTGTTAACGATCACTCAGCCCACTGTTTCACTGGCGTTTTTACTTAGCGGGAAATGTTTTTGCACTTTCCTTGTATGCGGTATAAATCTTCGATACAGTGCCTCTTGAAAAACAAGACACCTGGGTTATGGAAGCACCCACTAAACCATCACAAACAATTTCTGCACCTTCGAATTCATTAGCTCCGACATACTGCGATCACAACTACACAGAATACAGTCCTCACCACGAATGAATCTTAGCGCAACCTGCAGATTTGGGTAGCACCTGCATTTATGTTTAAGGATACACTGCTCGAGGTGTGACCAGATTTTTATATAGCCCTTGAACATGCAGATATAAAATATGTTTATAAAGGTAATAGATTAAAACTCGCCCTCCAACTGAACTCAACAGTGAACGAAACGGTACGCCAGCGACAGTGTTGTTTGCCTACCTTGCTTTCAAATTACACACCTCAAAACAAGTTTTACATCACCCCGGTTCCCAGAACCCCAGTAGATCGACGTTGAGCGTGGATATCGTATCGCAGACACAGTCCTTTCGACTGTTCAGACATGACACTAAACCCGGCGAAAGAAGTAAACAACCATGCACGAGCAGCGCCTATTAGACGGAGGGAGTCCAACAGCCGATCAGTTCCAGTCATTCCACCAGGAAGGAGGTACACGGTTCTTGTTGTCTGTAGTTCAACCATGCCTGGACCGTCAATACCGTGGTTCGTTCGCGTCCGTATTGCTACTTTGTACCAGGAATGGCTCTCAACGAGGAAGTGTCCAGGCGTCTCGGAGTGAACCAAAGCGATGTTGTTCGGAAATGGAGGAGATACAGAGAGACAGGAAATGTCGATGACATGCCTCGCTCAGGCCGCACAAGGGCTGCTACTGCAGTGGATGACCGCTACCTACGGATTATGGCACGGAGGAACCCTGACAGCAACGCCACCATGTTGAATAATGCTTTTCGTGGAGCCACAGGACGTCGTGTTACGACTCAAACTGTGCGCAGTAGACTACATGATGCGCAACTTCACTCGCGACGTCCACGGCGAGGTCCATCATTGCAACCACGACACCATGCAGCGCGGTACAAATGGGTCCAGCAACATGCCGAGAGGACCACTCAAGGTTGACATCGCATTCTCTTCACCGATGAGTGTCGCATATGCTTTCATTCAGACAATCGCCGGAGACGTGTTTCAAGGCAACCCGGTCAGGCTGAACGATTTGGACACACTGTCCAGCGAGTGCAGCAAGGTGGAGGTTCCCTGCTGTTTTGGGGTGGAATTATATGGGGCCGACGTACGCCGCTGGTGGTCATGGAAGGTGCCGTAACCGTTCTACGACATGTGAATGCCATCCTCTGACCGATAGTGCAACCATATCGGCAGCATATTAGCGAGACATTCGTCTTCATGGACGAGAATTCGCACCCCCGTCTTGCACATCTTGTGAATGACTTCCTTCAGGATAACGACAACGCTCGACTAGAGTGACCAGCATGTACTCCGGACATGAACCCTATCGAATATGGACGACGCGACCCACCAACCACTCTGAGGGATCTACCCCTAATCGCCGTTGAGGGGTGAGCCAATATGGACCAATACAGGCATGCATCAATACAAGAGGACGTGCTGCTGGGTATTAGAGGTACCGATGTGTACAGCAGTCTGGACCACCACCTCTGAAGGCCTCACTGCTACAACATGCAATGCCTGTTTTTCATGAGCAATAAAAAGGGCGGAAATGATGTTTATGTTGATCTCTATTCCAATTTTCTGTACAGGTTCCGGTACTCTCGGAACCGAGGTGATGCAAAACTTTTTTTGATATGTGTACATACACTTTCTTTGATCAAGTGCACCGAAAATATGAGCGACGGTCGAGACCCGTAGGTACCCCCTTTCCTCTCGGCGTCCATTATGGGCGAGAGTGTACCTCGTCTACGCGTAGATCTATCCCGCATGCTGTACTGTATTCCACTTACTTGGTTGTTGAGATCAGCATCCGATGACGTACTTCGAGTTTTAAGAGCTGTACACTGTGTGAATGACGTGCCTACTGAACAGAAAAACCGAGCCTGTGATTCGCCGCTCCGCGCAGATGAATTCCCGCCGGCCACTGCACAGGCGGCGTGCTGAGGCAGTGCCTGTTACGTCACACCTATCGCCGCGTGCCTGTTTCCCCTCCACACTGCTGGGATTCCCCGTCTACTTCCACAGCTACAGTCCTTACCACTGCCTCACCCAGCGGCACAGAATGTTCCCCGCTGGATTCTGTTGCAGCTCTGTCTACACTCAGTAACCGCCGGCGTGGATGAACTGGAAGCCTTTGCTAGCGGGAGAAAGTTCCTGCGGCAGTTGCGAAACGAGGTCAGTGGTTGCCGCAAGCCTGCGCTGTTGCAGGCCCTGCGGAACTTCGTAGCTGCTCAGCGCTGCTGCCGTACTTCCGAAGACTTAGAACAAGTCTTGAACGTCTCCCTCGCCAGAGATCTACTGTTCTGTGCCTAGTTCCCCCACTGGTTATTAGGCTGCCGATAAAACGTCACTAGCAGCATTCTGCTCAAAACACCAGAATTTAAAGGTATTGTTTGCAGAAAAAGTGTTTGTTTAGTGGTGTGCGTTGACGTAGATATCGTGGCTTCTTGCTTGAGAGTGATGATGTCAAAGAATGAGTTTGTGTGGTTACTGTGGCCTTCAGTTCAAAGACTGATCTGACGCAGCTCTCCAGTCTGTCCTATGCAAGACTTTCCACCTCTTCGTAACTGCTGCAACGTACACAATTTTGAATGTGCTTGCTGTTGTGAAGCTTTGGTCTCTCGCAACATATTTTACCTCTACACTTCTCTGCATTAGCAAACTGATGATTCCTTAATAACAACTTCGTGTGACTCAACGGATTGAGCAAGTCTTTTAACTGGACATCACTTCAGCGACTTGCGTGTCCCTGATCTCCTTCAGTAACCCTACCCTTCTTTCAGTCACTTTCTGCCACAGATTTCTTTTTTCGTCAATTCGACTCAGCACCTCCTCATTACTTATACGATCTACCTACATAATCTTCGTCAGGTTTCTGTAGCACCATATTTCAAAATTATTGAATGTAAGCTCCGTCAGTTATGCAAAACACCGTTTTTTCCAAGTTTCCAGACATGTAATTGTGGTTGTTGTTACAAAGTGTGTTGGCGAAATGCAAAGTGCTTTATGCTGAGAATAAAATGGCGTGCCACACAAACACATGACAAGCTATCTGTAATAATCAATACTCAAGTGGTCCTGAAAAACCAGGCAATCCGAGTGCAAAGATTAAGTAAAACAGAAACCCACTGATGATGGCTCAGTGGTGCTGAAACCTATTTGGGAACTTGCATAACTGGCGGATCTTAACATCCAACAATTCTGACTGCAAACACAGTAAACACAAGGAGCTGCGAATTCAAATGATGAACATATTTCAAAAGCTTCTATGGTATTCCCTTTCTTTCTGAACTCATTGTTATCCACGCGTCACTTTTGTACAAGGCTACACTCCAGACAAACATACCTCGACAAGAGTTCCTAACATTTGAATTTATATCTCGATGCAGACAATTTTCTCGAATGCTTTTGTAGGTGTTGCCAGCATTCATTTTATGTCCTCTATATTTTGGTCATAATCTCTTATTGCGCTGCTCAAATAAAATCTCACCAACTCTTCTAGTGTCTCATTTTCTATTAATTCGCTCAGCATCACCTGATTTAATACGACTACATTCCATTATCCTTGTTTTTATTTTGTGTTTATTCATGTTGGAACCACCTTCCTAAACGCTCGCCGTCAGTTGTGGAGTAGGGGTAGCGCCTTCGAATGATAACCAGAACGTCCTCTATCCTGGGTTCCAATCTCACCACTGACTGAATTTTGAATAAAAATCGTCAACAATGGCGGCCGAAGACTTCCAGCGTAAAAAGTCACCCTCGTCCTACCAACAGCCTTGTCAAAGAGGACAGAGTGAACAGAAATCTATGGCACTCTCTTGCCCTTGGGGTGGCAAACTGTCCCTAAAACGCAGATGAATAAGCAATGGAAATGAGCGTTTGGCGTCATTGGCCGGGAGGTGCAGGTCTTATTACATTCGACGCCACATTGGGCGACCTGCGCGCCGGATGGGGATGAAATGATGATGAAGACAACACAACAACCAGTCCCTGAGCGGAGAAAATTCCCCGACCCAGCCGGGAATCGAACCCGTTCCGTAGGACGGCAAACCGTCACTCTGGCCACTTAGCTATCGGGGCGGTCAACGGCAAGAGTATGCAGAAGGCAATGGAAACCACTGCATTAAAGACACATAACGTGTATCCACAGGACATATGGCCTGTGGCTGTCACTGAAAAACTGCCATGATGATCTCTCCGTTGGCAAAAGATTCCATGTTTGTCCTCCATTCAGATCTCCGGGAGAGGACTGCCAAAGGGAAGATGATGGTAAAGACTGACTAACCAACGAAAGGCTAACGTTCTACGGGGAGGCACGTGGTTTGTCAGAAGTTTGAACGTGGGAGGGACGCCAGAAATCTGAAAAGAAAAATGCAAAAGCTCAGTGTAGATACAGTCGGGATCAGTAAAGTGAAATGGAAAGAACGCAGGAATTTATGGTCGGACGAGTATAGAGTAACATCAGTAGCAGCAGAATTCGCATAACGGAATTGGTCTCCTTGCGACTAGGAAGGTAGTGCAGATTGTGAATTACTATGAACAGTTCAGTGACACAGTTGTACTCTTAAAATCGACACAAACCAGTACTGACAACAACAGTCGTAAGCAGAAGAGAAACACACAGAGCACGTATATGACGAAACTGAATGGGTAATTCAGTACACCAAGGGAGTTGAAAATCTAATAGTCAATGGGACTGGAATGCGTTTGTAGGGGAAAGAGTAGAAGAAAAACTTACGGGAGAATATGGGCTTGATAGCAGGAATGAGAGAGGGAAGATTGAGTTCTGTAGTACGTTTCAGCTAGTAATAGCTAATACACTGTTCAAAAATCACAAGACGAAGGATTTCCTTGGAAAAGGATGGTAGATACGGGAAGATTTCAGTTAGATTACATCACTGTCAGGCAGAGATTTCGAAATCAGATACTAGATTGTAAGGCGTAGCCAGGAGCATATATGGACTCAGGTCACAATTTAGTAATGATGAAGAGTATGCTGAAGTTAGGAAGAGTCAATGCACAAAGGAGTGAGAAGTACTAACGAATGAAGAGGTACGCCTGAAGTTTTTTGAGGCTATAAAAACTGCGACAGTGAATAGTTCAATACTCAATTCAACTGACAAGAAATGGACTTCTCAGCAATCACAGTAGCTGGAAAGAAAATCATAGGCACAAGGAAAATCCTGCGAAGAAACCAAGTGTAACAGAAGAAATACTTCACTTGATCGAAAAAAGAAGGAAGTACAAAAATGTTTTGGGACATTCAGGAATACTGAAATTATGTCACTTAGAATGAAATAAATGGGAATGACAGAAAAAGCTACGAAGAACTGACTACACGAAAAATTCAAGGAAATGATTGTCGGGAAGACTAATTCAGAATGCAGAAAAGTGAAAACAACGTTCTGTGAAATTAAAAGAAAGGGCGATATTTTTTGTTAAGAATGTAATCGGAATTCCACACTTAAATGCAGAGGAGAGACCGGATAGGTCGGAAGTGTACTTTGAAGGCCTCAATGAGGGTGCAGACTTGTCTGATGACGTGTTAGAAGAAGAAACGGGAGTCTACAGGTAAGTGATAGGAGATCGAGTATTAGAATCAGAATTGAAAAGCGCTTTGGACAACGTAAGATCAGACAAGACAGAAAGGATAGAAAGCATCCCATTTGAATTTCTAAAAATCATAGGGGAAAGTGGCAACGAAAGGATAACTCACTTCGGTGTAAATGTATGAGACTAGCGATATACCGTCACACTTTCGGAAAAATTTCACCGATACAGTTCCGAAGACACTAAGAACTGACAAGTGCGAGAATTATCACACAATCAGCTTAACAGCTCATGCATCCAAATTGCTGCCGGCCGGGGTGGCCGAGCGGTTCTAGGCGCTACAGTCTGGAACCGCGCGGTTGCTACGGTCGCAGGTTCGAATCCTGCCTCGGGTATAGATGTGTGTGTTGTCCTTAGGTTAGTTAGCTTTAAGTAGTTCTAAGTTCTAGGGGACTTATGACCTCAGCAGTTGAGTCCCATAGTGCTCAGAGCCATTTGAACCAATTAATGTAACTGGTCATCTGAAATATGACATGGATAACGGCGAGGTCACAACAATGACACTAATAGCTTCAGCAAAGCATTAGATACCGTCGGCCTTAACGTTAGCCGGCCACTGTGGCCGAGCGGCTCTAGGCGCTTCAGTCCGAAACCGCGCGGTAGCTACGGTCGCAGGTTCGAATCCTTCCTCGGGCATGGATGTGTGCGATGTGCTTAGGTTAGTTAGCTTTAAGTAGTTCTAAGTTCTAGGGGACTGATGACTTCAGCTGTTAGGTCCCATACTGCTCAGAACCTTTAACGTTAGGCACAGAAAAAAGCAACAGAAAAAGTTTTCAGAGAATGTGCTGAAGTGACCTGAAAGCTACCTGGAAAGTAGACAGCAACATGTTGTCTGTAGAAATGAAAAAGTAATCCTGGAAGCATTTTCTTTCAGGAGCACAACGGGGTTCAGTCATGGGCCCACTGCCCCTTGCGTCACATAGTCGTTAATTTTTTGCTGGAGGATTTTGAGGAAAGAGCATTTGAATCCGCAGTTCTTAAGCCAACTGGTTTTTGGAGGTATGTGTGGCCCCAAAGAGAAGATAAGTTAATGGAGTTTTTACATCGTCTTAACTCCGTTCATGCGAACATTCCATTTACTATGGTCCCATTCCTGGATGTTTTGGTTAGACGGAAGAGTGACGGCTCTCAGGGACATTCTGTTTATCTTAAGTCCATTCACGCGGATTTATATTTGCTCTCTTCAAGTTACCGTCACCCATACCAAAACATTAGTGTGCTTAAACCCCCGGTACACAGGATCCATATTGTGTCGGATGCAGATAGTTTACCTAAAGAGCTTGCACGTTTAAGGACAGTGTTCAGAGACAATGGATACTCGACCCGGCAAATTAACACGGCATTCTCAGCTAAAACAAAGAACCGGGAACTCGATAAAGAGGAGAACGTGCCAGCAAAGTCCCTAGCTTTTCTTCCCTTTGTTGGAAATATTTCCTTCAAAATAGCAAGAATTCTTAATAATTTTCAAATGAATGTAATTTTCGGACCACCATCTAAGATTTAGGACCTGTTGGGTTCAGTAAAAAAAATCTTGTTTATGCGGAAGGCGGGAATTGACAAAATACCTTGCCAGTGTGGTACGGCCTATATAGGATAATCAACATACACAATGGAAAAACGTTGCACAGAACATAAATGTTGCATTCGCCTTCTGCAATTCAGGGAGTCTGCAATTGCGGAACATTTTATTTCCAACGGACATTCAACAGAGTAAGACAAAACATTAATTTTGGCGACAGCAATATCTTTTCGGGACTCCATTATAAAAGAATCCGTTGAAATGTGCATCGCGGAAAATATTATGAACAACCACTGATGCTACTATCTGAGTAATGCTTGGAATTCCATCATCTCCCAGATTTGCTCCAGACGAAGACGTCAAAATACTCCGGTCGAGTCGGCGACGGTCTCCGACGCATGGCCCATACCCAGACCCGCCTTTTTCCCCTGAGACCGAAGCGATCTTCGCATTTCTTCGGGCTGAACATCTGCTATCAGCCATCACTGGAGCGCCTCCAGACTTAGGACACATCCACATCACGCATTAGGACCCTCCATCCGTCAGATTCCCAATCCAGATCCCGTCAGGTACTGCAGAAACAGCACACTATGCTTAACCTGCTTCAGATCGAGCTTAGGATGCTTGTCTAGCTGCTGCGTCTGCGTCTGCATCTTCGTCAGTCTTGAAAGCCTCACCTGAAGATGACTGGCAGATGTCCAGCTGAAATATTTTTGAGTGAATCTCTTCGAACATTCAATTCACCGGGAACATTTTAAATTTCACAAGTCCCAAGTCATTTTAGTGTCCCATCAGTAATGAATACACAGTCCAGTCACATTAATGTGACAGCGCCTATGTCCGACGTCAACGATCAATAACCATTCACAGATAGCAAGTGGCAGCGATAACAGAAAATATTTTAAAAACTTAGGTATATTTAATAACTAGTTAAATGAAATGTTAATATACAGGGTGGTCCATTGATCGTGACCGGGCCAAATATCTCACGAAATAAGCGTCAAACGAAAAAACTACAAAGAACGAAACTCGTCTAGCCTGGAGAGGGAAACCAGATGGCGCTATGGTTGGCCCGCTAGATGGGGCTGCAATAGGTCAAACGGATATCACCTGCGGTTTTTAAAATAGGAACCCCAATTTTTATTACATATTTGTGTAGCACGTAAAGAAACATGAATGTTTTAGTTCGACCACATTTTTCGCTTTGTCATAAATGGCGCTGTAATAGTCACAAACGTATAAGTACGTGGTATCACGTAACATTCCGCCAGTGCGGACGGTATTTGCTTCGTGGTACATTGTTGTTGTTGTTGTGGTCTTCAGTCCTGAGACTGGTCTGATGCAGCTCTCCATGCTACTCTATCCTGTGCAAGCTTTTTCATCTCCGAGTACCTACTGCAACCTACATCCTTCTGAATCTGCTTAGTGTATTCATCTCTTGGTCTCCCTCTACGATTTTTACCCTCCACGCTGCCCTCCAGTACTAAATTGGTGATCCCTTGATGCCTCAGAACATGTCCTACCAACCGATCCCTTCTTCTGGTCAAGTTGTGCCACAAACTTCTCTTCTCCCCAATCCTATTCAATACTTCCTCATTAGTTATGTGATCTACCCATCTAATCTTCAGCATTCTTCTGTAGCACCACATTTCGAAAGCTTCTATTCTCTTCTTGTCCAAACTATTTATCGTCCATGTTTCACTTCCATACATGGCTACACTCCATACGAATACTTTCAGAAATGACTTCCTGACACTTAAATCAATACTGGATGTTAACAAATATCTCTTCTTCAGAAACGCTTTCCCTGCCATTGCCAGCCTACATTTTATATCCTCTCTACTTCGACCATCATCAGTTATTTTGCTCCCCAAATAGCAAAACTCCTTACTACTTTAAGTGCCTCATTTCCTAATCTAATTCCCTCAGCATCACCCGACTTAATTAGACTACATTCCATTATCCTTGCTTTGCTTTTGTTGATGTTCATCTTATATCCTCCTTTCAAGACACTGTCCATTCCATTCAACTGCTCTTCCAAGTCCTTTGCTGTCTCTGACAGAATTACAATGTCATCGGCAAACCTCAAAGTTTTTATTTCTTCTCCATGAATTTTAATACCTACTCCAAATTTTTCTTCTGTTTCCTTTACTGCTTGCTCAATATACAGATTGAACAACATCGGGGAGAGGCTACAACCCTGTCTTACTCCCTTCCCAATCACTGCTTCCCTTTCATGTCCCTCGACTCTTATATCTGCCATCTGGTTTCTGTACAAATTGTAAATAGCCTTTCGCTCCCTGTATTTTACCCCTGCCACTTTTAGAATTTGAAAGAGAGTATTCCAGTCAACATTGTCAAAAGCTTTCTCTAAGTCTACAAATGCTAGAAACGTAGGTTTGCCTTTCCTTAATCTTTCTTCTAAGATAAGTCGTAAGGTCAAAAAATGGTTCAAATGGCTCTGAGCACTATGGGACTCAACTGCTGTGGTCATAAGTCCCCTAGAACTTAGAACTACTTAAACCTAACTAACCTAAGGACAGCACACAACACCCAGCCATCACGAGGCAGAGAAAATCCCTGACCCCGCCGGGAATCGAACCCGGGAACCCGGGCGTGGGAAGCGAGAACGCTACCGCACGACCACGAGATGCGGGCTCGTAAGGTCAGTATTGCCTCACGTGTTCCAGTGTTTCTACGGAATCCAAACTGATCTTCCCCGAGGTTGGCTTCTACTAGTTTTTCCATTCGTCTGTAAAGAATTCGTGTTAGTATTTTGCAGCTGTGACTTATTAAGCTGATAGTTCGGTAATTTTCACATCTGTCAACACCTGCTTTCTTTGGGATTGGAATTATTATATTCTTCTTGAAGTCTGAGGGTATTTCGCCTGTTTCATACATCTTGCTCACCAGATGGTAGAGTTTTGTCAGGACTGGCTCTCCCACGGCCGTCAGTAGTTCCAATGGAATATTGTCTACTCCGGGGGCCTTGTTTCGACTCAGGTCTTTCAGTGCTCTGTCAAACTCTTCACGCAGTATCATATCTCCCATTTCATCTTCATCTACATCCTCTTCCATTTCCATAATATTGTCCTCAAGTACATCGCCCTTGTATAGACCCTCTATATACTCCATCTACCTTTCTGCTTTCCCTTCTTTGCTTAGAACTGGGTTTCCATCTGAGCTCTTGATATTCATACAAGTTGTTCTCTTATCTCCAAAGGTCTCTTTAATTTTCCTGTAGGCGGTATCTATCTTACCCCTAGTGAGATAGGCCTCTACATCCTTACATTTGTCCTCTAGCCATCCCTGCTTAGCCATTTTGCACTTCCTGTCGATCTCATTTTTGAGACGTTTGTATTCCTTTTTGCCTCCTTCACTTACTGCATTTTTATATTTTCTCCTTTCATCAATTAAATTCAATATTTCTTCTGTTACCCAAGGATTTCTACTAGCCCTCGTCTTTTTACCTACTTGATCCTCTGCTGCCTTCATTACTTCATCCCTCAAAGCTACCCATTCTTCTTCTACTGTATTTATTTCCCCCATTCCTGTCAATTGCTCCCTTATGCTCTCCCTGAATCTCTGTACAACCTCTGGTTCTTTTAGTTTATCCAGGTCCCATCTCCTTAAATTCCCACCTTTTTGCAGTTTCTTCAGTTTTAATCTACAGGTCATAACCAATAGATTGTGGTCAGAGTCCACATCTGCCCCTGGAAATGTCTTACAATTTAAAACCTGGTTCCTAAATCTCTGTCTTACCATTATATAATCTATCTGATACCTTTTAGAATCTCCAGGGTTCTTCCATGTATACAACCTTCTTTCATGATTCTTAAACCAAATGTTAGTTATGATTATGTTGTGCTCTGTGCAAAATTCGACCAGGCGGCTTCCTCTTTCATTTCTGTCCCCCAATCCATATTCACCTACTACGTTTCCTTCTCTCCCATTTCCTACACTCGAATTCCAGTCACCCATGACTATTAAATTTTCGTCTCCCTTCACAATCTGAATAATTTCTTTTATTTCATCATACATTTCTTCAATTTCTTCGTCATCTGCAGAGCTAGTTGGCATATAAACTTGTACTACTGTAGTAGGCGTGGGCTTCGTATCTATCTTGGCCACAATAATGCGTTCACTATGCTGTTTGTAGTAGCTTACCCGCATTCCTATTTTCCTATTCATTATTAAACCTACTCCTGCATTACCCCTATTTGATTTTGTGTTTATAACCCTGTAGTCACCTGACCAGAAGTCTTGTTCCTCCTGCCACCGAACTTCACTGATTCCCACTATATCTAACTTCAACCTATCTATTTCCCTTTTTAAATTTTCTAACCTACCTGCCCGATTAAGGGATCTGACATTCCACGCTCCGATCCGTAGAACGCCAGTTTTCTTTCTCCTGATAACGACATCCTCTTGAGTAGTCCCCGCCTGGAGATCCGAATGGGGGACTATTTTACCTCCGGAATATTTTACCCAAGAGGACGCCATCATCATGTAATCATACAGTAAAGCTGCATGCCCTCGGGAAAAATTACGGCTGTAGTTTCCCCTTGCTTTCAGCCGTTCGCAGTACCAGCACAGCAAGGCCGTTTTGGTTATTATTACAAGGCCAGATCAGTCAATCATCCAGACTGTTGCCCTTGCAACTACTGAAAAGGCTGCTGCCCCTCTTCAGGAACCACACGTTTGTCTGGCCTCTCAACAGATACCCCTCCGTTGTGGTTGCACCTACGGTACGGCTATCTGTATCGCTGAGGCACGCAAGCTTCCCCACCAACGGCAAGGTCCATGGTTCATTACCCGTGTTTAAATGGACCGTTTACCAATTGCGGAAAAGGTCGATATCGTGTTGATGTATGGCTATTGTGATCAAAATGCCCAACGGGCGTGTGCTATGTCTGCTGCTCGGTATTCTGGACGACGTCATCCAAGTGTCCGGACCGTTCACCGGATAGTTACGTGATTTAAGGAAACAGGAAGTGTTCAGCCATATGTGAAACGTCAACCACGACCTGCAACAAATGATGATGCCCAAGTACGTGTTTTAGCTGCTGTCGCGGCTAATCCGCACATCAGTGGCAGACAAATTGCGCGAGAATCGGGAATCTCAAAAACGTCGTTGTTGAGAATGCTACATCAACATCGATTGCACCCGTACCATATTTATATGCACCAGGAATTGCATGGCGACGACTTTGAACGTCGTGTACTGTTCTGCCACTGGGCACAAGAGAAATTACGGGACGATGACAGATTTTTTGCACACGTTCTATATAGCGACGAAGCGTCATTCACCAACAGCGGTATCGTAAACCGGCATAATATGCACTATTGGGCAACGGAAAATCCTCGATGGCTGCGACAAGTGGAACATCAGCGACCTTGGCGGGCTAATGTATGGTGCGGCATTATGGGAGGAAGGATAATTGGCCCCCATTTTATCGATGGAAATCTAAATGGTGCAATGTATGCTGATTTCCTACGTAATGTTCTACCGATATTACTACAAGATGTTTCACTGCATGACGGAATGACGATGTACTTCCAACATGAGGGATGTCCGGCACATAGCTCGCGTGCGGTATTGAATCGCATATTTCATGACAGGTGGTTTGGTCGTCGAAGCGCCATACCATGGCCCGCACGTTCACCGAATCTAACGTCCCCGGATTTCTTTCTGTGGGGAAAGTTGAAGGATACTTGCTATCGTGATCCACCGACAACATGGGTCAGCGCATTGTCAATGCATGTGCGAATATTACGGAAGGCGAACTACTCGCTGTTGAGAGGAATGTCGCTACACGTGTTGCCAAATCCATTGAGGTTGACGGACAACATTTTGAGCACTTATTGCATTAATGTGGTATTTACAGGTAATCACGCTGTAACAGCATGCATTATCGGAAATGAAAAGTTCTTGGAACAACCGAAATAAAATGTTCAAACGTACCTACGTTCTGTATTTTAATTTAAAGAACCTTCCAGTTACCAACTGTTCGTCTAAAATTGAACCATATGTTTGTCACTATTAAAGCGCCATCTATCACAAAGCGAAAAAAGTGGTCCAACTAAAACATTCGTATTTTTTTACGTACTACACGAATATGTAATAAAAATGGGGGTTCCTTTTTAAAAAAAACGCACTTGATATCCGTTTGACCTATGGCAGCCCCATCTAGCGGGCCATCCATAGCGCCATCTGGTTTCCCCCTTCAAGCTAGACGAGTTTCGTTCTTTGTAGTTTTTTCGTGTGACGCTTATTTCGTGAGATATTTGGCCCGGTCACTATCAATGGACCTCCCTGTATAGAGTGTTTCACAATTCGTATTACAGGATTCTAGGGGTGGCAGAGGGGCTTAGTGTATAAAGTTTTGATAAAGAATCCTTGTTCGGAAATGTACCATTCTCGCAAGACAAGTTTCAAGAACGGATTACTTTCAAAATTTCCGATTCACGGTATGCACTTAGCTGAGACAATGCGCTGTGTAGTCTGCAGAAGTCCACGGCATCGGGAATGTTTCGTTTGTCCTCTACGTGCCGAAGGACGGCCTCTTCGAAGTCAAGAGTGCGGCGCATCCGTGGAGCATCACCGTCAACCCACGCAGCTGCGAGCGTACCAGCTCCTCGCAGCTGTTGTTGGAGTCGGACCAAACTGGTACGTGATATCATAATGACATCAAGGACTGAAACGATGCCACCATATCTGATTGGTAACACATGAACCTGGAAAGATGGATTAAGAACTTATGGCCATGTGTGGCTGGTGCGGTGATTGTTCCTGAGCTTAGAATTGTAGATGTAATGTTAAGAATGCAGCACTATTCAACCACTTGAGTCTGCAGAATGAACTGTTGATTATAAGCAAGCATTTCATTTATAGTTAGATCGTCTGACCCATCTTTATTATTGTTTACAACGTAAAAGAAGCCAGAGTCGCAAATTTCACTTCTTTTATTCACTTGATACTGAGATCTCTCTATATCCGCAACGTGATACGCATATATTTTTGAGATGGCTTTTATATTTTTAGAAATACCTTTTTGACTATCTGAATGGTTTGAAATTGGGTCACGGCCCGCAACTAGTAGTCAAGTGCATAAAAAGTGAAATTTGCAACTTTGACTTAGTATTAAGAAAACAGTCTTAACCGCGTTTTTTATTTATTTATTGCCGACCGGTTTCAGCCCATCGCAGGGGCCTCTTGAGGACGAACATACTGTAAAATTACAATATATGTCTTAGACGCCTTCATACACAGTGTAGGCTGCCAGTATCTTCTGCACTATGTCGATGGATTCCCTCCAAAGTGTGGTATCGACCCTATCGTTGCCTAGGCGACGGAATGCAGCGTGGCAAAGGGAGCAGCCGTATTGCGCCGCTGCCATGACAACAGCGCCCCTAGGGCCTGGACTAGGCACCAGATAACATCGTAGCAGAGAGGACAGCCATGTTGGGCTGCTGCCATGGCAACGGCGTCCATAGTGCCTGGACTAGAGGGCTCTGTATATACGATTACAGATAGGCACACTTAAATTTGTTACGTTATTAAATAATAGAAGTAGGATATAAATAAGCACAAAGTAAATAGAATATAGACAGGAAATTGTTTTCTTCCCCCATAGTATATTTAAGAATGAAGATAAGGTAACTTGCTAACGTTCTTTTATAAGTGGATGTTGAAAAGTTTTTTCACATACTTTTTTTGTTCATTTATATTACAGTGTTTTTTAAAATGAACATGGTTTCTTTAAATTCTAAACTTAACACAAATTGTATTTATACTTCAATTTTTTAAGCCTAGACGTCTACCATTGGTCACCACTGGAGGCGTTGTTACGCTCACGTGCTCATAGCTTGCTATATAAACCCAGGCATAAGGTAAATTCTACTCTCATCTCCTTGCACCTGGCAGATCCTCCGTTTTGGTCATCGTCATCCGTGTGCCGCGTCAGTGATGTTTTTGGTACGGTTCTCCTTTAGGTCGAGAGGTGTGATTTTAACTGTGTGCTGGCCTTGTACTTAAGTGTTACTGTCAGTGTTTGTTATGTGCTATGCCATCCGTCGATACTTTTATGCTCCGGTCATACTGCGTTCTTTTGATTGTCCCAGTGTGTGGATTTTTGTGTGCGCTACTTTTTTACGGTTTGTCTCTCCGTGTTAAAGTCACCCCTTTTTGTCTATTGTCTTCCATAATCTTACCCCCTTTTTTATATCTATGTAAACCATGTTTTCTCCTTTATGTTATTTTTAAATATCTTCTATTGTATGTTCTATGTCTTTCGGCTGAAGAGCAGCGCATATGCTGCTGCCAGCCCGCACCGATGGGGAATTGAAATACAATAAAGAAAAGAAAAAACAGTAAATTCTTTACAGTCTCCTGCCACACCTTGGTAGACGTGACTCCACCAGCAGTCGACTACGTCATCCACTCTTATAAGATGGTTGTCTTTAGTTTTGTCTAAGATATATATTGTATGTTTTCCCTGAAGATGGCCTCTGCGATGGGCTGAAACCGGTCGGCACTAAACAAATAAAAAACGCGATTAAGACTGTTTTCTTAATACTAAGTTAATTTTATATCAATCGCTGTTACTCCACAACCTTGTTCTCCAAACATTTTTGCAACTTTGGCTGGTTTTCCATTGTACTGATTAAGAGAAGTTGCTGTCTTGCAATTATTCCACCACTCTGGAAGTTCGTTTATTAATGTTCTTTTATAAGATTTCCAGACAAAACCTGATGGTGACAGTATGATAAGGTTCTTGGTTTTACATTGTGCGAACCACTACCTAAATCAGAAGACAAAAAAAAAAAAAAAAAAAAAAGAGGAAGGAGATCTGCGTGGCAGTGCGTGAGGTGGTGTTTCCAGATACAGCAGCAACAACTCACGTACTGTAATAATACACGGTAATGGTACACCGTCTATGTTCGACGTCAACGTGAAATAAATACTCACGGACTGCAGTTGTCCGTACTAGCAATGTAGGGTGTTTAAAGCGTGTCGGAGGGGGGGGGGGGGCGCCGAAAACAATGCAGTCGTTGTCGTAATACAAAAACGGAGCGATTTATCTAACGTCCAATGGGGCATGATCATTGGCTTTCGGGCCAAAGGTGGAAGCGTTTCCGAAACCGCCGAGTTTGTAAATAGCTCGCGCGCCGCCGTGGTTAAAGTACACTGTGCGCGGCAAAATTGTGCTATCCGAAACAGGCACCGAGGTAGCTGTGGTGCACCACGGGCCATACACGACAGGGGTGGACGATAGCTGCCGTGATGTGTACCAGCGCAAGGACGTGCAGCTCCTGCGCAATTGACCGCCCAGATGAACCAAGCGTGTACCAGCAGTGCCGCCGGCTGGAGTGGCCGAGTGGTTCTAGGCGCTATAGTCTGGAACCGCGCGACCGCTACTGTCGCAGGTTCGAATCCTGCCTCGGGCATGGATGTGTGTGATGTCCTTAAGTTAGTTAGGTTTAATTAGTTCTAGGGGACTGCTGTCCTTAGAAGCTAAGTCCCATAGTGCTCAGAGCCATTTGAACCATTTGAACCAGCAGTGCCTCCTAAAGCCGTCGGCACACGGACCGTGCTGTCGAACGCTAACGTTGAGCGTGCCAAGTTCAATGCGCTGCTGAACACTCAGGAACGATGCGACTTGTGCCTACGGTACGCGGGCCCCAACGTGGTACACGCGATCGCAACGCACTCCAGCGGCAGTTGAGGGATGTTTCTAGTTCGTCAATCACACTGTTTACTCAACGGGCGTGCGTAAAATTCCCACGTTAGCGCTCTTAAAACGCACATTTTCTCCATCGTCCACGAAAAGGAAAGTACCGTGTCCAATCAATAAGGACACAGACTTATAAAAATTCCATTACACATAATGCGGTACAAATTTGGAATATTTCTCCGCGTAAGATAAACATTATTTCATCATTCCCACATTTAAGTAAAACCCCGAGGTCAGTCCTACTTGATCAGTGTTCCTACCCAGTAGCAGAATCTTTGCAACCTGTGAATTACGAAGCGTAAAAGAAAAAGGAGCAAAATATCTTTATACAAGTAGCGCAAGTTGTCCTGTAGATTAAGCCAATCGAACAAAGTAGCCCCTCGAAAAAGGTGAACTTATATTTACATAACATGAAATATTATACCATATAGTTATATTAAACGAATAATAAAGTATCAGAACCTAATAAAAACGTGAATGTTAGGAAAAAAGAAATTGGAAGGGTCAAGACGCGAACCACCGCCCCAACAAACAACTCATTAGTGACAGTGACGCTACTCATTACGCTTTTTTTTTTCATTTTGTTCGATGTTGATCGTTGTGTTTGGTCGTTGCGGACGTCACATGACATCTGGTCAAGTTCGTTTGTTGATCCTTGGACTCCGTTTTTTTATTACAGAGGCCAAGCAGCTCTCTGACCGAACACGCTGAGCTACCGTGCCGGCTGTAAATTATGCAATTGAAACTTCTTGGCAGATTAAAACTGTGTGCCGGACCGAGACTCGAACTCGGGACCTTTGCCTTTTGCAGGCAAGTGCTCTACCATCTGAGCTACCCAAGCACCGCTAAATCATCCACACATGTCTTGTATCTAATCATTTTATCTTAGCCCTTGCTGATAACGTTAATCGTAGATAATTAAGTTACTAATTGAAATTTAATTAATCAAATTGTACCAAGAACAATGCGTTTTGGGTGGATCTTCAGTGTGTCGCTGCCTTCAAATAGCCTACTCTCATAACGCGCAAGTTACAATAATTCTTTTGCCACGAAATGATGTTTCTCATTATTTTATTGGAACGAATCACACAGTTAACAACGGGTTTTCCAGTGATTCTCAATTTGCTGGTGCTCAGAAACGGCATGTATACGCATAGGCTTGAAATGAATGCCAATATGGCGCCTCACAACTCTGTACTGAAGAGAGATGGCGTGCGTGTGACGTAGGTGGCGTTGTGCCATCTCACTGGTGAACGATCAGACGCACGCTCAGAATATCTGACACGCCAGATATTGCTCTGCACGTTCGGAAAGACTCCCGAACGTGCTATTCCACGCTATGACGTCAGAAACTCGGCACTCTCAACGTTCGGATGCCCGGTCCGTGTGCCGACGGCTTTAACGACCGTCAGCGAACGTTGCTGCGTGTGGTCCCCGCAGCAGACGCCTGGTTGCACCCATGCTGACTGCTGTTCATCGGCGACGAAGGCTGGAATCTGCACGCCAACAGCGCAGCTAGACGTCCACTGAGTCGCGACAGGTGGCCTTTTGAGATGAATCACGTTTTATGCTCCATCGGACCATTGGCCGTTGGCGCGTACAGTGTGAAACGTCTGAAAGCAAAGGCTCCAGGCCGGAGTGGGGACCATTGTGGATTGGATAATGTGTTCGTGGCACCCCCTGGGTGATATCGTCATTCTGGATGGCCTTGATCCACACCTATGAGGATTGCATACGAGAAAAGCTTATGTTCAGTTTCATATGACCAATATTCAAAGATTGAAAACAAGAGATCGTTCTTTTTCGGACACGTTATAACAATATTTCTGAGCTTTGAATTTGTCCTCGAATTCCCCAAGACATAGATGTCAAAGCTACTGGACGGTAGTTTTGTGGATCACTTCTACTGCGCTTATTGTAGTTGGATGTGACATGTGTTTCAGTCTATCAACTTGGCGCAGGATTTTGTTCGAGGGATTTACACTATGTTATGCTCGGAAAGAGGGCTAACTCAGCCACATACTCTGCATAGAATCTGATAGGGATTCCATCGTGCTCTGGGACCCTTCTTTATTTTACCGATTTTAGCTATTTCTCAATGCTATTTGGAAACGGAGTTAATCATTTCTGCTTTTCATTTACTTCCTCCCATTTCTCAATCCCGCGTAGGGACATCCTGATTTAGGTTTTCCGTGATTTCGCAAAATCTCTCCAGGCAAATGCCGGGATGCTTCCTTTGAGAGGGCACGGCCGATTTCCTTCCCCTTCCTTCCCTAATCCGATGAGACCGATGACCTAGCTGTCTGTTCTCCTCCCCCAAACAACCTAACCCAACCCTCCCATTTCATGAGTGTGTGGAGACTAACTCTGGTGTCACTGGCAGCTATTACGTGAGTTCACACCCTTAAAAGAGCCCTCTGGTCCCTTTGAAGCACTGTATATCTGGCAGCAGGCGGTCAGTGACAAACACAACTGAAACATATGTTTACATGTTTTAGTCTATAGTTGCACTTTCTATTTTGCCTTCTGGCTATCGATTTCGGTACCATGTAACATCGCCAGGCCATTTAGTGATCAAAAAATCACATTACATTGTTAAAACAATTCTTTAAGACACATTTAAAAATTATTTTTCTCTTATTATAGCTAACGTACGGTATAGAGTGCAACCGTAAAATATAGTCTGTCTCTTACGCCTGAAGCCCAGTTGTAAAACTCCCGCCAAGTAGATGTGTTATATACGAAAAGTAAAGGTCAATGCTACATTTTAAGTTAACACAAATTGCGGCCCAAAGCGATAAGATTGTCCTCTACGTTCAGAATTTCTTTTTTCATCTAACAAAAGAGTCACCGAATCGCCCGCTGACAGCGTGGGTGATTCAAAGTCTCCTACCCTCTCGAACAAGAGCATTTCTGGTGACACAAAGACTGACTGGTTGTAAATTATCATACGGGCAGAAGACGTGATGGCTCTGCAGGTAAATGATCGGTATGTGAACTGGTCGTTTTGATCCCAGGCTCTGTGACTGACGAGCACTCCGGTATGGGTTTAGACTACTGTGGACAGCACTGGCGCATTGTGACAGTCTTCACGGGTCTCGACAAACTCTACAGGATCTATCAAGCAAGTTACCATGGGTAGGATTGTTTGAAGTTCTACTGGCAAGTGCGAGTCTCTTGGACGTCGTCACTACTGTCCAGATGAAAGAAAATTGGGAACGATGGATTAAGGGAATTCTGGCAGCGGCGTCACAACATGGGGCACGCCCAGCTGCCTCTGCGCCCGCACCTTGCTACACGAAGTTTGGCTAAATATACTTACAAGGGAACCTCCCCATCGCACCCCCCTCAGATTTAGTTATAACTTGGCACAGTGGATAGGCCTTGATAAACTGAACACAGATCAATTGAGAAAACAGGAAGAAGTTGTGTGGAACTGCGAAAAAATAAGCAAAATATACAAACTGAGTACTCCATGGGCCACATAGGCAACATCAAGGAGAACGTGAGCTCAGGAGTGCTGTGGTCCCGTGGTAGCGTGAGCAGCTGTAGAAGTAGAGGTCCTTGGTTCAAGTCTTCCCCCGAGTGCAAATTTTACTTTCTTTATTTTTGCATAGTTACTATCTGTCCGTTCGTTCATTGACGTCTCTGTTCACTGTAATAAGTTTAGTGTCTGTGTTTTGCGACCGCATCGCAAAACCGTGCGATTAGTAGACGAAAGGACGTGCCTCTCCAATAGGAACCGAAAACATTTGATCGCAAGGTCATAGGTCAACAGATTCCTCCACAGGAAAACACATCTGATATATTCTATACGACACTGGTGACGGCATGTGCGTCACGTGACAGGAATATGTTGTCGACCCACCTAACTTGTACACTTGGCGAATGGGTAAAAAGATTCTTCTACCTTGCCCGATTTAGGTTTTCTTGTGGATGTGATAATCACTCCCAAAAAAGTGATGAAAACATAAGAGTTTGTCACATAAACTGAAAATAGAAAATTAAACTTCTCACTCGATGGAAGATTTGAACCAAGGACCTTTCGTTCCGCAGCTGCTCACGTTACCACGAGACCACGGCGCTCCTGCGTTCCCGGTGTCCTAGATGTTGCCTATCTTGCCATGAACTACTCAGTTTGTATATTTTGCTTATTTTTTCATAGTTCCACACAACTTCTTCCTGTTTTCTCAATTGATCTGTGTTCAGTTTTTCAAGGCCTATGCACTGTGCCAACTTATAACTAAATCTGAGGGGGGTGCGATGGGGAGGTTCCCTTGTTAGTCGTAGAAACAGAACCTAATATTTTTCACGCAGAAGTTTTTTTTACGCGTAACTATGCTGTCAGGCACAGAGAGACTGATTATGATGACTTGTAATTTTTTTGACTAATTGGCCCTGTGCTGAAACCTAACAAGTCTGAATCATGATGTTGGTTTATTGGGAAGACGGTCATGTATGGGATGCTGCCTACTGCGCAGTGGTCACTCACTCGGTGAGTGAAACGCTAACATTGGCTGTCCAGGACACTCCCTTATAAGGGAGCGTTGTTTCTTTCCAGCCTCTGACTGGCTATTAGTCGAGAATAGGGACTGAAAACGGCCAAAACGCAAAGGTGTGGCTAGCTACGGTAAACGCTGAAAGGTGGCTACACTGAGTCACAACGACAGAGATTGCGCCAAAGATTGTTATTCCGCCGCCTCCACTGGCGCATTAGTAGTTCAGAGGATGTCGAGAGCAGTCGTTGTTCTGTTGGGCGAGAGAGTAGACTATCTAAGTGTTGACTTAAATGTTGTACTGTTCGGTTGCTGTAATGTATAGATGGAAGAAGATGCAATTGTCATAATATATTTGAGAAAGGAGATGGGCTTTTGATTTATGATGCTGGTGTAATGGAATATTTTCGTCATATATATAATGAGGTAAAAATGTATTACAGTTTTCTTTAATAACAATCTCTCTTGCTCACAGGTACAGTCAACAAAGCATCTGGCTCGTGTTCATTTATTAGACTTGTAATTCTGGTTTCTATGTGCTATTATAGTATTTCTGGTTTTTCAATTAGTTCATTGTAAATGGTGTTTAAAATATTTTGTCGTATTGAGAAAGAACTGAGCCAAATACATGTACGTTGAGTCACACTACCACACAAAGAACAGTTACACTTGTGTTTGGTTGTTTCGTAGCTTTCATAGTTGCAGGGGACTTAATAAATAAATTGTGTTAATGGAAATTCCTTGTCATTCTTTATTTTTATTTTAAGCAGTCAGATTGCATGCTAATAATAGTCAGGGCCAACCGCTTACGAGACTTCGTAACCGGTCACACAGCTAGTAAAATTATTGCATTTATTTATTAATATTAGTCTTTTCATTTTAATTAAGCCCCCATGCAACGTGCACGAAGAAAAACATACATAGTTCGGTCGTGTGTGTGAATAATACGGATTTTAATTATGTTTTACTTCGGTTGTCTGTGATTGCTATTCAAAGTTTGTGAATATCAGTGGTAACCATTCAACGACAACAGTTCTCGTGAGACGCAAAAAGTTTCTTGGCATCCGTAAGATATTTTTGAATTCTCACTGCCAATAGCTGAGAACCCTATTAATCATTGTAGTAATCGTCATCGAAGTGAAAGTCAATGCCATCAACAGAGCTACGGCCATGAGGTATCTTCTCCATAAGAGATAAATCTACAGAAGATGCAAGGTTAGTGGAAATAACATTCGCGCCGTACAGTGTAGATGTTCATCTGCAACGCCACATCACCACTTTTCCGTCAGTAATGACG